>NC_092335.1:666473000-667091000 GCF_046630445.1 Rutidosis leptorrhynchoides
AGAGCTAGTGCCCCAATCCAGAGAAGAATAACAGATCTGCACGTGGAAGAGCATTTATTATTAATGCTAGAGAGGCGTGTGAAGACCCGGAGCTTGTTACGGGTACGTTTACCATTAATAACTATTCAGCATCTATTATATTTGATACTGGTGCCGATAGAAATTATATGTGTAGAGACTTTTACGCTAAATTGAATTGTTCATCATTACCTCTAGATGCTAAGTACATGATTGAGTTAGCTAATGGTAAACTAATTAAAGCCGATAAAATTTACCGTGATTGTAAAATAAATTTAGCCGGAGAAACGTTTAAAATTGATTTGATACCCGTAGAATTATGAAGTTTTGATTTAATAGTCGGCATGGACTGGATGTCCAAAATAGGAGCTGAAGTTGTGTGTGCCAAGAACGCAATTCGCATTCCTCGTAAGGATAAAACGCCAGTAATGATTTATGGAGAGAAGGGTAACTCAAAGCTAAAACTCATTAGCTGTTTGAAAGCCCAAAAGTACTTGAAGAAAGGGTGCTATGCAATCTTAGTACATGTTAATAAAGTCGAAAAGAAGGAAAAATAGAAGAGCATCAACGACGTGCATGTGGTAAGAGATTTTCCTGAAGTCTTTCCGGAAGAGTTGCCGGGATTACCTCCATTTAGATCTGTAGAATTTCAAATAGATCTAGTACCAGGAGCTGCACCAGTGGCTCGTGCTCCATACAGACTTGCACCGTCTGAAATGAAAGACTTACAAAGCCAGTTACAAGAATTACTGGACCGTGGTTTCATTCGACCGAGCACTTCACCGTGGGGAGCTCCGATTTTATTTGTCAAGAAGAAAGATGGATCCTTCTGAATGTGTATAGATTACCGTGAATTAAATAAGTTAACTATTAAGAATCGGTATCCACTACCGAGAATTGATGACTTATTTGATCAACTGCAAGGATCATGTGTTTATTCGAAAATCGACCTAAGGTCGGGCTATCATCAACTACGCGTCAAAGAAGAAGATATTCCAAAAACTGCTTTTCGGACACGCTACGCTCATTACGAATTTTTGGTCATGCCGTTTGGATTGATGAATGCGCCAGCTGTATTCATGGACCTCATGAATCGAGTTTGTAGTCCGTATTTAGATAAGTTTGTTATCGTTTTCATTGAAAATATTCTCATCTATTCCAAAAATGAGCAAGAGCATGAGCAGCATTTAAGGTTGGCATTAGAATTGTTAAGAAAAGAACAGTTATATGCCAAATTTTCTAGATGTGCTTTTTGGTTGAAAGAAGTGCAATTTCTTGGCCATGTTGTTAGTAGCAAAGGAATTCAGGTTGATCCAGCTAAAATTGAGGCCATTGAAAAATCGGAGACTCCTAAGACACCAACGCAGATACGTCAATTTTTGGGCCTAGCCGGTTATTATAGAAGGTTTATTCAAGATTTTTCCCGAATAGCTAAACCATTGACAGCGTTAACACAAAAAGGGAAGAAGTACGAATGGACCTCTGAGCAGGAGAGTGCATTTCAATTACTGAAGAAGAAGTTGACTACAGTGCCTATTTTATCGTTACCTGAAGGGAACAATGATTTTGAGATATATTGTGATGCTTTGCGACAAGATTTTGGTTGCGTCCTTATGCAATGAAAGAAAGTTATTGCGTACGCATCCCGACAATTAAAGATTCACGAGCGAAATTATATGACGCATGATCTAGAACTGGGAGCAGTCATGTTTGCATTGAAGATATGGAGACACTATTTATATGGGGTTAAATTGAAATGTCCCGTTTTTATTGATTAAAAACGTTTCATATTAATTGATTTCGTTGCGAGGTTTTGACCTCTATATGAGACGTTTTTCAAAGACTGCATTCATTTTAAAACAAACCATAACCTTTATTTCATAAATAAAGGTTTAAAAAGCTTTATGTAGATTATCAAATAATGATAATCTAAAATATCCTGTTTACACACGACCATTATATAATGGTTTACAATACAAATATGTTACATCGAAATCAGTTTCTTGAATGCAGTTTTTACACAATATCATACAAACATGGACTCCAAATCTTGTCCTCATTTTAGTATGCAACAGCGGAAGCTCTTAGTATTCACCTGAGAATAAACATGCTTTAAACGTCAACAAAAATGTTGGTGAGTTATAGGTTTAACCTATATATATCAAATCGTAACAATAGACCACAAGATTTCATATTTCAATACACATCCCATACATAGAGATAAAAATAATTCATATGGTGAACACCTGGTAACCGACATTAACAAGATGCATATATAAGAATATCCCCATCATTCCGGGACACCCTTCGGATATGATATAAATTTCGAAGTACTAAAGCATCCGGTACTTTGGATGGGTTTTGTTAGGCCCAATAGATCTATCTTTAGGATTCACGTCAATTAGGGTGTCTGTTCCCTAATTCTTAGATTACCAGACTTTATAAAAGGGGCATATTCGATTTCGATAATTCAACCATAGAATGTAGTTTCACGTACTTGTGTCTATTTTGTAAATCATTTATAAAACCTGCATGTATTCTCATCCCAAAAATATTAGATTTAAAAAGTGGGACTATAACTCACTTTCACAGATTTTTACTTCGTCGGGAAGTAAGACTTAGCCACTGGTTGATTCACGAACCTATAACAATATATACATATATATCAAAGTATGTTCAAAATATATTTACAACACTTTTAATATATTTTGATGTTTTAAGTTTATTAAGTCAGATGTCCTCGTTAGTAACCTACAACTAGTTGTCCACAGTTAGATGTACAGAAATAAATTGATAAATATTATCTTGAATCAATCCATGACCCAGTGTATACGTATCTTAGTATTGATCACAACTCAAACTATATATTTTTTGGAATCAACCTCAACCCTGTATAGCTAACTCCAACATTCACATATAGAGTGTCTATGGTTGTTCCGAAATATATATAGATGTGTCGACATGATAGGTCAAAACATTATATACGTGTCTATGGTATCTCAAGATTACATAATATATAATACAAGTTGATTAAGTTATGGTTGGAATAGATTTGTTGCCAATTTTCACGTAGCTAAAATGAGAAAAATTATCCAATCTTGTTTTACCCGTAACTTCTTCATTTTAAATCCGTTTTGAGTGAATCAAATTGCTATGGTTTCATATTGAACTCTATTTTATGAATCTAAATATAAAAAGTATAGGTTTATAGTCAGAAAAATAAGTTACAAGTCGTTTTTGTAAAGGTAGTCATTTCAGTTGAAAGAACGACGTCTAGATGACCATTTTAGAAAACATACTTCCACTTTGAGTTTAACCATAATTTTTGGATATAGTTTCATGTTCATAATAAAAATAATTTTCTCAGAATAACAACTTTTAAATCAAAGTTTATCATAGTTTTTAATTAACTAACCCAAAATAGCCCGCGGTGTTACTACGACGGCGTAAATCCGGTTTTACGGTGTTTTTCGTGTTTTCGGGTTTTAAATCATTAAGTTAGCATATCATATAGATATAGAACATGTGTTTAGTTGATTTTAAAAGTCAAGTTAGAAGGATTAACTTTTGTTTGCGAACAAGTTTAGAATTAACTAAACTATGTTCTAGTGATTACAAGTTTAAACCTTCGAATAAGATAGCTTTATATGTATGAATCGAATGATGTTATGAACATCATTACTACCTTAAGTTCCTTGGATAAACCTACTGGAAAAGAGAAAAATGGATCTAGCTTCAACGGATCCTTGGATGGCTCGAAGTTCTTGAAGCAGAATCATGACACGAAAACAAGTTCAAGTAAGATTATCACTTGAAATAAGATTGTTATAGTTATAGAAATTGAACCAAAGTTTGAATATGATTATTACCTTGTATTAGAATGATAACCTACTGTAAGAAACAAAGATTTCTTGAGGTTGGATGATCACCTTACAAGATTGGAAGTGAGCTAGCAAACTTGAAAGTATTCTTGATTTTATGTAACTAGAACTTGTAGAATTTATGAAGAACACTTAGAACTTGAAGATAGAACTTGAGAGAGATGAATTAGATGAAGAAAATTGAAGAATTAAAGTGTTTATAGGTGTTTTTGGTCGTTGGTGTATGGATTAGATATAAAGGATATATGTAATTTTGTTTTCATGTAAATAAGTCATGAATGATTACTCATATTTTTGTAATTTTATGAGATATTTCATGCTAGTTGCCAAATGATGGTTCCCACATGTGTTAGGTGACTCACATGGGCTGCTAAGAGCTGATCATTGGAGTGTATATACCAATAGTACATACATCTAAAAGCTGTGTATTGTACGAGTACGAATACGGGTGCATACGAGTAGAATTGTTGATGAAACTGAACGAGGATGTAATTGTAAGAATTTTTGTTAAGTAGAAGTATTTTGATAAGTGTATTGAAGTATTTCAAAAGTGTATAAATACATATTAAAACACTACATGTATATACATTTTAACTGAGTCGTTAAGTCATCGTTAGTCGTTACATGTAAGTGTTGTTTTGAAACCTTTAGGTTAACGATCTTGTTAAATGTTGTTAACCCAATGTTTATAATATCAAATGAGATTTTAAATTATTATATTATCATGATATTATCATGTATGAATATCTCTTAATATGATATATATACATTAAATGTCTTTACAACGATAATCGTTACATATATGTCTCGTTTAAAAATCATTAAGTTAGTAGTCTTGTTTTTACATATGTAGTTCATTGTTAATATACTTAATGATATGTTTACTTATCATAGTATCATGTTAACTATATATATATCCATATATATGTCATCATATAGTTTTTACAAGTTTTAACGTTCGTGAATCACCGGTCAACTTGGGTGGTCAATTGTCTATATGAAACATATTTCAATTAATCAAGTCTTAACAAGTTTGATTGCTTAACATGTTGGAAATATTTAATCATGTAAATATCAGTCTCAATTAATATATATAAACATGAAAAAGTTCGGGTCACTACAGTACCTACCCGTTAAATAAATTTCGTCCCGAAATTTTAAGCTGTTGAAGGTGTTGACGAATCTTCTGGAAATAGATGTTGGTATTTCTTCTTCATCTGATCTTCACCCTCCCAGGTGAACTCGGGTCCTCTACGAGCATTCCATCGAACCTTAACAATTGGTATCTTGTTTTGCTTAAGTCTTTTAACCTCGCGATCCATTATTTCGACGGGTTCTTCGATGAATTGGAGTTTTTCGTTGATTTGGATTTCATCTAACGGAATAGTGAGATCTTCTTTAGCAAAACATTTCTTCAAATTCGAGACGTGGAAAGTGTTATGTACAGCCTCGAGTTGTTGAGGTAACTCAAGTCGGTAAGCTACTGGTCCGACACGATCAATAATCTTGAATGGTCCAATATACCTTGGATTTAATTTCCCTCGTTTACCAAATCGAACAACGCCTTTCCAAGGTGCAACTTTAAGCATGACCATCTCTCCAATTTCAAATTCTATATCTTTTCTTTTAATGTCAGCGTAGCTCTTTTGTCGACTTTGGGCGGTTTTCAACCGTTGTTGAATTTGGATGATCTTCTCGGTAGTTTCTTGTATAATCTCCGGACCCGTAATCTGTCTATCCCCCACCTCACTCCAACAAATCGGAGACCTGCACTTTCTACCATAAAGTGCTTCAAACGGCGCCATCTCAATGCTTGAATGGTAGCTGTTGTTGTAGAAAAATTCTTCTAACGGTAGATGTCGATCCCAACTGTTTCCGAAATCAATAACACATGCTCGTAGCATGTCTTCAAGCGTTTGTATTGTCCTTTTGCTCTGCCCATCAGTTTGTGGATGATAGGCAGTACTCATGTCTAGACGAGTTCATAATGCTTGCTGTAATGTCTGCCAGAATCTTGAAATAAATCTGCCATCCCTATCAGAGATAATAGAGATTGGTATTCCATGTCTGGAGACGACTTCCTTCAAATACAGTCGTGCTAACTTCTCCATCTTGTCATCTTCTCTTATTGGCAGGAAGTGTGCTGATTTGGTGAGACGATCAACTATTACCCAAATAGTATCAAACCCACTTGCAGTCCTTGGCAATTTAGTGATGAAATCCATGGTAATGTTTTCCCATTTCCATTCCGGGATTTCGGGTTGTTGAAGTAGACCTGATGGTTTCAGATGCTCAGCTTTGACCTTAGAACACGTCAAACATTCTCCTACGTATTTAGCAACATCGGCTTTCATACCCGGCCACCAAAAATGTTTCTTGAGATCCTTGTACATCTTTCCCGTTCCAGGATGTATTGAGTATATGGTTTTATGAGCTTCTCCAAGTACCATTTCTCTCATATCTCCAAATTTTGGTACCCAAATCCTTTCAGCCCTATACCGGGTTCCGTCTTCCCGAATATTAAGATGCTTCTCCGATCCTTTGGGTATTTCATCCTTTAAATTTCCCTCTTTTAAAACTCCTTGTTGCGCCTCCTTTATTTGAGTAGTAAGGTTATTATGAATCATTATATTCATAGATTTTACTCGAATGGGTTCTCTGTCCTTCCTGCTCAAGGCATCGGCTACCACATTTGCCTTCCCCGGGTGGTAACGAATCTCAAAGTCGTAATCATTCAACAATTCAATCCACCTACGCTGCCTCATATTCAGTTGTTTCTGATTAAATATGTGTTGAAGACTTTTGTGTTAGGTATATATAATACTTTTGACCCCATATAAGTAGTGCCTCCAAGTCTTTAATGCAAAAACAACCGCGCCTAATTCCAAATCATGCGTCGTATAATTTTGTTCGTGAATCTTCAATTGTCTAGACGCATAAGCAATCACCTTCGTTCGTTGCATTAATACACAACCGAGACCTTGCTTTGATGCGTCACAATAAATCACAAAATCATCATTCCCTTCAGGCAATGACAATATAGGTGCCGTAGTTAGCTTTTTCTTCAATAACTGAAACGCTTTCTCTTGTTCATCATTCCATTCAAATTTCTTCCCTTTATGCGTTAATGCAGTCAAGGGTTTTGCTATTCTGGAAAAGTCTTGGATGAACCTTCTGTAGTAACCAGCTAGTCCTAAAAACTGGCGTATGTGTTTCGGAGTTTTCGGGGTTTCCCACTTTTCAACAGTTTCTATCTTTGCCGGATCCACCTTAATACCTTCTTTGTTCACTATGTGACCGAGGAATTGAACTTCTTCCAACCAAAATGCACACTTTGAAAACTTAGCGTACAATTCTTCCTTCCTCAATACTTCTAACACCTTTCTCAAATGTTCACCGTGTTCTTGGTCATTCTTTGAGTAAATAAGTATGTCATCAATGAAAACAATGACAAACTTGTCAAGGTATGGTCCACACACTTGGTTCATAAGGTCCATGAACACAGCTGGTGCATTAGTTAAACCAAACGGCATGACCATAAACTCGTAATGACCGTAATGTGTTCTGAAAGCAGTCTTCCGGAACGTAAGTCAATCTTTGAATAAACAGACGAGCCTTGTAGTTGATCAAATAAGTCGTCGATTCTCGGTAGTGGGTAGCGGTTCTTGATGGTAAGTTTGTTCAACTCTCGGTAGTTGATACACAACCTGAATGTACCATCTTTCTTCTTGACAAACAAAACAGGAGCTCCCCACGGTGATGTGCTTGGTCGAATGAAACCACGCTCTAAAAGTTCTTGTAATTGGCTTTGCAGTTCTTTCATCTCGCTGGGTGCGAGTCTGTAAGGAGCACGAGCTATTGGTGCAGCTCCTGGTACAAGATCTATTTGAAATTCAACGGATCGATGTGGGGGTAATCCCGGTAATTCTTTCGGATATACATCGGGAAATTCTTTTGCAATGGGAACATCATTGATGCTCTTTTCTTCAGTTTGTACTTTCTCGACGTGTGCTAGAACAGCATAGCAACCTTTTCTTATTAGTTTTTGTGCCTTCAAATTACTAATAAGATGTAGCTTCGTGTTGCCCTTTTCTCCGTACACCATTAAGGGTTTTCCTTTTTCTCTTATAATGCGAATTGCATTTTTGTAACAAACGATCTCTGCTTTCACTTCTTTCAACCAGTCTATGCCGATTATCACATCAAAACTCCCTAACTCTACTGGTATCAAATCAATCTTAAATGTTTCGCTAACCAGTTTAATTTCTCGATTCCGACATATATTATCTGCTGAAATTAATTTACCATTTGCTAATTCGAGTAAAAATTTACTATCCAAAGGCGTCAATGGACAACTTAATTTAGCACAAAAATCTCTACTCATATAGCTTCTATCCGCACCCGAATCAAATAAAACGTAAGCAGATTTATTGTCAATAAGAAACGTACCCGTAACAAGCTCCGGGTCTTCCTGTGCCTCTGCCGCATTAATATTGAAAACTCTTCCACGGCCTTGTCCATTCGTGTTCTCCTGGTTCGGGCAATTTCTAATAATGTGGCCCGGTTTTCCACATTTATAACAAACTACATGGGCATAACTTGCTCCGACACTACTTGTTCCGCCATTATTCGTTCCGACACCATTTGTTCCTTTCGTTCTGTTAACCCCTAGTCCGTAGACCTCACACTTCGCCACGCTATGACCATTTCTTTTACACTTGTTGCAAAATTTGGTGCAGAACCCCGAGTGATACTTTTCACACCTTTGGCATAGCTGCTTCTGATTGTTGTTGTTGTTGCGGTTGTTATTGTTGTTGGGATGATTGTTGTTGTTGTTGTTGTTGTTGTTGTTGTTGTTGTTGTTGTTGTTGTTGTTGTTGTTGTTGTTGTTGTTGTTGTTGTTGTTGTTGTTGTTGTTGTTGGGCCGTTTGTTGTAGTTGCGATTGATGTTGCGATTGTTGGGATAATTGTTGCGATTATTGTTGTAATTGCTGTTGTTGTTGTATTGGTGATTCTTATCACCGTTTTCCTCCCACTTTCTTTTGACTTGCTTCACATTGGCCTCTTTAGCAGTCTGTACTTTAATTCTTTCTTCAATCTGGTTCACTAGTTTGTGAGCCATTCTACATGCCTGTTGTATGGAGGCGGGCTCGTATGAACTTATATCTTCTTGGATTCTTTCTGGTAATCCTTTCACAAACGCGTCGATCTTCTATTCCTCATCTTCGAACGCTCCCGGATACAATAGGCATAATTCTGTGAATCGTCTTTCGTACGTGGTAATATCAAATCCTTGGGTTCGTAACCCTCTAAGTTCTATCTTGAGCTTATTGACCTCGGTTCTGGGACGGTACTTCTCGTTCATCAAGTGCTTGAATGCTGACCACGGTAGTGCGTAAGCATCATCTTGTCCCACTTGCTCTAGATAGGTATTCCACCATGTTAACGCAGAACCTGTGAAGGTATGTGTAGCGTACTTCACTTTGTCCTCTTCAGTACACTTACTTATGGCAAACACCGATTCGACCTTCTCGGTCCACCGTTTCAATCCGATCGGTCCTTCGGTTCCATCAAATTCCAAAGGTTTGCAGGCAGTGAATTCTTTGTAGGTGCATCCTACACGATTTCATGTACTGCTAGATCCAAGGTTATTGTTGGTATGTAGCGCAGCCTGTACTGCGGCTATGTTTGAAGCTATAAAAGTACGGAATTCCTCTTCATTCATATTCACGGTGTGTCGAGTAGTCGGTGCCATTTCCTTCAAAATAGTCAAATGGAACAAGTTAATCATACAGAATATTAAGAGTAGTTAATAGTATTTCGTAGCATAATATGAACTCATTTATAAAAGCTTTTTCTTCATATTAGCGTTTTATAAGTTTAAATTCGGGTTGTACCTACCCGTTAAGTTCATACTTAGTAGCTAATATACAATTCAACTACTACAATTCTATATGAAAAACTGATTATAATAATATTTCGCGTTCAAACTTTTACACAATATTTTACAAACTTACAATACCGCTTATTTTACATATAGCATGAAATATAGCACACAATAAATTTGATACAATATGGTTGTGAAGATAATTCTAGCTAGTACACAAGTCGTTCAGCAAAGGCAATAAAGACACGTAATTCATACATCCAGAAACAAGTCATGCATTCTGGTTTTACTAGGATTACTTCCCATCCTTAGTCTTGTGGAACATAACCGTTATGGCTGTTGATAAGACAGCGTGTTGTAACGTCGTCAAAGGGACGAGGGTTACGTAATGTCCAACAGTCCCGTAACAATCTAAAAACCTCATTTCTTACCCCAATTACCGACTCCGTCACTTGTGGGAACGCTTTGTTTAATAGTTGTAGCCCGATGTTCTTGTTCTCACTTTGGTGAGAAGCGAACATTACTAATCCGTAAGCATAACATGCTTCTTTATGTTGCATGTTAGCCGCTTTTTCTAAATCACGAAGTCCAATATTCAGATATATTGAGTCAAAATAATTTCTTAACCCATTGCGTAAAATAGCATTTGGGTTCCCCGCAATATAGGCGTCAAAGTAAACACATCGTAACTTATGGATTTCCCAATGTGATATCCCCCATCTTTCGAAAGAAAGCCTTTTATAAACCAAGGCATTCTTGGAACGTTCTTCGAATGTCTTACAAACTGATCTCGCCTTAAATAGTTGTGCCGAAGAATTCTGACCGACTCTAGACAAGATTTCATCAATCATGTCTCCGGGTAGGTCTCTTAAAATATTGGGTTGTCTATCCATTTTGTGTTTTTATACTGTAAAATAGACAAGAGTTAGATTCATAAAAAAAATACTTATTAATACAATCAATTTTTACATATATCATAAAGCATAAGCACACTATATTACATATATTACACCACACAAATACAACTATCTTATTCCGACTCGCTTGTTTCTTCTTCTTCGGTTTTGGTTCGTTTTGCCAAGTTTCTAGGGATATATGATGTTCCCCTAATACGAGCCGTCGTTTTCCACATTGGTTTAGAAAAACCTGGTGGTTTAGAGGTTCCCGGGTCATTGTTACAACTTAAGGACTTCGGGGGTTGACGATACATATAAAGTTCATCGGGGTTGGAATTAGATTTCTCTATTTTTATGCCCTTTCCCTTATTATTTTCTTTTACCTTTTTAAATTCAGTTGGGGTAATTTCTATAACATCATCGGAATTCTCGTCGGAATCCGATTCATCGGAGAATTGGTAATCCTCCCAATATTTTGCTTCCTTGGCGGAAACACCATTGACCATAATTAACCGTGGTCGGTTGGTTGAGGATTTTCTTTTACTTAACCGTTTTATTATTTCCCCCACCGATTCTATTTCTTCATCCGGTTCCGATTCTTCTTTCGGTTCCGATTCTTCTTCCGGTTCCGATTCTTCTTCCGGTTCCGACTCTTCTTCCGGTTCCTCTTCGGGAACTTGTGAATCAGTCCACGAATCATTCCAATTTACATTTGACTCTTCATTATTATTAGGTGAGTCAATGGGACTTGTTCTAGAGGTAGACATCTATCACATAATATCAAACGCGTTAAGAGATTAATATATCACATAATATTCACATGTTAAAAATATATAGTTTCCAACAAAATTTGTTAAGCAATCATTTTTCAAGTAAACACGGTCGAAGTCCAGACTCACTAATGCTTCCTAACAAACTCGATAAGACACACTAATGCAAAATTCTGGTTCTCTAAGACCAACGCTCGGATACCAACTAAAATGTCCCGTTCTTATTGATTAAAAACGTTCCATATTAATTGATTTCGTTGCGAGGTTTTGACCTCTATATGAGACGTTTTTCAAAGACTGCATTCATTTTAAAACAAACCATAACCTTTATTTCATAAATAAAGATTTAAAAAGCTTTATGTAGATTATCAAATAATGATAATCTAAAATATCCTGTTTACACACGACCATTACATAATGGTTTACAATACAAATATGTTACATCGAAATCAGTTTCTTGAATGCAGTTTTTACACAATATCATACAAACATGGACTCCAAATCTTGTCCTTATTTTAGTATGCAACAGCGGAAGCTCTTAGTATTCACCTGAGAATAATCATGCTTTAAACGTCAACAAAAATGTTGGTGAGTTATAGGTTTAACCTATATATATCAAATCGTAACAATAGACCACAAGATTTCATATTTCAATACACATCCCATACATAGAGATAAAAATCATTCATATGGTGAACACCTGGTAACCGACATTAACAAGATGCATATATAAGAATATCCCCATCATTCCGGGACACCCTTCGGATATGATATAAATTTCGAAGTACTAAAGCATCCGGTACTTTGGATGGGGTTTGTTAGGCCCAATAGATCTATCTTTAGGATTCGCGTCAATTAGGGTGTCTGTTCCCTAATTCTTAGATTACCAGACTTTATAAAAGGGGCATATTCGATTTCGATAATTCAACCATAGAATGTAGTTTCACGTACTTGTGTCTATTTTGTAAATCATTTATAAAACCTGCATGTATTCTCATCCCAAAAATATTAGATTTTAAAAGTGGGACTATAACTCACTTTCACAGATTTTTACTTCGTCGGGAAGTAAGACTTGGCCACTGGTTGATTCACGAACCTATAACAATATATACATATATATCAAAGTATGTTCAAAATATATTTACAACACTTTTAATATATTTTGATGTTTTAAGTTTATTAAGTCAGTTGTCCTCGTTAGTAACCTACAACTAGTTGTCCACAGTTAGATGTACATAAATAAATCGATAAATATTATCTTGAATCAATCCACGACCCAGTGTATACGTATCTCAGTATTGATCACAACTCAAACTATATATATTTTGGAATCAACCTCAACCCTGTATAGCTAACTCCAACATTCACATATAGAGTGTCTATGGTTGTTCCGAAATATATATAAATGTGTCGACATGATAGGTTGAAACATTGTATACGTGTCTATGGTATCTCAAGATTACATAATATACAATACAAGTTGATTAAGTTATGGTTGGAATAGATTTGTTACCAATTTTCACGTAGCTAAAATGAGAAAAATTATCCAATCTTGTTTTACCCATAACTTCTTCATTTTAAATCCGTTTTGAGTGAATCAAATTGCTATGGTTTCATATTGAACTCTATTTTATGAATCTAAACATAAAAAGTATAGGTTTATAGTCGAAAAAATAAGTTACAAGTCATTTTTGTAAAGGTAGTCATTTTAGTCGAAAGAACGACGTCTAGATGACCATTTTAGAAAACATACTTTCACTTTGAGTTTAACCATAATTTTTGGATATAGTGTCATGTTCATAATAAAAATAATTTTTTCAGAATAACAACTTTTAAATCAAAGTTTATCATTGTTTTTAATTAACTAACCCAAAACAGCCCGCGGTGTTACTACGACGGCGTAAATCCGGTTTTACGGTGTTTTTCGTGTTTCCAGGTTTTAAATCATTAACTTAGCATATCATATAGATATAGAACATGTGTTTAGTTGATTTTAAAAGTCAATTTAGAAGGATTAGCTTTTGTTTGCGAACAAGTTTAGAATTAACTAAACTATGTTCTAGTGATTACAAGTTTAAACCTTCGAATAAGATAGCTTTATATGTATGAATCGAATGATGTTATGAACATCATTACTACCTTAAGTTCCTTGGATAAATCTACTGGAAAAGAGAAAAATGGATCTAGCTTCAACGGATCCTTGGATGGCTCGAAGTTCTTGAAGCAGAATCATGACACGAAAACAAGTTCAAGTAAGATCATCACTTGAAATAA
This sequence comes from Rutidosis leptorrhynchoides, assembly GCF_046630445.1. Lineage (NCBI taxonomy): Eukaryota > Viridiplantae > Streptophyta > Magnoliopsida > Asterales > Asteraceae > Rutidosis > Rutidosis leptorrhynchoides. Next base: position 666,486,727 of record NC_092335.1, read on the forward strand.
GATTGTTATAGTTATAGAAATTGAACCAAAGTTTGAATATGATTATTACCTTGTATTAGAATGATAACCTACTGTAAGAAACAAAGATTTCTTGAGGTTGGATGATCACCTTACAAGATTGGAAGTGAGCTAGCAAACTTGAAAGTATTCTTGATTTTATGTAACTAGAACTTGTAGAATTTATGAAGAACACTTAGAACTTGAAGATAGAACTTGAGAGAGATTAATTAGATGAATAAAATTGAAGAATGAAAGTGTTTGTAGGTGTTTTTGGTCGTTGGTGTATGGATTAGATATAAAGGATATGTAATTTTGTTTTCATGTAAATAAGTCATGAATGATTACTCATATTTTTGTAATTTTATGAGATATTTCATGCTAGTTGCCAAATGATGGTTCCTACATGAGTTAGGTGACTCACATGGGCTGCTAAGAGCTGATCATTGGAGTGTATATACCAATAGTACATACATCTAAAAGCTGTGTATTGTACGAGTACGAATACGGGTGCATACGAGTAGAATTGTTGATGAAACTGAACGAGGATGTAATTGTAAGCATTTTTGTTAAGTAGAAGTATTTTGATAAGTGTATTGAAGTCTTTTAAAAGTGTATAAATACATATTAAAACACTACATGTATATACATTTTAACTGAGTCGTTAAGTCATCGTTAGTCGTTACATGTAAGTGTTGTTTTGAAACCTTTAGGTTAACGATCTTGTTAAATGTTGTTAACCCAATGTTTATAATATCAAATGAGATTTTAAATTATTATATTATCATGATATTATCATGTATGAATATCTCTTAATATGATATATATATATACATTAAATGTCTTTACAACGATAATCGTTACATATATGTCTCGTTTAAAAATCATTAAGTTAGTAGTCTTGTTTTTACATATGTAGTTCATTGTTAATATACTTAATGATATGTTTACTTATCATAGTATCATGTTAACTATATATATCCATATATATGTCATCATATAGTTTTTACAAGTTTTAACGTTCGTGAATCACCGGTCAACTTGGGTGGTCAATTGTCTAAATAAAACATATTTCAATTAATCAAGTCTTAACAAGTTTGATTGCTTAACACGTTGGAAACATTTAATCATGTAAATATCAATCTCAATTAATATATATAAACATGGAAAAGTTCGGGTCACTACATAAATGCACTGTGTTTACCGATCATAAAAGCCTTCAACATATTTTCGATCAGAAACAGCTAAACATGAGGCAACGTAGATGGGTCGAGCTGATAAATGACTATGATTGTGAGATTCGTTATCATCCCGGGAAAGCGAATGTAGTGGCCGATGCTCTAAGCAGAAAGGAACGAGAGCCAATTCGAGTATGAGCAATGAACATAAAAATTCGCATGAATCTCAACTCACAAATCAAAGAGGCTCAACGAGAAGCTCTTACTAAAGAAAACATAGGAAATGAAATAATGAAGAAGTATGAGAAGCAACTCGTTATACGGGAAGATGGAATTCGATATTTTGCAAAACGTATTTGGGTACCAAAGTTGGGTGGATTAAGGAAGTTGATATTGAACGAGGCACATAAGACAAGATACTCGATACATCCTGGAGTTGGAAAGATGTATCAAGATCTTAAGATGCATTATTGGTGGCCTAATTTAAAGACAGACGTTGCAACATATGTCGAGGAATGTTTAACTTGTTCCAAAGTCAAAGCAGAACACCAGAAGCCGTCAGGGTTACTTCAACAACCAAAAATCCCAGAATGGAAGTGGGACGGTATTACCATGGATTTTATCACGAAGTTACCCAAGACTGCATGGGGTTATGACACCATTTGGGTAATAGTTGATCGTCTCACCAAATCTGCACATTTCTTGCCTATAAAAGAAACGGATAGAATGGAGAAACTATTACGATTATACATAAAGGAAATTGTTTCAAGGCATGGAATACCTATTTCCATTATATCCGATCGTGATAGTAGATTTACATCAAAGTTCTGGCAATCACTACAGGAGGCCCTGGGAACTCGTTTGGATATGAGCACCGCATATCATCCGCAAACTGACGGGCAGAGTGAAAGAACAATTCAGACTCTTGAAGACATGCTCAGGGCATGTGTGATCGATTTTGGAAATGGATGGGATAAATATCTACCATTAGCAGAATTCTCGTATAATAATAGTTATCATACGAGCATTAAAGCTGCACCATTTGAAGCACTGTATGGAAGGAAGTGTAGATACCCTATCTGTTGGAATGAAGTAGGAGATCGACGATTAACTGGTCCCGAGATCATAAATGAAACTACTGAGAAGATAGTACAAATCAAGGAGAGATTGAAAACAGCCCGTAGTCGCCAAAAGAGCTACGCCGATGTCAGAAGGAAAACATTAGAGTTTCAGATCAGTGACATGGTTATGCTAAAGGTGTCACCTTGGAAAGTTGTAATACGTTTCGGCAAAAGGGGTAAACTGAACCCAAGGTATGTAGGCCCGTTCAAGATCATCGAACGGATTGGACTGGTAGCTTATCGACTTGAGTTACCACAACAACTCGCCGGAGTACATAATACGTTTCACGTTTCAAACCTTAAGAAGTGTCTTACAAAGGAAGACCTCACCATTCCTCTTGAAGAAATCCAAGTCGACGAGAAACTACAATTCATAGAAGAACCAGTCGAAATCATGGACCGTGAAGTTAAACAACTCAAGCAGAGCATCATACCAATCGTTAAGGTTCGTTGGAATGCATGAAGGGGTCCTGAGTTTACTTGGGAATGAGAGGATCAGATGAAACAAAAGTACCCACATTTGTTTCCCGAGAACGCAAAATAGGTACAACTTTAAAATTTCGGGACGAAATTTATTTAACGGGTAGGTACTGTAACGACCCAGATTTTTCAGATCGTTTTATACATATGAGATTAATATTTACATAAATTAAACATTACCAACATGATAATCAATCCAAATTGTTGAGTCTTGTGTTTTTGAAAAGAGCTTTACACAACGTTTGACTGTCCAATTTGACCGATGATATCACGAACTATATAACATACGATAATTATATGATTGTGTACATATACGTATTTGTACATATTTAACATGATCTAAGGATGGTTTAACATATCATTGTGTACTAATAACAATGAGTTATAAGTATACTTTGAGACTACTAACTTAAGTTTTCAAAACGGTAACTATACGTAACGTTCTTTGACATATATACCTATAATCTATAATGCTTATACAAGTATCGTATAAATACATATTTAATTACTTTAAAGGACTTAAATACATAAAACAATATAAGTATATTCACAAAAGATAGTTATATTTGAATTCTCGTTCCGTTTTCTCAAGATTTCTACACGTATACCTAGGGTATATGTACCCGTATTATACGCAGCTTTTAGATGTATTTACTATTGATAAATACCAATTATTAGACCTCATTCTACACGTATACTTAAGGATTTTTTTTTTCTATATAACAAGTAAATTCGTTTTTATGATTTCACCCCATTTTTCCATTCCATTTTCTCATACTTACACTCCAAATTCTCTCTCGAAATACTCCTAACATCATACTTGATCATCTCCAAGAATTTTCACCATCTTTTAGCATCATAATCAAGGTAAAACTATGTTTAAACTTTGATTCAATTCATGTAAGTTATTTATCTTAAATCAAGATATAAACTTACTTACAACCTTTGTTTCTTTTCATGATTTCACTTCTTAATCTTCTAAGTCATCAAGAACAAGTTCATATCTTATTTATTCAGTAACTTTCTTCATCATACTTGAGGTATAACCTTGGTTCATCATCTTGTTCAATTCATATATGACTATCTTACTACGAATATATATAACAACAAGAACATAGTATGAATAATTTCAAACTTGTTCGCAAACTAAATAGATCCTTCTAACTTGACTTTTAAAATACTTCAAGACCTGTAATATATCATAATGATATGCTAACTTAACAAGATACAACTTGATTTTACAAAGAACACCTTAAAACTGAATCTACGTCGTCGGAGTGCAACCGGGGGCTGTTTTGGGTTGGATAATTAAAAACCATCTTAAACTTTGAATTGAAAGTTTATATTCTGGAAAAATGATATTTCTTATGAATATGTTAATATATAAAAATCTCATGGTGTAACTCAAAGTGTAAGTATTTTTGTAAAAATGATCATCTAGATGTTGTTTTTACAACGGAAATTATCACTTTCATAAGATTCACCAAAGTTTGACTTATAACCTGTGATTTTGAATGCAAACTAAGGTATTTACAGTTTATATTCATAAATAATGACTCGATCCAAGGAAGTGGCAAGTTGAACCAACAAAAACGGAGTTATATTGAAGAAACTACGGCTAAAACAAAATTGGGTATCCAAAGCTAGTTTAGCTACGAAATTAATTGGAGTAAAACTAAACTAATCATATCTTTGCTAATTAATATGATATTTTATATATATTTACTTATGATTTGATTTTATATATTTCAGGACCACCCGTAAACAACACGAGAAGATTAATTATAAGACCTCATGATTGTACGCAACACGTCATTTGACAACACGGTACTTTATGTACGCAACACGTCATTTGACAACATGGTACCATGGGTCGAGATTAATTCTGATCAATACGAATACGATGGGGTCTTTATTTATTTATTGAGCAACTAATTATGGACCACTAACATCGGACTGCTAACTATGGACTAATAGATATTAAAAGTATTATAAGTATATATGTAACGATTATTTGAAAAGAAAATATGTTAATATATTATATATATGGTTAGGTTCGTGATATCTATCGGAGACCAAGTCGTGTTAAATATCTTCAAAGCAAAAGTGAGTATATATCCCACTTTTAAACTCTAAATATTTCGGGATGAGAATACATGCATTTTATGATTTACGTTATGGACACAAGTGATTAAAAATATATATATTCTACGTTGAGTTGTACCACTAGCATACTTCCCTGTAACTTGGTAACTACTATTTACATGTGGTATTGTAAACGCAAATCCTGTTGATAGATCTATCGGGCCTGACAACCCCAACCGGACTGGACGACCAGTATTCAACGGTTGCACAGTACTTCGTTTCGGTAACTATACTTGGTACGGCGTAGTGAGATTTCATAATAAAGGGAATATGCGACGTTGATTAAATGTTAAGTATAGTTATCAAGTGCTCAACCACTTAGAATATTTTTATTAAAACGTTTGTGTATATGAAATCTTGTGGTCTATATTTATAATGCTGCTAGCATTAAACCTATATCTCACCAAATTTATGTTGACGTTTTAAGCATGTTTATTCTCAGGTGATAATTAAAAGCTTCCGCTGCATTATGCCGAATTTAAGCAAGATTTGGAGTATGCATATTTGTGTCAAAAATAAAACTGCATATTGGAAGATTTGTAATGTGAAATATGTTGGAAATCGTATTGTTATTATCAAATGTAAAGTTTGTAAAACTAAGATTATCACTAAACGATAATCATTATTATGCTGTTTGAATCTTCGATTATAATAAAGGTTATGGTTTGTATTATAAAAACGTATGCAGATTTTGAAAAATGTCACATACCTCACAATGACACCAATGAGTACGTGACGGTTATATTCGATATGAACGGGACGCTTCACTTCAATATCACAAACTGTCCCACGAGCATCAACGTCATACGCCCTGTAGATACCAAGGAATACCAACAACCACAAACGATGAAGTATTGATTCATAAATTCATCGAAGAACTATTCTGCAGAGAATATATGGTTTCTAAAAGTTTTAGAAATTATATATTCTGGTTCAAATTGTAAATCAGATGAGTGGGCGGATAGAAATAATGAAGTAAACCCTGACCGGAATAGTACGTGATTTACAAACGACACATGTTACACAAACATTAACATCAGTACCGTCAGCATCACCAGCACTAGCAATACCGTCAGCATCATCAGCACTAGCATCACCGCTGGCATCACCAACAGTATCACCGGCACCAGCAACGCCTGCAACACCACAAATTCTGTAAACTCTATAACTACCTCAGATATTGACACCACCATCACCAACGGATATATTTTAATAACGAGTTATGAAGTATTAACTCATTTCCTCTGAAGAATTTATACGTATATTATATATATATATATATACAAATTTTTAAACCACAATATATCTTTTCGTACTAAGCTATTACATGTGAATTTTAAAGAGTAGATAATACTCGGCAAATTCTAATCACTAATATGCTATGATGTACATCCCTCATTAACAACTTAACAATTGTTAAACTCTGCTTCAACTCAATAGATTCCATTTCATAATAAACCAAGTGTAGTATTCAAATACATGTTCGATTTTATACTTTCATTTTCGATGTATTCGAAACTTTCTAGAAATCATCATTCGTGTCTTGCGAAGTTCACAAAAATTCCACGAACACCAACATTATTCACCGAAGAAATATCAATAGATGAATAATGAAGTATAAATTCATAATTTCATGCAAGTGGAAGAAATACTCAGCAAAGGTTACGTAATTTCTAAAGTTTTAGGAATTATTCAATTCTAGTTTCAACCGTAATCAAATGAGTTTAATTTAATATTAACTCATTAAATCTATATTACATCTGAAGAAAATATACATACTTATATATTTTCATAAAGACTGTAATTAAATTCTTTTGTACAAAATATTACTTGTGAAATTTTTTTTTTTAACGGGTAGGTAATACCCGAGAAATACTTAGATTTCATATTAATATGTTACACTGTACATTCTTCGATTCTGATTCAACAATCATTAACTATACTCACTACTTACACAGCGATATACATTTTTATAGAAATCAAAACAACCATTCTCATCCAAATTTGATTACATATTCTGATTTTGACAAATAAAAATCCAAGTCAAAGATTTAACAGGTGACATCACTCTTAAATCCCTACGTCTTTCAAAAACTATACTTTGACTTCAAAACTATGATAGAACATCACTTCTATTCATAAACCCCAGAAAAATATTCGTATCATTCAAAATTATAGAACATCATATGCATAGTGAAGATTGCAATCTGCGTTCAAACCCTTCATGATTCTTGAGAACCCCTCAATTAAGAAACAATCGAGAGGATGATCCAACCACACATTATCTATGAAAAGAAGAACTTATGCATATAGGCATGCACCTGGAAAACTCTTGGAATCTATGTAGAAGTTTAAAACGAATCTATGATCCCTTGGCGTTGTTATTACCGAAAATAACTTTACAATCCCTCTTCAAAGTAGCCAATTTTGTCACATCTCTAGCAAATCAACATTGACCTTTCATTCGAATAAGCCTTATTATAACTTTGATATATAAGTTTGCCCTTCGTCATCGTTACCAGGGAACCGTTTATATCCCACACATTAGCAGTAAACTTAACAACAATTTCATTACCCTTTGACTTAAGCCTCTCCGAAAAGTCATTATATTTATTCATTGAAACCCTATCATGTACTCATCTACACCTTGTAACAATAATTGTCATACCAACTACCGGGAATCATCAATCAGTATTTCAAATCTTGCAGCGTTTCTACATCAACAGTTATATGTATACATATAACATTTATTTCTTTGAATTATGATCTTCAATTCTGAATTTCTGAAAAGCACCCAGTCCGCGAATCAATTCTCTGAGTATTAAAAGAACTGATAAAGCAGCAAAAACTATAGATGACTTTAACAGTCAAAAGTTTGATGATAAAGAAGGATACGTTGGAAAAGCTCAAAAGAAAATTTGGTACTGAAAATCGGATTGAGCAAACCATAAAGGAGGCTGTGGACAAATCACAAAGACTAAACCTGCCTTCAAAGAATCCAAATGATTCAGTATCTGCTGAAGTCATTAACGAATACCTTGCTCCTGACTCTAAACCTTTACAGACAAATCTTTTTCATCATCCTTTGACATTAGAAATTCTAAGATATCATCGTATCTTTCATTATAAATATCCTCGATATTTCTGAAGATATTTTCAAAACTATCCTTATCTGAAGTCATTTATCTTTTCGCGTTATATGTATACATCATAAAGAAAACTCTTTTAGTTTCTAAATTCTAAAAAATTCGAATTTAAAATATGAATGTTTTTTAAGTAGTGTTGGGAATTGAAGCATGAGTTAGTATAATATAATAACACTTGATCAACGTGATTATATTACAGTAAGTCATGCTGAGTTTCTAATGGAACGTGATGATTCACAGATCACGCCATCATCATGTTCCATGTTACACGACTCTTACATTCTACTGAATCTCTAAACAAATCAAGAACATATTATTGATAGTTCTATCTTTTCCCGTAACTTCTGGTAATTTAACCAATCAAGATCATGCTATTACAATTTCTTTCTAAGAACGTTAACTATGATTATTCGAAATTTCATACCTAAGAATTCTGGACCATTACTCGCATTACTTAAAGTCGAGAAGAGAAAACAAAAGCACAAAGCTTCGAAATATAAATGGGAGTATAAATCGCAGCAAATAGAAGAGATCATTAACCGTAAATGTCAATAATGATGGAAAGATGAATGCAAGGAAGGATTATGAAAACCACTACCCCAAGAGCGAAGTAGAAGTAAACAAATTCCTCCGATGGGAGTTGGAATAGAATGATGATTGTTGCGATAGGTAGGAACATATCAAGGATCAGAACCGGATCAAGCATATTGAAGGATGTTTTAGAAATATGAATTGAGAAAAAAAGAATAGAAGGTGTGAGCTGTGGAGATAAGGAAACGAAGGGAGTGAATTTATAGTGAAATATCCGACTGAGCAATTGAAATAGATTATTACATTTAACCAAAGAAGATTCTAATTTCCTTAATTACCGAAGAACCAAATCTTATTATGAAGATTTTCTCTAAATCCCTTGAATTCCGGAAATCAACCGTGACTACATCACCGATTACGACGAACCTTCATTTACTCATTTCACTCTTTTACGATAGCTTCACTCATAAGATTCGAGCAATCGAATTATTTTATCCATATTTCTCAATCATGATAAAACCCTATGTATCAACTTATATTCGTCATAATAACATTCTTATTGTTAGCCATGACGACCTTGATCAAATTTTGGGACGAAATTTCTTTAACGGGTAGGTATTGTGACAACCCGAAAATTTCCGACCAAATTTAAACTTAATCTTTATATGATTTTGACACGATAAGCAAAGTCTGTAATGTTGAGTCTCAAAAATTTTGGAACTATATTCATGTAATCAATTACCCTCTGACTGTGCTCGACGATTCACGAACATTTATGTGTATATAGATATGTATATTTAATATATAATTATATTAATTGAAAACGTTAACAAAGTATTAGAGGTATAATACTTTACATGAATGTATTTGCTTCAATATGTTTATCGATGGAACTAGAAAATAATATCAAATGATTGAATTATCAGATACATCGTGATATGATTACGGGTCTCTGTTGAGAGGTCCACTTTGATTTAGGAAACCTTTCCTTTTTAACGGTATTCGGAATAATTGGTAAAGTGATCTACAAGTAAGAACAAATGTGTCAATTATCAAGGATTAGACAAAGGTTAGTGGAGATTCCTGTTTGATTTCCAATACATGCTTTACCATAATTTTCTCGTGACTTTGATAATATAACTACTTAGCTTTCATATTATTTAATGTGAAAGTGAATTTATGGAGTGTAGATAATTAAGAAAATGGATATCGACATTTTTCATAAAAATGATTTCATACGTTTAATTGACCTTTGGACTTTATCCCACGCTTCACCAACTAACGGTAATTTAAAAACTTGAAAACCTGTTATGAGATATATACGATCTTACTTTTCTAAAACATTTTATATAACGATTTTCATTAGTTTAACCTTTTAACAAAATGATTCCTAAATATATTTAGCTTTGAAAAATAAATTATAATATTTATTTGATTTGGTTTCAAATGTACTAAAATGTTTTCAGTTAAAAAGAACTTTATTATTAAAATATTTTATAAGGTAATTTGTTTATATATATAAAATTTAAACTTAATTAAAGCTTTGTATTTGCAAATATAAATGTAATACGAAATAATTTTTAAATGATTTTTAACAATAATAAATTTTGAAATATATTAGTTTTGAAAAATTAAATATTATATTATTAAGTAAACATTTCAATTATATATAAGGTGTGCAAATTTATATTTTTTTAAAATGAATATATACATATATATATTTTACAATATGATAATGTATAATATTAAGTTAGATATAAAACGTTTTGATATTATTAATTATATTTTAATAAATAACGAGGCGATGATTTATAGAAGTAAATGACCAAAACACTCAAGCGTATAAGTTATATTTAGAGTGATTTAGTTTATTGACAATTTAAGTCTGATTATTGATAAAAGTACAAGTCGCGAGACATAAAGTACAAGTTTTCTAAGCGTACGAAAGGACGTTCGAAAAACCAGAATAGCCACATTAGTCGAGTGACAACGTACAAGTCAATGGAACTAATTTTACAAGTTAACTATACAAGTAAATATAATATAATATTTATATAATTACAAAGATTAAATATATTATATATTAATTAAATTAAAACGTGTGTCGGCAAGATATTTAAATCGATCATGAGCTGGAACATCAAGCCATGCGATCGCATGGCAAGATGCCTACAAACCCATTCAATTGCATGGGTAGTAGGTGGTGCAAACATTCTATAAAATGCTCGATTTCTGGTTCCAGCTGAATCCATTCTCAAATCTCTCTCATTCTCTAATATTACTCCGTAATATATATTTAATTTATTTTATTATTATTATTAATCTTATTATTACTAGCAGTAGTATTAGTATTATTATTAGTATTTATACATAAAATACTACGACGGAGTGCTGTTCGAGTAATTTAAAAAAAACGGGTTTCAAACGGGTTTAAGCTAAGGAGATTATGGGTTATAGGTATGGAGATTATGGGTATGGTTCATGGGTTTTGTTCGTGAGGCCAACCTAGCATTTATCATCTCCGTTGCGTTTACGTAGTTTCCTGCAATATTGAATCACAATATTGATACGTGAGCATTCATATCTTATCTTTTATATATTAATAGTGTATCCCTGACTAGTGCTCGAGTATATATGTTTATGCATACTTGTATGCTTAATTTTGTCGTTAAGTAGTATATGATAAATCACAAATTTGACACATGTGCTACTGAGATAAGGTATATGACATGCATGTCGTTGGAAAGCTAGCGAAAAATTAATAACTTTTCATTTAGAAATCGTGTGGTTTCGATGAATGGATTAAAAGTTATGGTCAACTGAATTATCATTAATTCTAATATTATTATTATTATTATTATTATTATTATTATTATTATTATTATTATTATTATTATTATTATTATTACTATCATCGTTATTATTATCGTCATAATTATTATATAATTATTATTATTATCATTATCGTTATCAATATAAGTATTATCGTTAAAATTGTTATTGTTATTGTTATTATTACTACTATCGTTATTATCACTAAGGTTATTATTATTATTATTATTATTATTATTATTATTATTATTATTATCATTATAATAATTATTAGTATTATCATTATTATAATTATTTTTATTAGTATCATTATCATTAAAACTAATATTAGTATCATCTAATTATTATGATTACTATTATTATCATTATTAATAATGTGATATAAAAGAGGACTAAAAGCTAGTAAACAAATCGATTAGGAAATAATGAGTATAAGTATCATGATGAGATTAAAATATTGAAAGTTATTGATTTAAATAAAAATACCATTTATTATTATTATTATTATTATTATTATTATTATTATTATTATTATTATTAAAAGTATCGTTAATATTAAAACTATCATTTTATTAAAATTATCATTATATTAAAATTATCATTTTAATAGAAATATCATTGTTATTATAAAATATCATTATTATTATCATTTTAGTACTATTATTATTAAAAATTATTATTTTGAATAGAATTATTATTTTATATAAAATATTATTTTTATTACAGTTAATATTAAAAAGTATCGTTATTATTAAAATTATCATGATTAGAATTATCATTTTATTATAACTAATATCATCATTAGTAAATAAATATTGTTATTATTTTAATTAGTAGAATAATGATAATTATTATTATTATTATTATTACAAAATAATACAACTCTTATTCATTATTATTATCAATATTATTTTATCAAACAAATATGCAATACAAAAATATTTTTACCACACGTAATATAATTACATTAATAATACATACCATTATATTTTTATGATATTGAGTGAACTGTATAAATTTTATTACTTGAGATATATAAAAGTATATTTTTATCATATATAAATTTTTATTTATTAATGACTTGTATTAATTACTCTAATAAAATCTAATAAATATATTTAAATATATAAAACGATTATATTTAAGTTATATAATAAACATGTATAGATTTTGGAAGTCATTTTGGGTCAAGTTGACTTTTGTTGACTTTTGCATATCGGTCTCGAGCATTAGGATTGTGATACACTACGACCTGACCTAAATTGTTAGACAGATATTGATCAACATATAAATATATATACTTAATATAGGTTCGTGAATCCGATGCCAACTCTGCACTTGTTCAGTGTCGTCATTTGCATTATTGCTACGAAATACAGTATTATGAGTTCATTTGATCCCTTTTTATTAAATGCTTTTTCAATATATTTTTGGGACTGAGAATACATGAAATGCTTTTATAAATGTTTGACAAGATAGACACAAGCAAAACATTCCTCTAATGAAGTAGTTGGACGTTATAATTGCCACTAATTGACGTGAATATTTTCCCCTGATTATTATCGCTTGGTAACCTAAGAATTAGTTGGACGTTATAATTACCACTAATTGAAGGGAATCCTAAAGGTAGCTACTGGGTTTAACACCCCCACCCAGAATGTTCACTAGACAGTAGAGCTAGTGGGCGTGGTGTTTAGTACTTCGAGGTTTATATAATATACAGACTAGAGGATTCTATTTAGGGATATTATTTATGCGCATTAAATGTTAAGGTCGGTTACCAAGCAAAGGTTATATATAGAGAGAATGATTTTTTCTTTATAAATTAAGCTCTTCCGTTCCATTATTCACACCATTCCTATACTTTCTTTCTTATTTCATACATCTAAAAGATTGTGAAAATGCTTAATCCAGTTCTAATCCTTGTCCTTATCCTGGCTATCGCAACACTCATTCTCCTTTTCCAATTTCCACCGGAGGATTCTATTTTCTTCTACTTCGCCCTTGGTGTTCTATTGTTCTTAATTCTCCCGTGTCTTTATGTTGCGATAAACATTGACATACACGGTTTGTAATTTATGTGTTGTTATCGGGATTTATATTCTCCCTTATATTTCGAAGTCCCTTCTTCTGTTTTCTATAATCATTGTCATCCACAGTTAATGCTCTCTCTTATTTGCTGCGATTTATACCCCCTTTTTATTTCGGAGCTCCATGCTTTTATTTTCTTTTCGCAAGTAATGGTCCAGAATTCATAAGTATGGAATTTCGAATGAACTTAATGTTCTAAACAAGAAAGAATGAAGTCACACGATTTGATTTGTCAAATTACCTGAATCACTGAGAATAGAACTATCAAGAATATACTCTCTTGATATGTTCAGAAGTTAAGCAGAATGAAAGAGTTATGTAACATGGCACGTGGTGACGTTAAAATCTGTGAATCATCACGTTCCATTAAAAATTCAGCATGACTTACTAAATATAATCACGTTGATCAAGTGTCATTATATTATACTAACTCATGCATCAATTCCCAACATTACTTCAATAACATTCATATTTTAAACTCGAAAGTTTACAGAATATAGAAACTAACAGTTTCTATATGATGTAACACTGATAGTACGAAGAGATTAATGATTTTAGATAAGAATAGTTATGAAAATATCTTCAGAAATATCGACGATAGTTATACTGAAAGATACGATGATATCTTAGAATTTCTAATATCGATGGATGATGATGAAGATTTGTTCGTAAAGATTTAGAGTCATCAGCAAGGTATTTGTTAATGACTTCAGCAGATACTTAATCATTTGAATTCTTTGAAGGCAGATTTAGTCCTTGTGATTTTTCCACAGCCCCTTCATGGTTTGCTCAATTCGTTTTTCAGTTCCAACTTTTCTGAGTTTTGCCAACATACTATTCTTTATCATCAACTTTTGGTTGTTAGGTCGTTTATAGTTTTTTGCTGCTTCATTCAGCTTTTTCAACATTCAGAGTATTGATTTGCAGACTGGGTGCTTTTCAGAATTTCATAATGAAAGATCATAATTCTAAGAGATAAATGGTATACATATAACTGTTGATGTAGATATGCGGTGAGTTTTCAAAGTACTGATTGCTGATTCTCGGTAATTGGTATGTCAGTTCTCGTTACAAGATGCGGATGAGTATATGATAGAATTTCAATGAATAAATATGATGATTTTTAGGGAAGTCAAAATCAATAAAGTTGCTGGTAAGTTTACTGCTAATGCGGTGGAATATAAACGGTTCTCCGGTAACGATGATGAAGAGGCAAACGTATCTATCAAAGTTATAATAAGACTTATTCGAATGAAAGTCGAAGTTGACTTGCTGGAGCTGTGACAAAACTGGCTATCTCGAACAGGAATTGCAAAGTTATTTTCGGTAATAATAACGATAAAGGAATTAGCACAGCTACGTATTAAACATTTACTCAGTTTTCGAGGGTTTTCAGGTGCATAACTGTATGCATCAATCTTTTCTTCCATAGATGAAGTGAGGTTGGTTCATCCTCTCGATTGAGGTGTTTTCAAGAATCATGAAGGGTTTAAACGCAGAGAGTAATCGTCAAGATATAAATGAGGTTTTAGATGAAATCAAGTGGTAAACTTGAAGAAATGTTTAGTTTCATATGTTATAATCAATATTTTAATTCATTTTAATTGTCCAATAATGGCAGTCCTTAGTTGATAGTCCAATAATTTATATATGGTTAGATATATAATATTTGAATTAATTAATTCGTATCGTGACCCGTGTATATATCTCAAACTCGATCACAACTCAAAGTATATATATTATTTGAGAATCAACTTCAACCCTGTATAGCGAACTCGATCATTACAGCATATAGAGTATCTATGGTTATTCCAAATAATATATATAGATGCGTCGATATGATATGTGAAAACCTTGTATACGTGTCCTGATATTTAAAGTGCGTAAAATAAATAACAGAAATTAAATGACAATAAAAAAAATTGCGAGAATTAAAATTGCGATAAATAAAATGTAATCAGTTAGCTAGGAACAGTTAGCATGGATTCTTAACAAAATTTCTCATAGTTAATTTGTCTGTTTCTAACAAATTTTATTTTGTCATATATTTTCTTCATTATGCCACTTGTTGGATTCTGATAAGTCAAAATCCAAATATGAAATTGAATGAAAATGGTTATTCTGTGGTGAAAGGATTTGTATATATGTGGATGTAAGTAGGATAGTAATTTACTGTTGAATCAGATTCGAAGAATGTACAATGTAACTTATTAATGTGAAATCTAAATATTCCTCGGGTATTACCTACCCGTTAAAATATTTTCATCATTAACTGTTTGTACGAAAGAATTTTTAATTACATCCTTTATGAAAACATATATACATATATATTTTCTTCAGATGTAATCATGGATTTAATGAGTCAATATGATATTAGACTCATTTGATTTACCGTTAGAACAAGAATATATAATCTCTAAAACATTAGAGATTACATAATCGTCATATCGAACGAAGATAAATGATGTAGAACAATACGTAAAACGATGATTATACTCGAGGTACAGAATGAGATGTTGAGGCTTGGATTGTTGATGGTACTGGTACTGTTATTGATGGTACGTTTGGTGTCGGTGATGTTGCTGAAGCTGGTAAGTTTTGCACTATATTTTCCAAGGCTACAACTCGGGCTTGAAGCTCGTTAACTTATTAATACGGGATGATTGTCGGTCGGGACGAGTGGATGAATAAGGTTTAGAATTGTGGATAGAATATAATCGTGTCGAGCTACTCTAGAAATCAGGCTAAAAATGGTGTTTCAGATAGGTTCGCCGGTAAGTGCTTCAGGTTCTTCACCAAGAGGTGTATTCGGTTGGTGGAAGGGATCGCCTTTTTCGCGTCTCCATTGATTAAGTCAGCTACGAACCCATCAGATGAATTGGGGATGGCTGGTTGGCTGATTCATTCTGGTGACACTGCTTTCGGAGCTTAGGCGAAACTCCATATCGGAATAGCTGTCGGAATCCGAGGAATTCGAACTGGTTGAGGGATTCATCTCGTACGATCAGATGAAGGATTTTCGATAAGAAATAGATTATAGGATGTAGATTAGTATCCTGCAATACATAATTTACATATGCATATATAATACTAAAATCTCATAAGTTACGGAGGAATCTACGAAGGCTGTGAGGCAAAGGTAATAATAACAGATACACTAAGATATGAATTTTGCCTATACACTATTCACGCAATCAATGCTGTAAGATGTGTCTAGACTAGGAATGATAAGCAGGTAATTTCCTAAGGATAATAAGCAGATGATTTCCGACTATAAATGATAAGCAAAACTTTTGACATGCAGACACGGTCAAAGTCCAGACTCACTAATGCATCTAAACAACTATCAGTTAGACACACTAATGCAAGACCTGGTTCGCTAAGACCACCGCTCTAATACCAACTTTCATGACCCGTCCTAATCCATCTTGACGAATACATTACAATTGATTTCATCGTGAGGTACTTGACCTCTATATGATACGTTTTACAAACATTGCATTCGTTTTTAAAAGACAAATTTTCATTACATCAACAGTTGACAACATGCATACCATTTCATAATATATCCAACTATAATTGACTTAGTAATAATTTTGATGAACTCAACGACTCGAATGCAACATCTTTTGAAATATGTCATGAATGACTCCAAGTAATATCCTTAAAATGAGCTAATGCACAGCGGAAGATTTCTTTCATACCTGAGAATAAACATGCTTTCAAGTGTCAACCAAAAGGTTGGTGAGTTCATTAGTTTAATATAAATAATCATTTTCATCATTTTAATAGACCACAAGATTTTCATTTATCATAAATATACGTCCCATGCATAGAGACAAAAATAATCATTCATATGGATTGAACACCTGGTAACCGACATTAACAAGATGCATATAAGAATATCCCCTATCATTCCAGGAAATCCTTCGGACATGATAAAAACGAATTCGAAGTACTAAATCGTCTGGTACTTTGGATGGGGTTCGTTAGGCCCAATAGATCTATCTTTAGGATTCGCGTCAATTAGTATATCGGTTTACTAATTCTTAGGTTACCAAGCAAAGGGGCATATTCGGCTTCGATCATTCAACCATATAATGTAGTTTCGATTACTTGTGTCTATTTCGTAAAACATTTATAAAAGCGCATGTATTCTCAGTCCCAAATATATATATTGCAAAAGTATTTAAAAAGGGAGTAATGAAACTCACAATACTGTATTTTGTAGTAAAAATACATATGACGTCATTGAACAAATGTGGGGTTGGCCTCGGATTCACGAACCTATATTATTTGTGTATTTATTAATATACGTAGTTGTAATCGAACAAATATATATATAAATTCATTAGTTATATCCCTTTTATGTTAATAATATATATATACGTTTCTTATATTCATTTTGTTATATATAAAAATATTAATCTTGTTATGTTATATGTATTAAATAAATTTTTAATATATATATATATATATATATATATATATATATATATATATATATATATATATATATCATTTGTATCTTAGTAATAATAGTAGTCAAAATAATATTAATAGTGGTAAAAATGATAATAATTATAATACTTAATATTACTAATAAGATAATAATGTTAATAATTCTATTAATGATACTTAATAATGATATTAATAATTATAATTGTAAAAATATTAATTTTTCTGTTAATGATAGTTATGATACTGATTTTAGTAATTACATAATAATAATACTTGTGATAATACAATTAATAATACTTATGTTACTATTTACAATACTATTATTTATAAAAAGATACTAATACTACTATTTACGAAAATAATCATAATTTGTATTATTTCCATAATGATAATAATCATAATCATAATTTTGATAATAATACTAAAATGATAAAAAAAAATTATGTTTTTAGTAATACTTATAATAATACTAATAATAATATTAATAACATTACTACTTAATAATAATATTGGGAAAGATATTAACTTTAGTAATAACAATAATAATAATCATATTTGTAATTTTAATTAAGATAAATAATAAATGGTAACTAATACTTATTTTAGTAATAATAATAATAATAATAATAATAATAATAATAATAATAATAATAATAATAATAATAATAATAATACTAGTATTAATAACAATCATTACAAATAATAACAATAATAATATACTAATCATAATAATCAATATAATGATAATAATAATGAATAATTAGATACTACATTAATAAATAGGCTGTAAAAAAAATATCGCCCTAGCCCGGGCTCGAACCCGTGACCTCTCGTTCCCCCATCAAAGACCCAAACCATCTCGCTGTTCCAGTTTCTCAGAAATAATCCAACTACTAACATATATACCCCGTATTTAATCTGTCTCATTCTTCTTCTTCACTTAAAATTAATCGACTGAAATCTCACCAAATCAAAACAGCAACTTATTGTTTGGGTTTAATTAGTTCGTTTGACACATAAACGACTGGTTGGCGATTAATTGATTCAACAGAAATTCAAACAGCAGCAGCTGTAAACCATTTTCCAAAAAAAATTATGAACTAAATCTTGATTTTGAAATCTGAACATGTTTAGATGATGATTATAAAATAAAATGTGTCATAAATCATTTTTAGAAGCTTTCTGTACTCTTTATTAAACTCAACACCTAAAAACCATTTCGAATTTGGTGATGAACACAATGTTTGACTTTTTAGAAAATTAACTTTGACTTAACAATTAAAGCTCAATTTGATAAGTTAGAAAACGATATTTTGCAGAAAGATCATATATACAATTCCTAATAAAACCACGTTTTCAGTTTTTGAATTCTCATTAAAAATCGAATTTTTGTATAAAAGAACAAGGAACAGAGGAAAAGAAGAAAAAAAATGGAGGAGTTCTATTTTTTTTTCCTGTTAATTCTATCGACTTGCAGTCTGGACTACATAATGCCATCAGATAATTGAGGTACAAACATGAATTGATTTCTTGAAGTCGACTGGTAACGATATTAGACAGGGAGTACAATAATTTTTCAATCAAACAATTAAATAGAAAAAAGTAATAGGAAGGACAATTAATTCATAACAGAATTTGTTTATTTTTGCCAATTAGGATCGAGTTAATTAATCTAGTCGACATTTTTTACAGTTTGGATAATGACCTGTAACTGAATACATAATTATTTGTATTAAATTTTATACATAACAGTTTTTATATATCTAAATACATGTATATGTTTATATATATATATAATCGTATTTTATATATATATATATATATATATATATATATATATATATATATATATATATATATATATATATATATATATATATATATATATATATATATATATATATATATATATATGTATGTATTTATCTAAACCTGTATGTATATATATATGTTTATATGTACGAAATTCGTAAATCTTGAATATTACAAGTATAAACATGTTAATATTTTTTTTAATGATAATAATAACATTAATAATGATAATAATACATCTCAACTCTTATGTATATGTATATATTTTATTTTAAAGGTAATAATATTACTAATACAAATATTAATAATAATAATAATAATAATAATAATAATAATAATAATAATAATAATAATAATAATAATAATAATAATAATGATAATAATAATAATAATAATAATAATAATAATAATAATGAAATTAATGATAACAATATTACTATATCAATTATATTCAAACTTGTAATTTAATATAATATCATTTATGTTTTATGTAATATTATGTTATGAGATGACTTTTACTGGATAATTTATATTTATATATATTTTGGTTATATATATATATATATATATATATATATATATATATATATATATATATATATATATATATATATATCTGTGCACATATATTTCTAATTTCCTATATAATTATATTAATACTATTAATATCAATAATACTATTAATAATATTATTAATAAAAATGTTATTGTTAAGGACTAATAATAATAATATGATAATGTTAATACTAATAATAATTTTAATAATTACTAATTACTAGGAATGATAATAATTTAAATTGATGTAATAATAATACTTTTATAATTTTACTGGTAACAAAAATAATAATAATAGTAATGCTAATATCAACATTTATCTTTAGCCATAATAAAGGTAATAATAATAATATTAATAACTATATT
This sequence comes from Rutidosis leptorrhynchoides, assembly GCF_046630445.1. NCBI lineage: Eukaryota > Viridiplantae > Streptophyta > Magnoliopsida > Asterales > Asteraceae > Rutidosis > Rutidosis leptorrhynchoides. The sequence continues at coordinate 666,507,442 of NC_092335.1, forward strand.
TTAATTTGTAATTACTTTTATTATTTAATAATTATATCATTTTTACTTATTACATAATATTTTGAATCTTTAATATTTATTAATTATATATGTATATTATAATACTTATAGTATTACTTGTATATAGAATTTATATATATATATATATATATATATATATATATATATATATATATATATATATACATACAATGTTCGTGAATCGTCGGGACTGGTCGAAGGTCAAATTATTTTATAAAATAGTTCAAAAATTTTGAAATTCAATTTAATAGACTTTGCTTATCATGTCGAAAACATATAAAGATTAAGTTTAAATTTGGTCGGAAATTTCCGGGTCATCACATGAGTCCTGGGTAAGCCCGTAAATACCGAGTTATTTCAGGCCACTTGGCATTACAGGTGAAAGTGATAAAAAAATTGTGGATTTCCAAAGACCCGGCAAATGGCCAGAGCACCTAGATGATGGCTATACATATAACGGGGACCGCCAGTGAACGAAGTAGGAAGAATAGTCCTACTCCCAACGTCTGAACCACGCTGTTCACCTCTATCAATAGCATCGTACAAACCCGACAAGTATTCACTGCGTATATCTTTCTGCTTCCTTCTAATATAATCCATTCGATCAAGTTCTATACTGCAATAAACTGTCACCACATACTGCTGGAATAGGCGACCAGACCGTAAAATGAGGCTGTAAACATTAAGCATATCATGAATCTGATAACTATAGTACATGTTCATTGACATTTTCCTCGCCCGTCCACCCTGCGAACCAAGAATACCACGTAGCATCAAGTAGGGATGGAAACCTTATTCGCCATAGAAAAACATTAACGGGTACTGCAAAGACATGTATAATGGGTGAAGTTTGTTAACTCTCCTCGGTCTGTTAGACCTTGGCTCAATTATTACGTCATAATCAGAAATAGTTTGCGGACCACTGTCAAAGACAATAGCCCCAACTGCATCAGAGGTTGGAAGAGCATGCTGCTTTGAACCGGCCAAGCTGAACAACTGAACTTTAAAAGTTGGTACCTCATCAGTAGAACATTTGTCTCTCGCAGTACGAAACAGCTTCACCAGCTTGTTATGCAAATCAAGGAGATGTATAAGATGAGCGACAACTGCTTGGCAAAGTCGGTTCGAATCCTGGCCACCAAAGTGGGACATTCTGTTTTCAACTTCGTTATCATTATCATATATATAAAGTTGTAAAAACCTTGGGTGAGCCCCCTCTGGAGGACATAGAGCACCAATCCAATGGTAAATCTGGCCAAAAACTTTGAACACATACGGTGCATGACCAGTATTTATGATGTCATCAACGTGGGCACCAACGGAAGTCATGCTAAACATCTGGTTATAGGCACAGATGTTCTCAAAAAAACCCGGGCGCTCTAGTAGTTGGCTTAACACCGTAGGAGGATCTTCATACCGGGGCAAATGCACACGTCCATTCTCACAACAATGATAGTAATGTATTTTTTTTATCTTTAAAGGAGCCCGTCAGGCGTTCAGCATGCCAAAATAGTGCCCCACACTGTGAACATACGCATGTGGAGTCGCTCAAATCACAATACAAAATTGAAATAGCTGGAATAAACAAAAAAACAAAATCCATCAGCCATGCAGGTTATGGGCAAGGGTAATAAAAAAATAAAAATAAAATAAATACGACTGTAACTAATCTGCCCCTCTTTAAACAAAGCTTGATTTATATAAAGGCACATCCACTTGAGACAATAATAACAAAGTAAAAAAACTAAGAACAAAACAAATGTAAGCATGAGATTAAACAAAACATATAAGAATTCCTTGGTTTTTAAATTTTCCTCAAAAAAAAATTTTAATAACCTGCATCTACCTCCAGACAGGAAAGCTAAAGCAAAAAAGTTGCAGGGACACAGGAATTTTAAATTGTTGACTGTTTTTTACCCCAAAATTTTTTTAATGGTTTCATATGTTTAAAATAAGTGTAATTAAATAAAATGTATTACATGGGCATACTAAACAATAAATACCAGTAACTCACAACCAAGGTGGTACATATCCACTTGTCCACATATAACAAAATAATAACAAAGTAAAAAACTAAAAACAAAACAAATGCAAGTATGAGATTAAACAAAACATATAGGAATTCCTTGGTTATGAGATTTCTTCAAAAAAAAAATTTGATGACCTACATCTACCTCCAAACAGGAAAGCTAAAGTAGAACAGTTTAAGAGACATATGAATTCCAAATTGCCTACAGTGTTTTCCCCCCAAAATCTTTTTCATTGAGTTACATGTGTTTTAAAAAAGAAAAATTAAATAAAATGAATTACTTGCGTATACTAAACAAAATATACCATTCACTAACAACCAAGGTAGTAAAAACATGGTTACTAAATACAATAATATAAGGGAGTATAAATAAAATAAATCCACTACTCCACATGTACATATTTTTTTGCTTTTTTTTGCTACTGCAAATATAAACAACATACATGCATGATGTATCAGTTGTTTATTTAAGTTTTAGAAATACTTTGAACCAAGTAAATACACTCTGAACAACATTTAAGCAAAGCAGTAGCACTAACGTGTTAGAGAATTTCTAAATAGCAAAATATACTCTAAAAACACAATTCATACCTGAAGCATCAAACACCGCGGACAAAGTATAAATCGATATGACTGGATGTTTACTGGATTCACGAGATAATTCTACAGGCGGGCCACAGTTAACAACAGCTGAGGAGATCCAATCACGAAAGCAACATTCAAAAACATTGTTTAAAAGAACCAAAAAAAAAATTGCCTAGGTAATATAGACACGATGATAACATGTAACTGCAGACGCGACAAGATTAGATTTTCGCAAAGAATCCCTCTTCGTAGTTTGTTTCGGTGAAACACCCTGTGTTTCTGAAGCACCAATACCACTCAACAGGGAATCACTGACTACATGTACGATGTGGTCATCTTTTTTCCTTTTTCTCGACCATTTCATTAGAACAATTAACAAACCAATTGTGTACCGGCCAACACAAAAAAAAATGCCAAAAAAAACTGAACGCTATAACGATGAAACAGCAAATTAACACAACACAGCACATAGCATCGCGAAAAAAAAACAGCTAGCAATAACAAACGAATAACATATCGTATAAAAATAGAACAACGCACCTTTAACACCGAAGAACACGAACCCTTAGAAACACCTAAAAATTCTGTTAAAAAATAGAATTCAACTGTAGCAAACGAACCACTAATCAATGTAAAACATGAGTCGATTTAAAATTTTACAAAAAAAAAACCTGGCACACTGATGAGCTGCAATTCGCAAATAAACTCGAAGGCTTCAATAACAACATAAAAATCGGGTAAAATATAACTTTAATTTCAGCAATTTGTATATAAAAAATAAATCTCGTATAAAAATTGTTACTTGGGCAGAAGAAATCGAGAGCAAAGAAATTCTATAAAGCTGATTTGAGATGTGTGAGGTAATGTATAGAAGAGGAAAGACACATTGGACATGCTTCCATGTCTCCCGAGGGATGGCCGAGCATCACTTCCGTTTCAAGAGTATGGTGTCAAGTACAGGATTTATGTCGGCGATGCACTATTCTGTTTGACTTAGAATGGATTATCCGGTATAACAGCCCTTGGGCCAAGAGCACAGTTATTGGGCCAAGGTTCCTGTAAGTCCATTTAAGCAAATCAGCCCTTTTAAAGGGTTTTTTGCTGGAAACCAGCCCACAAAGGAGAACAAAATAAAAAAAATTAAGAAACCTACTATAAATCAGCCAAAAAAATAAAAATAAAAAAAAATGGGGGGACAAAAGTGGTGAATAGTAAGATTTGGCCAATGGGAGAAGGGCATTTTGACCCACAAATAGAGGTTGAATAATAATATATATGTATGTACAAAATTTCTACGTTCATATGCTTTTTTGGTTTCTAACTGGAAATTTATTCCACTGTTATGCCATTAAGAGATAAGTAATGTTGTGACCACGATGTAGAATACTTTAAGAGAAATTCTAAACATATTTATGTACATGTCATTTCATTTAGGCATGGCTACCTTATGCATAACATTTTAGGTTACCCAAACTTGTGCATTTATTATGTTTTACAATACGATTTCTTAAAACTCATTTTTAATGTATTTTATTTTTTTTTTGGTAAGCAAGAAAACTCTTCTATAAACTACACATTGTTTTCTCCCCATAAAAGGTAAAACCTCGGGTAATCAAGCCTCTCGGGCGTGATACCTGGTACCAGGTGAATTGCGCATTATGCGCACCCTTTAGTCACATTCCCTTTTTGAACAATTTGGCATAGCCAGAAATTGAACCCGGGTAGTTGTGACGATCCGGAAATTTCCGACCAAATTTAAACTTAATCTTTGTATAATTTCGATACGATAAGCAAAGTCTGTTATGTTAAGTCTCAAAAATTTTGAATTATGTTCTAGTGTTCAATTAACCCTTCGACTATTTCCAATGATTCACGAACAATAGATATGTACATGTAAATAAGTATGTATTAATATTAAATTGTTATAATAATATTATTATTATTATCATTATCATTAATATCATACTAATACAAATATTACTATTAGTATCATAATGTTTACTAAAAATCATTAAAATTATTCTAAATACAACTTTTTATTATTAATTTTGAAAGTATTATTATCATTAATATATCTACAGGTATTCATATTTTATATAAAAAAATAAATAAAATAAATAATTACATGAAATCCATTCTGTTAGAAGTATCAATCAATTTGTTAAGATTTCCTGATCACCCGTGAATAAATATCAACACATAAATAATAAAATATGAAAAGTTGTTTGTCAAGTACTGTATCATGTTAATGTCTATTAGTTAACTGAAAGCAACAAGTAACAAACTGATCTGTGCATTAGAATGATTAAAGTAAGTTTCACTGTATATGATTTCAAGTTAAAATATAGTTATTGTATTAACAATAATGTTATTGTTACTACTTTCATTACTACTATTAAAATTAATATCAATATTAGTATTATTAATATTATTATTATTACTGTTATAAATGTAATTTATAAAATACTAATAATTCTAGGGTTATCAAAATAATAGTAAAAGAGTGATTGAAATTATAAAGTAATTAGGATGTAAATAAATTATTAGCTATTATTATTTTTAAAAAAAATTATTATTGTATATCATTATTATTGATATCAATATTAGCATTATTTTGACATTTTTATTAGTATTATTATTATTATTATTACTTATATATATATTATTATTATTAATTACTTTAAAAACAGATATCTATATATATATATATATATATATATATATATATATATATATATATATATATATATATATATATATATATATATATACTGTTATATACACCAATACATTAAACGAATCAGATCATTATATATCACTATCTGACTTGAGTAAAATAATATTTTTTTTAACTTTCTTCTTTTCTAAATACCCGTGACTACATGTCGATTTTCTTTTTCCATTATAAGTCAATTGATGTTTGTTTAAGAGAGGAAATATACGACTGCTATTACCAATCACTCCATTACATACTTTAAATTAAATACTGCAGATTCAAAGAAATTCAAACAGGAATGATAAATGCTTACTGCTCTGTACGCGTGATTTTTTTTGGCAAAGGCTTGAATTCGATTTTTTTTTCAAAAACTTTAAATGTAGAAGTGTTAGGAATCCTTTATGCAATCTTTCTGCAAAGTTTCAAAATCCAATTCATTATATCGAATTCGAATTTTTGAGTTAAACATTATTTTCAAAAAAGTCAAAGAGGTTGTTCATCCTAAAATTCAAAATTTTTTTGATGTTTTAAACTAAATTAATGATTCAGAAAGCTCACATGAATGATTTAAAACATAATTCATGTTACAAGTATAATCTAAAAATGCTTGAAATTCGAAATCAAATTTTTTTTTTATTTATCACGACAGCAGCAGATTGTGGATATATTTATATTTAATTTTTTTTTCGTTTCAATTAATTTTAAACACCTCACCAAGTTATTTCCGTTTTGTTTAAGCCTAAACCCAATTGATTTGTTTTGAGGTTATAACTGATAATACCACGGGTCCATTGAATCCATGAAGAAGAAGAGAGATGGAACAAAAAGGATTAAGGTTTATAAAATAATTAGTTTAGTATTACTTCAGAAAAATAGAGTTAGTCAGATGGTTAAGGGAGTTTTTGGTTAAGCGAGACGTCGCGAGTTCGAGTCCGGTCCCGGGCATTTCTTTTTAGAGAAGGGTATACTCTTTTATTTTCATTTCTATCATTTTTATTTTTATTATTATTATTATTATTATTATTATTATTATTATTATTATTATTATTATTATTATTATTATTATTATTACTATTATTATTATTATTATTATTATTATCGTTGATAGTATTATTAAAAATTATTGAAATTATGATGGTGATTATTATTATTATTATTACAAATGTTAATAACATAATTATTATTATTAATAATGTAATTTATATCATTATCCTTAATATTACTAGTATTATCATTAAAAATTTATTAGTATTATCATAACTAATATTATTATTATTAGTAATGGTATTATTATTTCTAGTATTATATCATTATTATGATTTCAAGGATATGAAATATGTTTATGACGTAAATGTATAATAAAAGATGATACGATAAAGATTATGGAAACTGATTATTATTATCATTATTAGGAAAACAATACAACTATTAGTATTATTACAATACTTATAATTATTATTATCAAAAGAATTATTATTAATGCTATCATCATCATTATTATTATTATTATTATTATTAGCATGATTATCATCATTAATGCTGTTATTGTTAAAAATTATTATCATTATAATCATTTTCACTTGTTTAACATGAGAACTAATATTGGTACTATTATTAACATTATCAATATCATTATTTTTAAAATTAGTATGATTATGAAAATAAAGATTTTAAAAATAAACATACTGTTTTCAAGAAAATTATAAATGAAATATTATTATTATTATTATCACTGATCATTATCAATATTATTACAAATAGATATTCATATATAAAATTTTATTACCATAATATTAGTAATACATATCACTATATATTTTTTTTATACTAATTAAGTTATAAAAGATATCAATTAATATATAAATATAATTTTATATAAAAACTCTAGTATAAATTTGTACTTATAATCTATTATGAAGAAAGATAAATATTAGTATATAATATATATACATTAAATATATTAAATTTAACTACATAACATATAATATAACAAGTATATTATTAATAATAATATATGTAAACTTGCTCAATTACAATTATATGTGTTAATAGATATACAATTGATATAAGTTCGTGAATCCAAGGCCAACCCTGCATTGTTCAGTTGTTCAATGTCGTCATGTGTATTTTTACTACAAAATACAGTATTGTGAGTTTCATTTGCTCCCTTTTTAAATGCTTTTGCAATATATATATATATTTTTGGGACTGAGAATACATGCGCTTTTATAAATGTTTGACGAAATAGACACAAGTAATTGAAACTACATTCTATGATTGAATTGTTATACCGGATATCGCCCTTGTTGAACTTGGTAGCCAAAGTGTAAGACCCAAATATTTATTGTAGATAATGTATTTATGGTGTACTATGCATGTATGAAGTGTACGAAGCATGTACGTGTTGCTTGCTCGAACGTCGAAGGAAACTGGACGTTGTCTGAAGGGACAAGGAGTGTACGTATCTTTTCAACTCCAAATAAAGTTTGTGTTAATGTTTCAAAGCCTTACCATTGGAAAGGAAATCTTATTACGTTTCCAACGATATTTGATTCATCGAAAACGGAGCTACGGTCAAAAAGTTATGGCCAAAACAAGTTTCTGAAATCTGACCTGCAGAGTGGAGCGGCGCTCCACAAAGTGGCGCGGCGCGCCGATTGGTGCAGAAGCAATTTTCAGCCTTTTTAAAGGCTTTAAATGAAGGGTACTTTGGTCTTTTCACTTGGGGTCGGTTTAGGGTCATCAAAACTGATCCTTTGATCAGTTTGGATCATATTTCACTCATCAAACACTCTCATCTTCAAACCCTAGAGTGAGAGTAAGAGTTTAGAGAGAGATTGGAGGTTTTGGTGAGGAAGGAGCTCAAATCGTTCAAAGTCTCGGTTTTTAAAGTTGTTCTCCTCGTTCCTAGCTACGTTGTGGTGGTATTGGTAAGCTCAAACTCCAAATTTCATTTGTTTAATTTGATATTCAATTTAGGGTTTTGAGTTAATTTGTTGTGTAACCCACTTAGGTGATGAAATGGGTTTATGGTGACTAGTTATTCTTGTCACTTGGCGGGTTTTGGGTTGGATGACGGTTTGGCCTTGATTAGGCTTTGTGTATGAGTTTAATCACTTGGATTAGTGATTATGGAAGTATTGGAAACCATTTTAGGGTATTTGGTTGACTAATTGTGACTTTGGGTCAAATTAGGGTTTGGTGGTGATTATGACCCATTTGGTGACTTAATGAGGTTTATGAACTTAAAATGGATTAAGTTGGAATATTAAACCGAGTTAAATGTGTTTTGGTGTCAAATTGGTAGAGAATGAGATTTTGACCATTATGGGTCAAAATTAGGGTTTAAGTGTCTAAATGGGTATGACACGTGTTTGACACTTGAGTTCGGGTTTAATTGGCTTATTAGGACCATTCTCACTTGTGTTAGTGATTATTGGTTAGTTCGGGCACGGTTTGTGCTTGGAAGTGCAATTGGGTCGAAATTGCACTAAGTGTTGAATTGGGTTGGTTTGTAAATCCATCCTAATTGTATTGTTGTAATTGTGATAATGGAATAGGTATTTTCCATTGGCGAGTTGCGGATTACTTGGAAGCTTTCTTCAAGACTTCAAGGTGAGTGTTAATATCCTATATGCATATGTATGTGTAGGATGGGTGCGGGTCGGGTGAAGTGATTCTCGGCTATAGAGCTCACTTCACATATAGGTGGATTTGATGGGCTTGTGCATAGGTCCAATTGGCACGGTTGTGCGTTTTGGTTGACTACCTTTGGCAAAGTACACATTTTGGGTGTACGTTATCACACGTGGTTGTGAGTGGAATAATTATGCGTATATGTATGTAATGTATTTAATTGTGTCGTATGAATGTGGCATTGTCGCGTTGCTTAAGACACCACATTGTAAAGAAGTGGATGTCGCGTTGTTTAAGACACCACATGGTAAAGAAGTGGATGTCGCGTTGTTTAAGACACCACAATGTATTGGAGTGGATGTCGCGTTGTTTAAGACACCACCCATCGTATTGAATGGCATGTGGAATCGTCGCGTTGTTTAAGACGCCACATTGGAAAGGGTGAGTGAGTCGCGTTGTTTAAGACATCACCCGGGGGATTAGTGACTACGCGTTGATTAAGTAGCACTAACGGATGTTATGAACTCCAACGGTCTTGTATGTACCGTTTCCCTTGTTCGAATTGGTTAACCATGGTTGTATGAATTATGTATTGGCATATTTAATTATGAACTATATGCTATTGGTATTGCTAGCTAATGTGGATTTGCGGTTATTGGTATATGCACGATATGTTGCATGATTGTCGAATTTCTAATTCGTGATTAATGTTGTATTGACGTGATGTAGTTAACCCTCCGGGTGTAGTTATTGGCGTTGTTCACATTGACGTTGGTGAACTTACCTTATTGATGGTATTATTAGCATGTTGCTTAGTGATCGTATGGTATACTTAGATTAGCTTGCCTTTAGGCTTGGACGCTCCGGTATGCGGTATTTGTTTATTTATGTGGCGTGTCCATTTTATGCATATATATGTATGTAGTATATTATCATTCACTAAGCGTTAGCTTACCCTCTCGTTGTTGACTCTTTTTATAGATTGCATGCGGATGGTGGCTCGGGTAAGCGCGAGGATTTGAGGACTTGCATAGTTGCTTTAGTGACTTACTTTTGGATCATTTAGGATTGGGTAGCGTATTCCCAATCGCCATGCTCGGCTTTGTTGTATTAAAAGTCTTTTGGTCAAATATTGTATTTCGGTACTTAAGGTGGTCAAATGGGTCGTTGTGGGACCCGCTTCGTAAACTCAATTTTATTAATTAAACGTGCTAGTTTTATATATATGAATTTATGGTTAAAAGCGTTTTGGCTAAAAATGTCGGGAACTAGTCAAACATTTTCGTTAAATTGACTTCCGGGGACAGCGGGCTGTCCAGGTGGTTTGGCGCGCCGCGCACCCACCTGGCGCGCCGCGCAGATGAACTGCACCAGAAATTTTTTTTTTATGTTGTGAAATTTAACGGGAATTGTCGTGGTTTGGTTTGGGTTGTTACAAGTGGTATCAGAGCATGGTCTAAGGGATTTAGGTGACTTGAGATAGGTGCCTAGACTTAGACTTTTGTGTGTGCTTAAATTGTTGCGGGACTTGTAGGATTTCGGGTCGGAATGGGTTTAGTTAGTGCCTTGTTTATAGGTCGACTAACGTATATATTAGTAATGCGGATATTATTAATATGCTTTTGTGTTGTGGTAATAATTCTCGCGTGTGTTTGTATCGCGTAGAATTTTGGTTGTGTTTGTTCTTATCATCGAGCGAGGCGGTCGTTGTACTAACGAGTCGATGCGGCGTGTGTGCGTAATAAGAACTTGCAAACCTTATTACGGGTACAAATCGTGTCTAACAAGTGATGTACGACGAGTGTTTAGCAAGATGGGACGGTGTTGTGCGTGCGGTTTTATACGTTCGTGGACTAATCGTTTTGCATTCTTTTGAATGACGACGCGAAACGAGATCGAGGCGAATAACTTGGAGTTTAACGCTAGAGTTGCGGCCGCCGTTGCGGAGCAAATGAGAGCGTTTCGAGAAGAAATGGATAGGAAGTATTCCGAACTTCAAAGTAGTAGTGAAATGAAGCGTTATCTTAAGAGCTTCATGAGGACTAAACCACCGATGTACGACGGGAAACCGGATCCATTGGTAAGCACAACTTGGATTTCGGATGACGAAGGGCGTTTTCGCACGATTGATTGCCCTCCCGAGAAGAAGACGAGACTCGCAACTAGTTTGTTGCGGGGTAGGGCAAGGGATTGGTTGGATGGTAAGATTGATCTTGTTGGTGGTGAAACGTTTATGGTCTTATCGTGGGACGAGTCTAAGGAGGAATTTTTCGAGGAGTTCCGGACTTCGGCCGATTTGTGGGAATTGCGTAATGAGTTGCGAAACTTGCGACAAGGATCTATGGATTTGAGTACTCTCAAGACGACCTTTATGGCGAAGGCTCGTTTTTGTCCGGAGTATTTGGGAAGTGATCGTTTGTTAATGGGGGATTTCTATTGGACTTTGAATGACGACTTGAAAAGTAAAATTAGTCGTGGTCAAGCGAAATCGTTTTCGGAATTATTCGACTTGGCTAGGGGTTTCGAGTCGCATACACGATCGAAGAAGGGTGAGCCTTCAAGGGATAGAAGGGTTGTTTCTTATGGTGCTCCGAGTAAGAGGACTAAGGGTCCGAGTGTGAGCACGGGTGGTACGCGGACGAGTATATCGAATTCTAGCGCGTCTAGATGTTACAATGGTGGCATGAGGAGTCACAAGTCTTGGGAATGTTCGATGCCGTTTGAGTTTGAGTTGTTAATGCCTTGTGTTGTGCATATTGTCGTTATGGGTGACGTTCCTAATGGAAGTACCCTATGGTGACGTTTGATTGTCGGGCGAAGGGCGTAAGACTTGGTGCGACCAAGCATTCCTTGATATTTGAGAAATGTTTCTACCAAGCCACGGAAATGGTTTTGGTGTTCGATTGTTAAGCGCGTGTTCGCTTTTATGTTGAAGTGATGAACCATGAGGTTCGTCGGGTGGTTGGAACCCTTGAGATCGAGTGTTTTTAATCTCGATGTGTGTTGGTAATGGAGTCTACATGATGCAACATTAGGTGCCTCTTTTATACCTACTAGCGTGGTGTTCGACTCCGATTGTGTTGCGGTACGCTTTCGTTCAAAGTGTATAAGGATTGGTTAAAATCCTTCGTGAACTCGAGGTTAGAGCGAGATGTGGTGATGGGTCGTGTGTACCCAATCGTTGGTAAAGTCTACATTTGGTAGCACTGTACGGTAGTACGAGTTATGGATATGGAACGTAGTTCCAAGTGGGGGAGTTACACTCCCGCACGAGGAAGTTTTAGGGTGAGATTTCGGATAGTGCTTATGGTAGATCCGAAACTTGTGTTGGGACCTAGTTTTTGGTCGATTTGTGGTGGAGTACAATTTTGGTTCAAGTTGTACTATTGGTTCGGATTTAAATTACCACCGAGGTGGTAATGTGGTAAATCTCATTGTGAGATAATGGATGTGTTTGACGAGCAAGGTGAAATCCCTCGGTTAAGGGATGTGTGTGTGTCGGATTCTCTTTTAGAGAATTATTGTTTGGTTCCTATGTTTAATATAGGTGGTTCTTGCTCGATAGTGTAGACGATTAGCGGTATCCGTTAGGGTTCACTATAGTGTAGCGGAGCGCGATGTTGCACTACTCGTTGTGTGAGGTATTGTTATAGTGGTGAAGCATGACTTTCGGGGTCCGCTGACTTCATCATGAGGTATTGTTATATCGGTGAAGCATGACTTTCGGGTCCGCTGACTTCATCCGGTGTTGAGTGATCTATCAGTTATTTTATACTCCTATGGTGGGATCGTGAGGACCGTATTGTGTGATTACTGATGCGATAGCCGTATTTCGCTCACATGTCGTTACGGGCGTGACAATGGTCGATTTTGTACGCCTAGGGTTTTAAGTTGTTATAGTTGATTGGACGCTAGCGGTTCTAGTCGTTCGCTTATGATGTTACGGTAGTTGCGTATTGGTTGTATTATGCGCTACAAGGGATGTTTAGTGATTGGTGTTATCCGTAAGGATTCGTTTGGTTCGGTCTTCATTGTTTCGGATTGTTGACTTTAAGTTGAGACTTGGTTGCTTTTAGCGTTGTCCTTGGTAAAGGTACGCTAAGGAATTGATACCTCGGTACGAGATGGGTCGAGTTTTTCCCGATATGGGAAATTGAGCAGGTTTCAGTGCTCGGATTGTGGTTTTGATAAATCACGGTTGACGACTTTAGTTGTTGAAAGTGATCCATTGGGAAGAATGGTCTAGGAAAGTTCTGATAGTGCTCCAAATGAACATATATTTAGTAGCAATATCGTTCCAATATGTAAAGTTTTTAAATGTAATTTCCTTATTTTTAGTTGTAATAGTTAAATAAATAAGTGCGAAGACGAAAGACGCAAATCGCTCGAAAATGAAGATTTAAAGACAAAAACGAAGATTTGAAAGACCAAAACGTCCAAAAAGCTCAAATGTACAAGATACAATTCAAAAGGTTCAATTTATTGATGAAGAACGTCTAAAAATGACAAGAGTACAAGTTACAAAACACAAAGTACAAGATATAAAATTGTACGAAAGGACGTTCGAAAATCCGGAACCGGGACCAGAGTCAACTCTTAACGCTCGACGCAACGGACTAAAAATTACAAGTTAACTATATATATAAATATAATATAATATATAATTAATTATATTAATTATATATATATTATATATATATATTTAAAACCGTCGGCAGCAGGAAACTCTAAGGGTGGAAAATGAAAATACCTCTCCGCGACTCGCGGAGTTTGAAGGCTATTTGGCCGCGAGTCGCGGAGCCCCAAAAATCAAATCTGGCTATAAAATCAACCCGAATTCTGATCAAAATATATCAATCTTTTTTCTCTTCCTCTTCAACGTAATATATTTATATTTATAATTTATATTTTAATTTTAATTATAATTCTAATAATAAGGGTATGTTAGCGAATGTTGTAAAGGTGTAAGTCGAAATTCTGTCCGTGTAACGCTACGCTATTTTTAATCATTGTAAGTTATGTTCAACCTTTTTATATTAATGTCTCGTAGCTAAGTTATTATTATGCTTGTTTAAAACGAAGTAATCATGATGTTGGGCTAATTACTAAAATTGGGTAATTGGGCTTTGTACCATAATTGGGGTTTGGATAAAAGAACGACACTTGTGGAAACTAGACTATGGGCTATTAATGGGCTTTATATTTGTTTAACTAAATGAAAGTTTGTTAAAGTTAATATAAAGATTTACAATTGGGCGTCCCTATAAATTACCATATACACTCGATCGGACACGATGGGCGGGGTATTTATATGTACGAATAATCGTTCATTTAACCGGACACGGGAATGGATTAATAGCCACTAGAATAATCAAAACAGGGGTGAAATTACATTCAAGGGTAATTGGTGTAATTGTTAACAAAGTAGTAAAACCTTGGTTTACACGCAGTCGATAACCTGGTGTATTCATTAAACAAAGTATTAAAACCTTGTTACAATTCGAATCCCCAATTAGTTGGAATATTTATCTTCGGGTATAATAATAATTTGACAAGGACACTTGCAATTTATATTTATGACTGATGGACTGTTATGGACAAAAACCAGACGGACATATTGAATAATCCAGGACAAAGGACAATTAACCCAAGGGCATAAAACTAAAATCAACACGTCAAACATCATGATTACGGATGTTTAAATAAGCATAATTCTTTTATTTTCATATTTAATTTCCTTTATTTTATATTTAATTGCACTTCTAATTATCGCACTTTTATTTATTGTTATTTCATTTTATCGCACTTTTAATTATCGTACCTTTTAATTATCGCAATTTTATTTTATCGCATTTTTATTCGCAATTTCATTATCGTTATTTACTTTACGCTTTAATTTAAGTCTTGTATTTATTTTATATTTTACATTAGGTTTTAACTGCGACTAAAGTTTTAAAATCGACAAACCGGTCATTAAACGGTAAAAACCCCCCTTTATAATAATAATATTACTTATATATATATTTGTATTTTTAATAAAAGTAAACTAATATAGCGTTGAGCTTTGTTTAAAGATTTCCCTGTGGAACGAACCGGACTTACTAAAAACTACACTACTGTACGATTAGGTACACTGCCTATAAGTGTTGTAGCAAGGTTTAAGTATATCCATTCTATAAATAAATAAATATCTTGTGTAAAATGGTATCGTATTTAATAGTATTTCCTGCTAAAATTTAATAACTATTTTATATACACCTCGCGAAACATCAAGTAATTTTGGCGCCGCTGCCGGGGAAACATCTTAAAAGCCGGAAGCGCAACGCTAATATAATAAAAAAAAAAAAAAAGATTTTTATTTACTTTTATTAAAAGTCGTTTTTGTAAAAATTACGTTTTAATCATTCAAAAATATAAAAAGAAAAACAAAAATATAAGTATTTTTAGGATTTTGTTAAATATTTAAGTTTTATAAGTTTCTTTATCTTTATTTTAATTTATAAAAATATAAATTTTATTAAAAATCGTTTATTTAAATTAAAAACAGAAAACAGAAAATAATAAAAAAAAAAAAAAAAATATAAAGAAAAACGCGTAAAAAACAAAACCTGTCAACTGATTTCTGGATCCCCGCGACTTGCGGGGTTTTACTCTTTATTTGCCGCGACTCGCGGAGGGCCTCTGACACTCGGACAAAAACCCTAATCACGGGTTATTATTTATTATTATTATTATTATTATTAAAACCTAATTACTATTATTATTATTATTAGATTTAATTTTACTTTTTATTTAATTTGTTGTATTTTGTTAAATTAGTTTTAATAAAATTGTATTATTTGTAGTTTTATTAAATAAATAATATAAAAATAATATTTTTATAAAAATTGTACCTTTTACAACTTTTTGTATATTTTTATATTTTGTACCTTTTTAATTATTGTAGCGTAACTTTTGTATTTTTTAGCTCATAATTAATTTTAAACTTAGTTTTTACTATAGTTATTTTTACTCCTAGATTTTTAGGCTTTGCCGTAGAATTCCTTAAGTGCTTTTTCTTTAGACTAAGATTTAGGTGCTTTAGAATTTTGCGACGCCTTTTTAAGTTTTAGTTTCTTTTTAAGTTATTTCCATTTGGGATTTAGTTTTTCTTGTAAGCTTTAATATTTTTAGACCTTTTACTATATATCAATTATCATTCCAATTAGTAATATCAATTTGCGATTATAATTTTAAGTTAGTTGTAGTAATAAGGTTAAATTAGTTAAGTATTTTTAAGTTTTTATAAGTTTCTTTTATTTTTCCGTCACCTTTTATTTTTCAACCATTTTTTTCTTTTTCGACATTTTTCGACGCGCAATCTTTTTCTCTCTTATTTCTCGCCATTCTAGTTTTAGGACTTAGAATTTTTTTTTCTACTTCTTATCTAAATTTCTTAAAATTACGAAAATTTATTTTAAGTGGTTAAATTAATAGACATCAAAATTTTCTGGTTCGTAGTAATAGTTGGATTTGTACGTGGACCGGGTTATTGGAGCCAAACAGTCCTCAATTATATTGAGACCAAACGAATCCTGCCCCTCTGCTGCATCTTTTGGCTATTCGAAACGTGGGCAAAATCAGAAAAGTCTATTAATTGGATAACTTATTATAATTTTTCTTTCCTTTTTAAAAACTAATAGGATATTCAGTGAATGCACCGAGCAAAACGTTCACCACCTTTCATACGTTCACCACCTGTAACTCGATCAAGACATCTAGCAAATATTGTCGCCGTTGATTTTTCTTTAGAATCGTCATCTAGTCGAACAAGAACTCCAACTCAAATTTCCGATAATCCATCTTTTGAACCCGACTTCACAATTAAGAACCCGGAGCATATTCAAGGACAATTCCAAGATCTTGAACCACTAATTATTCCTCCTGAGCCACAAACCATTAAATCAGAATCCTCTAGTGATTCGTATTCAACAAATTCAATTATGGAAGTAACGGAACCTCTAAGTATGGAAGACCGAATGAGAGCTACACGCACGGGCCAAGGTCACGCCATTATTAAGCCAGAAGTTAATGCGCCAGATTATGAAATCAAAGGACAAATTCTACACATGGTAACTAACCAATGCCAATTCAGTGGTGCACCGAATGAAGACCCAAACGAACATCTTCGTACGTTTAATAGAATTTGTACACTATTCAAAATCCGAGAAGTGGAAGATGAGCAGATCTATCTCATGTTGTTTCCCTGGACTTTAAAGGGAGAAGCCAAAGATTGGTTAGAATCGTTACCTGAAGGGGCGATTGACACATGGGATGTTTTAGTTGAAAAATTTCTTAAACGATTCTTTCCGGCATCCAAAGCCGTGAGACTTCAAGGAGAAATTGTTACGTTCGCGCAAAAGCCAAATGAAACTCTATATGAAGCGTGGACAAGATTCGGAAGGATGTTGAGAGGATGTCCTCAACACGGATTAGATACTTTTCAAATAGTACAAATCTTCTATAAAGGCGTAGACATCGCCACACGAAAAGACATCGACATAACCGCTGGTGGATCCATTATGAAGAAAACCGCAACTGAAGCTTACAAAATTATTGATAACACAGCCTCCCACTCGCATGAGTGGCACCAAGAAAAAGATATCTTTCGATCATCTAAAGCGGCTAGAGCCGATTCTAGCCCTGACTTTGATTCCGTTTCCGCAAAAATAGATGCTTTCGAAAGACGAATGGAAAAGATGAATAAAGATATTCACGCAATACGAATCAGTTGTGAGCAATGCGGTGGACCACACTTATTGAAAGATTGTCACATTGAACCAACGATGGAACAACGAGAGAATGTTTCCTATATGAACCAAAGGCCGGGAAATAATTATCAAAATAATTATCAACCGCCAAGGCTAAACTTAAATCGAAATCAAAACATTCTTTACAATCCAAAAGGACCCGAAAATAACTGGTATAACCAACAAGGTCCGAATAACCAACCAACTCAAAACAACACTTTCAATCCACAAAGACATGGCTTGTATAAACCACCACAACAAACCGAAGAGAAAAAGTCAAATCTAGAAGAAATGATAGCAAAGCTGATTGAATCTCAAACACAATTCATTACATCTCAAACCCAAACAAACGAGAGGTTTGATCAGTCATTAAGAACTCAACAAGCTTCCATTTTGAATCTTGAAAAACACGTAGGTACTCTTGCTAGCATGATGAGTGAGAGGGAACAAGGAAAGCTACCGAGTGATACTGAAGTAAATCCTCGGAATGAGAATGTTAACATGGTTTCAACGAATTCTGAAAAACCAGCTCCAGAAGATGGGAAGGTTTTAGATGTGAGTAACAATGAAAAAGTTACACCACCACCACCACCCGAGTATGTAAAGCCAGTGGTGGCACCATACAAACCACCCATCCCGTTTCCAAGAAAAGGAGTTGAGTATGAGCAAGTGATAGGTAATAAAGATTGTGATACCTCTGGAAAGAAGAAGAAGAAAAAGAATAAGAAAGTGCAAGAAACAAAAGCCGTAAATATAAACCCGGTGAAGACAGTTCCACCAAAACCTCCACCTAGGGTAGGTGATCCGGGTGAATTTATTGTTCCTTGTCTACTTAGTGATTGTGTCATGTATGATGCACTAGCAGATTTAGGTGCAAGTGTAAGTGTTATGCCTCTTTCCTTATATAAGAGATTAGGTGTAGGTAAGTTAAGTCCAACGGATATGAGTGTTCGACTCTTTGATCAAACCATTAAGCACCCAGTTGGAATTGCTGACAACCTACCCATTCAAGTAGGTAATTTAACCTTTCTAGTCGAATTCATTGTCATTGACATAGAAGAGGACCCAAACATTCCTCTAATTTTAGGTCGGCCATTCTTAGCGTCCACCGGGGCGTTATTTGATGTAGGAAATGGAAGAATGACACTTAGTAGTGGTAACAAATCGATCACCTTTATGATTCGAAAGTCTAAATCTCCACCAACCAAAACCATTGAACCAGCAAAAACGATTGGTAAGAACCATGTTGTTTTACCAACTCCAACGGTAATACTTAGCAATAATGAAACGCCTAAGTGTGGGGAAAATGAAGTAACACCTAATGATGACATGATAACAAAGAACCCCGTTGTTGATACGAAATTAAATGATCCTGTTATTAATAGTTCAATGAAAAAACTTATTAAACGGATTCGCGATGCTAGAACCAAGGGGAACTTTAAGTTATGTAACCGGTTAGTATCCAATCTATCACCTAAAGAAAAGGAGAAACTAGTTGATATTGTGGATATTACACAGGAATCCGACCAATGGCTTAAAGAAAAAGTCACGGATATGCAAGTTGATTATGGACCAAGAGAAATTGACGATGAAGTTAATCACAATTTCAACACCACAGCTACCTAAGTGTGAGGAGATTCAAATGTTCTAAAAAGAAGACGATGTTATCTAGAATTAGTTATTCTGTTCTCGTGTAGTTCCGAGAATGGAATCCGATTGGTCTTTTCCGCTAGCAGACACTAAAGAACTAGTTTTCTCCCTCCATTCTGAATTTTTGTTTTGTAGGTTTTATATAAAATTAATATTTTTTTTTTAATTTAAGTTTTGTGTGAATTTTAAAAACAAAATTTACTTTAATTCATTAAGTTGAAAAAAATGATTTCTAAAATTCGTCGTGAGTTGAAGACTAGGTCATTAAGCCGAAATTACTTTACCCGAGGGCGGGGCGACAAATTTTGTTATCATTATTTTTAATTTTATTGATTTAAAGTATGCCAAAAATATTATACTTTATAAATTTTTGAAAAGTGGGGTTATAAACCAAACTTCAAAAATATGTATATATGTTTGTATTTTATCTTATGTACAAAACAGGGTAAAACAGCGCACTTTCAAAGACTGTCATGAAGTTCAGCAAAAGCTACTGATTTTGACAAGACGCAAAAAAATCAAATGTGAAATAACAATATGTTTGCAAACTCGGTATTTTTAATCACTTTTCTACGCTAATCACCCTCATGAATTTATAATTATAGTCTGATTTCATGCAAATGAGGGCATTGCATGATCTCAAGTGTGGGGAAGGGTTATAAATTCTCTCAGGTTTATACTTGGTTTATTTGCCAAATTTTGTGAAAATTTGAAAAATTTTCAACTAAATGAACTCAAAATCATGTTTATACATATTTATGAACGATGAAAACTAGGTGTTAATACCGAAATTATCGTTACCTCGAAAAGGACATAAATTGAGAAACGACTTAAAACGCTTGAATTCATTTAAAATGAAATAAAAGAAAATAAAAAGGCAAAGAAAGAAACTAAGTGTGGGAAGAATGTACCAAGTTATTCAATTTAAAACAAATATCACATATTTTTGTACAAGATTATTGCAGGTACTTTTGCTTTGGACGATACTAATCAGTTTTACCCGGTTTACTGTAATACATTTGAAAGAAAGATGGATCTACACGATGAATCAATTCCATCATTAAAAGGAAGTAAAGTCTTCCGAAAAAGACACGCGCTTCTTGATTTAGGTCATGAAGTTGTCGTCCAGACCAGCTGTAGGTTGACGAAAAACCTAGAAAAGTCATCACTAAAATCAGCAGGAAATCCACGGACCTCAGCATCAAACAGGGTCGCCAAGTGGTCAGACTTATCCTAACCATGAGAGGGTCTGTCTTGTAAAATGGGGAGGGCACCGTGCAAATTAGCTTGATAAGACTAATGAATCAGATCCCCAGAAAGGATAATCTCCTTAAAGATTAAAAATCAGCTTTTAAGACTGATATTACTCAATCCTAGAGATTGACCTTAAAGATTGAGAATTCAAACTCATGGAATTCAATGATATCTAAACTCGAGCTTGAACGAGAAAATATTTTGATCAAAAATACAAACCGATTTGTTTTCTGAAAACCCATTTTCAATGCGTTCATTACCATTGAACGTAAAATCCTGAGAATTCATCAGAATTCATTAGGTCACCTGAACCAAATCGGGTGTCAACCGTAAGAACGGTGGTTGCATAGCATGGTCGGAGACAGGACCTTGTGCCAGACCGAAAAATCATAGGATGATCTTTACTATCGCTCCTACCAAGGATAGTTCTAGCATCCGACACGTTAAAAGACCATAATCATCTGCATGTCACGGGACATTGCCTTAACAGTTTCTTGTTCATCGCTTTCCTTTACAACCGGACGGTAGTTTGCCGAAAGGTAATATACGGAACAAGTAAACTGGATGTGTGCTTTCCGATACCGGGATAGCAGTGGATTACACGAACCTAAATGTTTTTAGCCAAAATATTGATCCACAAATATATTTTGCAACACCAATGGTGGATCAAATCAGAAAACTTATCTAGGGTAAAAGCTAGATTGAATTTTCAAAAGATCAAATGTTTTCATAAAGATCCTATTTCCTAAAGGATCTAAATTTTTATAGTCATGTGGGACTGTAAACCGCCTTTCAAATGTGCACTTTGCTTTGGAAACCGAAAGTAAATCGGCTATTTGATTGCAAGTGTCGTTGACCTAAACCCGAGGCAACTGTGGATGACACACCCACCTTTAACCATCATTACTGTCATTGTTTATACCGCTATATCAAAATCACTGATGTACAAAATGTGATGAATAAAAAAGTGATTCATGTATGTTTTTATTTCAAGTTCTGTATTGCTTGAGGACAAGCAACGCTCAAGTGTGGGGATATTTGATAGTGCTCCAAATGAACATATATTTAGTAGCAATATCGTTCCAATATGTAAAGTTTTTAAATGTAATTTCCTTATTTTTAGTTGTAATAGTTAAATAAATAAGTGCGAAGACGAAAGACGCAAATCGCTCGAAAATGAAGATTTAAAGACAAAAACGAAGATTTGAAAGACCAAAACGTCCAAAAAGCTCAAATGTACAAGATACAATTCAAAAGGTTCAATTTATTGATGAAGAACGTCTAAAAATGACAAGAGTACAAGTTACAAAACACAAAGTACAAGATATAAAATTGTACGAAAGGACGTTCGAAAATCCGGAACCGGGACCAGAGTCAACTCTTAACGCTCGACGCAACGGACTAAAAATTACAAGTTAACTATATATATAAATATAATATAATATATAATTAATTATATTAATTATATATATATTATATATATATATTTAAAACCGTCGGCAGCAGGAAACTCTAAGGGTGGAAAATGAAAATACCTCTCCGCGACTCGCGGAGTTTGAAGGCTATTTGGCCGCGAGTCGCGGAGCCCCAAAAATCAAATCTGGCTATAAAATCAACCCGAATTCTGATCAAAATATATCAATCTTTTTTCTCTTCCTCTTCAACGTAATATATTTATATTTATAATTTATATTTTAATTTTAATTATAATTCTAATAATAAGGGTATGTTAGCGAATGTTGTAAAGGTGTAAGTCGAAATTCTGTCCGTGTAACGCTACGCTATTTTTAATCATTGTAAGTTATGTTCAACCTTTTTATATTAATGTCTCGTAGCTAAGTTATTATTATGCTTGTTTAAAACGAAGTAATCATGATGTTGGGCTAATTACTAAAATTGGGTAATTGGGCTTTGTACCATAATTGGGGTTTGGATAAAAGAACGACACTTGTGGAAACTAGACTATGGGCTATTAATGGGCTTTATATTTGTTTAACTAAATGAAAGTTTGTTAAAGTTAATATAAAGATTTACAATTGGGCGTCCCTATAAATTACCATATACACTCGATCGGACACGATGGGCGGGGTATTTATATGTACGAATAATCGTTCATTTAACCGGACACGGGAATGGATTAATAGCCACTAGAATAATCAAAACAGGGGTGAAATTACATTCAAGGGTAATTGGTGTAATTGTTAACAAAGTAGTAAAACCTTGGTTTACACGCAGTCGATAACCTGGTGTATTCATTAAACAAAGTATTAAAACCTTGTTACAATTCGAATCCCCAATTAGTTGGAATATTTATCTTCGGGTATAATAATAATTTGACAAGGACACTTGCAATTTATATTTATGACTGATGGACTGTTATGGACAAAAACCAGACGGACATATTGAATAATCCAGGACAAAGGACAATTAACCCAAGGGCATAAAACTAAAATCAACACGTCAAACATCATGATTACGGATGTTTAAATAAGCATAATTCTTTTATTTTCATATTTAATTTCCTTTATTTTATATTTAATTGCACTTCTAATTATCGCACTTTTATTTATTGTTATTTCATTTTATCGCACTTTTAATTATCGTACCTTTTAATTATCGCAATTTTATTTTATCGCATTTTTATTCGCAATTTCATTATCGTTATTTACTTTACGCTTTAATTTAAGTCTTGTATTTATTTTATATTTTACATTAGGTTTTAACTGCGACTAAAGTTTTAAAATCGACAAACCGGTCATTAAACGGTAAAAACCCCCCTTTATAATAATAATATTACTTATATATATATTTGTATTTTTAATAAAAGTAAACTAATATAGCGTTGAGCTTTGTTTAAAGATTTCCCTGTGGAACGAACCGGACTTACTAAAAACTACACTACTGTACGATTAGGTACACTGCCTATAAGTGTTGTAGCAAGGTTTAAGTATATCCATTCTATAAATAAATAAATATCTTGTGTAAAATGGTATCGTATTTAATAGTATTTCCTGCTAAAATTTAATAACTATTTTATATACACCTCGCGAAACATCAAGTTCGTATTGGGACTTGAGTGAGGATCGTTAAGCAGGTCCGGATTGTTTAAGTGGAGAAGATCACGAGGACGTGATCGAGTTTAAGTGGGGGAGAGTTGTAAGACCCAAATATTTATTGTAGATAATGTATTTATGGTGTACTATGCATGTATGAAGTGTACGAAGCATGTACGTGTTGCTTGCTCGAACGTCGAAGGAAACTGGACGTTGTCTGAAGGGACAAGGAGTGTACGTATCTTTTCAACTCCAAATAAAGTTTGTGTTAATGTTTCAAAGCCTTACCATTGGAAAGGAAATCTTATTACGTTTCCAACGATATTTGATTCATCGAAAACGGAGCTACGGTCAAAAAGTTATGGCCAAAACAAGTTTCTGAAATCTGACCTGCAGAGTGGAGCGGCGCTCCACAAAGTGGCGCGGCGCGCCGATTGGTGCAGAAGCAATTTTCAGCCTTTTTAAAGGCTTTAAATGAAGGGTACTTTGGTCTTTTCACTTGGGGTCGGTTTAGGGTCATCAAAACTGATCCTTTGATCAGTTTGGATCATATTTCACTCATCAAACACTCTCATCTTCAAACCCTAGAGTGAGAGTAAGAGTTTAGAGAGAGATTGGAGGTTTTGGTGAGGAAGGAGCTCAAATCGTTCAAAGTCTCGGTTTTTAAAGTTGTTCTCCTCGTTCCTAGCTACGTTGTGGTGGTATTGGTAAGCTCAAACTCCAAATTTCATTTGTTTAATTTGATATTCAATTTAGGGTTTTGAGTTAATTTGTTGTGTAACCCACTTAGGTGATGAAATGGGTTTATGGTGACTAGTTATTCTTGTCACTTGGCGGGTTTTGGGTTGGATGACGGTTTGGCCTTGATTAGGCTTTGTGTATGAGTTTAATCACTTGGATTAGTGATTATGGAAGTATTGGAAACCATTTTAGGGTATTTGGTTGACTAATTGTGACTTTGGGTCAAATTAGGGTTTGGTGGTGATTATGACCCATTTGGTGACTTAATGAGGTTTATGAACTTAAAATGGATTAAGTTGGAATATTAAACCGAGTTAAATGTGTTTTGGTGTCAAATTGGTAGAGAATGAGATTTTGACCATTATGGGTCAAAATTAGGGTTTAAGTGTCTAAATGGGTATGACACGTGTTTGACACTTGAGTTCGGGTTTAATTGGCTTATTAGGACCATTCTCACTTGTGTTAGTGATTATTGGTTAGTTCGGGCACGGTTTGTGCTTGGAAGTGCAATTGGGTCGAAATTGCACTAAGTGTTGAATTGGGTTGGTTTGTAAATCCATCCTAATTGTATTGTTGTAATTGTGATAATGGAATAGGTATTTTCCATTGGCGAGTTGCGGATTACTTGGAAGCTTTCTTCAAGACTTCAAGGTGAGTGTTAATATCCTATATGCATATGTATGTGTAGGATGGGTGCGGGTCGGGTGAAGTGATTCTCGGCTATAGAGCTCACTTCACATATAGGTGGATTTGATGGGCTTGTGCATAGGTCCAATTGGCACGGTTGTGCGTTTTGGTTGACTACCTTTGGCAAAGTACACATTTTGGGTGTACGTTATCACACGTGGTTGTGAGTGGAATAATTATGCGTATATGTATGTAATGTATTTAATTGTGTCGTATGAATGTGGCATTGTCGCGTTGCTTAAGACACCACATTGTAAAGAAGTGGATGTCGCGTTGTTTAAGACACCACATGGTAAAGAAGTGGATGTCGCGTTGTTTAAGACACCACAATGTATTGGAGTGGATGTCGCGTTGTTTAAGACACCACCCATCGTATTGAATGGCATGTGGAATCGTCGCGTTGTTTAAGACGCCACATTGGAAAGGGTGAGTGAGTCGCGTTGTTTAAGACATCACCCGGGGGATTAGTGACTACGCGTTGATTAAGTAGCACTAACGGATGTTATGAACTCCAACGGTCTTGTATGTACCGTTTCCCTTGTTCGAATTGGTTAACCATGGTTGTATGAATTATGTATTGGCATATTTAATTATGAACTATATGCTATTGGTATTGCTAGCTAATGTGGATTTGCGGTTATTGGTATATGCACGATATGTTGCATGATTGTCGAATTTCTAATTCGTGATTAATGTTGTATTGACGTGATGTAGTTAACCCTCCGGGTGTAGTTATTGGCGTTGTTCACATTGACGTTGGTGAACTTACCTTATTGATGGTATTATTAGCATGTTGCTTAGTGATCGTATGGTATACTTAGATTAGCTTGCCTTTAGGCTTGGACGCTCCGGTATGCGGTATTTGTTTATTTATGTGGCGTGTCCATTTTATGCATATATATGTATGTAGTATATTATCATTCACTAAGCGTTAGCTTACCCTCTCGTTGTTGACTCTTTTTATAGATTGCATGCGGATGGTGGCTCGGGTAAGCGCGAGGATTTGAGGACTTGCATAGTTGCTTTAGTGACTTACTTTTGGATCATTTAGGATTGGGTAGCGTATTCCCAATCGCCATGCTCGGCTTTGTTGTATTAAAAGTCTTTTGGTCAAATATTGTATTTCGGTACTTAAGGTGGTCAAATGGGTCGTTGTGGGACCCGCTTCGTAAACTCAATTTTATTAATTAAACGTGCTAGTTTTATATATATGAATTTATGGTTAAAAGCGTTTTGGCTAAAAATGTCGGGAACTAGTCAAACATTTTCGTTAAATTGACTTCCGGGGACAGCGGGCTGTCCAGGTGGTTTGGCGCGCCGCGCACCCACCTGGCGCGCCGCGCAGATGAACTGCACCAGAAATTTTTTTTTTATGTTGTGAAATTTAACGGGAATTGTCGTGGTTTGGTTTGGGTTGTTACACAAAGAATTGGTGTTTATTATAATTGCCACCAATTGACGTGAATCCTAAAGATAGATTTATGGGCTTTGACACGCCCCAGTCAGAGAATTTGAACTGCTTTAGTACTTCGATGTTTACATGTTTGGGGATATTCTAGATGCATTTTGTTAATGTCAGTTACCAGGTGTTCAATCCATATGAATGAATTTTAAACACTTGCGAGTGTATGATTATTGAATAAATGAAATCTTGTGGTCTATTAAAATTATGAAAATGATTGATTACGATAAACTAATGAACTCACCAACCTTTTGGTTGACACTTTAAAGCATGTTTATTCTCAGGTATGAAGGAAATCTTCCGCTATGCATTTGCTCATTTTAGAGATATTACTTGGAGTCATTCATGACATATTTCAAAAGACGTTGCATTCGAGTCGTTGAATTCATCAAGATTATTATTAAGTCAATTATAGTTGGATGTATTATGAAATGGTATGCATGCCGTCAACTTTCATTGAAATGAAAGTTTGTCTTTTAAAAACGAATGCAATGTTTGTAAAATGTATTATATAGAGGTCAAGTACCTCGCGATGTAATCAACTATTGTGAATTGTTTATATTGTATATGAACGGGTCCTTTCAGTTGATATCAGATCGGTGGTCTTAGCGAACCAGGTCTTGCATTAGTGTGTCTAACTAGTAGTTGTTAGGACGCATTAATGAGTTTGGACTTCGACCGTGTCTGCATGTCAAAAGTTTTGCTTATCATTTCTAGTCGAAAATCTTCTGCTTATCATCCTTAGTAAATTACCTGCTTATTATTCTTAGTCTAGACACGTTTTACTGCATTGACTGCATGAATTGTGTATAGATAAATTCATATCTTAGCGTATCTGTTATTGTTACCTTTGCCTAACAGCTTTCGTAGATTCCTCCGTAACTTATGGGATTTTAGTATTATATATGCATATGTAAATTATGTATTGCAGGGTACTAATCTACATCCTATAATCTATTTCTTATCGAAAATCCTTCATCTGATCGTACGAGATAAATCCCTCAACCAGTTCGAGTCCTTAAGATTCCGATAGCTATTCCGATAGTTATTCCGACAGCTATTCCGATATAGATTTCCACTCGAACTCTGAAAGCATTGTAACCAGAATGGATCAACCAATTAGCCATCATCGATTCTGGAAGAATTAGGGATGAGTTCGGAGTCGACTTAATCAATGGAGACGAGAAGAAGACGATACTTTCCATCCACCACATTTTCCTCTTGGCAAAGTACCTGAAGCACTTACCGGCGAACCTGTTCGTAATACTATTTTCTCTCTCATTTCCAGAGTATATCGCCAGGATTATATCCTATCTAAAATTCTAAACCTTATTCATCCACTCGTTCCGACCGACAATCATCCTGGAGTAATGGAAGAAGTGAACGAGCTTCGCGTTCGAGTAATCAATTTAGAGAATATGGTGCAAAATTTACCAGCTTCAACAACATCACCGGCACCAACAGTACCATCAGTAACAGCACCAGTACCATCAACAATCCATGCCTCAACATATCATTCTGTACCTCGAGTATAATCATCATACTACGTATCTTTCGACATCAATTATCTTCGTTCTTCATGGCGATTACGTAATCTCTAAAGTTTTAGAGATTATTTATTCTAGTTCCAACCGAAAACTAAATGAGATTAATATCACATTAACTCATTTAATCCATGATTATGTCTGAAGAAAATATATATGTATATATATATTTTCATAAAGATTGTAATTAAAAATTCTTTCGTACAAACTGTTAATGATGAAAATATTTTAACGGGTAGGTAATACCCGAGGAATATTTAGATTTCACATTAATAAGTTACACTGTACATTCTTCGAATCTGATTCAACAGTCATTTACTATCATACTTACATTCACAGATATACGAATCCGTTCACCATAGAATAACCATTTCCCTTCAATTTCGTAATTGAATTTTGACTTATCAGAATCCAACAAGTGGTATAATGAAGAAAACATTGGACAAAATAAAATTTGTTAGAAACAAACAAATAAATAATGAGAAATTTTGTTAAGAATCCACGCTAACAAAATCCTAGCTAACTGTTCCTAGCTAACTGTTAATTCCTTATTACATTTATTTATCGTAATTTAATTATCGCAATTTTAATTCTCGCGATTTTATTTATCGTCATTTAATTTATGTTATTTATTTACGCACTTTATCGGGACACATATACAATGTTTTGACATATCATATCAACGTCATCTATATATATAATTTGGAATAACAATAAGTCACTCTATACGCTGTAATGTTCGAGTTCGCATATAAAGGGTCGAGGTTGATTCTCAAATAATATATATACTTTGAGTTGTGATCGAGTCTGAGACATGTATATAATGGGTCACGACACGTATTAATTAATTCAGATATTATATATTAAACTATATATGAACTGTTGTTGTTGTTGTTGTTGTTGTTGTTGGGCCGTTTGTTGTAGTTGCGATTGATGTTGCGATTGTTGGGATAATTGTTGCGATTATTGTTGTAATTGATGTTGTTGTTGTATTGGTGATTCTTATCACCGTTTTCCTCCCACTTTCTTTTGACTTGTGATGATGTAGCGTGAGGGTACGAAATAGTATTATTTTTACTAGGAAATACAACAAAATATGACACAAGTTTTATTAATTTACGGATGGGATATACCTAAACCTTGCTACAACACTATAGGCAGTGTACCTAATCGTAGAGTAGTGTAGTTTTTAGTAAGTCCGGTTCGTTCCACAGGGAGCTGGTGATACTTACTATATTTTTAATAACTATATTTATACAAAATATATATAATTATATAAGTAGTAATATTATTATAAAAGGGGGGTTTTACCGTTTAATGACCGGTTTGTCGATTCTATATTTTAAGCGCAAAGATAAATGACGATAATTAAAGTGCGTAAAATAATGACAATAAATAAAATGACAGTAAATAAAATTGCGAGTAATAAAATGACAGTAAATAAAGATACGATGAGAAATACAATAAAAGAATTATGCTTATTTAAACTTCCGTAATCATGATGTTTGACGTGTTGATTTTAGTTTTATTCCCATGGGTTAATTGTCCTTTGTCCTGGATTATTTAATATGTCCGTCTGGTTTTTGTCCATAACAGTCCATCAGTCATAAATATAAAATGCGAGTGCCCTCGTCAAATTATTATTATACCCGAAGTTAAATATTCCAACTAATTGGGGATTCGAATTGTAACAAGGTTTTAATACTTTGTTTAATGAATACACCAGGTTATCGACTGCGTGTAAACCAAGGTTTTACTACTTTGTTAACAATTACACCAATTACCCTTGAATGTAATTTCACCCCTGTTTTAATTATTCTAGTGGCTATTAATCCATTCCCGTGTCCGGTTAAATGAACGATTATTCGTACATATAAATACCCCGCCCATCGTGTCCGATCGAGTGTATATGGTAATTTATAGGGACGCCCAATTGTAAATCTTTATATTAACATTAACAAACTATCATTTAGTTAAACAAATATAAAGCCCATTAATAGCTCATAGTATAATTTCCACAAGTGTCGTTCTTTTGTCCAAACCCCAATTATGATACAAAGCCCAATTACCCAATTTTAATATTTTTAGCCCAACATCATGATTACTTCGTCTTAAATAAGCATAATAATAACTTAAGTACGAGACATTAATTTAAAAAGAAGAACATAGCTTACATTGATTATTTATCGCGTAGTGTTACACGGACAGAGCTCCGACTTTAAAACCCGTAAAAATAACTTTTACATTACCCAATCTAATCTAATATACATCTAATCTATGCTATATATATATATATATATATATATATATATATATATATATTTATTTATTTATTACAACGGAGTATTATATGTATATGTTTATTTTTGTGTGTTTAAAACTCGTCCAAAACACTGGCTTTTATAGAGACCTGACCACCTTTTTCTCTCCATGCAAGTTGCATGAGTTTTAGTGCATTTGCCATGCAACTTGCATGGCCTTGGATTCCAGCTCAAATTTTGGAAGTTTACATGTCGACATAGATATATAATATAAATATAAAATATAAAATATAAATAATTAATATAATTATTTATATATTATATTATATTCTTGTGCATAGCAGACTCGTAATTTTTGGTCCATTGCGTCGGGCGTTTCTTCTTGGCTCAGGTCCCGGTTCCGGATTTTCGATCGTCTTTTCGTACAATTTAATATCGTGTACTTTGCGTTCCGCAACTTGTACTCTTGTCATTTTTAGACGTTCTTCATCAATAAATTGAACCTTTTTAATTGTATCTTGTACATTTGAGCATTTTGGACCTTTCCGTCTTCAATTCGTCGTTTTCGCCTTTTGTCTTCGCACTTATTTAATATAAACGAATATTACTTGAAAATGGAACAATTGCAACTGAAAACTTGTCATATCGGAAGGATATTGATACTAAATATATGTTCATTTATAGCACTATCAAATATCCCCACACTTGAACGTTGCTTGTCCTCAAGCAATACAGTCTTGAAATAAAAACATACGAATCACTTCTTTATTCTTCACATTTTATACATCAGTGATTTTGATATGGCGGTATAAACAATGATAGTAACGATAGAACCATGGTTAAAGGTGGGTGTGTCATCCACAGTTGCCTCGGGTTTAGGTCAACGACACTTGCAATCAAATAGCCGATTTACTTTCGGTTTCTAAAGCAAAGTGCACATTTAAAAGGCGGTTTACAGTCCCACATGACTATAAAAATGTAGATCCTTAAGGAAATTGGATCTTTATGAAAACATTTGATCTATTGAAAATTCAAGCTAGATTTTATCCTAGACAAGTTTTCTGATTTAATCCATTCTTTGGTGTTGCAAAATATATTTGTGGATCAATATTTTGGCTTAAAACTTTTAGGTTCGTGTAATCCACTGCTATCCTGGTATCGGAAAGCACACATCCAGTTTACTTGTTTCGTATATTACCTTTCGGTAAACTACCGTCCGGTTGTAAAGGAAAGCGATGAACAAGAAACTGTTAAGGCAATGTCTAATGACATGCATTTGTTCATGGTCTAAAAACGTGTCGGATGCTAGAACTATCCTTGGTAGGAGCAATAGTAAAGATCATCCTATGATTTTTCGGTCTGGCACAAGGTCCTGTCTCTGACCATGCTATGCAACCACCGTTCTTACGGTTGACACCCGATTTGGTTCAGGTGACCTAATGAATTCCAGGTGAATTCCTAGGATTTTACGTTCAATGGTAATGAACGCATTGAAAATGAGTTTTTCAGAAAACAAATCGGTTTATAATTTTGATCAAAATATTTTCTCGTTCAAGCTCGAGTTTAGATATCATTGAATTCCATGAGTTTGAATTCTCAATCTTTAAGGTCAATCTCAAGGATTGAGTAATATCAGTCTTAAAAGCTGATTTTTAATCTTTAAGGAGATTATCCTTTCTGGGGATCTGATTCATTAGTCTTATCAAGCTAATTTGCACGGTGCCCCCCCATTGTACGAGATAAATCCTTCTCATGGTTAGGATAAATCTGACCACTTGGCGACCCTGTTTGATGCTGAGGTCCGTGGATTTCATGCTGATTTTAGTGATGACTTTTCTAGATTTTTCGTCAACCTACAGCTGGTCTGGACGACAACTTCTTGACCTAAATCAAGAAGCGCGTGTCTTTTTCGGAAGACTTTACTTCCTTTTAATGATGGAATTGATTCATCGTGTAGATCCATCTTTCTTTAATAAATCGGGTAAAACAGTTAATTTAGTCCAAAACAAAAACACCTGCAATAACTTTACAGAAACATATGATAGATAGTTTTTAATAACTTGGTATATTCTCCCCACACTTA
Organism: Rutidosis leptorrhynchoides; assembly: GCF_046630445.1. Classification (NCBI taxonomy): domain Eukaryota; kingdom Viridiplantae; phylum Streptophyta; class Magnoliopsida; order Asterales; family Asteraceae; genus Rutidosis; species Rutidosis leptorrhynchoides. The sequence goes on from NC_092335.1 coordinate 666,539,953, forward strand.
GTTTCTTTCTTTGCCTTGTTATTTTCCTTTATTCCATTTTAAATGAATTCAAGCGTTTTGGGTTGTTTCTCAATTTATGTCCTTTTCTAGGTAACGATAATTTCGGTATTAACACCTAGTTTTCATCGTTCATAAATATGTATAAACATGATTTTAAATTTATTTAGTTGAAAATTTTTCAAATTTTCACAAAATTTGGCAAATAAACCAAGTGTAAACCCGGGAGAATTTATAACCCTTCCCCACACTTGAGATCATGCAATGCCCTCATTTGCATGAAATTAGACTCTAATTATAAATTCATGAGGGTGATTAGTGTAGAAAAGTGATTAAGAATACCTAGTTTGTACTTACAAAGCTCGATGAATGATAGATGGCGCGCCTCATCGTTCATTCCTTCTTGTATTATCACACATGTTTTTCTTCAAAAATGGTTGCTTTTCTGAACTGTTTGCTAATTTTTTTTTTTTGAAAATACATATTTTACCCTAACTTATCATGCATGGTTATTAACGAGTTATGCACTAACCCGAACCCCTATTTTAACGTTAAGTGGGGTTAGACTTCCCCACACTTAGCTGACGACATGTGAAATCGGTGGAATAAGTTCCACGAATTAAAATAGTGAGCCAGTTATTTACATCTCGAGTGGTATATAATATATCAACGGTTTTAAAGTTTAGAACCACCCAATCGCCACTACTTAATTCTTTTTTAATTGTAGCTTTTAGTAAATGGATATGTCTCTTTTCTGGTTCTTGGTCAAATGGATCGATATACACCGTCATACTTATATCTATAGGGTGGTCAATTCCAAAAGTGTCCTTCCGTTTATTCTCGGGATTAAAGTTTTCACCTCTATTACCCAATTGGGTGAAATCCGAGGTGTCATTATCTATTACAGCTCGTAGTTCATCTTCAGTAGATGACTCGTCTATTGAGAATATTGGGTTGGAAAGTTGTGGGATGGTAAAGTTCGGTTTGGCCTCGGGGGTAAAATTTTCAACGTTATCGTTTTCCCAAGAGTACCAATTTGTCACCCTTTCTTCTTCTTCATCCTCCATTGATGGATTGATTATTTCGTCGATAGAGGCTAATGTGTCGATATGTTGTGAATTTGGTAAGACTGAATAAAAAGTATCATCGGGATAGTTGGTGATTTCGGAGCTCCCAAATTCATCAAAATTCGATGATTTGAGATTTTCTTGCACACGACTCCTCAGATCAACAGGTGTGTAATCTGATAGAGTTTCAGCTTGCCGGTTTACAAACTCTCTCATTTGTTCCTTTTGAGCATCAAGTTCTTCGAGTTTGATTTTCATATTGTCTAAAGAATTTTCGGACACGTAATTTTCCTCGTCTTCTAGTTGTTGAGTTTGGATATATTCTTGGGAATAATCCCAGTTTGAATTGCGTTCTTCATAATCGTTCCATTCAGGTTCCGTGGGTGCGTAATTTTCCATAGGAACGTAATAGTAACATTCCCATGTTGAGTGATAATCTCCACAGATTTTACAACCAGTTATTGTTTCGTCGTTCTCGATCCAAGATTGACCGAATGAATTGTTATCAACACTCGTTTGAGGGTATTGATTTAATTGATTTTGGAGTTCAAAAAGAGTTTCCAAGGCCCTGTTTTCAAAATTTTCCATTTTATTGCGATGGCCAAATTTTAGCTACAATGTGGTGCATTCACGAATTATCCTATTAGTTATAAAAAAATAGAAAAACTTATCTAAGTTGTCCAATTAATAGACTTTTCTGATTTTTGCCCACGTTTCGAATAGCCAAAAGATGCAGCAGGTAGCCAGGACCCTTTAAATCGGAAGCCCACAACTAGCCACTAACAAATCCAACTATTACTACGAACCAGAAAAATGTCAACGTCCATTAATTTAACCACTTAAATAATTTTTCTTTCCGTTTGAGAATTAGATAAGAAGTAGAGAAAATTTCTAAGTCCTAGAAAACTAAAGCGTCGAGAAATAAGAAAGAAATAGATTGCGCGTCGAAAAGTGTCGAAAAAATAAAAAGGTAGAAAAATAGGCGTCGAAAAATAAAAATAAGAAAATAGCACGAAAAATGGCGTCGCAAAATTCTAAAGCACCTAATACTTAGTCTAAGGAATAAGCACTTAAGGGATTTTACGGCAAAGCCTAAAAATCTAAAAATAAAAATAACTACGGCAAAAATAAACTTAATACTAAAAGTTGCGACTATAGTCTAAAAAAAACTAAAGGTAATAAAACTTAAAATAATTTTTTTATAGACAAAATCTTAAAAATAAATAATTTTTTTTTTTTTTTTTTTTTTTTTTTTTAAAAAACGATTTTTTTTTTCTTAAAAAAAACGTTTTTTTTTTTTACAGAATTTTTTTTTTTTTTTTTTACGTTTTTTTTTTTTTTTTTACAGATTTTTTTTTTTTTTTTTTTTTTTTTTTACAGAATTTTTTTTTTTTTTTTTTTTTTTTTTTTTTTTTTTCAAATATAAATTAAAAATATAGTGTTTCGCCGAGTCCCCGGCAGCGGCGCCAAAAACTTGATGATGTAGCGTGAGGGTACGAAATAGTATTATTTTTACTAGGAAATACAACAAAATATGACACAAGTTTTATTAATTTACGGATGGGATATACCTAAACCTTGCTACAACACTATAGGCAGTGTACCTAATCGTAGAGTAGTGTAGTTTTTAGTAAGTCCGGTTCGTTTCACAGGGAGCTGGTGATACTTACTATATTTTTAATAACTATATTTATACAAAATATATATAATTATATAAGTAGTAATATTATTATAAAAGGGGGGTTTTACCGTTTAATGACCGGTTTGTCGATTCTATATTTTAAGCGCAAAGATAAATGACGATAATTAAAGTGCGTAAAATAATGACAATAAATAAAATGACAGTAAATAAAATTGCGAGTAATAAAATGACAGTAAATAAAGATACGATGAGAAATACAATAAAAGAATTATGCTTATTTAAACTTCCGTAATCATGATGTTTGACGTGTTGATTTTAGTTTTATTCCCATGGGTTAATTGTCCTTTGTCCTGGATTATTTAATATGTCCGTCTGGTTTTTGTCCATAACAGTCCATCAGTCATAAATATAAAATGCGAGTGCCCTCGTCAAATTATTATTATACCCGAAGTTAAATATTCCAACTAATTGGGGATTCGAATTGTAACAAGGTTTTAATACTTTGTTTAATGAATACACCAGGTTATCGACTGCGTGTAAACCAAGGTTTTACTACTTTGTTAACAATTACACCAATTACCCTTGAATGTAATTTCACCCCTGTTTTAATTATTCTAGTGGCTATTAATCCATTCCCGTGTCCGGTTAAATGAACGATTATTCGTACATATAAATACCCCGCCCATCGTGTCCGATCGAGTGTATATGGTAATTTATAGGGACGCCCAATTGTAAATCTTTATATTAACATTAACAAACTATCATTTAGTTAAACAAATATAAAGCCCATTAATAGCTCATAGTATAATTTCCACAAGTGTCGTTCTTTTGTCCAAACCCCAATTATGATACAAAGCCCAATTACCCAATTTTAATATTTTTAGCCCAACATCATGATTACTTCGTCTTAAATAAGCATAATAATAACTTAAGTACGAGACATTAATTTAAAAAGAAGAACATAGCTTACATTGATTATTTATCGCGTAGTGTTACACGGACAGAGCTCCGACTTTAAAACCCGTAAAAATAACTTTTACATTACCCAATCTAATCTAATATACATCTAATCTATGCTATATATATATATATATATATATATATATATATATATATATATATATATATATATATATATATATATATATATTTATTTATTTATTACAACGGAGTATTATATGTATATGTTTATTTTTGTGTGTTTAAAACTCGTCCAAAACACTGGCTTTTATAGAGACCTGACCACCTTTTTCTCTCCATGCAAGTTGCATGAGTTTTAGTGCATTTGCCATGCAACTTGCATGGCCTTGGATTCCAGCTCAAATTTTGGAAGTTTACATGTCGACATAGATATATAATATAAATATAAAATATAAAATATAAATAATTAATATAATTATTTATATATTATATTATATTCTTGTGCATAGCAGACTCGTAATTTTTGGTCCATTGCGTCGGGCGTTTCTTCTTGGCTCAGGTCCCGGTTCCGGATTTTCGATCGTCTTTTCGTACAATTTAATATCGTGTACTTTGCGTTCCGCAACTTGTACTCTTGTCATTTTTAGACGTTCTTCATCAATAAATTGAACCTTTTTAATTGTATCTTGTACATTTGAGCATTTTGGACCTTTCCGTCTTCAATTCGTCGTTTTCGCCTTTTGTCTTCGCACTTATTTAATATAAACGAATATTACTTGAAAATGGAACAATTGCAACTGAAAACTTGTCATATCGGAAGGATATTGATACTAAATATATGTTCATTTATAGCACTATCAACTTGCTTCACATTGGCCTCTTCAGCAGTCTGTTCTTTAAATCTTTCTTCAATCTGGTTCACTAGTTTGTGAGCCATTCTACATGCCTGTTGTATGGAGGCGGGCTCGTGTGAACTTATATCTTCTTGGATTCTTTCCGGTAATCCTTTCACAAACGCGTTGATCTTCTCTTCCTCATCTTCGAACGCTCCCGGACACAATAGGCATAATTCTGTGAATCGTCTTTCGTACGTGGTAATATCAAATCCTTGGGTTCGTAACCCTCTAAGTTCTGTCTTGAGCTTATTGACCTCGGTTCTGGGACGGTACTTCTCGTTCATCAAGTGCTTGAATGCTGACCACGGTAGTGCGTAAGCATCATCTTGTCCCACTTGCTCTAGATAGGTATTCCACCATGTTAACGCAGAACCTGTGAAGGTATGCGTAGCGTACTTTACTTTGTCCTCTTCAGTACACTTACTTATGGCAAACACCGATTCGACCTTCTCGGTCCACCGTTTCAATCCGATCGGTCCTTCGGTTCCATCAAATTCCAAAGGTTTGCAGGCAGTGAATTCTTTGTAGGTGCATCCTACACGATTTCATGTACTGCTAGATCTAAGGTTATTGTTGGTATGTAGCGCAGCCTGTACTGCGGCTATGTTTGAAGCTATAAAAGTACGGAATTCCTCTTCATTCATATTCACGGTGTGTCGAGTAGTCGGTGCCATTTCCTTCAAAATAGTCAAATGGAACAAGTTAATCATACACAATATTAAGAGTAGTTAATAGTATTTCGTAGCATAATATGAACTCATTTATAAAAGCTTTTTCTTCATATTAGCGTTTTATAAGTTTAAATTCGGGTAGTACCTACCCGTTAAGTTCATACTTAGTAGCTAATATACAATTCAACTACTACAATTCTATATGAAAAACTGATTATAATAATATTTCGCGTTCAAACTTTTACACAATATTTTACAAACTTACAATACCGCTTATTTTACATATAGCATGAAATATAGCACACAATAAATTTGATACAAGATGGTTGTGAAGATAATTCTAGCTAGTACACAAGTCGTTCAGCAAAGGCAATAAAGACACGTAATTCATACATCCAGAAACAAGTCATGCATTCTGGTTTTACTAGGATTACTTCCCATCCTTGGTCTTGTAGAACATAACCGTTATGGCTGTTGATAAGACAGCGTGTTGTAACGTCGTCAAAGGGACGAGGGTTACGTAATGTCCAACAGTCCCGTAACAATCTAAAAACCTCATTTCTTACCCCAATTACCGACTCAGTCACTTGTGGGAACGCTTTGTTTAATAGTTGTAGCCCGATGTTCTTGTTCTCACTTTGGTGAGAAGTGAACATTACTAATCCGTAAGCATAACATGCTTCTTTATGTTGCATGTTAGCCGCTTTTTCTAAATCACGAAGTCCAATATTCGGATATATTGATTCAAAATAATTTCTTAACCCATTGCGTAAAATAGCATTTGGGTTCCCCGCAATATATGCGTCAAAGTAAACACATCGTAACTTATAGATTTCCCAATGTGATATCCCCCATCTTTCGAACGAAAGCCTTTTATAAACCAAGGCATTCTTGGAACGTTCTTCGAATGTCTTACAAACTGATCTCACCTTAAATAGTTGTGCCGAAGAATTCCGACCGACTCTAGACAAGATTTCATCAATCATGTCTCCGGGTAGGTCTCTTAAAATATTGGGTTGTCTATCCATTTTGTGTTTTTATACTGTAAAATAGACAAGAGTTAGATTCATAAAAAAAAATACTTATTAATACAAGCAATTTTTACATATATCATAAAGCATAAGCACACTATATTACATATATTACACCACACGAATACAACTATCTTATTCCGACTCGCTTGTTTCTTCTTCTTCGGTTTTGGTTCGTTTTGCCAAGTTTCTAGGGATATATGATGTTCCCCTAATACGAGCCGTCGTTTTCCACATTGGTTTAGAAAAACCTGGTGGTTTAGAGGTTCCCGGGTCGTTGTTACAACTTAAGGACTTCGGGGGTTGACGATACATATAAAGTTCATCGGGGTTGGAATTAGATTTCTCTATTTTTATGCCCTTTCCCTTATTATTTTCTTTTGCCTTTTTAAATTCAGTTGGGGTAATTTCTATAACATCATCGGAATTCTCGTCGGAATCCGATTCATCGGAGAATTGGTAATCCTCCCAATATTTTGCTTCCTTGGCGGAAACACCATTGACCATAATTAACCTTGGTCGGTTGGTTGAGGATTTTCTTTTACTTAACCGTTTTATTATTTCCCCCACCGGTTCTATTTCTTCATCCGGTTCCGATTCTTCTTCCGTTTCCGATTCTTCTTCCGGTTCCGATTCTTCTTCCGGTTCCGACTCTTCTTCCGGTTCCTCTTCGGGAACTTGTGAATCAGTCCACGAATCATTCCAATTTACATTTGACTCTTCATTATTATTAGGTGAGTCAATGGGACTTGCTCTAGAGGTAGACATCTATCACATAATATCAAACGCGTTAAGAGATTAATATATCACATATTATTCACATGTTAAAAATATATAGTTTCCAACAAAATTTGTTAAGCAATCATTTTTCAAGTAAACACGGTCGAAGTCTAGCCTCACTAATGCATCCTAACAAACTCGATAAGACACACTAATGCAAAATTCTGGTTCTCTAAGACCAACGCTCGGATACCAACTGAAATGTCCCGTTCTTATTGATTAAAAACGTTCCATATTAATTGATTTCGTTGCGAGGTTTTGACCTCTATATGAGATGTTTTTCAAAGACTGCATTCATTTTAAAACAAACCATAACCTTTATTTCATAAATAAAGATTTAAAAAGCTTTATGTAGATTATCAAATAATGATAATCTAAAATATCCTGTTTACACACGACCATTACATAATGGTTTACAATACAAATATGTTACATCGAAATCAGTTTCTTGAATGCAGTTTTTACACAATATCATACAAACATGGACTCCAAATCTTGTCCTTATTTTAGTATGCAACAGCGGAAGCTCTTAGTATTCACCTGAGAATAATCATGCTTTAAACGTCAACAAAAATGTTGGTGAGTTATAGGTTTAACCTATATATATCAAATCGTAACAATAGACCACAAGATTTCATATTTCAATACACATCCCATACATAGAGATAAAAATCATTCATATGGTGAACACCTGGTAACCGACATTAACAAGATTCATATATAAGAATATCCCCATCATTCCGGGACACCCCTCGGATATGATATAAATTTCGAAGTACTAAAGCATCCGGTACTTTGGATGGGGTTTGTTAGGCCCAATAGATCTATCTTTAGGATTCGCGTCAATTAGGGTGTCTGTTCCCTAATTCTTATATTACCAGACTTTATAAAAGGGGCATATTCGATTTCGATAATTCAACCATAGAATGTAGTTTCACGTACTTGTGTCTATTTTGTAAATCATTTATAAAACCTGCATGTATTCTCATCCCAAAAATATTAGATTTTAAAAGTGGGACTATAACTCACTTTCACAGATTTTTACTTCGTCGGGAAGTAAGACTTGGCCACTGGTTGATTCACGAACCTATAACAATATTTACATATATATCAAAGTATGTTCAAAATATATTTACAACACTTTTAATATATTTTGATGTTTTAAGTTTATTAAGTCAGCTGTCCTCGTTAGTAACCTACAACTAGTTGTCCACAGTTAGATGTACAGAAATAAATCAATAAATATTATCTTGAATCAATCCACGACCCAGTGTATACGTATTTCAGTATTGATCACAACTCAAACTATATATATTTTGGAATCAACCTCAACCCTGTATAGCTAACTCCAACATTCACATATAGAGTGTCTATGGTTGTTCCGAAATATATATAGATGTGTCGACATGATAGGTCGAAACATTGTATACGTGTCTATGGTATCTCAAGATTACATAATATACAATACAAGTTGATTAAGTTATGGTTGGAATAGATTTATTACCAATTTTCACGTAGCTAAAATGAGAAAAATTATCCAATCTTGTTTTACCCATAACTTCTTCATTTTAAATCCGTTTTGAGTGAATCAAATTGCTATGGTTTCATATTGAACTCTATTTTATGAATCTAAATAGAAAAAGTATAGGTTTATAGTCGGAAAAATAAGTTACAAGTCATTTTTGTAAAGGTAGTCATTTCAGTCGAAAGAACGACGTCTAGATGACCATTTTAGAAAACATACTTCCACTTTGAGTTTAACCATAATTTTTGGATATAGTTTCATGTTCATAATAAAAATCATTTTCTCAGAATAACAACTTTTAAATCAAAGTTTATCATTGTTTTTAATTAACTAACCCAAAACAGCCCGCGGTGTTACTACGACGGCGTAAATCCGGTTTTACGGTGTTTTTCGTGTTTCCAGGTTTTAAATCATTAACTTAGCATATCATATAGATATAGAACATGTTTTTAGTTGATTTTAAAAGTCAAGTTAGAAGGATTAACTTTTGTTTGCGAACCAGTTTAGAATTAACTAAACTATGTTCTAGTGATTACAAGTTTAAACCTTCGAATAAGATAGCTTTATATGTATGAATCGAATAATGTTATGAAAATTATTACTACCTTAAGTTCCTTGGATAAACCTACTGGAAAAGAGAAAAATGGATCTAGCTTCAATGGATCCTTGGATGGCTCGAAGTTCTTGAAGCAGAATCATGACACGAAAACAAGTTCAAGTAAGATCATCATTTGAAATAAGATTGTTATAGTTATAGAAATTGAACCAAAGTTTGAATATGATTATTACCTTGTATTAGAATGATAACCTACTGTAAGAAACAAAGATTTCTTGAGGTTGGATGATCACCTTACAAGATTGGAAGTGAGCTAGCAAACTTGAAAGTATTCTTGATTTTATGTAACTAGAACTTGTAGAATTTATGAAGAACACTTAGAACTTGAAGATAGAACTTGAGAGAGATCAATTAGATGAAGAAAATTGAAGAATGAAAGTGTTTGTAGGTGTTTTTGGTCGTTGGTGTATGGATTAGATATAAAGGATATGTAATTTTGTTTTCATGTAAATAAGTCATGAATGATTACTCATATTTTTGTAATTTTATGAGATATTTCATGCTAGTTGCCAAATGATGGTTCCCATATATGTTAGGTGACTCACATGGGCTGCTAAGATCTGATCATTGGAGTGTATATACCAATAGTACATACATCTAAAAGCTGTGTATTGTACGAGTACGAATACGGGTGCATACGAGTAGAATTGTTGATGAAACTGAACGAGGATGTAATTGTAAGCATTTTTGTTAAGTAGAAGTATTTTGATAAGTGTATTGAAGTCTTTCAAAAGTGTATAAATACATATTAAAACACTACATGTATATACATTTTAACTGAGTCGTTAAGTCATCGTTAGTCGTTACATGTAAGTGTTGTTTTGAAACCTTTAGGTTAACGATCTTGTTAAATGTTGTTAACCCAATGTTTATAATATCAAATGAGATTTTAAATTATTATATTATCATGATATTATCATGTATGAATATCTCTTAATATGATATATATATATATATATATATATACATTAAATGTCTTTACAACGATAATCGTTACATATATGTCTCGTTTAAAAATCATTAAGTTAGTAGTCTTGTTTTTACATATGTAGTTCATTGTTAATATACTTAATGATATGTTTACTTATCATAGTATCATGTTAACTATATATATCCATATATATGTCATCATATAGTTTTTACAAGTTTTAACGTTCGTGAATCACCGGTCAACTTGGGTGGTCAATTGTCTATATAAAACATATTTCAATTAATCAAGTCTTAACAAGTTTGATTGCTTAACATGTTGGAAACATTTAATCATGTAAATATCAATCTTAATTAATATATATAAACATGGAAAAGTTCGGGTCACTACATAAATGCACTGTGTTTACCGATCATAAAAGCCTTCAACATATTTTCGATCAGAAATAGCTGAACATGAGGCAACGTAGATGGATCGAGCTGATAAATGACTATGATTGTGAGATTCGTTATCATCCCGGGAAAGCGAATGTAGTGGCCGATGCTCTAAGTAGAAAGGAACGAGAGCCAATTCGAGTACGAGCAATGAACATAAAAATTCGCATGAATCTCAACTCACAAATCAAAGAGGCTCAACGAGAAGCTCTTACTAAAGAAAACATAGGAAATGAAATAATGAAGAAGTATGAGAAGCAACTCATTATACGGGAAGATGGAATTCGATATTTTGCAAAACGTATTTGGGTACCAAAGTTGGGTGGATTAAGGAAGTTGATTTTGAACGAGGCACATAAGACAAGATACTCGATACATCCTGGAGTTGGAAAGATGTATCAAGATTTTAAGACGCATTATTGGTGTCCTAATTTAAAGACAGACGTTGCAACATATGTCGGGGAATGTTTAACTTGTTCCAAAGTCAAAGCAGAACACCAGAAGCCGTCAGGGTTACTTCAACAACTAGAAATCCCAGAATGGAAGTGGGACGGTATTACCATGGATTTTATCACAAAGTTACCCAAGACTGCATGGGGTTATGACACCATTTGGGTAATAGTTGATCGTCTCACCAAATCTGCACATTTCTTGCCTATAAAAGAAACGGATAGAATGGAGAAACTATTATGATTATACATAAAGGAAATTGTTTCAAGGAATGGAATACCTATTTCCATTATATCCGATCGTGATAGTAGATTTACATCAAAGTTCTGGCAATCACTACAGGAGGCCCTGGGAACTCGTTTGGATATGAGCACCGTATATCATCCGCAAACTGACGGGCAGAGTGAAAGAACAATTCAGACTCTTGAAGACATGCTCAGGGCATGTGTGATCGATTTTGGAAATGGATGGGATAAATATCTACCATTAGCAGAATTCTCGTATAATAATAGTTATCATACGAGCATTAAAGCTGCACCATTTGAAGCACTGTATGGAAGGAAGTGTAGATCCCCTATCTGTTAGAATGAAGTAGGAGATCGGCGATTAACTGGTCCCGAGATCATACATGAAACTACTGAGAAGATAGTACAAATCAAGGAGAGATTGAAAACAGCCCGTAGTCGCCAAAAGAGCTACGCCGATGTCAGAAGGAAACCATTAGAGTTTCAGATCGGTGACATGGTTATGCTAAAGGTGTCACCTTGGAAAGTTGTAATACATTTCGGCAAAAGGGGTAAACTGAACCCAAGGTATGTAGGCCCGTTCAAGATCATCGAACGCATTGGACCGGTAGCTTATCGACTTGAGTTACCACAACAACTAACCGGAGTACATAATACGTTTCACGTTTCAAACCTTAAGAAGTGTCTTGCAAAGGAAGACCTCACCATTCCTCTTGAAGAAATCCAAGTCGACGAGAAACTACAATTCATAGAAGAACCAGTCGAAATCATGGACCGTGAAGTTAAACAACTCAAGCAGAGCATCATACCAATCGTTAAGGTTCGTTGGAATGCACGAAGGGGTCCCGAGTTTACTTGGGAATGAGAGGATCAGATGAAACAAAAGTACCCACATTTGTTTCCCGAGAACGCAAAATAGGTACAACTTTAAAATTTCGGGACGAAATTTATTTAACGGGTAGGTACTGTAACGACCCAGATTTTTCCGATCGTTTTATACATATGAGATTAATATTTACATAAATTAAACATTACCAACATGATAATAAATCCAAATTGTTGAGTCTTGTGTTTTTGAAAAGAGTTTTACACAACGTTTGACTGTCCAATTTGACCGATGATATCACGAACTATATAACATACGATAATTATATGATTGTGTACATATACGTATTTATACATATTTAACATGATCTAAGGATGGTTTAACATATCATTGTGTACTAATAACAATGAGTTATAAGTATACTTTGAGACTACTAACTTAAGTTTTCAAAACGGTAATTATACGTAACGTTCTTTGACATATATACCTATAATCTATAATGCTTATACAAGTATCGTATAAATACATATTTAATTACTTTAAAGGACTTAAATACATAAAACAATATAAGTATGTTCACAAAAGATAGTTATATTTGAATTCTCGTTCCGTTTTCTCAAGATTTCTACACGTATACCTAGGGTATATGTACCCGTATTATACGCAGCTTTTAGATGTATTTACTATTGATAAATACCAATTATTAGACCTCAATTATCTGCTCTTAGCAGCTATTGTTAGTCAACAATATGTGGGATCAAATAGGAAGACTTATGAGCTAAAAAACAAACTTAAGGATTTTTTTTCTTTCTATATAACAAGTAAATTCGTTTTTATGATTTCACCCCATTTTTTCATTCCATTTTCTCATACTTACACTCCAAATTCTCTCTCGAAATACTCCTAACATCATACTTGATCATCTCCAAGAATTTCCACCATCTTTTAGCATCATAATCAAGGTAAAACTATGTTTAAACTTTGATTCAATTCATGTAAGTTATTTATCTTAAATCAAGATTTTAACTTACTTACAACCTTTGTTTCTTTTCATGATTTCACTTCTTAATCTTCTAAGTCATCAAGAACAAGTTCATATCTTATTTATTCAGTAACTTTCTTCATCATACTTGAGGTATAACCTTGGTTCATCATCTTGTTCAATTCATATATGACTATCTTACTACGAATATATATAACAACAAGAACATAGTTTGAATAATTTCAAACTTGTTCGCAAACTAAATAGATCCTTCTAACTTGACTTTTAAAACACTTCAAGACCTGTAATATATCATAATGATATGCTAACTTAACAAGATACAACTTGATTTTACAAAGAACACCTTAAAACTGAATCTACGTCGTCGGAGTGCAACCGGGGGTTGTTTTGGGTTGGATAATTAAAAACCATCTTAAACTTTGAATTGAAAGTTTATATTCTGGAAAAATGATATTTCTTATGAATATGTTAATATATAAAAATCTCATGGTGTAACTCAAAGTGTAAGTATTTTTGTAAAAATGATCATCTAGATGTTGTTTTTACAACGGAAATTATCACTCTCATAAGATTCACCAAAGTTTGACTTATAACCTGTGATTTTGAATGCAAACTAAGGTATTTACAGTTCATATTCATAAATAATGACTCGATCCAAGGAAGTGGCAAGTTGAACCAACAAAAACGGAGTTATATTGAAGAAACTACGGCTAAAACAAAATTGGGTATCCAAAGCTAGTTTAGCTACGAAATTAATTGGAGTAAAACTAAACTAATCATATCTTTGCTAATTAATATGATATTTTATATATATTTACTTATGATTTGATTTTATATATTTCAGGACCACCCGTAAACAACACGAGAAGATTAATTATAAGACCTCATGATTGTACGCAACACGTCATCTGACAACACGGTACTTTATGTACGCAACACGTCATTTGACAACATGGTACCATGGGTCGAGATTAATTCTGATCAATACGAATACGATGGGGTCTTTATTTATTTATTGAGCAACTAATTATGGACCACTAACATCGGACTGCTAACTATGGACTAATAGATATTAAAAGTATTATAAGTATATATGTAACGATTATTTGAAAAGAAAATATGTTAATATATTATATATATGGTTAGGTTCGTGATATCTATCGGAGACCAAGTCGTGTTAAATATCTTCAAAGCAAAAGTGAGTATATAGTCCCACTTTTAAACTCTAAATATTTCGGGATGAGAATACATGCATTTTATGATTTACGTTATGGACACAAGTGATTAAAAATATATATATTCTACGTTGAGTTGTACCACTAGCATACTTCCCTGTAACTTGGTAACTACTATTTACATGTGGTATTGTAAACGCGAATCCTGTTGATAGATCTATCGGGCCTGACAACCCCAACCGGACTGGACGACCAGTTTTCAACGGTTGCATAGTACTTCGTTTCGGTAACTATACTTGGTACGGCGTAGTGAGATTTCATAATAAAGGGAATATGCGACGTTGATTAAATGTTAAGTATGGTTATCAAGTGCTCAACCACTTAGAATATTTTTATTAAAACGTTTGTGTATATGAAATCTTGTGGTCTATATTTATAATGCTGCTAGCATTAAACCTATATCTCACCAACTTTATGTTGACGTTTTAAGCATGTTTATTCTCAGGTGATAATTAAAAGCTTCTGCTGCATTATGCCGAATTTAAGCAAGATTTGGAGTATGCATATTTGTGTCAAAAATAAAACTGCATATTGGAAGATTTATAATGTGAAATATGTTGGAAATCGTATTGTTATTATCAAATGTAAAGTTTGTAAAACTAAGATTATCACTAAACGATAATCATTATTATGCTGTTTGAATCTTCGATTATAATAAAGGTTATGGTTTGTATTATAAAAACGTATGCAGATTTTGAAAAATGTCACATATAGAGGTCAATACCTCGCAATGACACCAATGAGTACGTGATGGTTATATTCGATATGAACGGGACGCTTCACTTCAACATCACAAACTGTCCCACGAGCATCAACGTCATACGCCCTGTAGATACCAAGGAATACCAACAACCACAAACGATGAAGTATTGATTCATAAATTCATCGAAGAACTATTCTGCAGAGAATATATGGTTTATAAAAGTTTTAGAAATTATATATTCTGGTTCAAATTGTAAATCAGATGAGTGGGCGGATAGAAATAATGAAGTAAACCCTAACCGGAATAGTACGTGATTTACAAACGACACATGTTACACAAACATTAACATCAGTACCGTCAGCATCACCAGCACTAGCAATACCGTCAGCATCATCAGCACTAGCATCATCGCCGGCATCACCAACAGTATCACCGGCACCAGCAACGCCTGCAACACCACAAATTCTGTAAACTCTATAACTACCTCAGATATTGACACCACCATCACCAACGGATATATTGTAATAACGAGTTATGAAGTATTAACTCATTTCCTCTGAAGAATTTATACGTATATTATATATATATATATACAAATTTTTAAACCACAATATATCTTTTTTTACTAAGCTATTACATGTGAATTTTAAAGAGTAGATAATACTCGGCAAATTCTAATCACTAATATGCTATGATGTACATCCCTCATTAACAACTTAACAATTGTTAAACTCTGCTTCAACTCAATGGATTCCATTTCATAATAAACCAAGTGTAGTATTCAAATACATGTTCGATTTTATACTTTCATTTTTGATGTATTCGAAACTTTCTAGAAATCATCATTCGTGTCTTGCGAAGTTCACAAAAATTCCACGAACACCAACATTATTCACCGAAGAAATATCAATAGATGAATAATGAAGTATAAATTCATAATTTCATGCAAGTGGAAGAAATACTCAGCAAAGGTTACGTAATTTCTAAAGTTTTAGGAATTATTCAATTCTAGTTTCAACCGTAATCAAATGAGTTTAATTTAATATTAACTCATTAAATCTATGTTACATCTGAAGAAAATATACATACTTATATATTTTCATAAAGACTGTAATTAAATTCTTTTGTACAAAATATTACTTGTGAAATTTTTTTTTTTTTAACGGGTAGGTAATACCCGAGAAATACTTAGATTTCATATTAATATGTTACACTGTACATTCTTCGATTCTGATTCAACAATCATTAACTATACTCACTACTTACACAGCGATATACATTTTTATAGAAATCAAAACAACCATTCTCATCCAAATTTGATTACATATTTTGATTTTGACAAATAAAAATCCAAGTCAAAGATTTAACCGATGACATCACTCTTAAATCCCTACGTCTTTCAAAAACTATACTTTGACTTCAAAACTATGATAGAACATCACTTCTATTCATAAAACCCAGAAAAATATTCGTATCATTCAAAATTATAGAACATCATATGCATAGTGAAGATTGCAATCTGCGTTCAAACCCTTCATGATTCTTGAGAACCCCTCAATTAAGAAACAATCGAGAGGATGATCCAACCACACATTATCTACGAAAAGAAGAACTTATGCATATAGGCATGCACCTGGAAAACTCTTGGAATCTATGTAGAAGTTTAAAACGAATCTATGATCCCTTGGCGTTGTTATTACCGAAAATAACTTTACAATCCCTCTTCAAAGTAGCCAATTTTGTCACATCTCTAGCAAATCAACATCGACCTTTCATTCGAATAAGCCTTATTATAACTTTGATATATAAGTTTGCCCTTCGTCATCATTACCAGGGAACCGTTTATATCCCACACATTAGCAGTAAACTTACCAACAATTTCATTACCCTTTGACTTAAGCCTCTCCGAAAAGTCATTATATTTATTCATTGAAACCCTATCATGTACTCATCTACACCTTGTAACAATAATTGTCATACCAACTACCGGGAATCATCAATCAGTATTTCAAATCTTGCAGCGTTTCTACATCAACAGTTATATGTATACATATAACATTTATTTCTTTGAATTATGATCTTCAATTCTGAATTTCTGAAAAGCACCCAGTCCGCGAATCAATTCTCTGAGTATTAAAAGAACTGATAAAGCAGCAAAAACTATAGATGACTTTAACAGTCAAAAGTTTGATGATAAAGAAGGATACGTTGGAAAAGCTCAAAAGAAAATTTGGTACTAAAAATCGGATTGAGCAAACCATAAAGGAGGCTGTGGACAAATTACAAAGACTAAACCTGCCTTCAAAGAATCCAAATGATTCAGTATCTGCTGAAGTCATTAACGAATACCTTGCTCCTGACTCTAAACCTTTACAGACAAATCTTCTTCATCATCCTTTGACATTAGAAATTCTAAGATATCATCGTATCTTTCATTATAAATATCCTCGATATTTCTGAAGATATTTTCATAACTATCCTTATCTGAAGTCATTTATCTTTTCGCGTTATATGTATACATCATAAAGAAAACTCTTTTAGTTTCTAAATTCTAAAAAATTTGAATTTAAAATATGAATGTTTTTTAAGTAGTGTTGGGAATTGAAGCATGAGTTAGTATAATATAATAACACTTGATCAACGTGATTATATTACAGTAAGTCATGCTGAGTTTCTAATGGAACGTGATGATTCACAGATCACGCCATCATCATGTTCCATGTTACACGACTCTTACATTCTACTGAATCTCTAAACAAATCAAGAACATATTCTTGATAGTTCTATCTTTTCCCGTAACTTCTGGTAATTTAACCAATCAAGATCATGCTATTACAATTTCTTTCTAAGAACGTTAACTATGATTATTCGAAATTTCATACCTAAGAATTCTGGACCATTACTCGCATTACTTAAAGTCGAGAAGAGAAAACAAAAGCACAAAGCTTCGAAATATAAATGGGAGTATAAATCGCAGCAAATAGAAGAGATCATTAACCGTAAATGTCAATAATGATGGAAAGACGAATGCAAGGAAGGATTATGAAAACCACTACCCCAAGAGCGAAGTAGAAGTAAACAAATTCCTCCGATAGGAGTTGGAATAGAATGATGATTGTTGCGATAGTTAGGAACATATCAAGGATCAGAACCGGATCAAGCATATTGAAGGATGTTTTAGAAATATGAATTGAGAAAAAAAGAATAGAAGGTGTGAGCTGTGGAGATAAGGAAACGAATGGAGTGAATTTATAGTGAAATATCCGACTGAGCAATTGAAATAGATTATTACATTTAACCAAAGAAGATTCTAATTTCCTTAATTACCGAAGAACCAAATCTTATTATGAAGATTTTCTCTAAATCCCTTGAATTCCGGAAATCAACCGTGACTACATCACCGATTACGACAAACCTTCATTTACTCATTTCACTCTTTTACGATAGCTTCACTCATACGATTCGAGAAATCGAATTATTTTATCCATATTTCTCAATCATGATAAAACCCTATGTATCAACTTATATTCGTCATAATAACATTCTTATTGTTAGCCATGACGACCTTGATCAAATTTTGGGACGAAATTTCTTTAACGGGTAGGTACTATGACAACCCGAAAATTTCCGACCAAATTTAAACTTAATCTTTATATGATTTCGACACGATAAGCAAAGTCTGTAATGTTGAGTCTCAAAAATTTTGGAACTATATTCATGTAATCAATTACCCTCTGACTGTGCTCGACGATTCACGAACATTTATGTGTATATAGATATGTATATTTAATATATAATTATATTAATTGAAAACGTTAACAAAGTATTAGAGGTATAATACTTTACATGAATGTATTTGCTTCAATATGTTTATCGATGGAATTAGAAAATAATATCAAATGATTGAATTATCAGATACATCGTGATATGATTACGGGTCTCTGTTGAGAGGTCCACTTTGATTTAGGAAACCTTTCCTTTTTAACGGTATTCGGAATAATTGGTAAAGTGATCTACAAGTAAGAACAAATGTGTCAATTATCAAGGATTAGACAAAGGTTAGTGGAGATTCCTGTTTGATTTCCAATACATGCTTTACCATAATTTTCTAGTGACTTTGATAATATAACTACTTAGCTTTCATATTATTTAATGTGAAAGTGAATTTATGGAGTGTAGATAATTAAGAAAATGGATATCGACATTTTTCATAAAATTGATTTCATACGTTTAATTGACCTTTGGACTTTATCCCACGCTTCACCAACTAACTGTAATTTAAAAACTTGAAAACCTGTTATGAGATATATACGATCTTACTTTTCTAAAACATTTTATATAACGATTTTCATTAGTTTAACCTTTTAACAAAATAATTCCTAAATATATTTAGCTTTGAAAAATAAATTATAATATTTATTTGATTTGGTTTCAAATGTACTAAAACGTTTTCAGTTAAAAAGAACTTTATTATTAAAATATTTTATAAGGTAATTTTTTTATATATATAAAATTTAAACTTAATTAAAGCTTTTTATTTGCAAATATAAATGTAATACGAAATAATTTTTAAATGATTTTCAACTATAATAAATTTTGAAATATATTAGTTTTGAAAAATTAAATATTATATTATTAAGTAAACATTTCAATTATATATAAGGTGTGCAAATTTATATTTTTTTAAAATGAATATATATATATATATATATATATATATATATATATATATATATATATATATATATATATATATATATATATATATATATATATATATATATATATATATATATATATATATATATTTTACAATATGATAATGTATAATATTAAGTTAGAGATAAAACGTTTTGATATTATTAATTATATTTTAATAAATAACGAGGCGATGATTTATAGAAGTAAATGACCAAAACACTCAAGCGTATAAGTTATATTTAGAGTGATTTAGTTTATTGACAATTTAAGTCTGATTATTGATAAAAGTACAAGTCGCGAGACATAAAGTACAAGTTTTCTAAGCGTACGAAAGGACGTTCGAAAAACCAGAATAGCCACATTAGTCGAGTGACAACGTACAAGTCAATGGAACTAATTTTACAAGTTAACTATACAAGTAAATATAATATAATATTTATATAATTACAAAGATTAAATATATTATATAATAATTAAATTAAAACGTGTGTCGGCAAGATATTTAAATCGATCATGAGCTGGAACATCAAGCCATGCGATCGCATGGCAAGATGCCTACAAACCCATTCGATTGCATGGGTAGTAGGTGGTGCAAACATTCTATAAAATGCTCGATTTCTGGTTCCAGCTGAATCCATTCTCAAATCTCTCTCATTCTCTAATATTACTCCGTAATATATATTTAATTTATTTTATTATTATTATTAATCTTATTATTACTAGTAGTAGTATTAGTATTATTATTAGTATTTATACATAAAATACTACGACGGAGTGCTGTTCGAGTAATTTAAAAAAAATGGGTTTCAAACGGGTTTAAGCTAAGGAGATTATGGGTTATAGGTATGGAGATTATGGGTATGGTTCATGGGTTTTGTTCGTGAGGCCAACCTAGCATTTATCATCTCCGTTGCGTTTACGTACTTTCCTGCAATATTGAATCACAATATTGATACATGAGCATTCATATCTTATCTTTTATATATTAATAGTGTATCCCTGACTAGTGCTCGAGTATATATGTTTATGCATGCTTGTATGCTTAATTTTGTCGTTAAGTAGTATATGATAAATCACAAATTTGACACATGTGCTACTGAGATAAGGTATATGACATGCATGTCGTTGGAAAGCTAGCGAAAAATTAATAATTTTTCATTTAGAAATCGTGTGGTTTCGATGAACGGATTAAAAGTTATGGTCAACTGAATTATCATTAATTCTAATATTATTATTATTATTATTATTATTATTATTATTATTATTATTATTATTATTATTATTATTATTATTATTATTATTATTATTATTATTATTATTATTATTATTATTATTATTACTATCATCGTTATTATTATCGTCATAATTATTATATAATTATTATTATTATCATTATCGTTATCAATATAAGTATTATCATTAAAATTGTTATTGTTATTGTTATTATTACTACTATCGTTATTATCACTAAGGTTATTATTATTATTATTAATATTATTATTATTATTAATATTATTATTATTATTATTATTATTATTATTATTATTATTATTATTATTATTATTATTATCATTATAATAATTATTAGTATTATCATTATTATAATTATTATAATTATTTTTCTTAGTATCATTATCATTAAAACGAATATTAGTATCATCTAATTATTATGATTACTATTATTATCATTATTAATAATGTGATATAAAAGAGGACTAAAAGCTAGTAAACAAATCGATTAGGAAATAATGAGTATAAGTATCATGATGAGATTAAAATATTGAAAGTTATTGATTTAAATAAAAATAAAATTTATTATTATTATTATTATTATTATTATTATTATTATTATTATTATTATTAAAAGTATCGTTAATATTAAAACTATCATTTATTAAAATTATCATTTTAATAGAAATATCATTGTTATTATAAAATATCATTATTATTATCATTTTAGTACTATTATTATTAAAAATTATTATTTTGAATAGAATTATTATTTTATATAAAATATTATTTTTATTACAGTTAATATTAAAAAGTATCGTTATTATTAAAATTATCATGATTAGAATTATCATTTTATTATAACTAATATCATCATTAGTAAATAAATATTGTTATTATTTTAATTAGTAGAATAATGATAACTATTATTATTATTACAAAATAATACAACTCTTATTCATTATTATTATCAATATTATTTTATCAAACAAATATGCGATACAAAAATATTTTTACCACACGTATTATAATTACATTAATAATACATACCATTATATTTTTATGATATTGAGTGAACTGTATAAATTTTATTACTTGAGATATATAAAAGTATATTTTTATCATATATAAATTTTTATTTATTAATGACTTGTATTAATTACTCTAATAAAATCTAATAAATATATTTAAATATATAAAACGATTATATTTAAGTTATATAATAAACATGTATAGATTTTGGAAGTCATTTTGGGTCAAGTTGACTTTTGTTGACTTTTGCATATCGGTCTCGAGCATTAGGATTGTGATACACTACGACCTGACCTAAATTGTTAGACAGATATTGATCAACATATAAATATATATACTTAATATAGGTTCGTGAATCCGATGCCAACCCTGCACTTGTTCAGTGTCGTCATTTGCATTATTGCTACGAAATACAGTATTGTGAGTTCATTTGATCCCTTTTTATTAAATGTTTTTTCAATATATTTTTGGGACTGAGAATACATGAAATGCTTTTATAAATGTTTGACAAGATAGACACAAGCAAAACATTCCTCTAATGAAGTAGTTGGACGTTATAATTGCCACTAATTGACGTGAATATTTTCCCCTGATTATTATAGCTTGGTAACCTAAGAATTAGTTGGACGTCATAATTACCACTAATTGACGCGAATCCTAAAGGTAGCTACTGGGTTTAACACCCCCACCCAGAATGTTCACTAGACAGTAGAGCTAGTGGGCGTAGTGTTTAGTACTTCGAGGTTTATATAATATACAGACTAGAGGATTCTATTTGGGGATATTATTTATGCGCATTAAATGTTAAGGTCGGTTACCAAGCAAAGGTTATATATAGAGAGAATGATTTTTTCTTTATAAATTAAGCTCTTCCGTTCCATTATTCACACCATTCCTATACTTTCTTTCTTATTTCATACATCTAAAAGATTGTGAAAATGCTTAATCCAGTTCTAATCCTTGTCCTTATCCTGGCTATCGCAACACTCATTCTCCTTTTCCAATTTCCACCGGAGGATTCTATTTTCTTCTACTTCGCCCTTGGTGTTCTATTGTTCTTAATTCTCCCGTGTCTTTATGTTGCGATAAACATTGACATACACAGTTTGTAAATTATGTGTTGTTATCGGGCTTTATATTCTCCCTTATATTTCGAAGTCCCTTCTTCTGTTTTCTATAATCATTGTCATCCACAGTTAATGCTCTCTCTTATTTGCTGCGATTTATACCCCCTTTTTATTTCGGAGCTCCATGCTTTTATTTTCTTTTCGCAAGTAATGGTCCAGAATTCGTAAGTATGGAATTTCGAATGAACTTAATGTTCTAAACAAGAAAGAATGAAGTCACACGATTTGATTTGTCAAATTACCTGAATCACTGAGAATAGAACTATCAAGAATATACTCACTTGATATGTTCAGAAGTTAAGCAGAATGAAAGAGTTATGTAACATGGCACGTGGTGACGTTAAAATCTGTGAATCATCACGTTCAATTAAAAATTCAGCATGACTTACTAAATATAATCACGTTGATCAAGTGTCATTATATTATACTAAATCATGCATCAGTTCCCAACATTACTTCAATAGCATTCATATTTTAAACTCGAAAGTTTACAGAATATAGAAACTAACAGTTTCTATATGATGTAACACTGATAGTACGAAGAGATTAATGATTTTAGATAAGAATAGTTATGAAAATATCTTCAGAAATATCGAGGATATTTATACTGAAAGATACGATGATATCTTAGAATTTCTAATATCGATGGATGATGATGAAGATTTGTTCGTAAAGATTTAGAGTCATCAGCAAGGTATTTGTTAATGACTTCAGCAGATACTGAATCATTTGAATTCTTTGAAGGCAGATTTAGTCCTTGTAATTTTTCCACAGCCCCTTCATGGTTTGCTCAATTCGTTTTTCAGTTCCAACTTTTCTGAGTTTTGCCAATATACTATTCTTTATCATCAACTTTTGGTTGTTAGGTCGTTTACAGTTTTTTGCTGCTTCATTCAGCTTTTTCAACATTCAGAGTATTGATTTGCAGACTGGGTGCTTTTCAGAATTTCATAATGAAAGATCATAATTCTAAGAGATAAATGTTATACATATAACTGTTGATGTAGATATGCGGTGAGTTTTCAAAGTACTGATTGCTGATTCTCGGTAATTGGTATGTCAGTTCTCGTTACAAGATGTGGATGAGTATATGATAGGATTTCAATGAATAAATATGATGATTTTTAGGGAAGTCAAAATCAATAAAGTTGCTGGTAAGTTTACTGCTAATGCGGTGGAATATAAACGGTTCTCCGGTAACGATGATGAAGAGGCAAACGTATCTATCAAAGTTATAATAAGACTTATTCGAATGAAAGTCGAAGTTGACTTGCTGGAGCTGTGACAAAACTGGCTATCTCGAACAGGAATTGCAAAGTTATTTTCGGTAATAATAATGATAAAGGAATTAGCACAACTACGTATTAAACATTTACTCAGTTTCCGAGGGTTTTCAGGTGCATAACTGTATGCATTAATCTTTTCTTCCATAGATGAAGTGAGGTTGGTTCATCCTCTCGATTGAGGTGTTTTCAAGAATCATGAAGGGTTTGAACGCAGAGAGTAATCGTCAAGATATAAATGAGGTTTTAGATGAAATCAAGTGGTAAACTTGAAGAAATATTTAGTTTCATATGTTATAATCAATATTTTAATTCATTTTAATTGTCCAATAATGGCAGTCCTTAGTTGATAGTCCAATAATTCATATATGGTTAGATATATAATATTCGAATTAATTAATTCGTATCGTGACCCGTGTATATATCTCAAACTCGATCACAACTCAAAGTATATATATTATTTGAGAATCAACTTCAACCCTGTATAGCGAACTCGATCATTACAGCATATAGAGTGTCTATGGTTATTCCAAATAATATATATAGATGCGTCGATATGATATGTGAAAACCTTGTATACGTGTCCTGATATTTAAAGTGCGTAAAATAAATAACAGAAATTAAATGACAATAAAAAAATTTGCGAGAATTAAAATTGCGATAAATAAAATGTAATCAGTTAGCTAGGAACAGTTAGCTAGGAACAGTTAGCATGGATTCTTAACAAAATTTCTCATAGTTAATTTATCTGTTTCTAACAAATTTTATTTTGTCATATGTTTTCTTCATTATGCCACTTGTTGGATTCTGATAAGTCAAAATCCAAATATGAAATTGAATGAAAATGGTTATTCTGTGGTGAAAGGATTTGTATATATGTGGATGTAAGTAGGATAGTAATTTACTGTTGAATCAGATTCGAAGAATGTACAATATAACTTATTAATGTGAAATCTAAATATTCCTCGGGTATTACCTACCCGTTAAAATATTTTCATCATTAACAGTTTGTACGAAAGAATTTTTAATTACAACCTTTATGAAAACATATATACATATATATTTTCTTCAGATGTAATCATGGATTTAATGAGTCAATATGATATTAGACTCATTTGATTTACCGTTAGAACAAGAATATATAATCTCTAAAACATTAGAGATTACATAATCGTCATATCGAACGAAGATAAATGATGTAGAACAATACGTAAAACGATGATTATACTCGAGGTACAGAATGAGATGTTGAGGCATGGATTGTTGATGGTACTGGTACTGTTATTGATAGTACGTTTGGTGTCAGTGATGTTGCTGAAGCTGGTAAGTTTTGCACTATATTTTCCAAGGCTACAACTCGGGCGTGAAGCTCGTTAACTTATTAATACGGGATGATTTTCGGTCGGGACGAGTGGATGAATAAGGTTTAGAATTGTGGATAGAATATAATCGTGTCGAGCTACTCTAGAAATCAGGCTGAAAATGGTGTTTCAGATAGGTTCGCCGGTAAGTGCTTCAGGTTCTTCACCAAGAGGTGTATTCGGTTGGTGGAAGGGATCGCCTTTTTCGCGTCTCCATTGATTAAGTCAGCTACAAACCCATCAGATGAATTGGGGATGGCTGGTTGGCTGATTCATTCTGGTGACACTGCTTTCGGAGCTTAGGCGAAACTAAATATCGGAATAGCTGTCGGAATCCGAGGAATTCGAACTGGTTGAGGGATTCATCTCGTACGATCAGATGAAGGATTTTCGATAAGAAATAGATTATAGGATGTAGATTAGTATCCTGCAATATAAAATTTACATATGCATATATAATACTAAAATCCCATAAGTTACGGAGGAATCTACGAAGGCTGTCAGGCAAAGGTAATAATAACAGATACACTAAGATATGAATTTTGTCTATACACTATTCACGCAATCAATGCTGTAAGATGTGTCTAGACTAGGAATGATAAGCAGGTAATTTCCTAAGGATAATAAGCAGATGATTTCCGACTAGAAATGATAAGCAAAACTTTTGACATGCAGACACGGTCAAAGTCCAGACTCACTAATGCATCTAAACAACTATCAGTTAGACACACTAATGCAAGACCTGGTTCGCTAAGACCATCGCTCTGATACCAACTTTCATGACCCGTCCTAATCCATCTTGACGAATACATTACAATTGATTTCATCGTGAGGTACTTGACCTCTATATGATACATTTTACAAACATTGCATTCGTTTTTAAAAGACAAATTTTCATTACATCAACAGTTGACAACATGCATACCATTTCATAATATATCCAACTATAATTGACTTAGTAATAATTTTGATGAACTCGACGACTCGAATGCAACATCTTTTGAAATATGTCATGAATGACTCCAAGTAATATCCTTAAAATGAGCTAATGCACATCGGAAGATTTCTTTCATACCTGAGAATAAACATGCTTTCAAGTGTCAACCAAAAGGTTGGTGAGTTCATTAGTTTAACATAAATAATCATTTCCATCATTTTAATAGACCACAAGATTTTCATTTATCATAAATATACGTCCCATGCATAGAGACAAAAATAATCATTCATATGGATTGAACACCTGGTAACCGACATTAACAAGATGCATATAAGAATATCCCTTATCATTCCAGGAAATCCTTCGGACATGATAAAAACGAATTCGAAGTACTAAATCGCCTGGTACTTTGGATGGGGTTCGTTAGGCCCAATAGATCTATCTTTAGGATTCGCGTCAATTAGTATATCGGTTTACTAATTCTTAGGTTACCAAGCAAAAGGGGCATATTCGGCTTCGATCATTCAACCATATAATGTAGTTTCGATTACTTGTGTCTATTTCGTAAAACATTTATAAAAGCGCATGTATTCTCAGTCCCAAATATATATATTGCAAAAGTATTTAAAAAGGGAGTAATGAAACTCACAATACTGTATTTTGTAGTAAAAATACATATGACGTCATTGAACAAATGTGGGGTTGGCCTCGGATTCACGAACCTATATTATTTGTGTATTTATTAATATACGTAGTTGTAATCGAACAAATATATATATAAATTCATTAGTTATATCCCTTTTATGTTAATAATAATATATATATACGTTTCTTATATTCATTTTGTTATATATAAAAATATTAATCTTGTTATGTTATATGTATTAAATAAATTTTTAATATATATATATATATATATATATATATATATATATATATATATATATATATATCATTTGTATCTTAGTAATAATAGTAGTCAAAATAATATTAATAGTGGTAAAAATGATAATAATTATAATACTTAATATTACTAATAAGATAATAATGTTAATAATTCTATTAATGATACTTAATAATGATATTAATAATTATAATTGTAAAAATATTAATTTTTCTGTTAATGATAGTTATGATACTGATTTTAGTAATTACATAATAATAATACTTGTGATAATACAATTAATAATACTTATGTTACTATTTACAATACTATTATTTATAAAAAGATACTAATACTACTATTTACGAAAATAATCATAATTTGTATTATTTCCATAATGATAATAATCATAATCATAATTTTGATAATAATACTAAAATGATAAAAAAAAATTATGTTTTTAGTAATACTTATAATAATACTAATAATAATATTAATAACATTACTACTTAATAATAATATTGGGAAAGATATTAACTTTAGTAATAACAATAATAATAATCATATTTGTAATTTTAATTAAGATAAATAATAAATGGTAACTAATACTTATTTTAGTAATAATAATAATAATAATAATAATAATAATAATAATAATAATAATAATAATAATAATAATAATAATACTAGTATTAATAACAATCATTACAAATAATAACAATAATAATATACTAATCATAATAATCAATATAATGATAATAATAATGAATAATTAGATACTACATTAATAAATAGGCTGTAAAAAAAATATCGCCCTAGCCCGGGCTCGAACCCGTGACCTCTCGTTCCCCCATCAAAGACCCAAACCATCTCGCTGTTCCAGTTTCTCAGAAATAATCCAACTACTAACATATATACCCCGTATTTAATCTGTCTCATTCTTCTTCTTCACTTAAAATTAATCGACTGAAATCTCACCAAATCAAAACAGCAACTTATTGTTTGGGTTTAATTAGTTCGTTTGACACATAAACGACTGGTTGGCGATTAATTGATTCAACAGAAATTCAAACAGCAGCAGCTGTAAACCATTTTCCAAAAAAAATTATGAACTAAATCTTGATTTTGAAATCTGAACATGTTTAGATGATGATTATAAAATAAAATGTGTCATAAATCATTTTTAGAAGCTTTCTGTACTCTTTATTAAACTCAACACCTAAAAACCATTTCGAATTTGGTGATGAACACAATGTTTGACTTTTTAGAAAATTAACTTTGACTTAACAATTAAAGCTCAATTTGATAAGTTAGAAAACGATATTTTGCAGAAAGATCATATATACAATTCCTAATAAAACCACGTTTTCAGTTTTTGAATTCTCATTAAAAATCGAATTTTTGTATAAAAGAACAAGGAACAGAGGAAAAGAAGAAAAAAAATGGAGGAGTTCTATTTTTTTTCCTGTTAATTCTATCGACTTGCAGTCTAGACTACATAATGCCATCAGATAATTGAGGTACAAACATGAATTGATTTCTTGAAGTCGACTGGTAACGATATTAGACAGGGAGTACAATAATTTTTCAATCAAACAATTAAATAGAAAAAAGTAATAGGAAGGACAATTAATTCATAACAGAATTTGTTTGTTTTTGCCAATTAGGATCGAGTTAATTAATCTAGTCGACAGTTTTTACAGTTTGGATAATGACCTGTAACTGAATACATAATTATTTGTATTAAATTTTATACATAACAGTTTTTATATATCTAAATACATGTATATGTTTATATATATATATATATATAATCGTATTTTATATATATATATGTATGTATGTATTTATCTAAACCTGTATGTATATATATGTTTATATGTACGAAATTCGTAAATCTTGAATATTACAAGTATAAACATGTTAATATTTTTTTTAATGATAATAATAACATTAATAATGATAATAATACATCTCAACTCTTATGTATATGTATATATTTTATTTTAAAGGTAATAATATTACTAATACAAATATTAATAATAATAATAATAATAATAATAATAATAATAATAATAATAATAATAATAATAATAATAATAATAATAATAATAATAATTATAATAATAATAATAATAATAATAATAATGAAATTAATGATAACAATATTACTATATCAATTATATTCAAACTTGTAATTTAATATAATATCATTTATGTTTTATGTAATATTATGTTATGAGATGACTTTTACTGGATAATTTATATTTATATATATTTTGGTTATATATATATATATATATATATATATATATATATATATATATATATATATATATATATATATATATATATATATATATATATATATATATATATATATATATATATATATATATGTGCACATATATTTCTAATTTCCTATATAATTATATTAATACTATTAATATCAATAATACTATTAATAATATTATTAATAAAAATGTTATTATTAAGGACTAATAATAATAATATGATAATGTTAATACTAATAATAATTTTAATAATTACTAATTACTAGGAATGATAATAATTTAAATTGATGTAATAATAATACTTTTATAATTTTACTGGTAACAAAAATAATAATAATAGTAATGTTAATATCAACATTTATCTTTAGCCATAATAAAGGTAATAATAATAATATTAATAACTATATTTTAATTTGTAATTACTTTTATTATTTAATAATTATATCATTTTTACTTATTACATAATATTTTGAATCTTTAATATTTATTAATTATATATGTATATTATAATACTTATAGTATTACTTGTATATAGAATTTATATATATATATATATATATATATATATATATATATATATATATATATATATATATATATATATATATATATACATACATACAATGTTCGTGAATCGTCGGGACTGGTCGAAGGTCAAATTATTTTATAAAATAGTTCAAAAATTTTGAAATTCAATTTAATAGACTTTGCTTATCATGTCGAAAACATATAAAGATTAAGTTTAAATTTGGTCAGAAATTTCCGGGTCATCACATGAGTCCTGGGTAAGCCCGTAAATACCGAGTTATTTCAGGCCACTTGGCATTACAGGTGAAAGTGATAAAAAATTGTGGATTTCCAAAGACCCGGCAAATGGCCAGAGCACCTAGATGATGGCTATACATATAACGGGGACCGCCAGTGAACGAAGTAGGAAGAATAGTCCTGCTCCCAACGTCTGAACCACGCTGTTCACCTCTATCAATAGCATCGTACAAACTCGACAAGTATTCACTGCGTATATCTTTCTGCTTCCTTCTAATATAATCCATTCGATCAAGTTCTATACTGCAATAAACTGTCACCACATACTGCTGGAATAGGCGACCAGACCGTAAAATGAGGCTGTAAACATTAAGCATATCACGAATCTGATAACTATAGTACATGTTCATTGACATTTTCCTTGCCCGTCCACCCTGCGAACCAAGAATACCACGTAGCATCAAGTAGGGATGGAAACCTTATTCGCCATAGAAAAACATTAACGGGTACTGCAAAGACATGTATAATGGGTGAAGTTTGTTAACTCTCCTCGGTCTGTTAGACCTTGGCTCAATTATTACGTCATAATCAGAAATAGTTTGCGGACCACTGTCAAAGACAATAGCCCCAACTGCATCAGAGGTTGGAAGAGCATGCTGCTTTGAACCGGCCAAGCTGAACAACTGAACTTTGAAAGTTGGTACCTCATCAGTAGAACATTTGTCTCTCGCAGTACGAAATAGCTTCACCAGCTTGTTATGCAAATCAAGGAGATGTATGAGATGAGCGACAACTGCTTGGCAAAGTCGGTTCGAATCCTGCCCACTAAAGTGGGACATTCTGTTTTCAACTTCGTTATCATTATCGTATATATAAAGTTGTAAAAACCTTGGGTGAGCCCCCTCTGGAGGACATAGAGCACCAATCCAATGGTAAATCTGGCCATAAACTTTGAACACATACGGTGCATGACCAGTATTTATGCTGTCATCAACGTGGGCACCAAAGGAAGTCATGCTAAACATCTGGTTATAGGCACAGATGTTCTCAATAAAACCCGGGCGCTCTAGTAGTTGGCTTAACACCGTAGGAGGATCTTCATACCGGGGCAAATGCACACGTCCATTCTCACAACAATGATAGTAATGTATTTTTTTATCTTTAAAGGAGCCCGTCAGGCGTTCAGCATGCAAAAATAGTGCCCCACACTGTGAACATACGCATGTGGAGTCGCTCAAATCACAATACAAAATTGAAATAGCTGGAATAAACAAAAAAACAAAATCCATCAGCCATGCAGGTTATGGGCAAGGGTAATAAAAAAATAAAAATAAAATAAATACAGCTGTAACTAATCTGCCCCCCTTTAAACAAAGCTTGATTTATATAAAGGCACATCCACTTGAGACAATAATAACAAAGTAAAAAAACTAAGAACAAAACAAATGTAAGCATGAGATTAAACAAAACATATAAGAATTCCTTGGTTTTTAAATTTTCCTCAAAAAAAAATTTTAATAACCTGCATCTACCTCCAGACAGGAAAGCTAAAGCAAAAAAGTTGCAGGGACACAGGAATTTTAGATTGTTGACAGTTTTTTACCCCAAATTTTTTTTAATGGTTTCATATGTTTAAAATAAGTGTAATTAAATAAAATGTATTACATGGGCATACTAAACAATAAATACCAGTAACTCACAACCAAGGTGGTACATATCCACTTGTCCACATATAACAAAGTAAAAAACTAAAAACAAAACAAACGCAAGTATGAGATTAAACAAAACATATAGGAATTCCTTGGTTATGAGATTTCTTCAAAAAAAAAATTTGATGACCTACATCTACCTCCAAACAGGAAAGCTAAAGTAGAACAGTTTAAGAGACATATGAATTCCAAATTGCCTACAGTGTTTTCCCCCAAAATCTTTTTCATTGAGTTACATGTGTTTTAAAAAAGAAAAATTAAATAAAATGAATTACTTGCGTATACTAAACAAAATATACCATTCACTAACAACCAAGGTAGTAAAAACATGGTTACTAAATACAATAATATAAGGGAGTATAAATAAAATAAATCCACTACTCCACATGTACATATTTTTTTGCTTTTTTTTTGCTACTGCAAATATAAACAACATACATGCATGATGTATCAGTTGTTAATTTAAGTTTTAGAAATACTTTGAACCAAGTAAATACACTCTGAACAACATTTAAGCAAAGCAGTAGCACTAACGTGTTAGAGAATTTCTAAATAGCAAAATATACTCTAAAAACACAATACATACCTGAAGCATCAAACACCGCGGACAAAGTATAAATCGATATGACTGGATGTTTACTGGATTCACGAGATAATTCTACAGGCGGGCCACAGTTAACAACAGTGAGGAGATCCAATCACGAAAACAACATTCAAAAACATTGTTTAAAAGAACCAAAAAAAATTGCCTAGGTAATATAGACACGATGATAACATGTAACTGCAGACGCGACAAGATTAGATTTTCGCAAAGAATCCCTCTTCGTAGTTTGTTTCGGTGAAACACTCTGTGTTTCTGAAGCACCAATACCAATCAACAGGGAATCACTGACTACATGTACGATGTGGTCATCTTTTTTCCTTTTTCTCGACCGTTTCATTAGAACAATTAACAAACCAATTGTGTACCGGCCAACACAAAAAAAAAATGCCAAAAAAAAACTGAACGCCATAACGATGAAACAGCAAATTAACACAACACAGCACATAGCATCACGAAAAAAAAAACAGCTAGCAATAACAAACGAATAACGTATCGTATAAAAATAGAACAACGCACCTTTAACACCGAAGAACACGAACCCTTAGAAACACCTAAAAATTCTGTTAAAAATAGAATTCAACTGTAGCAAACGAACCACTAATCAATGTAAAACATGAGTCGATTTAAAATTTTACAAAAAAAACCTGGCACACTGATGAGCTGCAATTCGCAAATAAACTCGAAGGCTTCAATAACAACATAAAAATCGGGTAAAACATAACTTTAATTTCAGCAATTTGTATATAAAAAATAAATCTCGTATAAAAATTGTTACTTGGGCAGAAGAAATCGAGAGCAAAGAAATTCTATAAAGCTGATTTGAGATGTGTGAGGTAATGTATAGAAGAGGAAAGACACATTGGACATGCTTCCATGTCTCCCGAGGGATGGCCGAGCATCACTTCCGTTTCAAGAGTATGGTGTCAAGTACAGGATTTATGTCGGCGATGCACTATTCTGTTTGACTTAGAACGGATTATCCGGTATAACAGCCCTTGGGCCAAGAGCACAGTTGTTGGGCCAAGGTTCCTGTAAGTCCATTTAAGCAAATCAGCCCTTTTAAAGGGTTTTTGGCTGGAAACCAGCCCACAAAGGAGAACAAAATAAAAAAAATTAAGAAACCTACTATAAATCAGCCAAAAAAATAAAAATAAAAAAAATAGGGGGACAAAAGTGGTGAATAGTAAGATTTGGACCAATGGGAGAAGGGCATTTTGACCCACAAATAGAGGTTGAATAATAATATATATGTATGTACAAAATTTCTACGTTCATATGCTTTTTTGGTTTCTAACTGGAAATTTATTCCACTGTTACGCCATTAAGAGATAAGTAATGTTGTGACCACGATGTAGAATATTTTAAGAGAAATTCTAAACATATTTATGTACATGTCATTTCATTTAGGCATGGCTACCTTATGCATAACATTTTAGGTTACCCAAACTTGTGCATTTATTATGTTTTACAATACGATTTCTTAAAACTCATTTTTGATGTATTTTTTTTTTTTTTTTGGTAAGCAAGAAAACTCTTCTATAAACTACACATTGTTTCCCCCCATAAAAGGTAAAACCTCGGGTAATCAAGCCTCCCGGGCGTGATACCTTGTGATGACCCAGAAATTTCAACTAAATTTAAACTTAATCTTTGTATGATTAACATTTCCGACACGATAAGCAAAGTCTGTAAAACTGAATCTCAAAATTTTTGAATTACTTTTATATATTTAAATACCCTTCGGTTGTTTTCGACGATTCGCGAACAATTATATGTAAATAGATACATATATACTATAACATGAAAAGGTAACAATGTATTAATTGTTTGATACCGTACATTAAACTTATTGGTTTAAATATCTATTTGAATGTATATGATAAGTTGAAATATTTATTATTAAAATTTATTTATAAATAACTTCCAATGTGTATTTAAAAACTGATTTATGTATATTAAAAAGATATATACATATATATAATAAACGATAGTAACATTCGTTTATTGATTCAATTGATATTTAGATAAGTTAACTAAAGCGTTTAAGATGAACCAGTTAAACACTAATTTGTTACAGTGTTTTCAAATTGCCACATTACTCAAAATGCTACAGTGTTTTCGAAAATCACTATTTGCTACAGTGAAATTGACTTTGCTACAGTAACTTTGCTACAGTAAAACGCTATTATAAAAATGTATTTTAACAAATTGCGAGACGATGATTTATAGAAGTAAATGACCAAAACACTCGAAAGTTTAAGATACACTTTGAGTGATATAATTAAGGGATAATTTAAGGCTATTGATAAGGCTAAAAAGGAACATATATTTCATAGCATTATCCCCCAAGAAAGACAGGATTTTAGTTGTAATTGTTCCATATTCAAGTAATATTCGTTTATATTTAATAAGTGTGAAGACAAAAGGCGAAAACGAAGAATTGAAGACGGAAAGGTCCAAAATGCTCAAATGTACAAGATACAATTAAAAAGGTTCAAATTATTGAAGAAGAACGTCTAAAAATGACAAGAGTACAAGTTGCGGAACGCAAAGTACACGATATAAAATAGTACGCAAGGACGTCTGAAAATCCGGAACCGGGACCCGAGTCAAGAAGAAACGCCCGACGTAACGGACCAAAAATATCTAGTCTACTATGCACAAGAATAAAATATAATATATAAATAATTATATTAATTATTTATATATTTATATTTATTTTATATTATGTCGACAAGCTAGGAGCCAAAACAATGTGAGCTGTCCCTGGTCCTCATGCGAGTCGCATGGCCAGAAGGCCATTTCCATGCGAGTCGCATGACTCCAGATTTCAGGCCAGGTTCTATAAATTGCAACATTTTCTGCCGAGTAAAGAAAGAAAAAAAAAACACACACATACATATTACTCCGTATTTATTTTATTTATTATTTATATTATTATTATTATTATTATTATTATTATTATTAATCTTATTATTTTTTTTATTATTAGTGTTATTATTTTTGCGATACAAAAATAATAATGTACATCAAATATTACGACGGAGTGCTGTCCAAGTAATTTTCAAAATGAGTTTTCGAGCAAGCTAGAGCTAAGGAAATTATGGGTTATTGCCAAGGAGGTTATGGGTAATGTTCGGGGGTATTTTTTTGTGAATCAAACCTCGTGTTTATCATCTCCGATGCGTCTACGTGCTTTCCTACAATATTGTATATCAATATTAAACAGTGAGTTTCATATGATCCCTTTTACTCAATATATTTTTGGGCTGAGAATACATGCGACTGTTTATAAATACTGAAAATACTAGATTTATATGCGTGAGTTTCATTTGCTCCCTTTTATATATATTTTTGGGACTGAGAATACATGCGCTGTTTTATAAAATGAATACAAAAACTAAAACTAATATGCGTGAGTTTCATTGATCCCTTTTTAATTGCTTTTGCAATATATATTTTTGGGCTGAGAATACATGCACTTTATTTTAAACGCAATGGATACAAGTACAAACTAAATTCTACACTGAGTTTGAACCGAAAATCCCTTAGCTTTGGTAACTAGTAACTGCCGGTTATAAGAACTGGTGGGCGCGAGTAGTAGTATATGGATCCATAGGGCTTGATATCCCTGTCCGAGCTAGAGCGCTAGCCTTTTAACGGACGTATGTTATTTGAGAAGCGTACACGTTGGTTTGCGTGTATTATTAAGATGATTATACAAAGGGTACAAATTATATAAACGTTAAAGTTTAGTTACCAGGGTGCTCAATTTTGTAGAACCGATTGATAAACGTTTCGGATGAAACAACTGAAATCTTGTGATCCACCTTTTATGTAAAACCTATTGATAAACGTTTTGAATAAAACAACTGAACTTTTGTAATCCACATTGATATACGGATTATGTGTAATATTAAAACTATGAACTCACCAACCTTTTTGTTGACACTTGAAGCATGTTTATTCTCAGGTTTCTAGAAGTCTTCCGCTGTTTGCTCATACGTGATACAAGTTATGTGCTTGGAGTCATACATGCTATATACAAGAAACTTGCATTCATCAAACCATTACCATGTATCTTATTTTGACTGTATTGTCAACAGATGTATTATTGTAAACCATTTAAATGGTGATTGTCTATACGTAGGAATCATCAGATGTAAAAAAAAAAACCTGGAATTTATATATTCATTTATGAAATACCTTTTCAAACGAATGCAATGTTACAAAACGTATCACATAGAGGTCAAATACCTCGCAATGAAATCAATGAATGACGTGTTCGTCCATATGGATTTGGAGCAATCGTCACAGTTGGTATCAGAGCGTTGGTCTTAGCGAACCAGAATTTGCATTAGTGTGTCTAACCGGTTATTGCTAGGATACATTAGTGAGTCTGGACTTCGACCATGTCTGCATGATAAAAGTTGTTGCTTATAATTTTTTTGTTAGAAATTACCTGCTTATCATTCCTTGTGTGGAAAATTACCTGCTTATCATTTGTAGTCTAGACACACCTTATTGCATGGATTGCATGACTAGTGTATAGACAAAATGAATATCTTAGCGTATCTGTTACAGTTACCTTTACTTGACAGTTTCCGAAAGTTTCTCCGTAATTTACGGATCCTTTGTACTATATAAAGGTATTCTATGTAATTAAAATATCATCCGATATCCGAAAATCATTTCACATCGAAAATTATTTATCTAACCTTGTAAGATGAATTCTGCAAGTAATTCGAGTTCTTCGGATTCCGATATGAATTTCCACCTGAGTTCCGAAAGCAGTGTAACCGGAATGAATCAACCAATCAGTCATCACCAATTCTGGATGAATTGGGGATGGGTTCGTAATCAACTTAATCAATGGAGACAAGAGGAAGGTGATCCTTTCCACCAACTGAATTCACCTCTTGGTGAGGAACCTGAGGCACTTACCGGCGAACCCGTTCGAAACACTATCTTTACCCTCATTTCCAGGATATTTCGCAACGATTATATGATAACTAGAATTTTAAACTTTATTCATCCACTCGTACCAACCGCCAATCATCCCGGAATAATAGAAGAAGTTAACGAGCTTCGCGCTCGAGTTGTGGCTTTGGAGAATATGATGCACAATTTGCAGGCATCACAGGCAGCACCGGTAGCACCACCAGAACCAGCAGCACAACCAACAACAGTACCAGTACCACCAACAACAACATCCGCACCGTAAACCTTAACCTCATAATCTGTCCCACGAGTATCAACCTCATACGCACCGTAGGCACCGAAGAATACTAATAACCATAAACGATGAAGTATTAATTCATAACTTCATTGGAGAAATATCCTGCGACGATTATGTAATCTTTAATATAGAAGAGATTATTCGTTTCTAGTTCCAACCGAAAATCAAATGAGTTTAATAACTCATTAAATCTATATTACATCTGAAGGAAATATACATACATATATTTTCATAAAGATTGTAATTGAAAATCCTTTTGTACAAACTGTTAATGATGAGAATATTTTAACGGGTAGGTAATACCCTAGAAATATATAAATTCCACATTAATATGTTACACTATACATTCTTCAATTCTGATTCAGCAATCATTTACTATACTGCTCAAACCTATAGATATACGTATCTGTTCATCGCAGAATAACCATTTTCATTCAATTTCATATTCTGATTTCGATAGATCAGAATCCAAGTCAAGATTAAACGAAAAACATCACTCTTAGATTCCTACATCTTTCAAAACCATGCTTCGAAACCCATGCTTTGAATTCAGAACAGTACTAGAACATCATATGATTACATTTTGCGTTCAAACCCATCGAAATTCTTAGAAACACTTCAACTAATGAACAAACGAGAAGACAAACCAACTACACGATATCTACGAGAAGAAAGATTTGTACTTATAATCATATATCTGGAAAGCTCTCGAAACCTAAGTAAAACTTTAACACGTATCTGTGATAAATCCTTCGGCATTATTATTACTGAAAATAACCTTGCAATTCCTTTTTAAAAGTATCCAGTATTATCACCCATTCAACTAGTCAACGACGACCTTTCAGACTTATAACTTTGGCATATACGTTTTTGTTACTGGGGAACCTTTTATGTTCCACCATATTAGCAGTAAATGTACCAGCGACTCCGTCACTCTGCTATTTGAAACTCTCCGGAAATCACTATATATACATTGAAACCCTATCATGTACTCATCCACAT
Organism: Rutidosis leptorrhynchoides; assembly: GCF_046630445.1. Classification (NCBI taxonomy): domain Eukaryota; kingdom Viridiplantae; phylum Streptophyta; class Magnoliopsida; order Asterales; family Asteraceae; genus Rutidosis; species Rutidosis leptorrhynchoides. The sequence goes on from NC_092335.1 coordinate 666,579,090, forward strand.
CTTGTAACAATAGTTGCCATTCCAACTATCGGGAATTTGCAATCAGTATTTTGAAATCTTGCAGCACGTCTACGCCAACAGTTATATGTGTACATATAACGTCTACCTCCTCGAATTACATACTTCGAATGTGAAGTTTTTGAAAAACACCCCAAACTATGAAACTAGTTCTCTGAAATTGGAACAATGCTGATGAAGCAGCAAAAACTGTAAACGACCTTAACAGTCAAAAGTTTGATGATAAAGAATAATATGGTGGTAAAGTTGAGAAAAAGAGAAGGTTTGAAACTGGAAAACGGATTGAGCAAAGTATGAAGGAGGGTTGTGGATAAATCACAAAGACTAAACCTACCTTCAAAGAATACAAATGATTCAGTATCTGCTGAAGTCATTAACGAATACCTTGCTACTAACTCAAAATCCGTTACGAACAAATCTTCTTCATCATTCTTCGATATTAGAAATTCTAAGATATCATCGTATCTTTTATTATAAATATCCTCGATATTTCTGAAGATATTTTCATAAGCATTCTTATCTGAAATCATTCATCTCTTCGCGCTATCTGTATTACATCATAAAAGAAACTATTTTAGTTTCTAAATTCTGAAACCTTCAAGTTTAAAATTTGAATGTTTTGAAGTAGTGTTGGGAACTGAAGCATGAATTAGTATAATATAATGACACTTGATCAATGTGATTATATTACAGTAAGTCATGCTGAGTTTCTAATGGAACGTGATAAAGGTTCACAGATCCCACCCTCATAATGAACCATGTTACATAACTCTTTTATTCTATTTAACCTCTAAACATATCAAGAAAATATTTTCTTGATGATTTGGTCTTTTCCGGATATTCTGGTAATTTGACAAATCAAGATCGTGCCATTACGATTACCTTCTTAGAACATTAACTATGTTCATTCTGAAATGTATAGCTACGAATTCTGGACCAGTATCCACTTGACTTAAGGTCGGGAAGAGAAAACGAAAGCATGAAGCTCCGAAATATAATGGAAAATAAAAGCCAGATAAAAACACATAAATTTACAAACCGTGTATATCAATGCGTATAGCAATATAAAGACACGGGAGAATGATAAATACAACTATCCCTAGAGCATAATAGAAATAAACAGATTCTTCTGGTGGGAGCTGGAAAAGAAGGATGAGTGTGGCAAACGTTAATATTAGGTCAAGAACCAGAACTGGATTAAACATTTTCACAATCTTTTGAATGTATTAATTGGGAAAGAAAGTAGGAGTGGTGAAAATAAATGAAACGGAAGAGGTCAATTTATAGCGAAATATCAGACATAGCAATCGAGGTAGATTACGCATTTAATCAAAGGAAATCATAATTTCCTTAATTCCCGAAGAATCAAATCTTATTTAGATAATGAAGATTTTCTATTCCTTAAATTCCGAAAATCAATCGTTACTACATCAAGAGATAAGACGCATCTCTATTCTCCATTTCACTCTATTACGATAACTTCTCTTATAAGCTCTGAGTAATTGGATTGTTTTATCCATATTACTCAACGGTAATAAAATTCTATTTATCAACTCATATTCGTCATGAAAACATTTTTATTGTTAGCCATGACGACCTCACTCAAATTTCGGGACGAAATTTCTTTAACGGGTAGGTACTGTGATGACCCAGAAATTTCGACTAAATTTAAACTTAATCTTTGTATGATTAACATTTCCGACACGATAAGCAAAGTCTGTAAAACTGAATCTCAAAATTTTTGAATTACTTTTATATATTTAAATACCCTTCGGTTGTTTTCGACAATTCGCGAACAATTATATGTAAATAGATACATATATACTATAACATGAAAAGGTAACAATGTATTAATTGTTTGATACCGTACATTAAACTTATTGGTTTAAATATCTATTTGAATGTATATGATAAGTTGAAATATTTATTATTAAAATTTATTTATAAATAACTTCCAATGTGTATTTAAAAACTGATTTATGTATATTAAAAAGATATATACATATATATAATAAACGATAGTAACATTCGTTTATTGATTCAATTGATATTTAGATAAGTTAACTAAAGCATTTAAGATGAACCAGTTAAACACTAATTTGTTACAGTGTTTTCAAATTGCCACATTACTCAAAATGCTACAGTGTTTTCGAAAATCACTATTTGCTACAGTGAAATTGACTTTGCTACAGTAACTTTGCTACAGTAAAACGCTATTATAAAAATATATTTTAACAAATAGCGAGACGATGATTTATAGAAGTAAATGACCAAAACACTCGAAAGTTTAAGATACACTTTGAGTGATATAATTAAGGGATAATTTAAGGCTATTGATAAGGCTAAAAAGGAACATATATTTCATAGCATTATCCCCCAAGAAAGACAGGATTTTAGTTGTAATTGTTCCATATTCAAGTAATATTCGTTTATATTTAATAAGTGCGAAGACAAAAGGCGAAAACGAAGAATTGAAGACGGAAAGGTCCAAAATGCTCAAATGTACAAGATACAATTAAAAAGGTTCAAATTATTGATGAAGAACGTCTAAAAATGACAAGAGTACAAGTTGCGGAACGCAAAGTACACGATATAAAATAGTACGCAAGGACGTCTGAAAATCCGGAACCGGGACCCGAGTCAAGAAGAAACGTCCGACGCAACGGACCAAAAATATCTAGTCTACTATGCACAAGAATAAAATATAATATATAAATAATTATATTAATTATTTATATATTTATATTTATTTTATATTATGTCGACAAGCTAGGAGCCAAAACAATGTGAGCTGTCCCTGGTCCTCATGCGAGTCGCATGGCCAGAAGGCCATTTCCTTGCGAGTCGCATGACTCCAGATTTCAGGCCAGGTTCTATAAATTGCAACATTTTCTGCCGAGTAAAGAAAGAAAAAAAAACACACACATACATATTACTCCGTATTTATTTTATTTATTATTTATATTATTATTATTATTATTATTATTATTATTATTATTATTATTAAGATTATTATTAATCTTATTATTTTTTTTATTATTAGTGTTATTATTTTTGCGATACAAAAATAATAATGTACATCAAATATTACGACGGAGTGCTGTCCAAGTAATTTTCAAAATGAGTTTTCGAGCAAGCTAGAGCTAAGGAAATTATGGGTTATTGCCAAGGAGGTTATGGGTAATGTTCGGGGGTATTTTTTTGTGAATCAAACCTCGTGTTTATCATCTCCGATGCGTCTACGTGCTTTCCTACAATATTGTATATCAATATTAAACAGTGAGTTTCATATGATCCCTTTTACTCAATATATTTTTGGGCTGAGAATACATGCGACTGTTTATAAATACTAAAAATACTAGATTTATATGCGTGAGTTTCATTTGCTCCCTTTTATATATATTTTTGGGACTGAGAATACATGCGCTGTTTTATAAAATGAATACAAAAACTAAAACTAATATGCGTGAGTTTCATTGATCCCTTTTTAATTGCTTTTGCAATATATATTTTTGGGCTGAAAATACATGCACTTTATTTTAAACGCAATGGATACAAGTACATACTAAATTCTACACTGAGTTTGAACCGAAAATCCCTTAGCTTTGGTAACTAGTAACTGCCGGTTATAAGAACTGGTGGGCGCGAGTAGTAGTATATGGATCCATAGGGCTTGATATCCCCGTCCGAGCTAGAGCGCTAGCCTTTTAACGGACGTATGCTATTTGAGAAGCGTACACGTTGGTTTGCGTGTATTATTAAGATGATTATACAAAGGGTACAAATTATATAAACGTTAAAGTTTAGTTACCAGGGTGCTCAATTTTGTAGAACCGATTGATAAACGTTTCGGATGAAACAACTGAAATCTTGTGATCCACCTTTTATGTAAAACCTATTGATAAACGTTTTGAATAAAACAACTGAACTTTTGTAATCCACATTGATATACGGATTATGTGTAATATTAAAACTATGAACTCACCAACCTTTTTGTTGACACTTGAAGCATGTTTATTCTCAGGTTTCTAGAAGTCTTCCGCTGTTTGCTCATACGTGATACAAGTTATGTGCTTGGAGTCATACATGCTATATACAAGAAACTTGCATTCATCAAACCATTACCATGTATCTTATTTTGACTGTATTGTCAACAGATGTATTATTGTAAACCATTTAAATGGTGATTGTCTATACGTAGGAATCATCAGATGTAAAAAAAAAACCTGGAATTTATATATTCATTTATGAAATACCTTTTCAAACGAATGCAATGTTACAAAACGTATCACATAGAGGTCAAATACCTCGCAATGAAATCAATGAATGACGTGTTCGTCCATATGGATTTGGAGCAATCGTCACATACCTGGTACTAGGTGAATTGCGCATTATACGCACCCTTTAGTCACATTCCCTTTTTGAACAATTTGGCATAGCCAGAAATTGAACCCGGGTAGTTGTGACGATCCGGAAATTTCCGACCAAATTTAAACTTAATCTTTGTATAATTTCGATACGATAAGCAAAGTCTGTTATGTTAAGTCTCAAAAATTTTGAATTATGTTCTTGTGTTCAATTAACCCTTCGACTATTTCCAATGATTCACGAACAATAGATATGTACATGTAAATAAGTATGTATTAATATTAAATTGTTATAATAATATTATTATTATTATCATTATCATTAATATCATACTAATATAAATATTACTATTAGTATCATAATGTTTACTAAAAATCATTAAAATTATTCTAAATACAACTTTTTATTATTAATTTTGAAAGTATTATTATCATTAATATATCTACAGGTATTCATATTTTATATAAAAAAATAAATAAAATAAATAATTACATGAAATCCATTCTGTTAGAAGTATCAATCAATTTGTTAAGATTTCCTGATCACCCGTGAATAAATATCAACACATAAATAATAAAATATGAAAAGTTGTTTATCAAGTACTGTATCATGTTAATGTCTATTAGTTAACTGAAAGCAACAAGTAACAAACTGATCTGTACATTAGAATGATTAAAGTAAGTTTCACTGTATATGATTTCAAGTTAAAATATAGTTATTGTATTAACAATAATGTTATTGTTACTACTTTCATTACTACTATTAAAATTAATATCAATATTAGTATTATTAATATTATTATTATTACTGTTATAAATGTAATTTATAAAATACTAATAATTCTAGGGTTATCAAAGTAATAGTAAAAGAGTGATTGAAATTATAAAGTAATTAGGATGTAAATAAATTATTAGCTATTATTATTTTAAAAAAAATTTATTATTGTATATCATTATTATTGATATCAATATTAGCATTATTTTGACATTTTTATTAGTATTATTATTATTACTTATATATATATTATTATTATTAATTACTTTAAAAACAGATATCTATATATATATATATATATATATATATATATATATATATATATATATATATATATATATATATATATATATATATATATATATATACTGTTATATACACCAATACATTAAACGAATCAGATCATTATATATCACTATCTGACTTGAGTAAAATAATATTTTTTTTTTAACTTTCTTCTTTTCTGAATACCCGTGACTACATGTCGATTTTCTTTTTCCATTATAAGTCAATTGATGTTTGTTTAAGAGAGGAAATATACGACTGCTAATTACCAATCACTCTATTACATACTTTAAATTAAATACTGCAGATTCAAAGAAATTCAAACAGGAATGATAAATGCTTACTGCACTGTACGCGTGATTTTTTTGGCAAAGGCTTGAATTCGATTTTTTTTTCAAAAACTTTAAATGTAGAAGTGTTAGGAATCCTTTATGCAATCTTTCTGCAAAGTTTCAAAATCCAATTCATTATATCGAATTCGAATTTTTGAGTTAAACATTATTTTCAAAAAAGTCAAAGAGGTTGTTCATCCTAAAATTCAAAATTGTTTTGATGTTTTAAACTAAATTAATGATTCAGAAAGCTCACATGAATGATTTAAAACATAATTCATGTTACAAGTATAATCTAAAAATGCTTGAAATTCGAAATCAAATTTTTTTTTTATTTATCACGACAGCAGCAGATTGTGGATATATTTATATTTAATTTTTTTTTCGTTTCAATTAATTTTAAACACCTCACCAAGTTATTTCCGTTTTGTTTAAGCCTAAACCCAATTGATTTTTTTTTGAGGTTATAACTGATAATACCACGGGTCCATTGAATCCATGAAGAAGAAGAGAGATGGAACAAAAAGGATTACGGTTTATAAAATAATTAGTTTAGTATTACTTCAGAAAAACAGAGTTGGTCAGATGGTTAAGGGAGTTTTTAGTTAAGCGAGACGTCGCGAGTTCGAGTCCGGTCCCGAGCATTTCTTTTTAGAGAAGGGTATACTCTTTTATTTTCATTTCTATCATTTTTATTTTTATTATTATTATTATTATTATTATTATTATTATTATTATTATTATTATTATTACCATTATTATTATTATTATCGTTGATAGTATTATTAAAAATTATTGAAATTATGATGGTGATTATTATTATTATTACAAATGTTAATAACATAATTATTATTATTACTAATGTAATTTATATCATTATCCTTAATATTACTAGTATTATCATTAAAAATTTATTAGTATTATCATAACTAATATTATTATTATTAGTAATGGTATTATTATTTCTAGTATTATATCATTATTATGATTTCAAGGATATGAAATATGTTTATGACGTAAATGTATAATAAAAGATGATACGATAAAGATTATGGAAACTGATTATTATTATCATTATTAGGAAAACAATACAACTATTAGTATTATTACAATACTTATAATTATTATTATCAAAAGAATTATTATTAATGCTATCATCATTATTATTATTATTATTATTAGCATGATTATCTTCATTAATGCTGTTATTGTTAAAAATAATTATCATTATAATCATTTTCACTTGTTTAACATGAGAACTAATATTGGTACTATTATTAACATTATCAATATCATTATTTTTAAAATTAGTATGATTATGAAAATAAAGATTTTAAAAATAAACATACTGTTTTCAAGAAAATTATAAATGAAATATTATTATTATTATTATCACTGATCATTATCAATATTATTACAAATAGATATTCATATATAAAATTTTATTACCATAATATTAGTAATACATATCACTATATATTTTTTTTATACTAATTAAGTTATAAAAGATATCAATTGATATATAAATATAATTTTATATAAAAACTCTAGTATAAATTTGTACTTATAATCTATTATGAAGAAAGATAAATATTAGTATATAATATATATACATTAAATATATTAAATTTAACTACATAACATATAATATAACAAGTATATTATTAATAATAATATATGTAAACTTGCTCAATTACAATTATATGTGTTAATAGATATACAATTGATATAAGTTCGTGAATCCAAGGCCAACCCAGCATTGTTCAGTTGTTCAATGTCGTCATGTGTATTTTTACTACAAAATACAGTATTGTGAGTTTCATTTGCTCCCTTTTTAAATGCTTTTGCAATATATATATATTTTTGGGACTGAGAATACATGCGCTTTTATAAATGTTTGACGAAATAGACACAAGTAATTGAAACTACATTCTATGATTGAATTGTTATACCGGATATCGCCCTTGTTGAACTTGGTAGCCAAAGAAGTGGTGTTTATTATAATTGCCACCAATTGACGCGAATCCTAAAGATAGATCTATGGGCTTTGACACGCCCCAGTCAGAGAATTTGAACTGCTTTAGTACTTCGATGTTTATATGTTTGGGGATATTCTAGATGCATTTTGTTAATGTCAGTTACCAGGTGTTCAATCCATATGAATGAATTTTAAACACTTGCGAGTGTATGATTATTGAATAAATGAAATCTTGTGGTCAATTAAAATTATGGAAATGATTGATTACGATAAACTAATGAACTCACCAACCTTTTGGTTGGCACTTTAAAGCATGTTTATTCTCAGGTATGAAGGAAATCTTCCGCTATGCATTTGCTCATTTTAGAGATATTACTTGGAGTCATTCATGACATATTTCAAAAGACGTTGCATTCGAGTCGTTGAATTCATCAAGATTATTATTAAGTCAATTATAGTTGGATGTATTATGAAATGGTATGCATGCCATCAACTTTCATTGAAATGAAAGTTTGTCTTTTAAAAACGAATGCAATGTTTGTAAAATGTATCATATAGAGGTCAAGTACCTCGCGATGTAATCAACTATTGTGAATCGTTTATATTGTATATGAACGGGTCCTTTCAGTTGATATCAGAGCAGTGGTCTTAGCGAACCAGGTCTTGCATTAGTGTGTCTAACTAGTAGTTGTTAGGACGCATTAATGAGTCTGGACTTCGACCGTGTGTGCATGTCAAAAGTTTTGCTTATCATTTCTAGTCGAAAATCTTCTGCTTATCATCCTTAGTAAATTACCTGCTTATTATTCTTAGTCTAGACACGTTTTACTGCATTGACTGCATGAATAGTGTATAGATAAATTCATATCTTAGCGTATCTGTTATTGTTACCTTTGCCTAACAGCTTCCGTAGATTCCTCCGTAACTTATGGGATTTTAGTATTATATATGCATATGTAAATTATGTATTGCAGGGTACTAATCTACATCCTATAATCTATTTCTTATCGAAAATCCTTCATCTGATCGTACGAGATAAATCCCTCAACCAGTTCGAGTTCCTTAGATTCCGATAGCTATTTCGATAGTTATTCCGACAGCTATTCCGATACGGATTTCCACTCGAACTCTGAAAGCATTGTAACCAGAATGGATCAACCAATTAGCCATCATCGATTCTGGAAGAATTAGGGATGAGTTCGGAGTCGACTTAATCAATGGAGACGAGAAGAAGACGATACTTTCCATCCACCACATTTTCCTCTTGGCAAAGTACCTGAAGCACTTACCGGCGAACCTGTTCGTAATACTATTTTCTCTCTCATTTCCAGAGTATATCGCCAGGATTATATCCTATCTAAAATTCTAAACCTTATTCATCCACTCGTTCCGACCGACAATCATCCTGGAGTAATGGAAGAAGTCAACGAGCTTCGCGTTCGAGTAATCAATTTAGAGAATATGGTGCAAAATTTACCAGCTTCAACAACATCACCGGCACCAACAGTACCATCAGTAACAGCACCAGTACCATCAACAATCCATGCCTCAACATATCATTCTGTACCTCGAGTATAATCATCATACTACGTATCTTTCGACATCAATTATCTTCGTTCTTCATGGCGATTACGTAATCTCTAAAGTTTTAGAGATTATTTATTCTAGTTCCAACCGAAAACTAAATAAGATTAATATCACATTAACTCATTTAATCCATGATTATGTCTGAAGAAAATATATATGTATATATATATTTTCATAAAGATTGTAATTAAAAATTCTTTCGTACAAACTGTTAATGATGAAAATATTTTAACGGGTAGGTAATACCCGAGGAATATTTAGATTTCACATTAATAAGTTACACTGTACATTCTTCGAATCTGATTCAACAGTCATTTACTATCATACTTACATTCACAGATATACGAATCCGTTCACCATAGAATAACCATTTCCCTTCAATTTCGTAATTGAATTTTGACTTATCAGAATCCAACAAGTGGTATAATGAAGAAAACATTGGACAAAATAAAATTTGTTAGAAACAAACAAATTAATAATGAGAAATTTTGTTAAGAATCCACGCTAACAAAATCCTAGCTAACTGTTAATTCCTTATTACATTTATTTATCGTAATTTAATTATCGCAATTTTAATTCTCACGATTTTATTTATCGTCATTTAATTTCTGTTATTTATTTTACGCACTTTATCGGGACACATATACAATGTTTTGACATATCATATCAACGTCATATATATATATAATTTGGAATAACCATAAGTCACTCTATACGCTGTAATGTTCGAGTTCGCATATAAAGGGTCGAGGTTGATTCTCAAATAATATATATACTTTGAGTTGTGATCGAGTCTGAGACATGTATATAATGGGTCACGACACGTATTAATTAATTCAGATATTATATATTAAACTATATATGAATTGTTGAACTACTAATTGTGGCCTAGTAACTGTGGACTAATAACATTGGACAATTAAAATGAATTAAAATATTGATTATAACATATGAAACTAAACATTTCTTCAAGTTTGCCACTTGATTTCATCTTAAACCTCATTTGTATCTTGACAATTACAATCTGCGCTCAAACCTTTCATGATTTTTGAAAACACCTCAATCGAGAGGATGATTCAACCATACGTTATCTACGAGAAGAAAGATTTATGCATACAGTTATACATCTGAAAAATTCTTGGAATCTGAGTAAACGTTTAACACGTATCTATTATTACCGAAAAATAACCTTGTAATCCCTTTACAAAATAGCCAATTTTGTCACAGCTCCAACAAGACAACTTCGACTTTCATTTGGATTAGCCTTATTATAACCTTGATATATGCGTTGTCTTTTCGCCTTCGTTATCGGAGAACCGTTTATATTCCACCACATTAGTAGTAAACTTACCAGCAACTTCGGTGATCTTTGATTTTCCGAAAAATTATTATATTCATTGAAACCCTATCATATACTCATCCGCATCTTGTAACAAGAAATGCCATACCAATTACTGGGAATCGGCAAACAGTATTTCGAATCTTGCAGTGTTTCTACATCAACAGTTATATGCATACATATAACATTTATCTTTTAGAATTATGATCTTCCATTCTGAAATTCTGAAAAGCACCCAGCTTATGAATCAAAACTCGGAATGTTGAAAAAGCTAAATGAAGCAGCAAAAACTGTAAACGACCTTAACAGTCGAAAGTTTGATGATAAAGAATAATGGCTGAAAAAGCTCAAAAAATGAGAAAATTTGGTACTGAAAAACGAATTGAGCAAACCATGAAGGAGACCAAGGACAAATACAAGGACCAAGCCCTGTATTTAAAGAATCCTGATGATTCCGTTTCTGATGAAATCTTTAGCGAATACCTTACGCTTAAATCGCTCTAAATCATTGTGAATGAATTTCTTCATCACACTTTGAATCTAAAATCCTGCGATGTTATCGTATCTTTCATTGTAAATATCCTCAATATTTCTGAAGATATCTTCATAAATATTCTTGTCCAATATTAATTATCACTCCGCTCTATCTGTGCTATATCATAAAGGAAACTGTTTCAGTTTCTATATTCTGTAAATCTTCAAATTTAAAATATGAATGTTTTGAAGTAGTGTGGGAAATTGATGCATGAGTTAGTATAATATAATGACACTTGATCAACGTGGTTATATTATAATAAGTCATGCTGAGTTTCTAATGGAACGTGATGAATCACAGACCATACCGTTGTCATGTGTCATTTACACGACTCTTACATTCTACCTAATCTCTAAACATATCAAGAACATATCTACCTGACATTTCTATCTTTTCTCTGAAATTCTGGTAATTTAACCAATCAAACTCATAATATTACAATCTCTCTCTTAGAACATTAGACATGTTCATTCGAAACACCATACCTACGAATTCTGGACCATTACTTGTTGTACTTAGAGTCGAGAAGAGAATAAAAAGGCAAAGAGCTCCGAAATATAAGGGAGAATATAAAACCCAATAACAACACAGAAATTACAAACCGTGTATATCAATGCGTATAGCAATATAAAGACACGGGAGAATTAGAAATACTATAACCCCAAGGTAATAGTAGAAATGAATAGATTCTTTCGGTGGTAAATGAAAAAGAAGAATGACAGAAACGATAGTCAGAAAAATATCAAGGATCAGAACGGGATTAAGCATTTTCACAATCTTTTGGATGTATGAACTAAGAAAGAAATTATAGGAATGGTGAGAATAATGGAACGGAAGAGTTTAATTTATAATGGAAATATCAGACAGATCAATCGAGGCAGATCACCGTATTTAATTATAGAGATCTTAATTTCCTTACTCGCCGAAGAATCAAATCTTTTAAATTTCAAAGATTTTCTTTAAATCCCTTAAATTATGGAATTCAACCAAGACCACGTCAAAAGTTAAGACACACCTTATTTTCTAAATTCAAATGTGACTACGTCAAAAGCCAGGGCAAATCTTATTTTCATCATTTCATTATTTTGTGATAGCTTTACTCGTACTCTCCGAGTAATCGAATTATCTTATCCATATTACTCAACAGTAATAAAACTCTATTTATCAGCTCATATTCGTCATGAACACATTTTTATTGTTATCCATGACAACCACAATCAAATTTCAGGACGAAATTTCTTTAACGGGTAGGTACTGTGACGATCTGAAAATTTCCGACCAAATTTAAACTTAATCTTTATATAATTTCGATACGATAAGCAAAGTCTATTATGTTAATTCTCAAAAATTTTGAATTATGTTCTTGTGTTCAATTAACCCTTCGACTATTCCCAATGATTCACGAACAATAGATATGTACATGTAAATAAGTATGTATTAATATTAAATTGCTATAATAATATTATTATTATTATCATTATCATTAATATCATACTAATATAAATATTACTATTAGTATCATAATGATTACTAAAAATCATTAAAATTATTCTAAATACAACTTTTTATTATTAATTTTGAAAGTATTATTATCATTAATATATCTATAGGTATTCATATTTTATATAAAAAAAATAAAAAAAATAAATAATTACATGAAATCCATTCTGTTAGAAGTATCAATCAATTTGTTAAGATTTCTTGATCACCCGTGAATAAATATCAACACATAAATAATAAAATATGAAAAGTTGTTTGTCAAGTACTGTATCATGTTAGTGTCTATTAGTTAACTGAAAGCAACAAGTAACAAACTGATCCGTGCATTAGAATGATTAAAGTAAGTTTCACTGTATATGATTTCAAGTTAAAATATAGTTATTGTATTAACAATAATGTTATTGTTACTACTTTCATTACTACTATTAAAATTAATATCAGTATTAGTATTAGTAATATTATTATTATTACTGTTATAAATGTAATTTATAAAATACTAATAATTCTAGGGTTATCAAAATAATAGTTATAGAGATAAATATTATAAAAGAGTGATTGAAATTATAAAGTAATTAGGATGTAAATAAATTATTAGCTATTATTATGTAAAAAAATTATTATTGTATATCATTATTATTGATATCATTATTAGCATTATTTTGACATTTTTATTAGTATTATTACTGTTACTTATATATATATATATATATATATATATATAATATTATTATTAATTGCTTTAAAAACAGATATATATATATATATATATATACTGTTATATACACCAATACATTAAACGAATCATATCATTATATATCACTATCTGACTTGAGTAAAATAATATTTTTTTTTTAACTTTCTTCTTTTCTGAATACCCGTGACTACATGTCGATTTTCTTTTTCCATTATAAGTCAATTGATGTTTGTTTAAGAGAGGAAAAATACGACTGCTATTACCAATCACTCCATTACATTCTTTAAATTAAATACTGCAGATTCAAAGAAATTCAAACAGGAATGATAAATGCTTACTGCTCTGTACGCGTGATTTTTTTGTCAAAGGCTTGAATTCAATTTTTTTTTCAAAAACTATAAATGTAGAAGTGTTAGGAATCCTTTATACAATCTTTCTGCAAAGTTTCAAAATCCAATTCATTATATTGAGTTCGAATTTTTGAGTCAAACATTATTTTCAAAAAAATCAAAGAGGTTGTTCATCCTAAAATTCGAAATTGTTTTGATGTTTTAAACTAAATTAATGATTCAGAAAGCTCACATGAATGATTTAAAACATAATTCATGTTACAAGTATAATCTAAAAATGCTTGAAATTCGAAATCAAATTTTTTATTTATTTATCACGACAGCAGCAGATTGTGGATATATTTATATTTAATTTTTTTTTCGTTTCAATTAATTTCAAACACCTCACCAAGTTATTTCCGTTTTGTTTAAGCCTAAACCCAATTGATTTGTTTTGAGGTTATAACTGATAATACCACGGGTCCATTGAATCCATGAAGAAGAAGAGAGATGGAACAAAAAGGATTACGGTTTATAAAATAATTAGTTTAGTATTACTTCAGAAAAACATAGTTGGTCAGATGGTTATGGGAGTTTTTAGTTAAGCGAGAAGTCTCGAGTTCGAGTCCGGTCCCGGGTATTTCTTTTTAGAGAAGGGTATACTCTTTTATTTTCATTTCTATCATTTTTATTATTATTATTATTATTATTATTATTATTATTATTATTATTATTATTATTATTATTACTATTATTATTATTATTATCGTTGATAGTATTATTATAAATTATTGATATTATGATGGTGATTATTATTATTATTACGAATGTTAATAACATAATTATTATTATTACTAATGTAATTTATATCATTATCCTTATTATTACTCGTATTATCATTAAAAATTTATTAGTATTATCATAACTAATATTATTATTATTAGTAATGGTATTATTATTTCTAGTATTATATCATTATTATGATTTCAAGGATATGAAATATGTTTATGACGTAAATGTATAATAAAAGATGATACGATAAAGATTATATAAACTGATTATTATTATCATTATTAGGAAAACAATACAACCTATTAGTATTATTACAATACTTATAATTATTATTATCATAAGAATTATTATTAATGCTATCATTATTATTATTATTATTATTATTATTATTATTATTATTATTATTATTATTAGCATGATTATCATCATTAATGCTGTTATTGTTAAACATTATTATCATTATAATCATTATCACTTGTTTAACATGAGAACTAATATTGGTACTATTATTAACATTATCAATATCATTATTTTTAAAATTAGTATGATTATAAAAATAAATATTTTAAAAATAAACATACTATTTTCAAGAAAATTATAAATGAAATATTATTATTATTATTATCACTTATCATTATCAATATTATTACAAATAGATATTCATATATAAAATTTTATTACCATAATATTAGTAATACATATCACTATATTTTTTAATACTAATTAAGTTATAAAAGATATCAATTGATATATAAATACAATTTTATATAAAAACCCTAGTATAAATTTGTACTTATAATCTATTATGAAGAAAGATAAATATTAGTATATAATATATACAAATTAAATATATTAAATTTAACTATATAACATATAATATAACAAGCATATTATTAATAATAATATATGTAAACTTGCTCGATTACAATTATATGTGTTAATAGATATACAATTGATATAGGTTCGTGAATCCAATGCCAACCCTGCATTGTTTAGTTGTTCAATGTCGTCATGTGTATTTTTACTACAAAATACAGTATTGTGAGTTTCATTTGCTCCCTTTTTAAATGCTTTTGCAATATATATATTTTTGCGACTAAGAATACATGCGCTTTTATAAATGTTTGACGAAATAGACACAAGTAATCAAAACTACATTCTATGATTGAATTGTTATACCGGATATCGCCCTTGTTGAACTTGATAGCCTAAGAATTGGTGTTTATTATAATTGCCACCAATTGACGCGAATCCTAAAGATAGATCTATGGGCTTTGACACGCCTCAGTCAGAGAATTTGAACTGCTTTAGTACTTCGATGTTTATATGTTTGGGGATATTCTAGTTGCATTTTGTTAATGTCAGTTACCAGATGTTTAATCCATATGAATGAATTTTAAACACTGGCGAGTGTATGATTATTGAATAAATGAAATCTTGTGGTCTATTAAAATTATGAAAATGATTGATTACGATAAACTAATGAACTCACCAACCTTTTGATTGACACTTTAAAGCATGTTTATTCTCAGCTATGAAAGAAATCTTCCGCTGTGCATTTGCTCATTTTAGAGATATTACTTGGAGTCATTCATGACGTATTTCAAAAGACGTTGCATTCGAGTCGTTGAGTTCATCAAGATTATTATTAAGTCAATTATAGTTGGATGTATTATGAAATGGTATGCATGCCGTCAACTTTCATTGAAATGAAAGTTTGTCTTTTAAAAACGAATGCAATGTTTGTAAAATGTATTATATAGAGGTCAAGTACCTCCCGATGTAATCAACTATTGTGAATCGTTTATATTGTATATGAACGGGTCCTTTCAGTAGTGTGCTTCATTGGGCAACTCGGTGGCCCCTGAGGCAAGCCTCCGTGGTTCATTTTTGATGTATTTATTGAGAAAGAATGCAAAAATATCATTACCAGTTACTTTTTTATAAGCAATTTCATGTATTTACAATTTTTAATTGTAGCTTTGAAAATTATTTGTAATTGAGAATGGATAGAGATTGTATGAGAAAGAAGAGAAGTGAAATAAAAGAGGAGAAAGAGGATCATTCCAATTTAAAAGAAAGCCTTAGAAAGAAAATTACTTTGAATAATTACCTCACTTCCTTTCCTTTATCTTCAGACTAAAACTCAAGAACACCAAATCTCTAAGTTTTCTTTAAAATTCAATTGCTTTCTATCCAAAATAAAACTTGGGAAGAGACCCTAAGGATTGAAAATATACATCGATGAAGAACAAGCTAACTTTTTTTGTCTTTTTAATAATGTAGCTGACACGACTTTCATTTAGTTGTTTGACAATCTAGCAAGGAATAAAGTTACAAGTAACTCATCAGGTTGAAGTCCCCTTAACACGGACGGCAATGCGAAATTTCATTGTTCTACTTCAATATCTCTTATGACGCTGTTTGTGTTATTTTGCATACTTTATTAGTTTTTATATCTACCAACAAACATACATTTTTTGACTGTTTATTATTCTGAATATATAAGCTAAATTAATGAGTGTATGATTTTGTTTGTAAACGAGCGTACTTAGATATATACTTATTATTATCGTGAAATAAAAAAGACAAATAAATAGTTTTCCTGAATATATGTTTTACAGTAATTTTTATTCACTTTTTGAATTAGAAGCAGAATATTTAGATTAAATCATTTTTGTTAATATTTTTATTATTTGTTTCAACAAGTTGGAATTTTTATGTTTTAAAAATTGTTATGCAAAGGTAATATTTATCTATTTATCTATACATTATATATAGTGTGTGCTATAATATTGACGTGTCATCTTTTAATATACATATTTCATTTACCTAAAATATTATATTATGTTATTATATAATAATATAATATTAATATAACAACGATCGATGTTATGTCCACAATATAATATTATTAAAATGAGATTTTAATTTGTTCATATATATTAATAATAATATTTGTATATATGAATAATTTGTTTTGTCATTTTCTTAATTAAATTGTATTAAATAATTATAATATCCTAAAATAACTTTATCAATTAAAGGTATGTAATTTTCCAATGTATAAACAATCTAATATATTAATAATAATTAAATTTAATAAATGATTACTATTTATTTCATTAAATTTTTTAAATCTAATATATTTAAATAATTAAATTATCTAAGTCGACAAATTTAAATCTAATATTGACTTCAAAATTTAATTATTATTCAATAAATTTAATATATTAATAATTAAAGGTTGCTATATTTATATTTTTAATAAGCATCTGTCATATAAACGAACTCATAATCTACGCGTTATTATTCAATACTAATGTTTTCGATACAAATGTTATTGGTAATAAATGGTTTTTCATTGTAACTGTATTATACATTTTATAAATAATAATACTAACATTATCGAATATTAATTTATACAACTACGTGCAATCCACGGGCTCACGTTAGTACTCTCTAATATTTTTTATACAAATAATATTAATAATAAATAAATTTTTCCGTCGTAATTGTATTATACAATTGATAAACTATTAATACTAACGTGAATACTAATTTGAACCTAAGACCTATTGCAATTAACTCAGAACTTCAACCACTAAGCTATCTAGTAATGGTTTACTTTGATGCGAATAGTAATTTCACATCAAAGTGATGAGTTACCGTTCACTTTGACGTGAATAGTAATTTTCACAATCGTTTGGTTTCTAACGTTACCCCATTTTTTCTTTAATCTTTATTCCTTTATGACTATAAGTTACCATAATTATTGTTATTCTCATTTTTCATTTTTTTCCTAATTTTTTCGTTATGGCGCTATTAAACTAATTAAATTATATAAGAAAAAAGTTGATAAAATAAATAAATTATGATATACTATATATTAAAAAGTCAAGGAAAGTGTATCATATCAAGGTTCAAGTCATTTGTTTGTAGTCGTATTTATGTTTTATTTTTGTCTTATACATTAATTTTTAGGGTTTTTTTTTTCTAAATTGTAAAATTACGTTCTATTAATCGTATTAAGGTCCATGCTTGTTTTTTGTAGTGAGTATGCTATCATTTTAATTTGTCATGTACAGTATTTTTTATGGTTATTTATAATTGTAAAAACGATGTTCTATTTTTTTCCTTTCCAATTTCAGTATTTGTTAGCAACACGAGCCCTTACATGCTTCTTATTTATTTTTTTGCTACAAAACTTATAATTACCCTTTTTATTGAGAAAACAATATTTAAATTTTTTATTTATCTTGATTCATTAATCAACAGTAAAAAGTGATACTTTTAGTTGGTGATTGATACTCATGAATCATGATTAGACATTTCAAAAATGAAGGCGACATCTAGGGAAGTTTCTTTGTGAAATTTATCAATTTTTTATCATTTTAAAAAGTTTTCCACAATAACTTTTATATATATATATATATATATATATATATATATATATATATATATATATATATATATATATATATATATATGCATGATCAAAGGGGAAGTAACCAATCGGGGGAAGCAAAATTTTTATTTTTTTTGTTTTTTTTGGAATTATTTTTTCCGGCATCATGATCACACAAAAATATGAACATTTAGAAGAGACACTTCGTGATGAATGTTATTATTTAGGCGGGAAAACGATCGACAAAAATAACATTCAAAATAATATTGTTCGTGAAGAATATAAACGTTTTTTTTCTTCATGTTTTGTGAAGTAAAATTTAGCCCGATTTAGAGTTTAGGGTTTAGGGTTTAGTGTTTTGGGTTTATTCCATAAACCCAAAACACCAAACCCTAAACCCTAAACCCTAAACCCTAAACTCTAAACCGTTCGTGTTAAAAACTCAACCTAAATCCTAAATCTAAACCCTAAACCCTAAATTTCTAAACCCTAATATCTAAACCATGTAAACCCTAATATCTAAACCCCAATAGCTAAAACCTCAACATACGCTCGAAAAACACGATAATTGTTATATATTACTTCTTCGAGCGTTTTCCCGACAAAATAAAAACATTTATCACAAAGTGTCTCTACTAAATGTTCATATTCTCATCTTGATCCTAAAAAAAGTTTTTCTTCCCCCCGATTGGTTACTTCCCTCTTGATCCTACCACTATATATATATATATATATATATATATATATATATATATATATATATATATATATATATATATATATATATATATATATATGGTGATGATCCATGGAGAACCAAAGGTAGTAGAGAACTCATGGAACTCGTGCAGATTGAGTCAATCTGCTGCAGATTGAGTCAATCTGCTGCAGATTGACTTTTTTTCTTTTTTCTTTTTTTTTTGCAGATTTTTTCCTGTGCAGATTGACTTTTTTTGTGCAGATTGACGTTTTTTGCAGTTTTTTTTTTGCAGATTAACTTTTTTTCTGTGCAGATTGACTTTTTTTTGTGCAGATTGAGTCAATCTGCGTGCAGATTGAGTCAATCTGCGTGCAGATTGAGTCAATCTGCGTTTTTTTTTTAGTTTTTTTTTTTTTTGCAGATCGACTTTTTTCTGTGTAGATTGACTTTTTTTGTGCAGATTGAGTCAATCTGCGTGCAGATTAACGTTTTTTTTTTTTTTGCAGTTTTTTTCCATAGATTGAAGCTCAATCTCCACATAGATTGAAGTTCAATCTATGAGTTCTATGAGTTCTCTACATACTCTAGTTCTCTAGGGATCCTTTCAATATATATATATATATATATATATATATATATATATATATATATATATATATATATATATATATATATATATATATATATATATATATATATATATATAACAAGGGCTTAAATTAATCCATATGCCCTTTACTGGGGATGACAAAAAAATCTGTACATGATGGGAAAACCCGAAATTTAATATTTTTGGGCCGGGTTCTGATCGGGTAATGGGTTTCGGGTCGAGTATGGGGATGATTTTTACTTTTTTCGTGAGTACGGGTCTGGAGATGATTTTAGACACAAACACGATTATCTCGACCCGTATACCCGAAAAAAAGACCTGAGTCCATATACCCAGCCCGTAAACCCGATAAGCCGACCCGTAAATCCGAATACTCGGACTGTATACCCTATCACCCAGCTCGTATACCCGAAAAAAGACTCGAATACCCGTGAAAAAACCCATTTATCTGATAGTTTGAAAGTAATGGGGACTCGAATACGTGTGGAGAAACCCGTTAACCACTAGTTAGTAACTAAATGGGGACCCACGGGTTCAGGTTTGGGACGGGTTGTTTTTAATCAGGTTCAAGTATGGGATTACCTAAACCCGGTCTAAACCCGGTCTGACGTCATCCCTACCCTTCACTTCATGAGGTCATTAAATGGTTGTTCCATGGGAAGTTTATGTAGGCATGTGCGAATTATTTTCTTTCCAAAGTTAGAACCCTAACTTTCTTTTTCCGCATCCCCCTTTCAACCTTGTTTTGCGTTGCTCCTACACATCTTTCAATGTTTTGGCAATTTTGTAGACTTGGTCTTCCTCCTAACTCCAACCATCGACATCTCATTGGTGGTTTGGTCTCTTGCTCCATTTCCCTTTTTTCGGGCTTGATTCGTGTTTTCTAGTCAACTTTATTTATCTCGTTGTCATTCTTGTAATAGTGGGTGTTGTTTGGTCAGGAGTCACGGTGATCATCGACCTTGTTCGATTTGGTGGCTATCACCGGCCAAACTCCGGCTAAAACTTAAGTCCGAGTGATCAGCGACCTTGTTCGATTTGGTGGATATCCTCTCTTGGCTACCTACGTACTCCAGATACTTATCCTTCGTCGGATCTAGGGTAGGTGTGAGGATATTACTCAAATTATACATATAATCCTCGCAACATCCTTCTTCATTTGGCTAAGTTTTGATGGTAATAATACATGAAATTGATGGTTTTAAGTTAAAGTGATGGTTCAAGGCTAAAAGCCTAACTTGGTGCAATATTGACCAAGTCTTGAGCCAAAATGGGTGTTAAAATGATCAAGTGTTGAAACATGGGTACAAGAACGTCATTCTACAACCAAGAACGATGTTCCTATATGCTATAAATCTAGAATGGCGTTCTCATAATTTGGAACGACGTTCCAATACAAAGGAAAATGGAAAAATGACAACATAAAGTTTTTGGCCATTTCAAGAACGTCGTTCTCCTTTCAACAACGGCAATCCTGCTTCTAGTTATACAGTACGGCGTTCTTAGATCAACAACGGCATTCCACTATCATGTTATGAGGAACGACGTTCCATAAATTGGAATGGCGTTCCTACCTGCAGTTGGGAAATTAAAGAGCCAGACTATAAATAGAAAAAGATAGGATTGGGGGTACATCCATCATTAGAGTTGCACCTTAGGGCCGTTTTGGAGCCCTAAATGGTTTCAATAATGATTCCATCAAGATGAAGGCTAATTTCAAGCTCCTAACTCCAAATCCATGAAGTTTGGTGATATATTCACACCACCCATTCTCCATTTTCTTGTTTTCTTCTCCATTTTCGTAGTTACTTTTCTCCATTTCATTGTAATGTTTGATATACTAGTTTAATTAGTTTTAATCTTTCTTATTTCATAATGTTAGCTTAGATTACTTGTGTTCATTTGATTTGTGAAACTTGATGCTTGTATTTTACCATAATTTATGAATTTGATGTTGAAATGGGTCAATATTGTTGGGTTTGATTGAAAGACCCATTGATATGCTTGTTTTAAGCTCTATTTTGATTATATGAGTTGTAAATCTATTTATGTGAGTAAATTTGGAATATAATTCATGCTTCAACATTTAGGTGATCTAGACAATTAAAAATTGAGTTTCAAGTGATTGAATCTTTGACTTAATTGGTTCTCAAGATGGCGATCTAGACAATTAAGAATTGAGTTTCAAGTGATTGAATCTTTGACTTAATTGGTTCTCAAGATGGCTTTTAGTCAACATAATGATGTTAACCTTTTTAAGTGATTGTTTTTGTAACATCCCACCTTACCACGACCACAATATTGTCCGTTTTGTCTGTAGGCGCACGGCTTTTTCTTGGTGACCACACGAGGATTTCCCAGGAGGTCACCCATCCTAGTACTACTCTCGCTCGAGCACGCTTAACTGCAGAGTTCTGATGGGATCTGCTGTGCTTGTAGCCCCAAAACGCGTTGTGTGTGGTAAGGACAAGAGTTACCTTATAAGGGACTCAAACTTACTTATGCAAATCAATGTGGGATGGGGTATTACAAACTCCCCCACTTAGAATCCTGACGTCCTCGTCAGGCCGAAACAAATTGGTACACAGGATCTATACCTCAGGAGATGCACGAGCCGAGTGCCCGTTACACCCCGAGAGGCTAGTGCTCTGATACCATATGTAACATCCCGCCTTACCACGACCACAATATTGTCCGCTTTGCCTGTAGGCGCACGACTTTTTCTTGGTGATCACACGAGGATTTCCCAGGAGGTCACACATCCTAGTACTACTCCCGCTCGAGCACGCTTAACTGCAGAGTTCTGACGGGATCTGCTGTGCTTGTAGCCCCAAAACGCGTTGTGTCTGGTAAGGACGGAAGTTACCTTATAAGGGACTCAAATAATCTTACACTAATCGATGTGGGACGGGGTATTACAAACTCCCCCACTTAGAATCCTGACATCCTCGTCAGGCCGAAACAAATTGGTACACAGGATCTATACCTTAGGAGATGCACGAGCCGAGTGCCCATTACACCCCGAGAGGCTAGTATTCTGATACCATCTGTAACATCCCTCCTTACCGCGACCACAATATTGTCCGCTTTGCCCGTAGGCGCACGATTTTTTTCTTGGTGACCACACGAGGATTTCCCAGGAGGTCACTCATCCTAGTACTACTCCCGCTCGAGCACGCTTAACTGCAGAGTTCTGACGGGATCTGCTGTGCTTGTAGCCCCAAAACGCGTTGTGTCTGGTAAGGACAGAAGTTACCTTATAAGGACTCAAACAATCTTACACAAATCGATGTGGGACGGGGTATTACAGTTTTGGTTAAGAATTTTATGTGAGTTTAATTCAAGGTCAAATTTCAATGATTTTACCAACATAGTTTTAATCTTTAGAAGTGAGTCTACGTGAGTTAATGAGCTTTGATTGGTTGAAAATTTTATGAAGATTGTGAGATTGGAATGAGGCTTTATGTTAAAACATCGTTATGTGACAAATGAATGGGATAATCCATGTCAAGGAGTGGATCAATCAAATGGACACGTTTCTCTCTTATTTGTTGTTTAATATTAGTCTAATCAAAACTTTCTTTAAAACCCCCCAATCAACTTAGAATAATTATGAGTGTTTTGAGATTCATGTAAAATGCTCTCTGTGTAACGAACCTTGCTTGAATACTTGCTAGTTGCTAGATGATATAATAATTTATAGCATAAATTACTAGTGATCGATGGAGGATTCAATATCGGAGAAGAGATTGCGGTGTTGATAAGCTTATGTCGCTGTTGTTGGTCGCCATCGTTTACCGCCATCGTTTATCGCCATCGTTTATTGCCATTACGAGATGAAAGATAGAATGTTTTCAACTCAAAGATATATGGAGCATAGTATAAGAGAGATTTATCGTTTGTTCCGGAAACGATTTTCTATTTTAGTTAAATGCTCCATTGGTCCTTATGGTATTATAAAACCTACTGATTTAATCCTTCTTTTTAGTTACTCCGTACGTTGTTAGTCCTTATTTAGTCATTTACAGAATTTATTACGTGAATGGTATTTTAAGCTAAGAAGTAAGAACCATTAGACGATTCAATAAAATCTTTTGTGTACGTGTTCCAAATCTACACCGTATACCATACATTTTATATATTACTCCGTACATTATTACAGAGATTCTATGAATACGTCAAAAAAAAATTCGACAACTATTTTTTAGTATATATTATACCAAATTAGTTACCATTTTGTCGTCTCTATCTACATATATTAGTGACAACTATTTTTTAATCACTGATATTATATAGTGACCAAGATTCACTAACCATTTAATTAGTGATAATTAAATAGTAATATTCGTGACCAAATAATAAATGGTCACTAAAAAGTGGTCACTAATGATCATTTTTCTTATAGTGGTATTAGGCCACTCCCAACAATCATGCTATGGAGCCGCCCTCAAGCATGCTATTGAGAGCTCCATTGGCATTCTCCATGCCATGCCTCCACCCTCAAAGCACAAACCATTCATGCCCTGCAATTTGCTCCGGATAGCATCTTTGAGTACAAGAGCAACTCTCTTTCTTCATTTAATTTGTTTTATATATTTGTACTCCTAGCTAAATAACTTGTAACTTATTATATTTAATTAATTTTGTGAAGTATGTCATAGTTACTCATAGTTAGTAATAATGTGTTATAGGAGTGTTATGGGGGGAAGTGGTGAGGAAAGTGGAAAGAGAAATCTAATGTGACGCTGAAAAAAGTTGAGGAAGTATGTCATGGTCGGAAGTGATCTTAGTATTAACAAATCTAAGATGATGTTGTACAGCTTTATAAATACGTGTAGCTTTGTGTTAACCTTTTTTAGTTGGCTACCATTGCACCGTACGTAACGATCCTTGTAAAATATCTCCTCAAGAAAACTCGTACAAATTATCACCAAAAATGGCATACGTATATCCAGAGGCGGATCTAGAGTGTAAGGAGGGGGGGCGCCCGCCCCCGGTGGATTTCGAAATTTTAGTGTAAAAATTTTGAATTTTTCGACTTTGCCCCCGGTGAATTTTTTTTTTGCCTCAAAAGCTTTATATTTTGCCCCAAAACCTTCAAATTTTGTTCAAAATTCTCCAAATTTTGACTCAAAACCTTCAAATTTTACCCACAAATCTTCAAATTTTGCCTAAAAACTTCAATTTTTTGCCCCAAAACCTCCATATTTTACTCAAAAAAATTGCTATGGTTTTAAAAAAAATTTCGCCCCCGGTGGGAAAAAATTCTGGATCCGCCACTGCGTATATCCCTTCGTTATGTCCTTTATGCTACAATCAATAACCCATTATATCATATTTTTTCATATTTATATTTATATTAATATTTATATCCATTATTAGTTTTAAAACTCGAAAGGCATACTAGATTCTTATTCCATTGTTAACTTTCATATTTTATAATTTATTTTTAGATTTTTGGATATGTCTAGATAGATGTTTGTCACTTTTCTTTTTCTCTTGAAGAGCCCGTATGGTTCCTGTTTATCTTATTAGATTCGTTACTATCCTTCCTTATTAAATACGAATATGATAAAAATATTAATAATAAAAAATTATAACTAAAATCAATAAGTAAATACTAAAAAAAGATATTATAAACTTTGCCACCTTTTCCCTTTTCTGTTTTGGGGAATAAAATGTTTCCTGTTGCTTATTTCTTTATGTTAAAATGCCGTTTAAAATGTTCTTTTAGTTTTGTTGATTAAAATTGAAAAGTATTTGATAAGTGAGTTTTTCATAAAATAACCCACGTCGATGATGCATTTGTGCTTATATAGTGATTATCAATTTTATTATTTTTTTAGTTCCCTTTCATACCCGAGTTTCCGACTTGCTTTGCGAGGAGATTAATCTCGATGAGACAACTTGCTTTGCAAGCTGCTCAGACTCGTACATGGTGAACCTCTGTGGCCATAAAGGGCTTATTGATGCTTTATGGACTTGAAATCCTTATCTCCTTTTCTAATTTAGTGAGAAAGTCATAATCGTGACCCGACTACACTTTAATAAACAGAATGTAATTTTGATCGGGGTAACGACTGTGACGTTTCCTTAATCCCAATACAAAATGTTGGTGTAAATGCTCTGTCTTAAACAAAATTTGTGTAGTACAATTTTAAGCAGTTGTAAACTGATTGATGTTCTCGTACAACTATACAACTGTTTTGAGAGACATGTCTGAATCACAAAGTTTTTACGCATAAATCAGGATGTATATTAATACCTAAATTTCACGTACTAAAGCAATGGGCCAATAACATAAAGTTTGAGAAATAAGAGAAACAAAAAACTTCTATGGCGATTTATACGTTTTATTAACTACTACAATTTGTCAGTTATTTTGTGAAATTTAAGTGAGAAGAGCGTTGCTTTTGTTATAATATCTTCAATCATAATACAATTGTTGACACATATCTAGGTAATCTATAAATAAACATGTTATGTTTCGCCGTAAACAATTATCACATTGAATTTGGCACGATAAACACATCTAGACACCAAAGTGTACACAAGTTTTGACTATTTGGTTGAGTCATAAATGAATTCAAGTAATGAAATACAAGTCTCAAATTGTTAGACCATCCTCTTTATCTTCGGATTGCGTTTTAGAGGAATGCCATAATCATCACGTTCATAAATGTAAACAGTCAGAAGAAAAACGTTTGGCAAAAAAATGATAGTAAGGTGCATCTTCTTAATCTTAAATATCATTAAAAAGGCACGTTTTGTGTACTTTTTTTTTTTTTTTTTAAATATCGTTTTTATAACATAAAAATTTATGTTGAAATCATAATCTCGTGCACCCCCTCATATGGATTTGTAACTAACATAGGTTTTACACATAATCCAAGTTCAAAATTTACATACGAATTAAAAGAAAGTACACTACTTAATATACTCTTATAATAAAGGAAAGATACAGGAAAATGTGGTCTAGCGGTTGGTGGTCTACTTCAATTAAGGGAGGTCAGGAGTTCGACCCTCCGTTTTCTACATATTAACCACAATATCATTCATGTCATGAAGTATGAGATTGGTGCGAGTTTTCTCCTGTGCACGCAGCTGGGGCGGGTATAGCAACTGCGAAAAATGATCGCGTGAGTGATTAAGTCCCCTAGGTGATCCCCAACTAACTATTGTCAAAAAAAAAAATGTGGACTTAAACATGGCAGTCTTGTAGTGAAAAGTAACTTGACTCTACACAAGATATAAAACGTTGAAAAATTGAGAATGAACTCATCACTGATAAGGTTTTAATCGTGTCAATTTTCTCATATGTAATTCTGGATTCTAATTTTGACATAGTTTTGGATCATGAGTGATAGTCAACATCATTTACCAGCATGCATGAGCAAGTGTCAATTTGATGGCAGAATAAAAGTTAAATTTGCATATGTTACAACACTCATCAAATAACCAGTCACGCCGTAATTAAGTTGACTTATCTATAAGCAATCGAGTTACCAAAAGTGTTGAATTCAAATAAGAAATTACATAATCGTCCACTGTTCATATACACAAATGCGAACTTGTAAAAAAATAAAATAGAAGATTGATTTTATAGGTAATATGTAAATATATTGTTACTGCATAATCCCTAGTTCTATGTATATCATTTGTTTACATTCGGTCATGTAGTAACATTTTATATTGCGACTATTGAATCTTTATGTGTATGCGTTAATATTTTATCAATAGTTAAACTGCAAATACAGTCGACCGAATCAGTTCACTCAATCGATTGACTGAGTCCATACAGTCGATCGACTGTCTTAGACAGTCGACCGACTGTGTCTGATGGCAATAATATATGTGTTTAGACCTCCATTATGAGGTTACTCATCCCATCAACCCTAAACTGCGTGTTTTCGTTTCAGTCGTTTCCCAAGTTCAAAATCCACCGAATAACTAAGTTAGGAGTCGTTGTAATCTAGATTACCAATCCTATGCTTGACCTATTCGAAACCGATACGACCTGTTATTCGATTAAACCTTGTTTTAGAGTTTTTCGCCTCTAGATCGAGTTACAAACGATTCAAGATCTTTAGTATTAATGACCACATATATTATATTAGTGCGTCTAACCTTTCTACATCAATATTATCAACTTATACCAAAGTTAGTGTTTCATTTACGCGTCTTTCCCTATGTATTTTTAATTACTGTAATTTCCTATGGACTTACAAGCCTCTTGCAATGTAATATGTTGTATTTTCTTCATCGTTCCGATGAAAGTTTTATTAATATATTATTTTTTCGCAAAAAAAAATGTTATCAACTGATTGAATCAAATTAAATAAGAGAAACCCTATAATTGATTGATTTCAACGGTTTTCACATTTTTTTCATTATTATTTGAATATATTTGAGTGTATTGATATAAGAACATAATAAAAAAAAAATCAATAATGAATTTAGTAAATGGACAAAGGAATTTCATTGATAGAAGATCGAACAGAGGATCCAGTTAATGCGATGGACCACCTGAGATGCTAGTGTAGTGGATTATATCCAATTTCACGCCACGTGGCTTGATTAGGGACTCATGATCCACTTTTAGTGCTCTTCCCCCTTTTCATTTTCATTATTTTTTAGTTTATTTTTTAATTCATTTTAATTCTATTTTTCGTTTAATTTATATTCAATTTACTTAATTTAACCTAAATTCAAATTTAAATCTTTAATATTTAATTTTAGGGTGACAACGTCATTTACGTGTCAATGCTAATGGATCCTTGGAATCGAAATTTTCTATCTAACAACCTAATCCAAAATTAATATGAAATAATGAATTACCACAGAAAAGTATATATACAGTTAATTCATAAATGAAACGGATTTGGTCGATCTACTTTTTAGATTGTATAACTTAAAAAAAATATATATTATTCAGTGTTGATAAAAAAATCTAACTATAGTAGGCGAGCCGGAAAGTGTTTGGAACGGTCAAAAAGTTTTTCTATAAATGTTGGCACTGTTGACGCGTGTTTAACCAAATCAAGTATGCTCCCGAAAATATTTTTAACCAAAATATTTACATTTGTTTCAAAATAAATCTTCTTTACTTAGATAATACTATAAAGTCACTAAAGTTTCAATTCCACTATTTACAATTGGGTTGAGCCATACTAACATTACATTACATTTTACATTTATGTATTATAATAAAATAGAAAGATCAGATGATCTGATTTTTTTTTTTTTTTTTTTTTTTTTTTTTTTTTTTTTTTTTTTTTGAAAGGCAATGTTAGTGGTTAGCTCACGAAGTTAATTCACGAAAATCCCCCCCCCCCCCCCGAGACTCGAACCCTGGTCTCCTCGAACACCATGTTAACATGGTGACCAATGAGGCAAAGCCCCATTGGCGATCAGATGATCTGATTGAAATACAATGACACAAACCATGCCATCTATTTAAACCTACGATGCATACTACGAACGAAACAATTATTATAACTTCCATCTGATGAAAACAAACCAACATAATTGAATTATAAGAGCATTAGGAGTCGTGACACTGGACTTAGTGTTAAAGCTCAGTGTTAAACTTAACACTGAGATTTAACATTGAGGCCAAAACATGAGAAAACGTTCAGTGTTAAATTTTAGTATTCAATTCATTATTTTATTATTATTATTTAATTTATTTTTATACTTTTATATATTATCTAATTATATTTAACTAACAAAAAATATAATATAAATAAGAATAAGTATTATTGTGATTTAAAAAAAAAATGGACTAGATTTTCAAAAAAATTCAACCCTTTTTTGCCATTTTCATCTTCACCCCATCTTCACCTTCATCGCCACTTTCACCTCATCTTCACCTTCATCACCACCTACAACCACACACAAAGAAAACTGTAAAGACCCGTCCTAATCCATAAGAACTAATACAATAACATATGATTACATTGCGAGGTATTTGACCTCTATATGATACATTTTACAAACATTGCATTCGTTTTCAAAAGACAACCTTTCATTAATCGAAAGTTGACAGGCATCCATACCAATTCATAATATCCAAACTATAAATGACCTAATCTGTCATAATAATCTTTATTGAACTCAACGACTTGAATGCAACGTCTTTTGAAATATGTCATAAATGACTCCAAGTAATATCTCTAAAATGAGCAATTGCACAGCGGAAGATTTCCTTAATACTTGAGAATAAACATGCTTTAAAGTGTCAACCAAAAGGTTAGTGAGTTCATTAGTTTATCGTAACCATTCATTTCCATTATTTTAATAGACCACAAGATTTCATATATTGACACGTGTAACTCGCGAATTAAAATTCATTCATATGGTGAACACCTGGTAACCGACCTTAACATGATGCATATAGAATATCTCCATCATTCCGGGACTCTCATCGGACATGATAAATCGAAGTACTAAAGCATCCGAAACTCGGATGAGGCTTGTTGGACCAAATAGATCTATCTTTAGAATTCGCGTCAATTGGTGGCAATTATCATAAACACCGATTCTTAGGCTACCAAGCTAAAACGGTCATATTCGGTTCGATAATCCAACCATAGAATGTAGTTTCGATCACTTGTGTCTATTTCGTAAAACATTTATAAAAGCAGCGCATGTATTCTCAGTCCCAAAAATATATATTGCAAAAACATTTAAAAAGAGAGCAAATGAAACTCACCATACTATATTTTGTAGTAAAAATACATATGACGACATTGAACAAGTGTAGGGTTGGTCTCGGAGTCACGAACCTATATTAGTTTTATATATATTAAAACATATAATGACATTCAGACGATGTTACATATTTTAATTATTTAATATGTTACTCATTTAATATGATAATGTATTTATTATTTTCAATGCTATATATGTTATTAAAATAGTAAATTAGATATACTTATGATATATGTAATAAATATATTCTTATATAAATATCTTTTGTTTGTAAAAATAATAATTATAATAATACTAAAATAATTTGTAGTAATAATAATAATAATATAAATAAAATAATAATAATGATAGTAATAACAATAATGTTAAAAGTAAGAATAAAAGTAATATTAATACTAATAATAATAATAATGATACTTTTAATAATAATAATAATTGAAAAAATAAGTTTAATAATAATGATAATTCTAATAATAGTCTTAATGATATTACTACTAATTTTAATGATAAAAGTCATAATAGTTACGATAATCATAATAAGGATAATATTGTTACTAATGATAATATTTATAATTAGTAATAATAATAATAATAATAATAATAATAATAATAATAATAATAATAATAATAATAATAATAATAATAATAATAATAATAATAATAATAATAATAAGTAATAAGTAAACTACCCGAAAACAGTAGCCCTTAAAGAATGCCCAAGTCCGGGTTTGAACCCGCGACATCCCACTAACCCAATAACATCCTTAACCGTATTTATTATTATCGCTATTTCACCTATCATTAACGAATCATAATCATCATCATGCTACATCATCTTATTATTTTGTGAATCAATATATTTAATTCGTTATTCGTTATCATCGTCTTCATAATCACCCTCAACGTGATCATAATCATCATCTAATCTATCTTATATCATATACCATCATCTTTATTATTATCATCATCATTTTAACTTCTTTAACTCGTCATCATCATACCCGATTATTACCAATTCATCATGTATCAATATTATCTATCATCTCAGTCCAATTAAATTATGGCCTAACAAAGCATCCCGTTAACAATTATGAAATGTATAGGGGTTCATATATAACGCGGCCCAACAGACCCATGTTTCATCAATAAGGTTCTCGGCCCAATCAATTATCTGAGCTCTCGGCCCAATCATGGAAATGGCAGCCCAATACAAGATCGTTTCTATTTTCTGTTTAATTACCTATGATCTAAAATAAACCCCGAAATTATCAAGTGGTGAGTGGGGTTTGTTGGCCAAAAGAAAAAGAAGGAATACTCATGCAGCCTCCACGACTAGAATTTAATTAATCTGGGTCCCATACAATAAACTTTGCTGGTACCGAATCAAGATACAATAAAATTGTATGTGGGGTTTCGGTTTTTAATGGAAACATAAAGAAACCGCCGTGTAACATCAACTTTAATAATCATAAATCAATAAGTGGGGTTATATGCTTTATCATGTGTTGGCCAACAAAACAAAGTGTAATTCGATGGATTTTGTACAGCAACAATATAACCAAATAGCAGCAACAATATTAATTGGGTGGTGGTTTGTTAAGTCTAAAACAGGAGCAAAAGCAACAACAAATGTTTGAACAAAACAAATGAGTTTCATAGTGATGGTTGGTGATGATTTCATGGTTGTAGTGAGGGATGTTTATGGTGGTTTGAGGTGGTTTGTAGTGTTGATGATGCACGTATGTATATACATGGAAGAGGTGGTGAAAGTGGTAGTTTGGTGATCAAACAGGATCAGTTAGATAGAGACAGGAGCTAGGCTGTTTACAACCTTAACAAGGCGATTCTTGGTGTGGCGGTTTTGTGATTCCAATAAAGATAGAAACGAAAAAGAAAGCAATTTATCAAGTTAATGATGGTGGTGGCTTTCGGACTGAACACATAAATAATAACAACTGTAGCAGTAGCAGTTTTCAATGGTGGAAGTCATGGTAGTTATTGGTTATTGATGGTTGTTGTGGTGTGTTTGTAATATGCAAGTTATACAATTGGGTTTGTTGGGTTTTTAGACAACGGTGATCGTGGTTAATAGATTAGTTGATGAGTTTTGTTAGTTTGAGGGTTCACGAAGGGAAAACAGAAAGAAAGAAAGGAATAGTGAGCAGTAGACAAGGCAAATTTGCAGATTTATCAGAATTGTCCTTCGAACAGTAAATAATAGATACCTGACAATTGCAGCAGCTTGTTTGGAGGTGATGTTCATGAAGGAAGTAATAAACAGAAGGCAAGGTGATGGTGGTTTTAATGGTTGAGCAAAACGATAGCAGTTGTCACCAAAAATGATTTCGTTTCTATGTTGATCAAACGAGTAACAATTTAATTGATAATTGATGATGGTAGTGGTGGTGTTCGAATAAAATAGTGGTGGTGATGGTAAAAAGGCGGTGATTAGTGGTTTGAATCGTAGCAGCAAATATAATGGTGAGGATGATGTTTTATGATGGATTAATGGTAAGTGTTTTGGCGGTTCATAAAGAAAATAGAAGAGAGAGACGATGAGAGAGAGGAGAGAAAGTTTAAGTAAATAAAATGATGGTTGATTGTGCTTCATTAATTGAATGCCGAGTTTATGTAATAATTTAGTTAAGATTGAGAAAGGAAACAAAAATTGAAAAAGTAGGTTTAGTAATTCAATAACGGAAATTTAGGGAAAAAGGAACAAACTGATTTTGATGGATAACAATACTTGTACGCGTAATTGTTTATTTTATATCTTATATTTAATTTAATATTAATGATTACTAAATATATTAATAATAATAATATTGTTAATATTAATCATAATAATAATAGATATTAATAAAATGAAAAATGATAATAATAATAATAATAATAATAATAATAATAATAATAATAATAATAATAATAATAATAATAATAATAATAATAATAATAATAATAATAATAATAATAATAATAATAATAATAATAATAATAATAATAGTGCTAAATATGATATAAATAAAATAATAATATTACTATAACAAATTATTATTAATACATAATTATTTAAAACAAATTATTATAAATTTATATATTTCGATCTTAATCCTTGCAAAACTATTTCTACAAAGTTTGTCACTTTCTTGTTTTTAGTCTCAAATAAGATTTATAGGATATTACAATCCAAACTATCAAAGTAATTGCATTTTAAATAACTTATCATTTACGAAATCTTTTTACAGATCAATGATTACAATCATTATGTTCGAAACCATTTTTATCCGACTTACATTATATCTATTATGTTTTAATAATAATTTATTTATTTCGAAGATTAGTTCAAACCATTAATTCATATAATACTTTATTTAATATTTCTAGTTATTACCTATATACATATATATACATATACACACATTTATTTACAATTTATCGTTCGTGAATCATCGAGAGCAGTCGAAGGGTAAATGAATATATTAACACAGTTCAAAGTTTTTTTTTTTGAGATTTCAACATCACAGACTTTGCTTATCGTGTCGGAAACATAAAAAGATTAAGTTTAAATTTGATCGGAAATTTCCGGGTCGTCACAAAAACAAAGAAAAGAAAAAGGAAACAGCATCTGAAATAATTAATAGAAAAAAAAAAAGAAAAAAAAGCTTTGCCCACCCGACGGTGAGCTCCGACGCCGGCCTTTAATGGCCGTTTAACACCGGTGGGGAGTCGGCACATCCGTTGTCCCCGACATTAAATGTCCATAACGGTGAAAAATGGGAGTCCTGGTGCTCTAAACAACCAATAAACCACAAGTGCAAATAAAACCTAACAAAACAACAACAAACAACCAACATATAATCAAAAAACTTCCAAGACCAAACTAATTTCTGCAATGCGAAAACCCCTTACAAAACTCTCTGGCTACCGAACACAAACCCAACACAATGTCTACCCACTCATTGTTGTTCACTGGTTATAGTCAATAGTCAAACTTAATCAAACGAGGGTCACAAGTTCGAAAATTGTTGTCACAATTTGTTCTAATAAATCAACTTTCACTTTAGTACCGTGCCAACAAATCTTTTAAAGACCAAAAAAATATCATCCATACTTCTTAGAATAATTATGGCTTACAAAAATATTTACTTTAAATTGAACACACAAATGCTACCGCACCGAATGCAAACGTTTACTTTACTCTCTCCAATCTGAAAGATGTTAATAAAGATGCAATTGAGGTTGCAAGAATGGAGGGCGGAGGTGATGGAGAGCGTGTTATTGGTGTCAGGGTCGTCTCAACAATTCGAATACCCAAGGCGAAAATAAAAATGGACTCTTTGTACACGTTAATATTTTAAATACAGAAAAAATATAATATTAAAATTTACCAATACGAAAAAAGTTCTCATGACATGCGCATCAAAGTATTTTATATACTCAAAATATTTGTCCTTCAACTATAACTAAACTATTATTTAAATAAAACTCCTCTCCTAGCATTTTTAGAAGCAAAGTCGTTTATCAGCTCTTTATAGTCAATATTCTTCAATATATGATTCTCAATAGATATCAAAGTCAATCCATTAAGTCTTTCCTGTGACATGGTTAAGTATTAAATTTATTAAACACATTATTTTTATTTACTTAACTATATATATATATATATATATATATATATATATATATATATATATATATATATATATATATATATATATATATATATATATATGTATATAGTTTATATATATATATATATATATATATATATATATATATATATATATATATATATATATATATATATATATATATATATATATATATATATATATATATATATATATATAAACTATCATTAATAGTATCATTTATAGAATTATTAACATTATTATCATTATTATTAATATTATCATTATAATCAAATATGACTTTTAGTTATTATTATTAATATTATATATTAATATGTATATAAAAATACACTTATAAGTAATATTACGTATAAGTATGAATTAATTATATTAACAATCTTTATATAGATACTCATATATAACTATTTAGGTATTTATAATATATATATATATATATATATATATATATATATATATATATATATTGAACAAATAATTGAAGAATAACAAGATATGATTCTTCAATCACAGAAGAATGAAATCTCTAATCACAAGAGATTAAATCGAATTAAAACAAAGAAAATAAATGATTCAGTACACTCAGTATCACTATGATTCACTATAACAAGATCAATACAGTTTGATCTTGTTATAACTCACAGATTGAAACAGAAATATCAAACCCTAATTTGAGAGAAATCGCCCAAAAAATACAGAAAAATATGAAGACTGAATAAATTAAAAATAATTTAACTAGTATTTATAAATTAGCAATTTGCAGTTAGCCCCCTTGAAGTCTTGTTTAAGTCGGCTGCACAAAACTTTTCCCTTTTATACTTCAGCCACCAAACATCAAGAATAAGAGAATTATAGCTTCAGTCCCTGCACATACTTAACCCATAAATAAATACAAGCTTAACCAAAAATGTTTAGATTATAAATGTTTATAATTCAATATCCCCCTTAATCTAAACATTAGTAAATCAATCTGAAAGAGTAAGCAGGTCACACAATATATTATGTTGATTTCCATTTAAACCTTTTGTGAATATATCTGCAAGATTATCACTAGATGTGATCAAATGAGTTTGTAAAATTCCAGAACTTATTTTTTCCCTTACAAAATGCAAATCAACTTCAAAGTGTTTTGTTCTTTCATGAAAAACAGGGTTTTTAGTAATTTGTAAAGCAGATTTACTATCACAGAAAATATTAACAGGTAAATTATACTTAATATTTAGATCTTTAAAAACTTTTAAGATCCAAATAATTTCACAAGATACAGAGGCAAGAGCTCTATATTCAGCCTCTGCTGAAGATCTTGAAACAGTTGACTGTTTTTTATTTTTCCAAGAAATTAGATTATTTCCTAAGAAAACACAGAAACCAGTGACAGATTTTCTTAACATGTTACTTTTTGCATAATCAGAATCAACAAAAGTAGATAAGGTAAAATCACTAAAGCTTTTAATAGTAATACCATTACCTGGTGATCCTTTTAGATATCTTAAAACCCTTAAAGCAGCTTTCATGTGAGAATTTAAAGGAGCACACATAAATTGACTAAGACAATGAACAACATAAGCAATATCTGGTCTTGTTAATGTTATATAGATTAATTTTCCAATTAATTTTTGATAAACACTAATATTATCAAGAGGAAAATCAGAACTGGAATAATCATCTATATTAGAAAAAACAACACCAGACTCAATTGGAGTAATAGCAGGTTTACAAGCAAGCATTCCAAATTCTGCAATAACTTCTAAGCAATATTTTCTTTGACAAAGAATAAACCAGTTATTATTTTCAATAAGTTCAAGTCCAAGAAAGTACTTAAGTTTTCCTAAATCCTTAATTTTAAATTTAGTTTCAAGAAAACTTTTACACTCATTAATTGAAGTCTCAGAATTACCAGTAATGATTATATCATCAACATACACAAGCAAGTAAACACAAACATTACCATTTATTTTAACATATAAAGAGTAATCAATCACACTTTGTTTAAAACTAAACTCAAATAAAACATCACAGAATTTCTCATTCCATTTCCTAGGAGCTTGTTTAAGGCCATATAATGACTTAACGAGTTTACAAACTCTAGTATCAGTTTTATCAAAATAACCTTCAGGTAATGACATGTAAACATCTTCAGTTAAGTCTCCATAAAGAAAAGCATTGTTAATATCAATTTGATACAAAGGCCAACAATTTTTGCAAGCAACAGATAAAATGATTCTAACAGTTACCATTTTAACAACAGGAGAAAAAGTTTCATCAAAATCTAAACCCTCTCTTTGATTATAACCTTTAGCTACTAATCTAGCTTTGTATCTATCAATTTCACCTGTTGGCTTGTATTTAATTCTGTAAACCCACTTACATCCTATTGGCTTTCTATCTTTTGGTAAATCATTTAGAACCCAAGTGTTGTTTCTATTTAAAGCCTCACTTTCATCATTCATTGCATTTACCCAGTTTTGGTCTTGACAAGCCTCTATGAATGAATTTGGTTCATGACCTTTGTTCAAACATGTTACAAAACAGTAATTTTCTGATCCCAATTTAGAAAAATTCAAGTAGCTGTTAAGAAAAAAGTCTTTGAATTTAGAAGGAGTTTTTGTCTGTCTACTTGATCTTCTTAATTGAGGAACACAAATATTTATATTATCATTTTGATTGCCCTCAGGGACAGTTTGTGTCTTAATACCATCATCATTGGAAGTTGCAGGTGAAATGTCCCATTCATATTGATTATAAACGTTCCATATTAATTGATTTTGTTGCGAGTTTTTGACCTCTATATGAGACGTTTTTCAAAGACTGTATTCGTTTTTAAAACAAACCATAACCTTTATTTTATCGACAAGGTTAAAAGGACACCACCTAGATTATCAGAAATGATAACCTAAAAATATCACAATTACACACTACCAATACATATTGGTTTACAATATTAATATGTTACAACAAAGTAAATCTCGAATGCAGTTTTAAACAAATTTATACAAGTATGCTGACACCAAATCTTGTCCATATATTAGCATGTGTAACGACCCGGATTTTTTCGATCGTTTTGTACATATGAGATTAATATTTATATAAATTAAACATTACCAACATGATAAGCAATCTAAATTGTTGAGTCTTGTGTTTTTGAAAAGAGTTTTACACAACGTTTTACCGTCCAATTTGACCGATGATATCACGAACTATATAACATACGATAATTATACGATTGTGTACATATATATATTTATACATATTTAACATGATCTAAGGATGGTTTAACATATCATTGTGTACTAATAACAATGAGATTATAAGTATACTTTGAGACTACTAACTTAAATTTTCAAAACGGTAACTATACGTAACATTCTTTGACATATATACCTATAACCTATAATGCTTATACAAGTATCGTATGGATACGTATTTAATCACTTTTAAAGAGCTTAAATACATAAAACAATATAAGTAAATTCACAAAAGATAGTTATATTTGAATTCTCGTTCCGTTTCCTCAAGATTTCTACACGTATACTTAGGGTATATGTACCCGTATTATACGCAGCTTCTAGATCTATTTACTATTGGTATATACCAATAGAAAATACCAATGATCAGCCATGAATGATTAAAAGACATGATAGCAACTTGTGGGAACCATCCTTTGTCATTAATCAAGACTTATGAACTAAAAATCAAAACATAAAATCTATATATATACATGCATATATCACGCCATATATACACATACATATACTTTCATATCAATTTTCTTCAAGCTAGATTATCTTCTAAACTCTCTTATCTTCAACCTTCAAGAGTTCTTCGAAGTCTTCATAAGTTTCTAGCTCCATAATCAAGGTAAAAATATGTTTAAACTTTGATTCAATTCATGTAAGTTAATTATCTTAAATCAAGATATAAACTTACTTACAACCTTTGTTTCTTTCATGATTTCACTTCTTAATCTTCCAAGTCATCAAGAACAAGTTTATATCTTGTTTATTCAGTAACTTTCTTCATCATACTTGAGGTATAACCTTTGTTCATCATCTTGTTCAATTATAACTATCTTATTAAGAATATACAAATCATAACAACAAGAACATAGTTTGAATGATTTCAAATTTGTTTGCAAACTAAATAGATCCTTCTAACTTGAATTTTAAAACACTTCAAGACCTGTAATATATCATAATGATATGCTAATTTAAGAAGATACAACTTGATTTTACAAAGAACACCTTAAAACTGAATCTACATCGTTGGAGTGCAACCAGGGGCTGTTTTGGGTTGGATAATTAAAAACCATCTTAAACTTTGAATTGGAAGTTTATATTCTGGAAAAATGATATTTCTTATGAATATGTTAATATATAAAAATCTCATGGTGTAACTCAAAGTGTAAGTGTTTTTGTAAAAATGATCATCTAGGTGTTATTTTTACAACGGAAATGATCACTTTCATAAGATTCACCAAAGTTTGACCTATAACCTGTGATTTCGAATGCAAACTAAGGTATTTACAGTTCATATTCATAAATAATGACTCGACCCAAGGAAGTGGCAAGTTGAACCAACAAAAACGGAGTTGTATTGAAGAAACTACGGCTAAAACAAAATTGGGTATCCGAAGCTAGTTTAGCTACGAAATTAATTGGAGTAAAACTAAACTAATCATGTCTTTACTAATTAATATGATATTTTATATATATTTACTTATGATTTGATTTTATATAATTCAGGACCACCAGTAAATAACACGAGAAGATTAATCATAAGACCTCATGATTGTACGCAACACGTCATTTGACAACACGGTACTTTATGTACGCAACATGTCATTTGACAACACCGTACCATGGGTCGAGATTAATTCCGATCAATACGAATACGATGGGGTCTTTATTTATTTTATTGAACAACTAATTGTGGACCACTAATATCGGACTGCTAACTACGGACAATTAGATATTAAAAGTATTATAAGTATACATGTAACGATTATTTGAAAAGAAAACATGTTGATATATTATATATGGTTAGGTTCGTGATATCTATCGGAGACCAAGTCATATTAAATATCTTCAAGGCAAAAGTGAGAATATAGTCCCACTTTTAAACTCTAAATATTTTGGGATGAGAATACATGCATTTTATGATTTACGTTATGGACACAAGTGATTAAATATATATATTCTACGTTGAGTTGTACCACTGGCATACTTCCCTGTAACTTGGTAACTACTATTTACATGCGGTATTGTAAACGCGAATCCTGTTGATAGATCTATCAGGCCTGACAACCCCAACCGGACTGGACGACCAGTATTCAATGGTTGCACAGTACTTCGTTTCGGTAACTATACTTGGTACGGTGTAGTGAGATTTCATAATAAAGGGAATATGCGACGTTGATTAAATGTTAAGTATGGTTATCAAGTGCTCAACCACTTAGAATATTTTTATTAAAACGTTTATGTATATGAAATCTTGTGGTCTATATTTATAACGCTGCTAGCATTAAACCTATATCTCACCAACTTTATGTTGACGTTTTAAGCATGTTTATTCTCAGGTGATAATTAAAAGCTTCCGCTGCATTATGCCGAATTTAAGCAAGATTTGGAATATGCATATTTGTGTCAAAAATAAAACTGCATACCGGAAGATTTGTAATGTGAAATATGTTGGAAATCGTATTGTTATTATCAAATGTAAAGTTTGTAAGACTAAGATTATCACTAAACGATAATCATTATTATGTGGTTTAAGCCTTTGGTTATAATAAAGATTATGGTTTGTATCATAAAAACGTATGCAGATTTAAAAAAAAAATGTCACATATAGAGGTCAATACCTCGCAATGACACCAATGAATACGTGACGTTTATATTCGATATGAACGGGACGCTTCAGGTGGTATCAGAACGTTGGTCTTAGAGAACCAGAAAATTTGCATTAGTGTGTCTTATCGAGTTTGTTAGGATGCATTAGTGAGTCTGGACTTTGACCATGTTTAGAAAACTATTGCTTATCCTTGTTGGTTAAAAATTAATATGTAAATATTATGTGGTACTAACGTGCTAGTTGTTATGTGATAGATGTCTGGCTTAGAACTTATTATCACATTCAGCGACTCCGAACCAGAATCCTCAGATAGTGTTCCAGTCATTAACCTATCCGATGATGAAAACGACACCTTTGGGGAAGACTCACAATTTCCGGATGAATCAATTGAAGAGGAACCGGAAAGTGATCCTGAGGAGGAAGAAATATAGAAAATTACGAAAGACAAGTTCGAACGAGGAAAGAAACGAAAGGCTACTTAATTGGAAAATCCAAATCCCGAGTTTAGTGAGGATGTTGTGGCACCAACTCCACCAGACACTTCCACCCCTATTCTCACTATTCCTATTAGTTCTATCCCGACATCCAGTTCTTCAGTCCCTCAGCCAAAACGCAGAGAGACAGCCAGGATAAGCTTTAAGCGATTTCTTTGAACACAAACGTTTTGGGTTAAATGATGCGCTGTTGTATTAAACCATGGGATCATATAATGTTTTGTATAATATTACTAGTGTGGTTTGCTTAATGTTTGATGTAAGATAAGCATATGTAAAATAGTGAAGTGTGAAATGCAATAATTTTCCATGGTGGAGTATTATTTGGATGGTAGTAATTAATTTATGTACTAAGCTATTAAGTATGAACTTTAACGGGTAGGTACTACCCTAGATATAATTATAAAACGCTAATAGGAAGAAAAGGATTTTATAATAATAACTGGTTCATATTATTAATAAGCTACAATGTACTGTAAATACACACTACATCCATAATATTCTATGTGAATAATTATATTTTTTCATTCTTATTGAAGAATATGGCGCGATTGAACCGAATGACGGAACAAGAAATCGAGGAACTCATCAATCAGCGAGTGAACGACAGAATGTTATGGGTCGAGGCTGTGAGAGGTGCTGAAGTTAACCCAAATCCTCGTGTGGGATGTACTTACAAAACTTTTCAAGGTTGCAAGCCCTCATCATTCAGTGGAACAGAAGGACCGGTCGATTTAACTCGGTGGATCGAAAAGATTGAGTCTGTGTTTAAAATCAGTGGTTGTATTGAGAAGGATATGACCAAGTATGCATCGTGCACCTTACAAGATAGTGCACTCACGTGGTGGAAAAACTATGTGAAGGCCGTAGGAGGAGATGTAGCTTATGATACTCCATGGGAAGAATTCAAAACAATGCTAATCAACAAGTATTGTCCAAGGAACGAGGTTAGGAAGTTGGAAGCTGAACTACGAAACCTGAAAGTTGTTGGTACTGAACTCACCAACTACAATCAGCGATTCATGGAATTAGCTTTGTTATGTCCCGAATTGGTACCAACCGAAGAACGGAAGATAGAACTGTACAAAGATGGTTTGCCTAAAAATGTCAAGGAAAATGTTATAGCATCAAAACCCAAGACTATTCATGAAGCCATCACTATGGCAAATGAGTTGATGGACTAGATTATTCTGGATAAGAACACCGATGTCAATACATCGGAAAACAAAAGAAAGTGGGAAGGTAATCAAAAATCCAACAAGAAATAAGAAACCACGCAAGGTGCGGGTAGTGGTTCAAGCTCAGGTTACAAAGGACGAAATCCTTTATGTAACAGATGCCACAAACATCACTCTGGTTATTGTAATGTGGTGTGCGATAATTGTAATCGAAGGGGTCATGTTGCTGAAGATTGTAGGATTCCTGTTACAAATACAAATGGCATCAAGACTCCTGCCACCAATACAAATAGAACTGCCTTGGCCACTGTTACTTGTTATGGGTGTGGGAAACAGGGTCATTATAAGAGCCAGTGCCCGAATCCAGAGAAGAATAACGGATCTGCACGTGGAAGAGCATTTATTATTAATGCTAGA
This sequence comes from Rutidosis leptorrhynchoides, assembly GCF_046630445.1. Classification (NCBI taxonomy): domain Eukaryota; kingdom Viridiplantae; phylum Streptophyta; class Magnoliopsida; order Asterales; family Asteraceae; genus Rutidosis; species Rutidosis leptorrhynchoides. The sequence continues at coordinate 666,622,637 of NC_092335.1, forward strand.
GAGGCGTGTGAAGACCCGGAGCTTGTTACGGGTACGTTTACCATTAATAACTTATCAGCATCTATTATATTTGATACTGGTGCCGATAGAAGCTATATGTGTAGAGACTTTTTACGCTAAATTGAATTGTTCATCATTAGCTCTAGATGCTAAGTACATGATTGAGTTAGCTAATGGTAAACTAATTAAAGCCGATAAAATTTGCCGTGATTGTAAAATAAATTTAGCCGGAGAAACGTTTAAAATTGATTTGATACCCATAGAATTAGGAAGTTTTGATGTAATAGTCGGCATGGACTGGATGTCTAAAATAGGAGCTGAAGTTGTGTGTGCCAAGAAGGCAATTCGCATTCCTCGTAAGGATAAAACGCCGGTAATGATTTATGGAGAGAAGGGTAACTCAAAGCTAAAACTCATTAGCTGTTTGAAAGCCTAAAAGTGCTTGAAGAAAGGGTGCTATGCTATCTTAGCACATGTTAATAAAGTCGAAATGAAGGAAAAAGAGAAGTGCATCAACGACGTGCCTGTGGCAAGAGATTTTCCTGAAGTCTTTCCGGAAGAGTTGCCGGGATTACCTCCATTTAGATCTGTAGAATTTCAAATAGATCTAGTACCAGGAGCTGCACCAGTGGCTCGTGCTCCATACAGACTTGCACCGTCTGAAATGAAAGAGTTACAAAGCCAGTTACAAGAATTACTGGACCGTGGTTTCATTCGACCGAGCACTTCACCGTGGGGAGCTCCGATTTTATTCGTCAAGAAGAAAGATGGATGCTTCCGAATGTGTATAGATTACCTTGAATTAAATAAGTTAACTATCAAGAATCGGTATCCACTACCGAGAATTGATGACTTATTTGATCAACTGCAAGGATCATGTGTTTATTCGAAAATCGACCTAAGATCGGGCTATCATCAACTACGCGTCAAAGAAGAAGATATTTCGAAAACTGCTTTCCGGACACGCTACGGTCATTACGAATTTTTGGTCATGCCATTTGGATTGACGAATGCGCCAGCTGTATTCATGGACCTCATGAATCGAGTTTGTAGTCCGTATTTAAATAAGTTTGTTATCGTTTTCATTGACGATATTCTCATCTATTCCAAAAATGAGCATGAGCATGAGCAGCATTTAAGGTTGGTATTAGAATTGCTAAGAAAAGAACAGTTATACGCCAAATTTTCTAAATGTGCTTTTTGGTTGAAAGAAGTGTAATTTATTGACCACGTTGTTAGTAGCAAAGGAATTCAGGTTGATCCAGCTAAAATTGAGGCCATTGAAAAATGGAAGACTCCTAAGACACCAACACAAATACGTCAATTTTTGGGCCTAGCCGGTTATTATAGAAGGTTTATTCAAGATTTTTCCCGAATAGCTAGACCATTGACAGCGTTAACACAAAAAGGGAAGAAGTACGAATGGACCTCTGAGCATGAGAGTGCATTTCAATTACTGAAGAAGAAGTTGACTACGGCGCCTATTTTATCGTTACCTGAAGGGAACGATGATTTTGAGATATATTGTGACGCTTCGCGACAAGGTTTTGGTTGCGTCCTTATGCAACGAAAGAAAGTTATTGCGTACGCATCCTGACAATTGAAGATTTACGAGCGAAATTATACGACGCATGATCTAGAACTGGGAGCAGTAGTGTTTGCATTGAAGATATGGAGACACTACTTATATGGGGTTAAATGCACTGTGTTTACTGATCATAAAAGCCTTCAACATATTTTCGATCAGAAACAGCTGAACATGAGGCAACGTAGGTAGGTCGAGCTGATAAACGACTATGATTGTGAGATTCGCTATCATCCAGGGAAAGCGAATGTAGTGGCTGATGCTCTAAGTAGAAAGGAACGAGAGCCAATTCGAGTACGAGCGCTGAACATAAAAATTCGCATGAATCTCAACTCACAAATCAAAGAGGCTCAATGAGAAGCTCTTACTAAAGAAAACATAGTAAATGAAATAATGAAGAAGTATGAGAAGCAACTCGTTATACGGAAAGATGGAATTCGATATTTTGCAAAACGTTTTTGGGTACCAAAGTTGGGTGGATTAAGGAAGTTGATATTGAACGAGGCACATAAGACAAGATACTCGATACATCCTGGAGTTGGAAAGATGTATCAAGATCTTAAGACGCATTATTGGTGGCCTAATTTAAAGACAGACGTTGCAACATATGTCGGGGAATGTTTAACTTGTTCCAAAGTCAAAGCAGAACACCAGAAGCCGTCAGGGTTACTTCAACAACCAGAAATCCCAGAATGGAAGTGGGACGGTATTACCATGGATTTTATCACGAAGTTACCCAAGACTGCATGGGGCTATGACACCATTTGGGTAATATTTGATCGTCTCACCAAATCTGCACATTTCTTGCCTATAAAGGAAATGGATAGAATGGAGAAACTATTACAATTATACATAGAGGAAATTGTTTCAAGGTATGGAATACCTATTTCCATTATATCCGATCGTGATAGTAGATTTACATCAAAGTTCTGGCAATCACTACAGGAGGCCCTGGGAACTCGTTTGGATATGAGCACCGCATATCATCCGCAAACTGACGGGCAGAGTGAAAGAACAATTCAGACTCTTAAATACATGCTCAGGGCATGTGTGATCGATTTTGAAAACGGATGGGATAAATATCTACCATTAGCAGAATTCTCGTATAATAATACTTATCATGCGAGTATTAAAGCTGCACCATTTGAAGCACTGTATGGAAGGAAGTGTAGATCCCCTATCTGTTAGAATGAAGTAGGAGATCGACGATTAACTGGTCCCGAGATCATACACGAAACTACTGAGAATATAGTACAAATCAAGGAGAGATTGAAAACAGCTCGTAGTCGCCAAAAGAGCTACGCCGATGTCCGAAAGAAACCATTAGAGTTTCAGATCGGTGACATGGTTATGCTAAAGGTGTCACCTTGGAAAGGTGTAATACGTTTCGGCAAAAGGGGTAAACTGAACCCAAGGTATGTAGGCCCGTTCAAGATCATCGAACGCATTGGACCGGTAGCTTATCGACTCGAGTTACCACAACAACTCGTCGGAGTACATAATACGTTTCACGTCTCAAACCTTAAGAAGTGTCTTGCAAAGGAAGACCTCACCATTCCTCTTGAAGAAATCCAAGTCGACGAGAAACTACAATTCATAGAAGAACCAGTCGAAATCATGGAATGTGAAGTTAAACAGCTCAAGCAGAGCAACATACACATTGTTAAGGTTCGTTGGAATGCTCGAAGGGGTCTCGAGTTTACTTGTTAGTGAGAAGATCAGATGAAACAAAAATACCCACATTTGTTTCCCGATAACGCAAAATAGGTACAACTTTAAAATTTCGGGACGAAATTTATTTAACGGGTAGGTACTGTAACGACCCGAATTTTTTTGATCATTTTGTACATATGAGATTAATATTTACATAAATTAAACATTACCAATATGATAAGCAATCCAAATTGTTGAGTCTTGTGTTTTTGAAAATAGTTTTACACAACGTTTGACCGTCCAATTTGACCGATGATATCACGAACTATATAACATACGATAATTATACGATTGTGTACATATATGTATTTATACATATTTAACATGATCTAAGGATGGTTTAACATATCATTGTGTACTAATAACAATGAGATTATAAATATACTTTGAGACTACTAACTTAAGTTTTCAAAACGGTAACTATACGTAACATTCTTTGACATATATACCTATAACCTATAATGCTTATACAAGTATCGTATGGATACGTATTTAATCACTTTTAAAGGGCTTAAATACATAAAACAATATAAGTATATTCACAAAAGATAGTTATATTTGAATTCTCGTTCTGTTTCCTCAAGATTTCTACACGTATACTTAGGGTATATGTACCCGTATTATACACAGCTTCTAGATCTATTTACTATTGGTATATACCAATAGAAAATACCAATGATCATCCATGAATGATTAAAAGACATGATAGCAACTTGTGGGAATCATCCTTTGTCATTAATCAAGACTTATGAACTAAAAATCAAAACATAAAATCTATATATATACATGCATATATCACGCCATATATACACATACATACACTTTCATATCAATTTTCTTCAAGCTAGATTATCTTCTAAACTCTCTTATCTTCAACCTTCAAGAGTTCTTCAAAGTCTTCATAAGTTTCTAGCTCCATAATCAAGGTAAAACTATGTTTAAACTTTGATTCAATTCATGTAAGTTAATTATCTTAAATCAAGATATAAACTTACTTACAACCTTTGTTTCTTTCATGATTTCACTTCTTAATATTCCAAGTCATCAAGAACAAGTTCATATCTTGTTTATTCAGTAACTTTCTTCATCATACTTGAGGTATAACCTTTGTTCATCATCTTGTTCAATTATAACTATCTTATTAAGAATATACAAATCATAACAACAAGAACATAGTTTGAATGATTTCAAATTTGTTTACAAACTAAATAGATCCTTCTAACTTGACTTTTAAAATACTTCAAGACCTGTAATATATCATAATGATATGCTAACTTAACAAGATACAACTTGATTTTACAAAGAACACCTTAAAACTGAATCTACATCGTTGGAGTGCAACCAAGGGCTGTTTTGGGTTGGATAATTAAAAACCATCTTAAACTTTGAATTGGAAGTTTATATTCTGGAAAAATGATATTTCTTATGAAAATGTGTTTGTGTGTGAGCTCTTTCACGTGAATATGGGGTTCCCATATAGGCTCCATTAGTTTGTTATTTTGTGAGATATTTCATGCTAGATGTTAAATGATGGTTCCCACATGGTTAGATGACTCACATGGACTGCTAAGAGCTGATCATTGGAGTGTATATACCAATAGTAAATATATTTAGAAGCTGTGTATTGTACGAGTACAAATACGAGTGTATACGAGTAGAATTGTTGATGAAAATGAATGAGGATGTAATTGTAAGCATTTTTGTTAAATAGAAGTACTTTGATAAGTGTCTTGAAGTCTTTAAAAAGTGTATAAATACATATTAAAACACTACATGTTTATACATTTTAACTGAGTCGTTAAGTCATCGTTAGTCATTACATGTAAGTGTTGTTTTGAAACCTTTAGGTTAACGATCTTGTTAAATGTTGTTAGCCCATTGCTTATTATATCAAATGAGATGTTAAATTATTACATTATCATGATATCATGATGTATTAAGATATCTTAATATGATATATATATATACATTAAATGTCGTTACAACGATAATCGTTACATATATGTCTCGTTTCGAAATCATTAAGTTAGTAGTCTTGTTTTTACATATGTAGTTCATTGTTAATATACTTAATGATATGTTTACTTATCATAATATCATGTTAACTATATATATAACTATATATATGACATCATATAGTTTTTACAAGTTTTAACGTTCGTGAATCACCGGTCAACTTGGGTGGTCAATTGTCTATATGAAACCTATTTCAATTAATCAAGTCTTAACAAGTTTGATTGCTTAACATGTTGGAAACACTTAATCATGTAAATATCAAATTCATTAAATATATATATAAATATGGAAAAGTTCGGGTCACTACAGCAGGTACACAATTACTTGATGATTCAAAAGAACCAATAAGTAAGGTATTGTTGCCATCATCCTTAGTACTGTCTCTCCCTTCATCATTGGGACTTACAAAAACAGTTGACTCATGATTATCAGTAAAAATATTTTGTTTAGAATTATCAGTAAACTCATCATAAGAGTCAAAAAAGTTTTGATAATTCACATTATCTTCAGTAAAACTAGTTTTAAAAACAGAATCCAATTTGAAAAGAAATATATTTTCATAAAACTTGACATCTCTTAAAAAAATAAAGCTTTTATCATCCAAGCAAAACAACTTATAACCCTTTTGAAAATTAGAATAACCTAAGAAAACACATTTTGAAGCTCTACTAGAAAACTTATCATGATTGTTTAAAACAGTTGCAAAACAAAGACAACCAAAAGTTTTTAAATGGGAGAGATTAGGACATTTTCCATAAATCAATTCATAGGGACATTTTCCATTTAAGACAGAATAAGGAAGCCTGTTAATAAGATAAGTAGCAGTTAGAACACATTCAGACCATAAATACAGAGGTAATCCCCCCTGAAACATAAGGGATCTAGCAACATTAAGAAGATGCCTATGTTTCCTTTCAGCTATTCCATTTTGTTGGGGTGTGTATGTACAAGAAGTTTGATGAATAATCCCTTTATTTTTTTATAAACTCACTCATTTTGTTATTTAAAAATTCAGTGCCATTATCACTTCTAATAGTTTTAATTGTTTTACCAAACTGATTTAAAATTAAGTTGTAAAAAAGTTCAAAACAATTAAATACTTCTTCTTTTGATTTTAACAAGTAAGTCCAAACAGCCCTTGAAAAATCATCAATAATTGTTAAGAAATATCTGAATCCATCTTTACTTTTGACTTTATATGGTCCCCATGTATCAAGATGAATTAATTCTCCTAAGCTTTTAGTTTTGTGTTCACTCAATAGAAAAGGTTCTCTTGTTTGCTTTGCCTTATGACATGTATCACAAGGTTCATTGTTATCATTAATTTTACTAAAACCAAGTTTATCACTTAATTCATTTAAAGCTTGATTAGCAGGATGACCTAACCTTTCATACCAGAGTTTATGTTTAGACAAATTAGTATATATCATGTTGCTCTTAAACATCTTACCATGTAAAGTTTCATCAAAAAAGTAAAGACTATCAAATTCACTACCAGTCCCCATTAGCCTTTGATGTATTAAATCATGTATATAACATTTACTTTTATCAAAACTCACAACTAAATTACTGTCTTTGATCATTTTGTTAATAGACAATAAACTAACACAGTATTGAGGAATAACCAACACTTCATACAGTTCAATAGTGTCAGACAGTCTTAAGTTCCCCATTTGTAAAATTTTAGCAACAGTACCATTTGGATGGTTAACAGTTAAATTTAAATCAGTAACATCAATAACATTATTTAAGTTTTGAGAATTAGAAACCATGTGTTGATTTGCCCCTGAATCAATTATCCACCCTTTAGAAACAAACTTAGATTGAAAACAGTTTGAAGAAATTTTATTATCAAAATGTGTATTAAAAAACACATTATTATTTTGAAAGTTACCTGACATGTTTGATTCCATTTGACTGTAAGCAGGTTTCTCATTAACAAGGCTAAGTAGCTTCATAATCTGTTCACTAGTAAGTTGAACATTAGTAGTACTTGTATCATGTTTATCACTAACACAATTATTGCAATTAAACCTAGGTGCACCTTGATTAAATGGTTTCTTAATATAGCCAGGAGGATAACCAATTAACTCAAAACACCTCTCAACAGTGTGACCAAGCATGTTACAATTAGTACATTTTAAAGGTGGATTTTTATATTTTCTTCTGTTATTATTAGAGTTATTATTAACAACATTAACAGTTTTAAAATTGAAAGCAGATGATTATGTTTTGCTAACATTAGAACTTGAAGAAGTATGCATTCTATGTGACTCATCCATAGAAATAATAGAAAATACAGTTTTAACAGTAGGAACAGGGTCAGAGGTGAGAATTTAACTTCTAATAGGAACATATATATCATCAAGACCCATTAAGAACTGCATAAGTTTTAAAAACTGAACATGTTCTTGAAAAGACTTATTAGCAGACACAATATCATCAATTTTAATCATATCATCAAATTGTCTCCACATAGCATTCAACTTATGATAATAATCAGATAATGATTGTCCAGATTGACTACATGAATTAATTTTCTGATATAGATTAAAAGTAACAGAAGCATCTATCTTATTATAGGTTACTTTTAATTCAATCCAGAGAGATTCAGCAGTTTTGGAGAAAATTTGGCTACTATAAACATCCTCAGATAAAGACATAAAATCCAGGTAAGCACCACAGAATTACATCTATCCCATTGACTGAGTAAAACTTCATCATCTTCATATTCATATCTAGGACAAGAACCATCAATAAATCCTAATTTATTTTTAGTTTGCAAAGCAAGTTTGATATGACCATACATTAAATTTTTAGTACCCTTTAACTTTTGAGTAATAAGTGATGCTCCAGATGTATCACTAGGATGTAAGTAAAATGGATCATTAAACTCTAAACTACTAATCTTAGTCATACTACCAGAACTAACAGAACTATCATCAGACATGATTACAGATAAAAGAAGAAGAAGAAAACAGAAAAGAAATACAGTAAACACACAGTAAAAAACAATCAACAGATATAGCAATTAATAAAAAATAGAAAACAATTAGCACACAACAAAAGCAACAAATTCACAGATCAGACACCTGTAAGGAAAGAAAGAACAAACCCCAATCGACTGGTTACTAACCAGGCAACCTGTAGAGATGATTTACAGTAAAAAATGGTCAAGATCAAACTACGCTTGATCAGGTATTCATAGATCTCAAGGATCTAGATCAAGAGTTGGGCGTAGTGATCTGGTCAAACAAGGTAAAAGAAAACACAAATAAACGCGAGACTCCCCTTTGAAGAATCCAAGAATAAAGCAGTAGCAGTAGAAGAACACAGTTAGGGCTTTGAAGTGAAACCCTAATTTATCAAATCAATGAACCCTTGCACCAACAGAATCAACAACCGAACCCAAGCACAGTAGAAACACTTTTCTTTCAATTGGCTGAAAAAAGAATAACCAGAATCACAGAAACCCTAATTTTCCAATTCAATTGAAAAACAGGAGAAGAATACAATAAAGACGAACAGGATCGAATCAATCAACCTTGCCGCTCTGATACCATGAACAAATAATTGAAGAATAACAAGATATGATCCTTCAATCACAGAAGAATGAAATCTCTAATCACAAAAGATTAAACCGAATTAAAACAAAGAAAATAAATGATTCAGTACACTCAGTATCACTATGATTCACTACTAACAAGATCAATACAGTTTGATCTTGTTATAACTCACAGATTGAAACAGAAATATCAAACCCTAATTTGAGAGAAATCGCCCAAAAAATACAGGAAAATATGAAGACTGAATAAATTAAAAATAATTTAACTAGTATTTATAAATTAGCAATTTGCAGTTAGCCCCCTTGAAGTCTTGTTTAAGTCGGCTGCACAAAACTTTTCCCTTTTATACTTCAACCACCAAACATCAAGAATAAGAGAATTACAGCTTCAGTCCCTGCACATACTTAACCCAGAAATAAATACAAGCTTAACCAAAAATGTATAGATTATAAATGTTTATAATTCAATAAATATATATATGGGCACGATCCATGGATAAGTTTAAAAGGAGTACAAACGGGATAAGTAAAATAAATTTTTTTTTTTTTTGAATTTTTTTTTACATTCATAAATCTGCATTAAAATGCACCTCTAATCAATTTTTTTCATAAAAAAAAAAATTCAAAATCTTTCAAAAATCGATGATGAATGGTAAAATTAAGGGGGATGATTCTCACACACTGTTTTTTGATCCTCACACACCAATTTACTTGAACTCCTCCCTAATAATAGGGTAAAAGGGTGTGTGAGGATAAAAAACAGTGTGTGAGAATCATCTCCCTAAAATTAACCATTCATCGGGTTAATTTATCATTCATCTTGTTTACGATGAATGATAAAATTAATCAATGCTAAAAAACCCAGATGAATGGTTAAATTAACCATTCATCTGTTTTTTTTATCATTAATCATAAACAGATGAATGGTTAAATTAACAATTCATCTGCTTTTTTTAGCATTAATTAATTTTATCATTAATCGCGAATAAAATGAAAGATAAATTAACCAGATGAATGGTTATTTTTACCATTCACCATCAATTTTTACCATTCATCATCGATGTTTACCATTCATCATCGATTTTCGAACGATTTTGTTAAAAAACTTTTTAAAAATTTTTCGTTTTCTTCTATTTGCATATTAAAGGATCGTTTTTTTATAAAAAAATTTTTTGAAATTTTACTTATCCAGTTTGTACCCCATTTAGTGCTTATCCATAAATTGGTCCACTATATATATATATATATATATATATATATATATATATATATATATATATATATATATATATATATATATATATATATATATATATATATATATAATATTGGTTCCTTCAAAAATTTTGGACCCTAGTCGATCGCCTATCTTCCCTATGTTCAAAGACGTCACTGATTGGTGTCTTGAGAGCAATCTTAAGAAAGCTTCAAGAAGTGAACCGTTAACGGTGGTGTAATGAATTTTTTTTTTTTTCTATTTTCTAAATTTATCAAAAAAAAAAAAAAATCATATTTTTGAAGGTTATTAATCAAGAATTAAAATACGAGTAATAAAATATTTTGTTTGAATAGAGTAATAAGATTTATTTAAGACGTCATTCCTCAGCGTTTATCCCACTTAATGTAACTTTTTATATGCCACGATCGTGTGTGTTAATTTCCCTCATTCTATTAGGATTCTCCTAACCGCCACTTGCCCCATATTTACCTGCCAAATCTACTACTTTCACCAATCATATTTCATTACGTCATATTCAACCAAAACATGCATCCTTCTTGTTTCCATAAAGTTAAAATCCACCTTGTTTACACAAATTAATGTTAATTATACATGAATAGCACATGTTTGTCAATCTATTATGTATACATTAATAGCACATGCTACTCAATTTATTCTTAAACAACAAAATAAATATCATTGCATCAACTTTTCTTCTGATTATTGTAGATTTGTAGACCCTAATGTCTAAATATGTAGTAACTTATATACTAGTATATACGCTTTATGAAACTTTTATATTTCTGCGGATTAATTAATATATATGTGATAGTGAGCGTGTGAGTTTAATTTCATCTAAAAAATTTTAGCGGTGAAGTAGTGGTAAAGTAGTGGCGAAGCTTGAACACTTTTGTAAGAGACGAAAGTATATGTTATATCAAGAATAATAAACGATTTTTACATATAATATAAATTTATAGTTTGTTAGAAAGCATATGTGTACTTATCTATCAAAAAATAGTAAATATACAAATTATACCGTAAAATTGAACCATTAAATTAAATTCGATATAATCAAATTCGACTACCTAATATAATTATTCAAATATATTGAAATTTATAATAGCAATTAATATCAATAAAATAACAATAACAACTAAACTATATATTATAAAAGTATAACACGTTCGAATGGAGGCTATAAATTATTTGGTAACCATAAAGTGAAAATTGTAGCATTTTTAGTTGAGAGCGTTTAATATTTTGAATTAACCAAATATAAAGATCAAAACGGTGGTCACAACTTTCAAATGCCACGAGCTTTAACTATTTAAGCCATATTTTTTAATACGAAATCAAATTTAGTTGATATAAAAATCTAAACGTTCAAAACTCAAAGAGCAACACATTCAATTACATAGCTAAATTTTGGCGAGGATCGAGATCCCCTTCTTGCCCCTTAGAATATCCTTCGGAATGAAGATTGCCTACATATATGCTTGCTAGGTGTTATGAATTTCTGCAATAAATATTTTCAACCCGTGCGAAAACTACATAGGGACAGGGAGGCACCTGCCTCTAGTGAATTTGAAATTTTCAATATTAAAATTTTGAATTTTTTAATTTTGTCCCAATGAATTTGAAATTTTCAGAATAAAATTGATTTTGTCCTCAAAAGCCTTTATATTTTGCCCAAAATTCCTCTAGATTTTGTTCTCAGCCCAAAAGCCATGATCCAAAATGTTGTATTTTCATGAAAGAATGAACGAAAAAATATACAGTGAATGTGAACCCCTTTTTTTAAAAAAAATTTGTTTTCAATAAAAAAAATTATGGTTCCGCCACTACTTTCAAGTAAACTTTTCTGTAAGAGAATTATCGTACATGAAAATACAAAAGGTGTATTTTATATGTGACATGTATGACGTAGTTCACAACATAAGATACATGTAAAGATGAAAGAATAATGTAAAGATGAAGGAATGGTTATGAGAAAATAAAAATTGTAGATCGTGCTTAGATAAGCAAATATGTCCAATGATAACAAATGATAAATCAAATTATTTAGATAAGTCATTAACAGCATCATACAACAGTACAAACTCATACACCTACGGTTAGGGAGTCAGTTTTACTTTAGAACAACTTCATCATCACAGATTTCAGTTTTAAACTTTAAGTTGAAAAGGAGAATGTTAAATATTTTTATTTATAAATATACCTTCAAAATTTAAGAAATAATATTTTTTTCCCATTACGGTTACGCCGATGAAAGTAAGTTGTCGGAAAAAGCCTCACAGAACGTTACAACATCAACTTTTTGCCAGACTTCCCGACGGCATTTTGATCAAAAGATACACGGACGACAAGTTGTCAACATGTCGTCAACAATTTATTTACATAGTATTATTTTTTCAATTTTTAATTTAGACGCAAAAAATTTCTTTCTCGTTAAATTTTGACGATGACATGCCAGTTCCACTATTTATTAAGTAAAATGTGATATATAAATAACTATAAAACTATATATATATATATATATATATATATATATATATATATATATATATATATATATATATATATATATATATATATATATATATATTGGTTTTTGTTGTCGTGTTAGCTTCATTACATTAACTAAGTTGAATATTTAAATTACCCACGGGTTCACTCGAGGGTCATAAACATCCGCAAGTTACATGGGTGAAAAGTTTTACCTCCTAATGAGTATGTGTGTCTCAACGGGCGAAAAATATTCTTAACAAGCGGATTGTAGATATATTGCATCGCTAGCGAGATGTCACAATCCAACAATTTTATGGCCCAACCCACTAAGTTTATGGCCCAATATGTGAAAATCAAAGAAGGCCCAAGAACCTCATGGAAGTTCACTAGAACTTTCCCATGAGTTCTTCCATGGAATGGTATAGAATGTCCATGGAAATATCTAGATACATGAAGCTTCTAGTTCTTAGATCTTAGCCATCCATTGTATTTAATCCTAGCCATCCATTTTGTGATATGAGTAGTATAAATAGGGGTGGCCTCATTTGGCACACCACACCTCAAAAATCTCAAACATTCTCTCTTGTAAAGCATTCTCAAGCAATATAAGTATTTTCTTCAATTCCACTTGTTCTATAATATTTTCTCTTTTGGTTACTTGAATCGTTATAAGGTCCGAGAAAGGCTGACTTAGTAGAGACTAAGTGCCGCACGTGAGCTTATCGAGATAAATCCGTGACATTTGGTATCAGAGCCAGGTCGATTCAAGGAGATGGCAACCGAGACCGAGAAGAATGTGAGCGCAACAAGTGGTGTGATGGGTGATGAGACTCGTGGTCGGGTAGAGACTCGCCAAGGAGCCAAGAAGAACCGAGGTACGTCCAAAGACTTTGTCGCAAACTTGAATAAGAGGATCATGGATGTAGAGACATCCATGGACGGCGTGAAAGCAAAGGTCGAAGACGTCCACCAACGTTTGGATGGTTTGGACGGGGACTTTGACGAATTGAAAGATGATTGCAAGAGTGCAATCAACGTGCTAGACGTTGACATGCGACGTGAGATCCATGACTTAAGGGGTATGCTCATGGGTGAGATTACGAAGTTGCGAGGCGAAATGGAGGGGGAGGTCTCCACTATTCACCAACGCCTCGTGGATTTACAAACCAACATGAACTCTTGTTTGAGATTCATGGCTAGTGGGGGTGGCAACACTGGATGCAATGCTCTGAAGGTGGACATTCCCAAGCCGTCACCGTTCGTGGGGAAGCGGGAAGCCCGAGCGGTTGATGATTTTATATGGGAGATGGAACAATACTTGGAGGGAGTCAACATAGTAGATGATGCAATGAAGATCAAGACGGCAACTCGTTACCTGAAGGATACCGCAGCATTATGGTGGCGTCGTCGATATGGAGATATCGAGAAAGGTACGGTTACTATTGATACTTGGGATGATTTCCTTACTGAACTTAAGAATCAATTCTACCCCAAGAATGCTCAAAAGGATGCGATGAGTCGTCTACGTAAATTACATCATTCCGGGACGATTCGGGAGTATATTAAAGAATTCACGAACCTTAGCCTGGAGGTCCCAGATATTCCCGATGATATTCTTCTCTTCTATTTTCTCGATGGTTTGCAACCTTGGACTAAAACGGAGTTGGAGAGACGAGGAGTCCAAGACCTTGCCACCGCAATTGCTCAAGCGGAGGCACTAGTCGACCATGCTAATAGGAAAGATTCGTTCAAGTCAAAAGATAAGAAGGTGAGCCATGAGAAAGGTGGGGGAGATAAGCCCGCCCAATCAAGGAATGATAATACACGTAAGCCACCAACCGGGAATAACAAGAGCATAAAAACTTCTTACAAGAATGATGGATGTTTCATATGTGATGGACCGCATAGAGCCCGAGATTGTCCGAAGAAAGCTAGCCTTCATGCTATGGAAGCTCAAAAGGCGGGTTATCAGGATGAGGAGCGGTGCATAGGATCAATGCATATCCTCAACGCAATCAAGGCCAAGACGGAGATACCCAAGGTAGTGGCTAAAGGACTCCAATTCGTAGATATTAACATTTGTGGAGATCGGGTACGAGCTTTGGTGGATACGGGAGCAACTCATAACTTTATCTCCACCGATGAAGCCAAAAGGCTAGGACTTAAGGAAACAAAAGAGAGTGGCATGATGAAGACGGTGAACACGAGTGCCAGGCCGATTAGTGGGGTGGCTAAAGACGTATATGTGAAGATTGGAGAATGGGAAGGAATGATTGATCTCTCAGTCGTGCCTATGGACGACTTCAAGTTGGTACTTGGGATGGAGTTCCTAGATAAGGTACGCGGTTTCCCTATACCGTTCGCTAACTCACTGTGTATCTTGGATGGTGAGAAGACTTGTATGGTGTCAACCGAACGTGGAAGCAAGAGTGCATCCAAGTCACTTTCGGCCATGCAATTCAAGAAGGGGTACAACAAGAATGAGACATGCTATTTAGCGGTAGCAAAGCAAGAGACGGTTGAAGATAAGGGAAAACTAGAGGTACCCAAGGAAATTGAGAAGGTCCTTGATGAGTTCAAGGATGTCATGCCCAAGGAGTTACCAAAGAAGTTACCACCTAGAAGGGAGGTTGACCATGCGATTGAGTTGGAGCCGGGATCAAAACCACCTTCCAAAACCCCATACCGAATGCCACCACCCGAGTTAGAGGAGTTGCGAAGACAACTCAAGGAGTTGCTGGATGCGGGATACATCCGACCGTCAAAATCCCCGTATGGTGCTCCGGTGCTATTTCAAAGAAAGAAGGATGGGTCCTTGCGGATGTGTATAGATTACCGGGCACTCAACAAGGTAACTATCAAGAACAAATACCCAATCCCACTTATTGCTGATTTGTTCGATCAACTTGGGAAGGCGAGATACTTCTCCAAGTTAGACTTGAGATCGGGATATTATCAAGTCCGAATTGCCGAAGGAGATGAGGCTAAGACCACATGCGTGACGAGGTATGGCGCTTATGAATTTCTAGTCATGCCCTTTGGTTTAACCAATGCCCCTGCCACATTTTGTACTTTGATGAACAAATTATTCCACCCGTTCCTCGACAAGTTTGTCGTGGTGTACTTGGATGACATAGTCGTGTATAGCGACACCATGGAAGATCATGTGAGGCACTTGAAGCAAGTATTTCAAGTACTAAGGGACAACGAGTTGTATGTGAAGCTAGAGAAATGTTCATTCGGATTAGAGGAGGTGGATTTTCTTGGACATAGAATTAAAAATGGGAAGTTACTCATGGATGGGGCTAAGGTCAAGGCAATTCAAGAGTGGGAGGCACCAACGAAGGTGACTGATTTACGATCTTTCCTTGGTTTAGTAAACTACTATCGTCGTTTTATCAAGGGATACTCGGCGAAGGCGGCTCCATTGACAGAATTGTTAAAGAAGAATAAAGCTTGGTTGTGGGATGAGAAATGTCAAGCAGCATTCGAGGAGTTAAAAGGAGCTGTCATGGAAGAACCGGTGTTGAGACTTCCGGATGTGACCATTCCGTTCGAGTTACACACAGACGCATCGGACTTTGCTATTGGAGGAGTTCTAATGCAAGAAGGTCACCCAATCGCGTTCGAAAGTCGAAAACTTAACGAGGCGGAAAGGAAGTACACTGTGCAAGAGAAAGAGATGACAGCGATTATTCATTGTTTGAGGACATGGAGGCATTATCTTTTGGGATCAAGGTTCGTGATCAAGACGGATAATGTGGCAACGAGTTATTTTCAAACCCAAAAGAAGTTGAGTCCCAAACAAGCTCGTTGGCAAGACTTCTTAGCCGAATTTGACTATGTGTTGGAGTATAAGCCTGGGAAAGCCAATGTGGTAGCTGATGCCCTAAGTCGTAAGGCGGAGTTTGCAGCGATCACAAAACCACAATTCTTCCTTCAAGATCGTATAAAGGAGGGATTAGAGCATGATTCTATAGCCAAAAACCTTGTTGGATTGGCTCGAGACGGGAAAACGCGAAGGTTTTGGCTCAAGGGTGATCTATTATTCACCAAAGGAGACCGGTTATATGTGCCTAGGTGGGGTGATCTTAGACGGACAATCTTGAAGGAGTGTCATGATTCAAAGTGGGCTGGTCATCCAGGTATCAAGAGGACACTGGCATTAGTAGAAGGCACTTATTATTGGCCAAGGATGGAAGACGACGTAGAGACGTACGTGCGGACATGCCTAATATGCCAACAAGACAAGATAGAGCAACGCCAACCAGGAGGACTATTACAGCCGCTACCTACACCGAAAGGACCATGGGAGAGTGTTTCCATGGACTTCATTACTTGCTTACCCAAGTCGGAAGGGTGTGGGAGTATTATAGTCGTGGTAGACCGGTTTTCTAAGTATGGTACCTTCATAGCCGCATCATCCGAAGTTACCGCGGATGAAACCGCAAAACTATTTTTCAAGAATGTGGTGAAGTATTGGGGGATACCACATGTGATAGTAAGTGATCGAGATCCGAGGTTCACAGGGCGTTTTTGGACAGAGTTGTTCAAGATCATGGGGACGGACTTGAATTTCTCCACGAGTTTTCATCCCCAAACGGACGGACAAACAGAAAGGGTGAATGCACTATTGGAGCTCTATCTTCGACACTATGTAAGTGCAAATCAACATGATTGGGCTAAGCTCCTTGATATTGCTCAGTTCTCTTATAACATGCAAAGGAGTGAGTCCACGGGGAAGAGTCCTTTTGAGTTGGTGACAGGACGCCAACCTTTGACCCCAAATGCTTTGGCCGCTTCATATGATGGAAGCAGCCCAGCCGCTTATAGAACGATGAAGGAGTGGCACGAACAAGCCGACTTGGCCCGAGCATCTCTAGATAAGGCGGCCAAGAAAATGAAGAAATGGGCGGATGAGAAAAGGCGACATGTTGAGTTCAAAGTTGGGGACCAAGTGATGGTGAAGCTTTTACCTCAACAATTCAAAACATTTAGGAAGGTGCACAAAGGATTGATCCGGAGATATGAAGGCCCATTCCCAGTAATTGGACGTGTTGGGAACGTATCTTATCGAGTCCAACTACCGCCCAAGTTAAAGATTCATCCAGTCTTCCACGTAAGTTTTCTAAAACGTTATCATGGGGACAAGGAAGAACCAGAACGAGGAGTTTCCAAACGAGCACCAATGGCAGTTGCGACTTCGTTTGATCGTGAGGTGGAAGATATCTTGTTACATCGAACGGTACGAAGACGAGGTGTGCCGAGCTATAGAGAATACCTAGTTAAGTGGCGTAACTTACCCGATAGTGAAGCAAGCTGGGAGGCCGAAGACCTATTGTGGCAGTTCACAGACAAAATCAAGAAGTATCACGAGGATCACACGACGAGGACGTCGTGAGCTTAGGTGGGGGAGAATGTCACAATCCAACAATTTTATGGCCCAACCCACTAAGTTTATGGCCCAATATGTGAAAATCAAAGAAGGCCCAAGAACCTCATGGAAGTTCACTAGAACTTTCCCATGAGTTCTTCCATGGAATGGTATAGAATGTCCATGGAAATATCTAGATACATGAAGCTTTTAGTTCTTAGATCTTAGCCATCCATTGTATTTAATCCTAGCCATCCATTTTGTGATATGAGTAGTATAAATAGGGGTGGCCTCATTTGGCACACCACACCTCAAAAATCTCAAACATTCTCTCTTGTAAAGCATTCTCAAGCAATATAAGTATTTTCTTCAATTCCACTTGTTCTATAATATTTTCTCTTTTGGTTACTTGAATCGTTATAAGGTCCGAGAAAGGCTGACTTAGTAGAGACTAAGTGCCGCACGTGAGCTTATCGAGATAAGTCCGTGACAGAGAGCCATCCCCACATTTTATTTACTAATTTCGTTAATAATAATTACTCTGTAGTAAGCAATTCAATATTGAAAACACTACAAAGCCTCCACTCTAACATATACCACGTGGCAAAATATGAATAGTAATATCACACTAGTGTGTCCCACATCCCCACTCAAAAACGAATATATAAAGCTACATCATCCCATCTATCTCCTCCAAGCTCATCCTACAACTTCCATAATTTACTTCACCGGAGAAACAATCAAACAAACAAACATTCCTCACTTCACAACACTAAAAATGGGCACCGGAGAATTCCACTACCCGAAATCGAGTTTCGATCAACAACAACCTCACAAAGTTGCTATTCCACCACCACAACCATTCTTTAAATCATTAAAGAATACAGTGAAAGAAACATTCTTTCCTGATGATCCACTTAGGCAATTCAAAAACCAACCACCTTCGAAAAGAATCGTTCTTGGTGTTCAATATTTCTTTCCCATTTTCGACTGGATTACTCGTTACAATTTAAGTTTCTTTAAGTCGGATATAATTGCTGGTATTACCATTGCTAGTTTAGCTATTCCTCAAGGAATTAGTTACGCTAAACTCGCTAATCTCCCGCCAATTCTTGGACTATGTAAGCTTATCATGCCTCTTAAAAATTATATAACCAAAGTACATACTTACACTTTCTAAAATAATCAAATAAACAGTTTAACTAAAGTGTTTATCTTTTTAACACAATTTTTTTCACGAATATATACATATTGTCCCTCATAATCGAGGGGCAACTCAATATATGCTTAGTGTCTTTTAAAGCTACTTTAAATAGTTTACTACTACCTCTGTTCCATCACAAGTGTCCACATTTCTATTTTGGGATGTCCCATTTTAAGTGTCCAATTTGTGTTTTAACCAATGAGAAGAGGTTATTCTGGAGAGAGAAGATTTCTGATTGGTGGAGAATGAAGTTAGTGGGATTTTCTAAAACTGTGTTCAAAAAGTAAGTGGACACTTATAATGGAACGAGAGAGTATTTTTTTTTACTTTTAAAATAGTAAGGTGAACAGTTTATTTGGCTAGAATCTTAAACGCTTTGTATGTGATTCTAAGCACGAATTTAATATTTAATACTGTTTTTTTTTTTTTTCAGATTCGAGCTTCATTCCACCATTAGTCTACGCCATGATGGGAAGCTCAAAAGATTTAGCAGTGGGGACGGTGGCAGTGGCGTCCCTACTAACCGGTTCCATGTTAAGCGCAGTTGTGAACCCGAATGAAAAACCGAAGTTATACCTTCAATTAGCTTTCATGGCTACATTTTTTGCTGGCGTTCTTCAAGCTTTCTTAGGAATCTTGAGGTTAAATTTCAAAGCTTAATTAAGTTATCATCATCATTTTTTACACATAGAACATAATATAGAAAGGTTAAACACATAATTACATGTTAATTAAATCCATGCAGGCTAGGGTTTATCGTCGATTTCTTGTCACATGCAACGATCGTAGGGTTTATGGGAGGTGCTGCGACTGTGGTTTGCTTACAACAACTTAAAGGCATATTGGGTCTTGTACACTTTACTCATGGCACCGATCTTGTGTCTGTTCTTCGGTCTGTATTCACTCAAACCCACGAGGTTTGTGATATAAGTGTCTTTTTTAAATGTACACATAGTTTTATATAGTTTTATCCTATATGTTATTATTGACAACAATTTTCACCAATCAAGTTTCATCTTCATAGCGGAGCAAATTAATATTGAAATTTTGCCATTTATAACACCACTAATTGAGTTGTATAATAGTAATATATAGTTCATATTTTATTCTTATTCTTATTTCAATAGATAAGGTAAAGTAGTTTGATACTAATATATATGTTTGTTGCTTGGTATTAATTAGTAAATATATTGTCTAATTGCAGTGGAGGTGGGAGAGTGCAGTTTTAGGAATCTGCTTCTTGTTCTATCTTTTGGTTGCTAGATATATTGTAAGTATATTCTAATTCATTTAGTGAATTTAATCCCTACAAATTTTGAAATAGCATAAAGTAAAATAAAGTATTCCGTAAAATAAAATAAAGTAACCAACCTTTTTGTAATAGTCATCAAGCTATTTATCAATCTAAACAACAATTTTGGGAAACCAGTTATTGTGTATATATCTATAGAATTGTACAAAGCTAGTAGTGATCATTGACTGTTTAAAAAATGAATCATTATATTATAAATTTCCTAATGATTATAGGTATATTTATATGTTTCGGCTGATAAATTGTTGTGAACAGAGCACGAAACGACCAAAGCTATTTTGGATATCAGCGATGGCTCCATTAACGTCAGTAATCTTAGGAAGCGTTCTAGTGTATTTGACTCATGCCGAAAAACATGGTGTTCAAGTGGTTAGTTTCTTTCTCTTTTTATATATATAGCGTTGCATTTTAAACATATCGTACCATATGCCATATCGCGTTTATACATGTCATTATCGTTGTACCATACATAAAATTAGGCGCTTCATTAATTATTAGGTGACTCGTCAATAGTCGAGTAAACTATTAGCATAAGATTCTTTCGTATTGTATAAACATTTTAAGTAATTTAGTACAATAATTAGTTTTGTTGTTTTGTATAAAAAAATACAGATTGGTGAATTGAAGAGAGGGCTAAACCCAATCACAATAATGGACTTGTCTTTTGGATCAGAATATGTATCTACCGCAATCAAAACTGGCATTGTCACGGGAGTCATTGCCCTCGCTGTAAGCAACTCGTACATTGTGCAGTACAACTTGTACATCCTATTATTAGCTTTAGCAACTTGCATCTTGTTCCAAAATTTCACAATACTCCAAATGAATAATGTCGCTCACGGGAGTGCCGTTTGATCACTAATCCAGATAACTAACATTCCGTACAAAGTACATACTTGCAAGCAAGTTAGGTTGAAAAGAAAAAAAAAAAGACGCGAGACGGGGTCGATACGATCAGATAAAAGGTCGAAATGAACGTAGACTAAAGTTGACCTTATATATATATATATATATATATATATATATATATATATATATATATATATAGTGGTAGGATCAAGAGGGAAGTAACCATTCGAGGGAAGCAAAATTTTTTTTTTCGTTTTTTGAAAAAACTTTGTTCACGAACATTATAGATGAGATGAAAATATGAACATTTAGTAGAGACACTTTGTGATAAATGTTTTTATTTTGGCGGAAAAACGCTCGAAGAAGTAATATATATCAATTATCGTATTTTTCGAGCGTATTTTGAGGTTTTAGCTATTGGGGTTTAGATATTAGGGTTTAGATATTAGGGTTTATAGGGTTTAGATATTAGGGTTTAGAAATTTAGGGTTTAGGGTTTAGATTTAGGGTTTAGATTTAGGATTTAGATTGAGTTTTTAATACGAACGGTTTAGAGTTTTGGGTTTAGGGTTTGGTGTTTTGGGTTTATGGAATAAACCCAAAACCCTAAACCCTAAACCCTAAACTCTAAATCGGGCTAAATTTTACTTCACAAAACATGAAGAAAAAAAAACGTTTATATTCTTCACGAACAATATTATCTTTAATGTTATTTTTGTCGATCGTTTTCCAGCCTAAATAATAACATTCATCACGAAGTGTCTCTTCTAAATGTTCATATTTTTGTGCGATCTTGATGCCGAAAAAAAAATTTCAAAAAAAAAAAACGAAAAAAAAAATTTTGCTTCCCCCCGTTTCCCCCCCGATTGGTTCCTTCCCCATTGATCCTGCCCCTATATATATATATATATATATATATATATATATATATATATATATATATATATATATATATATACACACACACACACGCATATTATAAAGCCAAAAAAGTTTTGGTTAACCAATTTATACCTGTAATTGCTATTACAATATAATCGCTATTACTGCTAATGTAATACTAAAAAGTAACACTAAACTATATCAATTTTTGATGATTTGTTAACCGAATTTAACCGAATTTTCGACTTTTGACCGGCGTTGACCCGGCCTTTTCCGTCGTGACCCGACTTTGACCGTCGATCTACTTATTAACCGTCGAGACGGGGTCGAGAAAGGCTAGTCACCAAAACGATGCAACGGCTGTCACAACAGACACAACGGACGTCGTTTGCAACCATGCTTGCAAGTTGCATAGATAAGGGGTAAAAAATGTAATTTTGTATATCATGAAGGGTCGTAATGTAAACGGGAAACGGATAAAGTCTGGGGTTGACGTAGTTTTACTCTGATGTACATGACCCTAAACGAATTCTTCGACGATTGTTTCTGACCAATTTTGTCGCCACCCTAAATTATGTTGCTACCAAGGTTTGAACTTGAGACTTCTTGTCGATATATCAAGACCTTAACCAATAGTTTATGTTAGGATGGTTTGGAGATAGAATTGTAAACTTGCATAGGAGTAATTAATAAAAAAAATCCCTTAAATCTTTGGTACAAATTATTGGTACACAGGAAGGAATTGCAGTCGGAAGAAGCTTTGCTATGTTCAAGAATTACAACATTGATGGTAACAAAGAGATGATTGCATTTGGAATGATGAATATTGCTGGTTCTTGCACTTCTTGCTACCTTACAACTGGTGTGTGAATTACCATTACACCCTTTGTATGTTGCAAAAAACTAGACTATGTTACTAGCTTCTAACAAACATGTATTCCATTGGATTTAATTTACATTATAGGGCCATTTTCGCGTTCGGCTGTGAACTTCAACGCTGGATGCAAAACCGCGGTATCAAACATTGTAATGGCGATGGCGGTTATGATCACATTATTATTCTTAACCCCGTTGTTTTATTACACTCCTCTTGTCGTATTGTCTTCAATCATTATTTCTGCAATGCTCGGTCTTATTAACTACGAAGAAGCTATTCATTTATGGAGTCTTGACAAATTTGATTTTGTTGTATGCATGAGTGCATACTTTGGTGTCGTTTTTGGAAGTGTTGAAATCGGACTAGTCATTGCGGTATAGTACTTAGCCATACAACTTTTCGATCTTGACACATATTGTTGCATTTTCGCTATAATGATAAACAATTCAAATGCGACAAATGTAGGTGGCATTGTCTTTGCTTCGGGTGCTCCTTTTTGTCGCGAGGCCACGAACATCGGCGGTTGGTCACATACCCGACTCCACAATTTTTAGAAGTATGGATCAATACACAAATGCGAAAAGCGTCCCTGGAATCTTGATACTTCAAATTGATGCACCAATTTACTTTGCTAATGCTGGTTACTTAAGGGAAAGGTATGTTTATTTAATTTGCTGTCTTATACTTTTAAGACTTATTTAAGAACAAAAAAAATTAGTAGTAAATCTTTGTTGGTTTATCAGGATTTCAAGATGGGTTGATGAAGAGGAAGACAAATTAAAGTCTACGGGAGAAAATAGCTTGCAGTATGTGATACTCGCATTGAGTGGTAAGTGATCGATGATCGAATAACAAACTTTATGCCTAATTCTTAAGATATGAAAAATTTAACGCTTGGGTGCAGCGGTTGGAAATATCGACACAAGTGGGATCACAATGCTTGGAGAGGTTAAAAAGCTTATGGAAAGAAGAGGGCTAAAGGTAACCCATACAAATGTATTTTATTTCTATGAGCGACACATTGCTGAATCAAACCTTGTTACTAACACCACCTAATTTTTATTAGTTGGTTTTGGCGAATCCCGGAGGAGAGGTGATAAAGAAGTTGAACAAGGGGAAACTAATAGAAGTGATCGGGCAAGAATGGATATATCTAACGGTAGCAGAGGCCGTGAGCGCGTGCAACTTCATGCTCCATACTTATAAAAATGTTGAGAAACCAATTTCGAGTGGATCGTCATCTGGAAAAGAGACATGGAATGACAATAATGTCTAGTTCGATGTTGCTATAAATCACTTGACAGTATTTGTAGTCAATGGTGTATTAGTAACCATAAATAATCTGTATATTGAGTAGCTTGTTTTGGAATGAATATTAACTTCGAGTTTTTCTTCCTTATGTAAGTAAAATATTTTCTATATTAATCCGAGGGTTACGGTACAAAATAAAATAAAATCCTATCCTATCCTGTCTCTAATAAAGAAGATAAAAGATAAATCTTTTTTATATTACAGAAAAATAAAATGATTGTCTAACTGTAATTGACTAATCGATCATATATTCGAATATGGGCCTAGGATATAACAAGTGGGGTAGTGTCAGCCCAATCCCCATATAATGTATACAGAGAGCTTCGAAATCCTTAATTTTGAAAGATAAACTTGACTCTTAGGCCTGTAAGGCAGAATTATGTACTACCAACAACCAAATGTTTCAGCATTATGATTCAAACAATCCAATCTATGTTTTGAGGTGGCTCGACAACGATCAAACTTATATATCTTGAACAATTTAATACTAGCCGTTAAATTTATTTATAACTATTAAACCAAATATTACAAACCGAGTAGTAAGCACACGATAGCCATTGATTTGAAGTTGGCACAAAATTGAATCCTAAAACATATGTATGTTTCACAAATTAAATCACAAAAACAAATTTTGATATTTTTTTTAATGGAAAATCTTGATAAGTTATTAAATTAGGTATTTTTTTTTTTTTTTAACGGCATTAAATTAGGTATTTTGATGGGTTAAAATGGTGATGGATTACTTATTAAATTAAAATTCAAAATTAAACTTAATAATTGTAGTTTTTTTTATTATTTTTATTTATCTAAAATTTAAATTTAAACTAAAAAAAATACTAGTAGAGAGCAGTGTTGTAAAAAGGGTCAAGATAGTCATCGCAACGGACGTGAAAACAGATATACTTGTGTACCGTCGCAACGGATCTAAAAACGGGTAAAAACGGTCAACGTTAAAACAACGGTCAACGACGATAAAAAACGGTCAAAAACCTTAAAAAAAATGCCGAGACGAGGTCGAGAGGGGGTTGAGGTGGGATTGAGACGGGGTCGAGACTGATTTTGACGAACGTTGACTTTTAATATATATTTTAAACATAAAATTTATTTCCAAGTTAAAGAGGAATATTTCAAATTAGAAGTAGATATTGGGTGTGTTTGGATGAAAGTAGCTGGAGCTGGAGCTGGAGCTTGTAGCTGGAGCTGGAGCTTATGAGATTGAGCTGGAGCTGGAGCTTATTTTTTAAGCGGGTAGCTGGAGCTTATTATTTTTTATAAGTGTTTGGTAAACTAGCTGGAGCTTATTTTTCAGTTCATAAGCTCTACTTTTTTTTCATAAGCTACTGAAAGTAGCTTATTTTTCCAGAGCTTATGATTTTCATAAGCTCTACTTTTTTGGTCTACCAAACGAAACTTATGATTTGGAGCTTATTAAAATCATAAGCTCAAGCTCCTATAAGCTCCTATAAGCTCCTATAAGCTCCAAGAAGCTCGTCACCCAAATACACCCATTAGCTTTTAATTTTGCATAATATTTGAAATGTTTATGTTCAAAATATATATTAAAAGTCAACGTTAGTCAACATCCGTCCTACGTGGAGATTCCGCTTTAACGATTGCGACGTCCCAAAATCCTAACCGTCATGATCCCGTGTAAACGTCTCGATACCATCTCACGTTTTTTACGACCTCGGTAAACAGTAATATATACTCCGTATATGTTTGGTTAACCACAATCCAAATTCCAAAATCAGAAAATGCATAGAAAGAATATAGACACTACTACTTTTATGTACTCTTAACCAAAGGTCAAACACAAGTCCCAATACTACCATTCCCAATCTGATTTCCAGCTTCAATTTCACTGAAACCTTGCACATAATTTCACTAAACTTGTACGAATTTCTATCATTTCACCAATAATCCGATTTCTAAATGGCTCCAAAGAAATCAAACCATGAATTTTCACCCAAAAAGATCAAAATACAAAAGATCCCAAAATGAAAATAAAGAAGAAAAAAACATCATCAAACACAAACACAGAAGCAGCAACGGCATCAGTAAGTGGTAGTGAAAACAGAGGTGTTGATTCTGAATGGTGAATTTCTTTTTGGGATAAAAATGCTTCCGCTCCTTTTATTATTTCTACCTTTTATCATCGTTTTTTTTCCTTTAAAAAAAAAAAAAATTTATATATGATGATCATTTATCAGAGTAGAGCTGTAGTTATTGGTTTATACCTATCTTTTTCTTTTTTTTTTGAAAGGCAACCATTTCATTGAAATAAGGAAAGTAGTCGAGTACAAAGGAGTGTTTATGCATGAAGGTCATGCATTACATGATACAAAGCACATAAACTATACAACACGAAATATGAATTCACGAGAATAAAATCTCAGTGTAATTATTATAAGTTATTAATAGTTTGTGCCTAGGGATCCAAGAAAAGAAGCTCTGCTTTCGAGGAAGCTCGTGGGAACCGTGTAATATCCTCCTTAAAGTTGTGACATTCACGAACATCTGCAGCAGCAGTAACACTCGGTCGGATTGATATCATTTCAAGAGCTGGAGAATGATTAAGTAAAAGCTTTACAAAGAGTAAAAGCGGTCTTGATACCAATACACGTGTGATAATTATAGTTTTTAACCGTCTCAAAGTCTGATTAAAAGAGCCTGATGCTTCCAAATAAGTTTGTGCTTGTTTCACATCCAAATGCATGTTCACATCCAAATGCATGTAATGACGCCGCTAGAAATACATTCAAAGGGAGACCGTGCATTAGAAGCACACACTATAAAAAAAAGTTTCTATCTTTTTTGACGTTTTTGACACTTACAAGCAGTGTTGTAAAAAACCGGATTACTCGCGATTAATCCCCGATTAATCTAGAATCAATCCGTTCCGATTTCCAAAAATCCGTTTAATTAAACGGTCAACATCAATTGATGGATCAAAATCGAATTTGGTAATCAAAGTCGGTCAAGTCAAAAATGGTTAACATTTTAACATGAATTTAAACTCGAATTTTATAGTTTTGAAGCAAAATGAACAATTTATTTTAGACAATTATGTTAAAATATATCTTTATATTTATGGTTTTTTTCTATAGTTACACATAATTTTTAAATTTTAATATTTAAGTGTATACAGTACAATCCGATAAATCTCCGATTAATCCCCGAATTGCCAATTAATCCTTCCAAAGTCCCGACCGATTAATCTCCGAATAGCCTCCGAATAGCGAATTTTGCAACCTTGCTTACAAGTGTCACAAAGTATTTGACACTTCAAAGCATTGAAAAGGAAAACCCGTCAAAAAAGTTAGTAGCACTACTGTATTTTGATATCATAATTTTTCAAGCTTAAAAATTTTTGACGCCATATATTTATCGCTTCCAACTCACATGTCACATTTATAAGGGTTAAAAATTCATATAAAAAGTGTCAACAATTATAATAAAAAGGTTTAGTACTCTTTACCTGGACCCAAGCCTCTACAGTGAGTCGTTCTAAGTTAGGAGAATTCTGAAGGAAACATAAAGCACTCTGAATATGATACAAGTCACCAAAATTCAAATCATAAATGGTGAGTGTTTTTAATCTTTTAGCTGCGTGTGAAAGCCACTTGGGGATGTTTTCTGCAATACAAGACTGCAATAGAAGGGTGAAAGTAAGACTTCAACTTGAAATGATGGAAAACAAAGAAGATTAAACATTATATAATATTTCTAAAGTTGAGAAATTATACCTGAAGAAAGTACCCATCCACAGATAAAGATGCAAGATCGGGCAAGTTACATAAAACTGACAACATATTTACTTTTTGAATTTCTGGAAAAGGTGTGGACAAAGAGAAATGAACTGTAGTAAGCGACTGACTATTAAGCAATAGCCGAAAAAACATGACATCATAGCAAAAATAAACCCTTATACTTTTAAGATTTGGTGCCATGAGGTTAAGATTGTAAACACATGTGCACATATCATGGTTGTAAAACTCGGCCAACTCGGCCGAGTAATCGGCGATTACTCAGTTGGAAGAACAAAACGAGTAATCGGTGTCTAACTCGTCCAATTACTCGGTCAACGCCGGTCAAACGGTGGTCAACGGCGTCGGAAAACTAAGATCTTGCCTGAAACGTGAAAAGATGAGGAAGGAAAACAGGAGGCGACTGCGGATTTGTATGGTTTCAAAACCGGCGAATCGTTGTTTCCCATCGGAATCTTCGAACTCCGGATTTGTGTTGTTAACGTCGATCTGAACGATTCCAGTAGCTCGTGTCGATCTGAATGATTTGAAACCAGACACTTGTAGATCTGAACGATTTAAAAACCAAATGAAACTTGTTTATCTTCTTTCTTTTTAAGGGAGGAAAGAGAGATAGACTTGCTTTTAAATCCAGAAACTTTCAGAAAAGAGAAATGGAGCGTGTATCTATCTCTCTTCACATTCACATCCACATCCACATCCAGAAGGAGTATATTATTATTTTTAATTTACATTTAAACCCCCTAAACATTAGTTGTTATAAATTTCAACACTTCAAGAGTTGAAGTACAGTTTTTCTTTCAATTTCATTATCAAATAAATACAACTCTAACCCTTTCAATTAAAACCAATATTTAGATGTAACTAAACTTTATATATTTAACATTTATATTTATAAAATACTTGGTTATAGCTAATATATATTATATATATCTATTATATATCTATAATATATTAAAATATTTATTTATATTAGAAAAGTCAACAAAAGTCAACATCCGAGTACTCCTCCGAGTTCTCCCCGAGTTGCCGATTACTCCTCAAAAACCTCCGGCCGAGTACTCCCCGAGTCGCGAGTTTTACAACCTTGGCACATATCCAGGCACATGTTCTTTAGCTGTGGTAACTTCTTGACAGTTTCACATTCAAATGAAATTCTGGTGAATGAGAGATGTTGAAGATAGAGAAATTGTTGACGACACTCGAGGGGGGGAGGCCCCTTAAGGGTAAATCTAGTAACTTGTAATTTCCTTAGTTCTGAACAATGAAACAAATACCAAGGAAGTTGGTCACGTCGATATGAACCAGTAAGGACAAGTTCCCTCACAGGCTGTCTTGACAAAGATAAAAACCATTGTTCGAGTTGTTGGAAGCTAACATGAATCCCATTTGGTATGTTGAGATGTACCTTCAAGATAGGCCCTTTAAGAAAGTTTAAAAGTTTGTTTGTGATCGTTATAAAATCATCACGATAAATATGATCATCATCATCATTATCATTATCATTATTGGGCAACTTATCAGAGAAATGTTTATCAAGAATCATTGAACTCATTGTGGTCCATTTGTACCTCCAGTTTCTAGATAGAATGCTGGTCCTCACGGCATCTTGAATAGGGAGCCGGTCTAATATAGAGCCTATCAAGTAGTTGGGCAGATTACTCAGATTATCCTTTTCGGCACATGTCTTCATATGATTACCTATATATATCATCAATACATTCAAGGAAAAAACCAACACAACACAACAGTGAGTTTATTTGAAAGAAAACCAATTAAATTCAATCAACATATAAATACATAGAATAAAATGATATTTCTTGATGATATAGACCTTAAATAATTACTACGGAGTACCTAACCAGGTTAACAAATTAAATAATTACTACAGACATAAAACTTGTAAATTGAACCTGGTTTAATTAATCAATCGAAAACCTAAAGTAAGGCTTGTCATCTAAGTGAAGTTAACCGAAACTCCTATGTATTATGTATTAAAGAAGCTATGACATATTAATTAATTAGTTTACACAACATAATACTAGATTAAATCTCATATCAAACATCAAAAGTGAAAACGTACCAAGCTTCACAATTAAGGATGAATCCATCTTAAAGACCAATCAGTTAAAAGCGTACCAGGCGGCTTTAAAGGTTATAGGTTCGGATTTAGGGCTTGGTGCGGTGGTTGATAGCGGCGATGATGCAGGGTCGATGAAGATTAAGTCGCTGCTGGTCTTATTAACCCTATATTTTTTTACTACTAATTGTCATTGCCAAAGGTGTCGTTTCCTCAAGCCAAAAACCCTACATTACTAACTTTTTTACTACTAATTGTCATTGCCAAAGGTGTCGTTTGTCATTGCCAAAGGTGTCGTTTCCTCAAGCCAATAACCCTACATTACTAACTTTCATTGCCAAAGGTGTCGTTTCCTCAACCCAACACTACAGTAGTATGTTGCTCTTTTCACACCAGGATTTTGCATTTATGTTGCTCTTTTCACACCAGGATTTTGCATTTTGCATTTTGCCCCCTCTTAACTCTATATTACTAATTGTCATGACCAAATGTGTCGTTCCCTCAAGTCAAAAACTACAATAGTATGTTGTCCTTTTCACACTAGGATTTTGCATTTTGCCCGCTCAACTAGAACCAACTTACACAAATTACATCAAACTTCAGGGGTTAAATTCTCTAATTCTCTAATATATTACTAATTGTCATGGCCGAAAGTGTCGTTTCCTCAAGCCAAAAACTACAATAGTATGTTTCCCTTTTCACACTAGGATTTTGCATTTTGCCCCCTTTTAACTCTATATTACTAATTGTCATGGCCAAAGGTGTCGTTTCCTCAAGCCAAAAACTACAATAGTATGTTGCCCTTTTCACACTAGGATTTTGCATTTTGCCCCCTCAACTAGAACTAACTTACACAAATTACATCAAACTTCAGGGGTTAAATCGTAAATTCTCTAAATTAAAATAAAAAGTTCGCCTAACTACTTCGACAGCACGTATCTTTCTCCTCGCTCCGAGTTAAATTTCACCGATCACACCGTTAAACCCGAAATATTTTTATGAACAAAATGAAACTAACTACGTTCGAAACAGACACTTTCTAAAAAACGCTAAACGCAACGACAGCCCGTATCCTCCCGCTCGCCGCGAGTTAAATTTTTCCGACTGCACCGTCAGACTCGAAATAATTTTAGGAACAAAACTGTGAGAATCCGAAACTAATCCTCCCGGACGACGTCTTCAACAGTTGGTCCCATTGCGATGATCGACTCCAAGTAATGTCTTTAGTATGAGCAAATGCACAGCGGAAGACTTAATTTGTACCTGAGAATAACATGCTTTAAAATGTCAACATAAAGTTGGTGAGATATATAGGTTTGATGCTAGCAGCGTTATAACAATGGACCACAAGATTTCATATTTATAAACATAATACACTCGCAAGTGTATGAAAAGCATTCCAAGCAGTGGGCACCCGGTAACTAGCCTTAACAAGAGTGTGTGCCCCTGAGTTATATAATATGTGCACCGAATCAAGTGCGTTCCGTTAACCTCGAAGTACTAAACCCCCGTTCTTCTAGTTTAGTAGTGACTAGAATAACATCTGGGTGGGGGTGTAAAACCCGATAGATCTATCTTTAGGATTCGCGCTTACATGCTATAATAACATATAACTAAATTACCTAGCACATCAATCCGCAGAATATCATTTTTAATCACTTGTGTCCATAACGTAAATCATTTATAAAAACAGCGCATGTATTCTCAGCCCAAAATATTTAAAGTTTAAAAGGGACTATATACTCACCTAATGTATTTTGTAGTAAAAATACATATAACACCATTGATCAATTATAAGGTTGGCCTTCGATTCACGAACCTATATCATTCGTATATTTATTAATACATATAATTGTAACCAAACAAATATATATTATTATTGGTGATATGATTTTTATATTAATAACTTATATATGTAAATTTTTATATATTTATAAATAATACAATATTAATAAATTACTAATAATATTTATAATAACTTTATTAAAATGATAATATCAATAATAACAATACTAATACTTATAAAATGATATGAATACTATTATTAATGAAAATAATAATAACTGGTGTTATCTTCCATAATAACAATAATAATAACAATCATAATAATGATAATATCAGTAGTTTTTAATATAATGAAGAATTTAGTAATAATGGTGATAAAATTAATAATTTTGATATTAATACATAATGTTTAACCCTAATAATAATTATAACAATCTTGTTACGAATGTAGTCTTAATAATAATATTGTTATTAATAATAATAATAATAATAATAATAATAATAATAATAATAATAATAATAATAATAATAATAATAATAATAATAATAATAATAATAATAATAATAATAATTTTTAGTTTTGGGAACTACCTCAATATAGCTTTTAAAAAAAAAAGTTGCCTCCTGCAGGGATTGAACCTAGGACCCCTCAAATACCATCACACATCTTAACCAGCTGGGCTACCGCCCGTACTCTGATATGATACAGAACCTACTACTATTTAACCTGAATTATTAAATGGTTCCTTCTCCTTCCTCAAAATCGAATCAGAAACAACCCATTTTAAAAAAATTCGCAGCAGGCAGGGATCGAACCCGAGACACCTCACTCACTCGAACACACTCTAACCAGTTGGGCTGTCGCCCGTTTTCTGAATAAGTATGAAACCATTTGTTTATAACCCGCTAATAACTATTCCCCATTCATCTTCTTCACACGAATTAAAATCAACTCAATTTAATCAATACCGCAAAAATCTACTTGGGTTTAATACTTGTAATCACAGAAAACGACTCATGTATTGATTTGAAATTAACAGAAACCAGTAAAAAGAAATATAAAAGAAGCTATACAGCCCGTTCATGAACACAAACGACCTTAAATCACTTTTCGAATTCTAGGTTGTTTTAGACAAGATTTACAACATGAACTATACTCCATATCTTTATTATAAACTTTCTAAACCCCTAATTATTCCTAAAACATAAAACTGAATCCTAATTCTTCAAAATCAGAAACGTTTGTCTTTTTAAAAAAAAAAAATTTGATTTTTGAAATTCGAATTCAGAAAACGAAATTGGGGTTTAAGAACTTGCAGTTAGATTACACATCCGCTTCCCATCCAAACTGTATTTTTAGTTTTTGATTTATGTTACGAGCTCGACCTTTTGCATAACGAAGTTAAAGAACAGGGGTGAGAGAGATATATAAAATATAAATTTCTGTTAATCTTCAACAAATAATTGTAACAGATAGCACAGAAGATAAACGAGTGATTTATACAGCAACCATGATAGGATCAATTTGTTATGTTGTGCTAGTGGGCATCAACTAATGAATCACGGGTAAACAGATATGAAGAAGAAAAGTTAAAGATATATCTGTTTTTATTCTAATCCTTTAGTTACAGATAAACATATGTATATATACACTTTACACGCGTTTTTTTTTTAATATTCCTATATATATATATAATTTATATTTAATATTAATAATAAATAATAAATAATAAATATCAATATATTGATAATAATACATTTAATAATATTGGAAGTAACCAAAACACTAATATTAATTATTTTAATAATAATTATGTTAATATTAGATAATAATAATGATGTTAACTAAAAAAAATATATTTTTCATAAGATTATTTATAATACTAATAATAATACCATTTGTAATAATATTCATGTTATTAATGATAATAATGATATTAATAATATAATAAGTTATATATGTCAGTTTTTATATTTATATCAACATTTTAATGATACTAATATTTTATAAAATGAAAGTAATAATACTAGTATTAATATTATATTTTAACCTGTAGTTTATTTTATAATTTCTTAATTATATATATTTAATAGTTATTCATTTTAACAGAATATATATATGCATAGATATCACATATATATTTCTTCTACTATATATACAATTACGTTTTAAATATACATATGTTAATTATTTATATATCGAAGCACATAAACTCAAAGTATAATATTTTATTAACGTTATCAAATAATAAATATATAACGTATGTACACATAAATGTTCGTGAATCGCCAGGCATGGTCAAAGGGTATCTAATCATCCGAATATAGATTTTAAACTTTCTAGACTCAAGATTACAGATTTTGCTTATCATGTCGGAAACATATAGAGTTTAAGGTTTAAATTTGGTCGGAAATTTCCGGGTCGTTACAGTACCCCCCCGTTAAAGAAATTTCGTCCCCGAAATTTGGTAGAGGTTGTCATAAATAACAATAGAAATGTTTTCATGACGAATATGAGGTAATAACGTAGTTTAATCATTATCGGAAGATATAGATAAAACGATTCGATCATAGGAAACGCACGAGTGAAGTTATCACAAAAGAGTGAAATGAGTAATTATGAAATCATTTTAACCGAGTACGTGGTTATAATTGATTTCCGGATTTTAAGGGATTTAAAGAAGAAAAAATCTTACGTAATAAGATTTGGTTTTTCGGCGATCAAAATTTTCTTTGATTTAATGCGGCAATCTGTTTTGATTCCTTTGTCGGATACTTTACTATAAATCTACTCCTTCGTTTTCCTTATTTTTCGCAACTCACATCTTCTATTCTTTCTCCTTAATTCCTACTTTGAGACATTCGCCGATATGCTCCATCCCATTCTGATCCTTGATATACTCTTAGTTTTCTCATCTGTCATTATTCTTTTTCATCTACCACCAAAAGAATCTATTTACTTCTACTATATTCTTGCGGTGATAATGTTTCTAGTTTTCCCGTGTCTCCATATCGCTATCGGCATTGTTATACACGGTTTAAAATTTTAAGATTATTGTTGAACTTTATATTCTTCATTATTTTTCGAAGCTTCATGCTTTCGTTTCCTCCTCCCGACTTCAAGTCAAGCGAGTAATGGTTCGGAATTCGTAGGTATAAAGTTTGGAATGAACATAGCTAATGCTTTTAGAAAGAAATGGTAATGGCAAAATTTTGATTTGTACCAGAATATCATGGAAAAGACCGCATCATCAAGAAATATTTTCTTGATATATTTCGAAATTGAATAGAATGTAAGAGCCGTGTAACATGGTACATGGTGATGGTACTGTAAATCATCACATTCCATTAGAAACCCAACATGACTTAATGTAATATAATGACGTTGATCAAGTGTCATTGTATTATACTAATTCATGCATCAGTTCCCAACACTACTTCTAAACATTCTTATTTTAAATTTGAAGGTTTCAGAATTTAGAAACTACACAGTTTCTTTCATGTTATATTGCAGATATCACGGAATGATAAATGATTTCAGACAAGGTTAGTTGTGAAAATATCTCCGAAAATATGGAGAATATTTATAACGGAAGATACGAAGATGTCTTATAATGTCTAAGATATTATGATGATAAAGAATATCATCTAGGAAGGTTTAGGGTAAGGAGTAGGGTTCTTACTAACGATTTCAGCAGGCGCTGGATCATTTGGATTCTTTGAAGTCAAACTTATTCTTTGTGATTTGTTCATGGTTTCCTTCATACTTTGCTCAATCCGGTTTCTGGTTCCAAACCTTTTTTTTTTTCTGAGCTTCCCCATCAAACTCTTGACTGTTAAGGTCGTTTACGGTTTTTGCTGCTTCATCAGCATTTCAAGAACTACTTCATAGTTCAGGGTGTTTTTCAGAACTTCACATTCGAAGCATGAAATTCTTAGGGATAGACATTATAGGTATAACTGGAGAAGTTCTGCGAGATTTTCAAAATACTGATTGCGGATTCCATCAAAGGGATGACGAGCTGCTGGTACATGATGTCGTGGAATATGAAAGGTTCTCCAGTAATGACGACGAAAGGATAACATATTTATATCGAGATGATAATAAAACTAGTTTTACTCAGAAGTCAAACTGGAGCTGTGACAAAATTAGCTTCTTGAAAAGGAATTGTAAAGTTGTTTTTGCTAATAAATGATAAAGAATTCAACACTAATATGTGTTAAACTATGAATTTGGATTCGAGAGTTTTTCAGGTGCATAAATCTTTTCTTCCGTAGATGAAGTGCGGTTGGTTCATCTTTCCGATCGAGGTGTTTTCAAGAATCATGAAAAGTTGTGAATGCGAATTGTAATCGCCAAGATACGAATGAGGTTTAAGATAGAATCAAGTGGCAAACTTGAAGATTAGTTTAGTTTCATATGTTATAATCAATATTTTAATTCATTTTAATTGTCCAAAGTTAGCAGTCTAATTGTCCAATGGTCCAATGATCCAATATATTCATATATAATTTAATATATAATATTCGAATTAAATAATACGTATCGTGACCCGTGTACCGGTCTCAGTGTCGATCACAACTCAAAGTATATATATATTTTGGAATCAACTCCGACCCTGTATAGCCAACTCCCACCTTCACATGTAGAGTGTCTATGGTTGTTCCGAAATATATATATAGATGGGTCAATATGATAAGTCAAAACCTTGTATACGTGTCCCGTTATTTAAAGTGCGTAAAAGTAAATAACAGAAATTAAATGACGATAAATAAAATTGCGAGAATGTAAATTGCAATAAATTAAATGTTAGACGGGAACAGTTAGCTAGGAACAGTTAGCGTGGATTCCTAACAATATTTCAATTTATTTAACTCGTCTGTTTCTAACAAATTTTATTTTGTCCAATGTCTTCTTCTTTATGCCACTTGTTGGATTCTGATAGGTCAAAATCCGAATATGAAATTTGAATAGAAATGGTTATTCTGTGGTGAACGGATACGTGTATTGGTAGTTGTAAGTAGGATAGTAAATGATCGTTGAATCAGATTCGAAGAATGTACAGTGTAACTTATTAATGTGAATTCTAAATATTCCTCGGGTACTACCCACCCATTAAAATATTTTCATCATTAACAGTTTGTACGAAAGAATTTTTAATTACAATTTCATCGGATGTAATCATGAATTTAATGAGTCAATAAGGTATTAAACTCATTTAATTTATTGTTAGCACTTGATTACATGATCTCTAAAACTTTAGAGATTACATAATTGCCATGCCGGACAAAGGTAAATGAGGTAGAACAATACGTAGAACGAAATTAATCAATGTAGAATAATATGTAAAACAAGGAGTATACTTGAAATACAGATGATGATATTGAAGCGTGTGATGTTAATATCCGAGGTACAGATCGTGACGTTGAGATTTATGACGTGATTGTGGTTGAGGTGATAAGAGTATTGTCGGCGTTGATGATGGTGGTACGGATTATGCTGCTGGTGTCTCCACACCAGATTCTCCAAAGCCATTACTCGATCACGTAGTTCGTTAACTTCTTATATTACGTCGGGATGATTGACGATTGAAACGAGCGGGTGAGTAAGATTCGAAATATAGGATAATATGTAATCGTAACAGGATATTCTAAAAATGAGAGGGTAAATGGTTTCTCGAACAGGTTCGCCGGTAAATGCTTCCAAGTTCATTGTCAAGAGGGCAATTTGGTGAATAAGAAGGATCTTCAATGTGAAATGATTTTTCGGATGTCGAATGATATTCTAGCTATATAGAATATCTATGTATAATACCAAAGATTTCGTAAACTATGGAGAAATTTACGGCATATGTCAGGCAAGTCTACAGATGTGCTAGGATATGAATTTTGTCTATACACTATCGATGTACTAAATGCAGTAAGACGTGTCTAGACTTAAGAATACTAAGCAGGCAATTCCAAAGGATGATAAGCAGATGATTTCCGACTAGAAATGATAAGCAAAACTTTTGATAGGCAGACACGGTCAAAGTCCAGACTCACTAATGTACCCTAACAACTACCAGTTAGACACACTAATGCAAGGCCTAGTTCACTAAGACCAACGCTCTGATACCAACTGTGAGAATCCGAAACTAATCCTCCCGGACGACGTCTTCAACAGTTGGTCCCATTGCGATGATCGACTCCAAGTAATGTCTTTAGTATGAGCAAATGCACAGCGGAAGACTTAATTTGTACCTGAGAATAACATGCTTTAAAATGTCAACATAAAGTTGGTGAGATATATAGGTTTGATGCTAGCAGCGTTATAACAATGGACCACAAGATTTCATATTTATAAACATAATACACTCGCAAGTGTATGAAAAGCATTCCAAGCAGTGGGCACCCGGTAACTAGCCTTAACAAGAGTGTGTACCCCTGAGTTATATAATATGTGCACCGAATCAAGTGCGTTCCGTTAACCTCAAAGTACTAAACCCCCGTTCTTCTAGTTTAGTAGTGACTAGAATAACATCTGGGTGGGGGTGTAAAACCCGATAGATCTATCTTTAGGATTCGCGCTTACATGCTATAATAACATATAACTAAATTACCTAGCACATCAATCCGCAGAATATCATTTTTAATCACTTGTGTCCATAACGTAAATCATTTATAAAAACAGCGCATGTATTCTCAGCCCAAAATATTTAAAGTTTAAAAGGGACTATATACTCACCTAATGTATTTTGTAGTAAAAATACATATAACACCATTGATCAATTATAAGGTTGACCTTCGATTCACGAACCTATATCATTCGTATATTTATTAATACATATAATTGTAACCAAACAAATATATATTATTATTGGTGATATGATTTTTATATTAATAACTTATATATGTAAATTTTTATATATTTATAAATAATACAATATTAATAAATTACTAATAATATTTATAATAACTTTATTAAAATGATAATATCAATAATAACAATACTAATACTTATAAAATGATATGAATACTATTATTAATGAAAATAATAATAACTGGTGTTATCTTCCATAATAACAATAAAAATAACAATCATAATAATGATAATATCAGTAGTTTTTAATATAATGAAGAATTTAGTAATAATGGTGATAAAATTAATAATTTTGATATTAATACATAATGTTTAATCCTAATAATAATTATAACAATCTTGTTACGAATGTAGTCTTAATAATAATATTGTTATTAATAATAATAATAATAATAATAATAATAATAATAATAATAATAATAATAATAATAATAATAATAATAATAATTTTTAGTTTTGGGAACTACCTCAATATAGCTTTTAAAAAAAAAGTTGCCTCCTGCAGGGATTGAACCTAGGACCCCTCAAATACCATCACACATCTTAACCAGCTGG
The DNA here is from genome assembly GCF_046630445.1 of Rutidosis leptorrhynchoides. NCBI lineage: Eukaryota > Viridiplantae > Streptophyta > Magnoliopsida > Asterales > Asteraceae > Rutidosis > Rutidosis leptorrhynchoides. The sequence goes on from NC_092335.1 coordinate 666,662,104, forward strand.
GCTACCGCCCATACTCTGATATGATACAGAACCTACTACTATTTAACCTGAATTATTAAATGGTTCCTTCTCCTTCCTCAAAATCGAATCAGAAACAACCCATTTTAAAAAAATTCGCAGCAGGCAGGGATCGAACCCGAGACACCTCACTCACTCGAACACACTCTAACCAGTTGGGCTGTCGCCCGTTTTCTGAATAAGTATGAAACCATTTGTTTATAACCCGCTAATAACTATTCCCCATTCATCTTCTTCACACGAATTAAAATCAACTCAATTTAATCAATACCGCAAAAATCTACTTGGGTTTAATACTTGTAATCACAGAAAACGACTCATGTATTGATTTGAAATTAACAGAAACCAGTAAAAAGAAATATAAAAGAAGCTATACAGCCCGTTCATGAACACAAACGACCTTAAATCACTTTTCGAATTCTAGGTTGTTTTAGACAAGATTTACAACATGAACTATACTCCATATCTTTATTATAAACTTTCTAAACCCCTAATTATTCCTAAAACATAAAACTGAATCCTAATTCTTCAAAATCAGAAACGTTTGTCTTTTAAAAAAAAAAAAAATTGATTTTTGAAATTCGAATTCAGAAAACGAAATTGGGGTTTAAGAACTTGCAGTTAGATTACACATCCGCTTCCCATCCAAACTGTATTTTTAGTTTTTGATTTATGTTACGAGTTCGACCTTTTGCATAACGAAGTTAAAGAACAGGGGTGAGAGAGATATATAAAATATAAATTTCTGTTAATCTTCAACAAATAATTGTAACAGATAGCACAGAAGATAAACGAGTGATTTATACAGCAACCATGATAGGATCAATTTGTTATGTTGTGCTAGTGGACATCAACTAATGAATCACGGGTAAACAGATATGAAGAAGAAAAGTTAAAGATATATCTGTTTTTATTCTAATCCTATAGTTACAGATAAACATATGTATATATACACCTTACACGCGTTTTTTTTTTAATATTCCTATATATATATATAATTTATATTTAATATTAATAATAAATAATAAATAATAAATATCAATATATTGATAATAATACATTTAATAATATTGGAAGTAACCAAAACACTAATATTAATTATTTTAATAATAATTATGTTAATATTAGATAATAATAATGATGTTAACTAAAAAAAATATATTTTTCATAAGATTATTTATAATACTAATAATAATAATACCATTTGTAATAATATTCATGTTATTAATGATAATAATGATATTAATAATATAATAAGTTATATATGTCAGTTTTTATATTTATATCAACATTTTAATGATACTAATATTTTATAAAATGAAAGTAATAATACTAGTATTAATATTATATTTTAACCTGTAGTTTATTTTATAATTTCTTAATTATATATATTTAATAGTTATTCATTTTAACAGAATATATATATGCATAGATATCACATATATATTTCTTCTACTATATATACAATTACGTTTTAAATATACATATGTTAATTATTTATATATCGAAGCACATAAACTCAAAGTATAATATTTTATTAACGTTATCAAATAATAAATATATAACGTATGTACACATAAATGTTCGTGAATCGCCAGGCATGGTCAAAGGGTATCTAATCATCCGAATATAGATTTTAAACTTTCTAGACTCAAGATTACAGATTTTGCTTATCATGTCGGAAACATATAGAGTTTAAGGTTTAAATTTGGTCGGAAATTTCCGGGTCGTTACAAAAACGATACTACCTACGTTCAAAACGGACACTTTTTAAAAAACGTTAAACCAACGACAACCCGTATCTTCCTGCTCGCCGGGAGTTAAATTTTGCCCCAGCATCGTTAGAATTAATTTTATGAACAATACGAAACTAACTACGTTCGAAACGGAAACTTTTTAAAAATCGCTAAACGACACCAACAACGACGCATAACACATGTGCCGTTTCCCCTTCTGTAAATAAAACTGCTTTAAGTATGAATACGCCGGCCGAAATCTCCCGCCGCATCGCGCGGGCCGGGCCGGACTAGTTGGAACGATAAAGGTAGCAGGAGAGTGGACAAATCTTGATAAGTTTTTTAACGGAAAATCTTTGATAAATTATTTAAGGGTTTAATCTGATGGCTATATACCGGTTGCCTGCTTACGTGTAATTTTTTTAAATTACAAATATTACACTTTCAATCTCTGTGGTTTGTTTCTTTTGTAAGAGCGGTCCCTAACACTAACGGATGTTAAAACATCTGTTAAATTGAATCAGATACCAAGCATCTCACATAAAATTCAAGTTTATTATTCACTGATTCAAACAACAAATTGGTTACTAAAACACGATCATCAGAAACTAAAGCTTCGTTAATTATAATTTTTAACTGAATTTGTTCATCTGTTTTGGCCTCTACATCATTTGACAATGATTTGATGAAATGTAAAAATGTAGAAACATTTTAATCCATCTCGTGAAGCTCTGTGAAATCTCAGATCTTAACTCGCCAAATCAAGCTCAAATTCTTCAAGTCAAACCTCATGAACTTTCGTTCAACAAATCAATTCGAAAATTTCGGATGTGTTCAAGTTGGTCTGAGGATCCACGAGTGTTCACTAGATGATTTTGAGAAGATTCCGTGTTGGACTCATTAACTGAAACGAATTTAATCATAATTTTGATCGTCGAGCTTTTTATGAAGAACGCGTCTCTGATATGCAATTAGATTTGAATTTAATGTTGTTATGGATGAAGATTGTTACTTAAAAAGCGTTAATCGTTGCTATAGGAGTGAACCTTAACCATTTTTAACGAGAAAAATTAACAACGTTAGCATGTATAACAAATATTCTATTTATCAAGTTAGCAAGTTAGGTTGATTTACATTAGCACATTTTTTCAAGTACACAACGTAACATATGATTTTTTTTAGTATATAGCCTACATTTAAAAAAAATCGATAGTATATAGCTATTTCGTAGCTGAAACTCATTATTTAATTAGGTATTTTGATGGTTAAAATGGTGATGAATTATTTACTAATTTCAAATTTAAAATTAGTTGTAGTTCTTTTTTAATTTGTTATCTAAAATTTAAATTTAAAAAATACTAGCAATCTATATAGTCTAATAAACCTCTAAAATGATGACATCATCATTAAGCTAAATTACCTTTTATTTTTCATAATGATGATCTCATAATTATATATTAATTTAATTAAAAAAATAATACAAATCTTTTATAAAAGGAAATATTAATCTCTCCTAAATTGTGATTTTATTTTTCTAAAAGAATTTAAAAAACATTTATTATTATTAATAATTATTATTATTATTATAAATATAAATGTAAACATTCAACTTTGAACGAACTTTATGTTTGTAAAATCAACGACAAGTTTCTTAGTCAAAATTCGTGGTTCCACGGGGCAATAAACTAAATGACTTTAACATTAGTATTCACTTAATATCTAAAACATATCATTAAACTGTTTCGTTTAAACAAACCCGTGTTTCCACGGGTTATTTCACTAGTATAATATATACTCCGTATTTGTTTGGTTAACCACAATCCAAATTCCAAAAACAGTAAATGCCTAAAAAGAATGTGACATAACTTTTACTTTACGAATCAAAAAGTAGTGTGTCACCACTCACCTACACTTAACAAAACAAAAGGTCAAACACAAGTCCGGAATCTCTTATACTACCATTTCCAATCTGATTTTCAGCTTTAATTTCAGTGAAAACCTTACAGAGAATTTGACTAAACTTAACCATGAGTGTGGTGTTTGAATGGTTATGACCCTGGCCTTCCATACTGGAGGTCATGGGTTCGATTCCAGGCACCACCAATTATCCACTCATGGTCACGAAGGTTCGCCTGCAATGACTCCGGGCTTCTCGAGTAGCGAGTAGTCGCTCTGGGATTAGTCAAGTTGACCGTTTGGATACCCAAGTTAAAATAAAAAAAAATCGACTAAACTTGTACGAATTTCTATCATTTCACCGATAATCCGATTCCTAAATGGCTCCAAAGAAATCAAACCATGAATTTTCAACCAAAAAAATCAAAATACAAAAAGATCCCAAAATGAAAATAAAAAAGAAAAAAACATCATCAAACCCAAACCCAGCAGCAGCAACGACATCAGTAAGTGGTAGTGAAAACAGAGGTGTTGATTATGAATGGTGGATTTCTTTTTGGGAAAAAAAGCTTCCGCTCCTGGTATTATTTCTACCTTTTATCGTCGTTTATTATTATTATTATTAAATTATTATGTATGATTTATCAATGTAGAGCTGATTATATAAGTTTGTGACTGAAATTAGATCATAATTAGTCTTAGAAATTTCATTTCTATGCTAATTGAACTTTTGATGCATTCAATTACGTATCTTTTAAGCGTTAGGGTTTGTCTGCCTACGCATTTTCATAACGATGTCAGTGTTGCCATCGGCATTAATAGACTCCCACGCAGCTCTAACCACATAATTGAAGTCTGAACGATCGAACCAAGAATCAAAAATCTTAAAATAATTTGGCCTGAAATCAACCTTATCGGTATAGAAGAATGGGAGAATGATCCGAGTACCCGCGAGGAAGAACCGAACCTTTTAAGTCATCTACAACATTAAGAACATCGTTAGAAAAACAAAGAATGTTGGAGCTAAACTTCTTTAAGTGCTGCATCAATATTCAATATCATGTTCAAAGAACTTTCCATTGATATCGTAGACTTGTGAAAGAAGTATTTGCTAAAAGCAAAGAATGTTGGAAACTAAACTTGATTTTGGGCTATGTGTTTAGATTTGGGCTTGCAAGTATCCAAGTATATTAAATAGAGATTGTAGCCCATTATTTAGAAACTCCATATGTAGTAGTCAAAGTATGTAGAATAATCTTGTATAATATATAAGTCCGGATTATCATGACAATACTTAGTAAATATCTAGATATTAGCTGATAATGAAGTGTTCTAGAGTATTCCATTGTGTAGTATAAATATAGGTTTCACCCCTCATTTGTAATCAAGCATTAAGCATAAGAAAAGCCTTCAAAATCAATTAAGCTTCTAAATCATCAATCCTCTCTTCCACCAATAATATACATATATACATAGCCTCCTATTTCCAACAAAGAATCCCTCAGCTGAGTTGCATCAAACCCTACAGTCAAGTTAAACACATAAAAAAAATCAAAAATTACAGTTATCTCAACTTAAATAAAATGCATAAAAAAGATATGTTTCAATATTTGGAAATATATTATTGTCTAAGTTTACCAGAATCAGCAGACTCATTATCAACCTCCATTAGGACTTCTCCTTGTGAAATTTCCAACATTTTATTCCTTGCTGCAGCCTGTTCCAAGCATCGTTAGAAAAACCTGAATATAATTATTTCTTTACTTTTAATGAACTATCAGGGGAAAAAAGAAAAGTAAAAAAGAACAATTCTCAAATGTTACCAGGACTATTTCTCCATTCCTTAAAAAGATTATCAACCAAAAGCATCAAATATCCACGCTGTCTAGTTTAGATTAAACCTGTTTGGATAAAAAAAACGAAATAATTATCTGTTTTAAGTATCTTAAGCATCACTTGCTAATGCAGAAAAACAATTAGCCAAAAACACAAATACCCAAATCTACATAATTCTTCAAATAATTAATAACCCATAATCCAAACAGTTAGCCTCTTTAATATTTCCAACAAGCAAGTTTTAATATCATTCACTTCCAATGCAACATCCAGAACGGATTGGTGAGTAGCAGAAACTGTAACAGATACAAACGGTTGTCAAAGTTTACATTAATAAGTCACATACAAATAAAACAAACCAAGATACTAACTTTTGTCATCTCCATCAGAAGTGAGTGTCAATAGAACAAGTGGGAGTTCTTTCCCACCGATTGAGGCATAAGCTTCATCATGACCTGTAGGTTTTGTATCCATCGTACTAGCCAATACCAGATTCATTCTTTACCAAAATTTGACACATCAACTATATCTCCATCTACAACTTTTGCTGCTTTCTTACAACCTAATATCAATTTGAACATCATCCTCGAATTGCTAGTCTCAACAACTGCATCAAAACCACCGACTTGTTTGAGTGATGCATCAATATTCAATATCATGTTCAGAGAAATATCCATTGATATCGTAGACTTGTGGAAAGAAGGATCTATCAATGGAAGTTAAAGATTTGAATGGTTAACACAAAAACTTAAACCTGAAGGAAGAACGTAACATAACAAATCATCAGTGAAAAATACAATACTTTAATCGTCTTAGTTTGCATGTCAAACAGATTAAAAGGGTTTTGTATTATTTTGTTATGATTAGTTAGTTCTTAAAAGTTTCTGATTAAAATTCAAATACTTGCTGATTAAAAGGGTATATATTTCTTATTACCTAAAGTTTCTATCTTTTTTAGAGAGTTGTTGCAAAGACGGAGGACCATGGCGGCGTCAGGTAAGATAGGGCTTGCTTGTTTCATGTTTGTGCAAGGAATAAACCAGATTACTAAAACCAATTAGAGTGACTATGATGTTTCATAAACAAAAAATCAAATCATCATAGAATTCGAATTCACAATTTAAAAAAATAAACTAAAGGAAATACCAAAAGTTGTATGAAACATGTATTTCAGTATGTTATAGTTAAATATATATTGATTTTTGTTTATAGAAAAAGTTGTTTTTTTTTTGCTCACTAAGGTTTACCATGTTTATAAGGTGTTATATATCTGTTGTATCTTATCTGAAATCAGAATCTGACTGCAGGTCTTTGGTGATACTGCAGTTTTTGGAGTGTTGTGCAGAAATGCTTCAAATTAGAGCCACTAAGGTGATTTTGTCAAACTATTTGTGTGTGTAGTTATTTAACACAGTACAACATCTTAAACAAACTAATCTTCATTCCTATATTCTTTTAACTTATAAGACATATGTGCTGAAATAGTCCATTTGGTTTGATCAAATTCGTTGATTACGTCCCTATACTTATTTTGTTGTGTGAATGGTCCCTTTATTTTCAGATGTTGCACCAGATGGTCCTTGCCCCGTGTAAAAATAGTGCAACTGTTGTAGCACCGGATTGATGACATATTCTTGATTCTTCGTTTGATACGCCTTTATCTGTATTAAACTTGAAGGGTTTAATTATTAACAAATATATCTATGTTAATAATAATATAAATTATTGTATTATTATAAAATAAATGTGCCTGTTCATTCCATTCCGTAAGCGCCTTGTCATTTTTTGGTCTTGGCCTCCGAGTTACTGTTTATAACAAACATTGATAATATTAACTAATCAAATTTTAAATTAAAATTAAAGGAAAAATTTATTGTTATAGAAATAAAAAAATGTTTACATTTGTATATTGCCAGACTTCCAGTGAAAAACTTGAAGCGTTTGTGTGACGACCCAGCTTTTTCGACTTGCTTTTGTGCCTTGTGTTTTCGCGTAACTGCGTTTTTGTGCGTACTGTGTTACTTTATTACTCTGGTAGCTTGTTTACACGTGTTATATATGTATATATACTTTAAAACGTGCCCTGGTATGATTAGAATGCTTAACTTGTCCTTTGGATGCTTTATAATCGTTAGCGTTACTTGCCGTTACGATTAAACCGCGGACTGCGCGTACGTTTGACTTTTTTCGGAACCGGAACTTTTGGGCAGCGAAATATTAATTATTATTTTATAATAATAATTACTTGGGCCTTTGGTTGCTTGATTTTATCTACTTAATTGCTTAAGCCCAATAGTTAGCCTTTTGGACTTTTTGCCTTGTTGGGCTCAAGCCCACCCTACTCTAGCTAGTGACCCAATTAGTTAGCCCAACTATAATTACTAGTGGCCCATAATAATAAATAAATAAATAATAAATTAATTAGTGAGTCATGTAAGCATTATGGATAAGGTTAATCCACATGTCCCATAAGATTCTAGCATAAGGACACACTTTAGACACCATTAGCCAAAAAGTAAAAAGGTTGTCCTTCCTCCTCCCCATGATACCGTCCACCTTAACCACCATCATCCTTGCCATGTCATCAATCCATGTGATCCCTAGTTGTCTATAAATACTAGCCATTTTTCTTCATTCCAACACTTGATCATTTTGGTTTTTCACACACACTTTCTTTCTTTCTTTTCCTTACTTGTAAGTTTTCTTTCCTTCCTCCTTTTCCTTTCAATTCATGTATCATCATCATCATTACATGGAGATCAAGTTTCCTTGTAGCTTTGATCTTGCTTATATCTTGTTGGTTCAAGCATAAATCCTTCAAGAACAAAGAAGATTCAAGCTTTCTAGCTTTGAATCTTCACCAACTTGTTAGATCTATCTTTCTTTTACTTTAATCTTGTTATTTTGTTAAAAAGATTCAAACTTTTGTTTGTAATCTTCATGCATCTTCAAGATCTAGGCTTTATGCTTCAAGATCTTCAAGAACACTTAAGATGCAAGCTTTCTAGCTTGAATCTTCATATCCTTTGTTGTATTTAAGTTCTTTTTACTTTGATCATGTTGTTTTGTTGAAAAGATTCAAACTTTGGTTTGTAATCTTCATGTATCTTCAAGATCCAAGCTTTATGCTTCAAGATCTTCAAGAACACTTAAAGGTTCAAGCTTTCTAGCTTTGTGACCTTGTTACTTGTGTGAAATGGATCCAAGCTCTCTAGCTTAGGGTTTTATCACCTCATTTGACTTATAATATGTTTATACTTGCTTATTTGTTGTAAAGTTTGTAACTTTAGTTGTTGTTTTGATTTGTTTTGGTGTTAAGACTAAGGATATGATGTAACCTTGGTTCATCATCCATCCATCTAAGACTCATGAATGAGTTGTATTATTACTTGGTCTTAACATATTGTGTATTGATGGTGAATTCTTAGTCAAAGTGATGCTAAGTCATCAACGAGTTGTACACTTGAAGCTACAAGCATCAAGGATGAGAACCGTGATGAGCATCAAGCACTAAGAATCCCACCGGAGCACCTTACCTTCTGTTTTTCGTGTCTGATCAGGCTCCTGGGCTACTGGAAAACTTGATTTTCAGATAGTCTAGTTCTAGTATATGAATTTTCATTTAGGACTCGTCTCAAACCGAGTTACGGTTTGTGAGTTATGGCCTTTTCTTTATCGTAACACCTTTGTAACGTCGTGCTGAAAATTCGGACCTACTCGCACTCCGACCGTCACCACTGTCAAACTAAGTCGAGTTTGAGTCTAGAAATTGGTCAGCAACTATAGGAATCCCATACGGAGCTATAGCCACTGATTTTGCGTGTTTTCGATTTACGTAGAGGCCGTAGCAGCTGATTCATTTCAGCCTATTGTTTCGACCTCTACACTTGACTAGTTTACTTAGATTATGAGATGATGATTGATGATGATGATGACACTTAAACTTAATTATGAACTATTTGAACTTGTATAGACAACCTACTGACTTAGTGACCTTTGACTTAGGTTGACGACCTTACGGACCGACTTGCTACTTGTCTACTTTCGTTACAACTTGTCTTGCTTATTCACTGTGAGTTATAGCATCCCTTTTTACTACTTTTACTATTTTTGGGACTGAGAATGCATGCGCTTTTTATACGTTTTACATGTTAGGCATGAGTACTTAAACTTTGTATGTATGTGGGTTATATAACGGCATAAATATTCCCTTTAGCACGGTAACATTTAGTCATTGGTATTTGTACCGGTGAACGCGAATCTTAGATATGGATCCATAGGGTTTGACATCCCCACTCGGGCTAGTCGCGCTAGCATTTAACGGGTGTTTAATACTTCGTAGTCATACGCACTCGCCAAGTGCACTTTCAGGGGGTTATAAACGTTAAGTCTAGTTACCGGGTGCCCACAGTTATGCATATACTTTTCATACTGTTTTGTTACGCTGTTGCAGCACTGAAATCTCGTGGCCTATCTTACTTACTGTTAATACTTAAACTATAGCTCACCAACATTATTGTTGACTTTTTAAGCGTGTATTTCTCAGGTGCTTAGAGGTTATAGCTTCCGCTGTTAGACTTGCTGTCATGCTGTTATTGAATTGCTGTTATGGACCTGCTGTTTAGTTATCCGCTGCATTACTAGAGATGTCTCAATTTATGGAACTTATGTTTTGCATTCGTAAACTTATGTTATTTTGAAACAACGGTTTTGTAATAAGTCTTATGTCATGTTATCTTTGTAAAACGTTATCTTTTCAATGAATGCAAATCGTTTTCAAACAGCATATAGTGTTTGACCATATAAAGATGCTGTTGTTGACGAATCGTACACGATGGTTTTGTACGGGGCGTCACATTTGGTATCAGAGCATTGGTTGTAGGGAATTAGGTTGCATTAGTGAGTCTAGACCGGGCCTAAGTAGGATTCACTAATAGGACTAATCTACAACTAGCTTGTTTACCTGTTTCTGCTGAGTTTACTGCATGCTTTTGCTTACTTTCTGCTATGTGATCTTACTGCATGCTCTTGCTTATCTCTACTGCCATGCGAACTTGTTATATGCTTACTTCTGCTTTTGCATGATTACTATCTGCTTTCACATGTTACTTCTGTTTAGCACTGTTGTTACTATTGCCATGCTAGGTTGCTATAGTGCCTATTATTTGCTTGCTTATTGAAATGTCCCGTTCTTATTGATTAAAAACGTTCCATATTAATTGATTTCGTTGCGAGGTTTTGACCTCTATATGAGACGTTTTTCAAAGACTGCATTCATTTTTAAAACAAACCATAACCTTTATTTCATAAATAAAGGTTTAAAAAGCTTTACGTAGATTATCAAATAATGATAATCTAAAATATCCTGTTTACACACGACCATTACATAATGGTTTACAATACAAATATGTTACATCGAAATCAATTTCTTGAATGCAGTTTTTACACAATATCATACAAACATGGACTCCAAATCTTGTCCTTATTTTAGTATGCAACAGCGGAAGCTCTTAATATTCACCTGAGAATAAACATGCTTTAAACGTCAACAAAAATGTTGGTGAGTTATAGGTTTAACCTATATATATCAAATCGTAACAATAGACCACAATATTTCATATTTCAATACACATCCCATACATAGAGATAAAAATCATTCATATGGTGAACACCTGGTAACCGACAATAACAAGATGCATATATAAGAATATCCCCATCATTCCGGGACACCCTTCGGATATGATATAAATTTCGAAGTACTAAAGCATCCGGTACTTTGGATGGGGTTTGTTAGGCCCAATAGATCTATCTTTAGGATTCGCGTCAATTAGGGTGTCTGTTCCCTAATTCTTAGATTACCAGACTTAATAAAAAGGGGCATATTCGATTTCGATAATTCAACCATAGAATGTAGTTTCACGTACTTGTGTCTATTTTGTAAATCATTTATAAAACCTGCATGTATTCTCATCCCAAAAATATTAGATTTTAAAAGTGGGACTATAACTCACTTTCACAGATTTTTACTTCGTCGGGAAGTAAGACTTGGCCACTGTTGATTCACGAACCTATAACAATATATACATATATATTAAAGTATGTTCAAAATATATTTACAACACTTTTAATATATTTTGATGTTTTAAGTTTATTAAGTCAGCTGTCCTCGTTAGTAACCTATAACTAGTTGTCCACAGTTAGATGTACAGAAATAAATCGATAAATATTATCTTGAATCAATCCACGACCCAGTGTATACGTATCTCAGTATTGATCACAACTCAAACTATATATATTTTGGAATCAACCTCAACCCTGTATAGCTAACTCCAACATTCACATATAGAGTGTCTATGGTTTTTCCGAAATATATATAGATGTGTCGACATGATAGGTCGAAACATTGTATACGTGTCTATGGTATCTCAAGATTACATAATATACAATACAAGATGATTAAGTTATGGTTGGAATAGATTTGTTACCAATTTTCACGTAGCTAAAATGAGAAAAATTATCCAATCTTGTTTTACCCATAACTTCTTCATTTTAAATCCGTTTTGAGTGAATCAAATTGCTATGGTTTCATATTGAACTCTATTTTATGAATCTAAACAGAAAAAGTATAGGTTTATAGTCGGAAAAATAAGTTACAAGTCGTTTTTGTAAAGGTAGTCATTTCAGTCGAAAGAACGACGTCTAGATGACCATTTTAGAAAACATACTTCCACTTTGAGTTTAACCATAATTTTTGGATATAGTTTCATGTTCATAATAAAAATCATTTTCTCAGAATAACAACTTTTAAATCAAAGTTTATCATAGTTTTTAATTAACTAACCCAAAACAGCCCGCGGTGTTACTACGACGGCGTAAATCCGGTTTTACGGTGTTTTTCGTGTTTCCAGGTTTTAAATCATTAAGTTAGCATATCATATAGATATAGAACATGTGTTTAGTTGATTTTAAAAGTCAATTTAGAAGGATTAACTTTTGTTTGCGAACAAGTTTAGAATTAACTAAACTATGTTCTAGTGATTACAAGTTTAAACCTTCGAATAAGATAGCTTTATATGTATGAATCGAATGATGTTATGAACATCATTACTACCTTAATTTCCTTGGATAAACCTACTGGAGAAGAGAAAAATGGATCTAGCTTCAATGGATCCTTGGATGGCTCGAAGTTCTTGAAGCAGAATCATGACACGAAAACAAGTTCAAGTAAGATCATCACTTGAAATAAGATTGTTATAGTTATAGAAATTGAACCAAAGTTTGAATATGATTATTACCTTGTATTAGAATGATAACCTACTGTAAGAAACAAAGATTTCTTGAGATTGGATGATCACCTTACAAGATTGGAAGTGAGCTAGCAAACTTGAAAGTATTCTTGATTTTATGAAACTAGAACTTTTGGAATTTATGAAGAACACTTAGAACTTGAAGATAGAACTTGAGAGAGATCAATTAGATGAAGAAAATTGAAGAATGAAAGTGTTTGTAGGTGTTTTTGGTCGTTGGTGTATGGATTAGATATAAAGGATATGTAATTTTGTTTTCATGTAAATAAGTCATGAATGATTACTCATATTTTTGTAATTTTATGAGATATTTCATGCTAGTTGCCAAATGATGGTTCCCACATGTGTTAGGTGACTCACATGGGCTGCTAAGAGCTGATCATTGGAGTGTATATACCAATAGTACATACATCTAAAAGCTGTGTATTGTACGAGTACGAATACGGGTGCATACGAGTAGAATTGTTGATGAAACTGAACGAGGATGTAATTGTAAGCATTTTTGTTAAGTAGAAGTATTTTGATAAGTGTATTGAAGTCTTTCAAAAGTGTATAAATACATATTAAAACACTACATGTATATACATTTTAACTGAGTCGTTAAGTCATCGTTAGTCGTTACATGTAAGTGTTGTTTTGAAACCTTTAGGTTAACGATCTTGTTAAATGTTGTTAACCCAATGTTTATAATATCAAATGAGATTTTAAATTATTATATTATCATGATATTATCATGTATGAATATCTCTTAATATGATATATATACATTAAATGTCTTTACAACGATAATCGTTACATATATGTCTCGTTTAAAAATCATTAAGTTAGTAGTCTTGTTTTTACATATGTAGTTCATTGTTAATATACTTTATGATATGTTTTCTTATCATAGTATCATGTTAACTATATATATATATATATCCATATATATGTCATCATATAGTTTTTACAAGTTTTAACGTTCGTGAATCACCGATCAACTTGGGTGGTCAATTGTCTATATGAAACATATTTCAATTAATCAAGTCTTAACAAGTTTGATTGCTTAACATGTTGGAAACATTTAATCATGTAAATATCAATCTCAATTAATATATATAAACATGGAAAAGTTCGGGTCACTACACTTATGACATTACTGATACGGAAAATTTATTTTCCTTGTTCAGATGTCGGATACTCCACCTGTCATCGTTTTGGACAGCGACTCGGACCTATCAGCCACCCCACCTGCCACCATTACCGATGTTCAGATTCCGTCTAGTGACCTTGGTGCTTCATCTTCCGGAACCAGCAGCCATGCACCTGCCCCAGTGGCTACATTAGATGGACACATGGACCCTCTGGAGATTCCAGCTCCCATTGCCCCGGTACCTCAGGAGCCACATACCCGCCCCGGTGTGGTTGTGATTCTTGCGGATCTTGGGGAAGGTCCGGTTCGTAATGAACGTAACCACTGGTGCCGACGCACTCCTGATGGACGTCTTGTGCCGATCGGACCCGCCAGATACCAGCAGATGATGGCCGCCCGAGGAGGACCACCTGTGGTGTCACCTCCAGCCAGTTCAGACGACTCATCCACGGACGACTCCAGCGACGACGATTCCGACGAGGAGGACCCTGTTGAGATACTTGTTCAGTCACCCTCCACCCCGCCGAAGAAGCGGTATCGTTTCGACGGCACCGTTGTCCCAGGGATCAACGGAGGACGAGCGTTTACTGACGTACATGGCCAGCGTCGTAGGGTTACTGCCCGTAAGCGGGTCGTGCCTTACCCTGCTCATCCTTTTGTACGGAAGCCTTACCGTCATGCCGCCGAACCCTCTGCACCACCGGCAACACCAGCACCAGCAGCCCCGCCTGCTCAGCCAGCCCCTCCCTCTAATGAGGAACTGACGAGGGAGTTGGAGATCCTCCGTGCTCGGGTAACTGAGCTCGAGGAGCAGATGTTCCATGTGATGGACATCCTTCACCCACCATCACCTTAGAGCTTTGTAGTAGGTTTTCTTATGTAACCTGTTGTAGTTTCATGTTTTCCTTGTGTAATGTAAGAACTCATGTATGCTTGCTCTTTATTAATGGAACTTTGCGTTGTTTATTTCTTGCATAGTGTTTTGTTTACGTTTATGTGTGTTGGTTTTGCGGTTTTTGTATCTTGTTGCGTTGCTTTTTGGCATGTGTTGTGTTGTTTCCATGTTCACTGTATACTGTGTTGCTGTATGCTGTGTTGTTGCGTACTGTATTGTACTGTACGTTGGATTTTGACGTAAGTCAAAACTTTTGATTCGAAGGACGATGGCGAACACACGAGCAGCACCTACGCCAGCCCAGATCGAGGAAATGATCGCGGAACGAGTTGCCGCAGCCATGGCGAATGTTGTTCCCCCAGCTCCAGCAGTTAACCAGAACGTCCAGAACGGTTGCACCTACAAGGAGTTCCAGAGCTGCAAGCCTCACAACTTTAGCGGCACTGAAGGGCCAGTAGGCTTGACTAGGTGGTTCGAGAAGCTAGAAGCTGTGTTCCGCGTCAGTAATTGTTCCGAGGCGAACAAAACCAAGTATGCTTCGTGCACGCTATCTGATGGCGCCCTGACTTGGTGGAACACCTTGGCTCAAGCTAAGGGTATCGATGAAGCTTACGCCATTACGTGGGAAGAATTCAAGGGTGCGATGATTGAAGAGTATTGCCCCAGGACGGAGATACAGAAGATGGAGGCGGAGTTCTGGGAGTTGAAGGTCGTAGGAAACGATCTTGATGGATACAACCGTAGGTATCTAGAATTGGCGTTGATGTGTCCCACGATGGTCACCCCGGAATTCAAGAGAATGGAACGTTACTTGTGGGGACTCGCCAAGTCTATCCAAGGGAATGTTACCTCTTCTAATCCACCTAACGTCCCAGCAGCTATGTGTATGGCGCATACTCTTATGAACCAGGTCATCAGCAAGGAACCGGAGAAAGCTAAATCCGAATCGGGAACCAACGGCGAGAAGCGCAAGTGGGATTACAACAAAAAGGGAAGGATCTATGATCAAACCCCTGCTAAGAGGCCTAACGATGGAAGGAACGCCAACCCTAATACTAGCACTAACCCCAACTACAAGGGCACTTTACCGCAGTGCAAGAGGTGTTACAAGCACCATACTGGGTATCGTAGTGTGATCTGCGAGAAGTGCAGGAGAACTGGGCACGTTGCTAAGGACTGCAAGATTCCCGTCCCAGCTGCAAGGACGAACCAGAATGGGACGAACCAGAATGGGCCAAGGAAATGTTATGAGTGTGGACAGTAAGGCCACTTTAGAAATGACTGCCCAAATAAGAAGAAAGACGGTGGACCGCCGCGTGCTAGAGCTTTCAACGTGAATGCAAGGGATGCACGCGAGAACCCCGACTTAGTTACAGGTATATTCGCAATCAACAATCTTTTAGCTTCTGTCCTATTTGATACTGGTGCCGATAGGAGCTATGTTTGTAGACATTTTTGCAATAAGATAGATTGGTCGCTAGTGCCTTTAGAGGAGAATATGTTAGTTGAGGTAGCCAATGGGAAACTTGAAAAGGTTGACCAGATTGGCCGAGGAGCCATTATCAACATAGGAGGTGTTGATTTTGAAATCGACTTAATACCTATTAAGTTAGGGAGTTTTGACGTAATTGTCGGTATGGATTGGTTGACCAAAGTGAAGGCCGACGTTATCTGTGGAGACAAGGCTCTTCGCATACCACAAGGAGACGGCGAACCACTTACCATCTACGGAGAGAGATGTACCTCGAAGCTGAACCTCATTAGTTGCGTGAAGGCGCAGAAGATCATGAGGAAAGGACGACTTGCTGTTTTAGCACACGTGAAGGCTCTGGATTCAGAGGAGCAAAGTGTGAACGATGTGCAGATCGTGAATGAATTCCCTGATGTCTTTTCGGAGGAGTTGCCTGGATTACCGCCACCCAAAGCAGTGGAGTTCCAAATCGATTTAGTGCCGGGAGCTGCACCCGTAGCTCGCGCACCTTATCGTCTGGCACCTTCGGAACTGCAAGAATTGCAGAGTCAACTTCAGGAATTGCTCGACCGAGGGTTTATCCAACCGAGCTCGTCACCATGGGGTGCACCTGTTTTGTTCGTGAAGAAGAAGGACGGATCTTTCCGTATGTGCATCGACTACCGCGAACTCAATAAGTTTACGATCAAGAATCGTTATCCTCTTCCTCGAATCGACGATCTTTTCGACCAGCTGCAAGGGTCAAGCGTTTACTCTAAGATCGATCTACGATCCGGATATCACCAGTTGAGGGTGAAGGAGAGTGACGTGATGAAGACGGCGTTTAGAACCCGCTACGGTCATTATGAGTTTCTCGTGATGCCGTTCGGATTAACAAACGCGCCAGCTGTGTTCATGGATCTCATGAATCGTGTCTGCAAACTCTATCTGGATAAATTCGTTATCGTCTTCATAGATGATATCCTTATCTACTCCAAGGACGAAGAAGAACACGAATATCACCTCCGTCTAGTGCTTGAACTTCTGAGAAGAGAGCAACTGTACGCGAAGTTTTCTAAGTGTGAGTTTTGGCTGAAGGAAGTGCAATTCCTGGGCCATATTGTGAGTAATGAAGGTATCAAGGTTGATCCCGCTAAGATCGAGGCTATTAGCAATTGGGAGACACCCACTACACCGACTCACAGTCGACAATTTCTTATCTTGCCGGTTACTACAGAAGGTTTATTGAAGGTTTTTCGTTGATCGCGCGTTCTTTGACCGCATTGACTCACAAAGGGAAGAAGTTTGTCTGGGAGAAGGAACAAGAAGAAGCATTTCAAACCCTGAAGCAGAAGCTAACCACCGCACCTGTTTTATCGCTTCCTGAAGGCAGTGACGATTTTGTCGTGTACTGCGATGCTTCGAAGAATGGTTTTGGTTGCGTGTTGATGCAAAGAACGAAGGTCATTGCATATGCCTCACGTCAACTTAAGAACCACGAGCGAAATTACACTATACATGATCTCGAACTTGGAGCAGTTGTCTTCGCATTGAAGCTGTGGAGACACTATCTCTACGAGACTAAGTGTACCATCTTTACCGATCATAAGAGTCTCCAACACATCTTTGACCAGAAACACCTGAACATGAGGCAGCGACGCTGGATTGAGACGATGAACGACTAGAATTGTGAACTTCGTTACCACCCTGGTAAAGCTAACGTTGTAGCCGACGCTCTAAGCCGGAAGGAGAGAGCGGTACCTCTTCGTGTTCGGGCTCTGAATATCACCATCCATTCGAACCTCCACGGTCAGATTCGAGCAGCTCAAGAAGAAGCTCTCAAGGAGGAGAACATATCTCGTGAATGCCTGAACATTCTTGTCTCCAAATTCGTGGTTAGGGAGTCAGGACTCCGATGTTATGCCGGAAGGATTTGGGTGCCACGTTATGGAGATCTGCGAAGTCTTCTACTTGAAGAAGCCCACAAATTAAGGTATTCAATCCATCCCGGAGCCGGCAAAATGTACCATGACCTCAAGGAGCAGTATTGGTGGCCGAATCTCAAGAAGGATGTTGCAACTTACGTTAGGCGATGTTTGACTTGTTCGAAGGTCAAGGCAGAACATCAGAGGCCATCTGGATTTTTGCAACAACCGGAGATCCCGAAATGGAAATGGGAAGCGATTACGATGGATTTCATCACAAAGCTACCGAAGACGGTGGGCGGATACGATACAATCTGGGTTATCGTTGACCGTCTGACCAAATGAGCTCATTTCCTAGCGATGAAGGAAACTGACACAATGGAGAGACTTGCTCAACTGTACATCAAGGAAGTTGTATCTTGTCATGGTGTACCTCTATCGATTATCTCAGATCGCGATTCCCGTTTTGCCTCCAGATTTTGGCGTTCTCTGCAAGAAGCCTTGGGAACCCGTCTCGACATGGGCACCGCTTACCACCCTCAGACCGACGGCCAGAGTGAACGGACGATTCAGACATTGGAGGACATGTTGCGTGCCTGTGTTATCGGCTTTGGAAATTCTTGGGAAAGGCATCTGCCGTTAGCTGGGTTTTCTTACAACAACAGTTACCATTCAAGCATTAATGCCGCACCGTTTGAAGCGTTGTATGGCCGTAAGTGCCGATCCCCTATTTGTTGGGCGGATTTAGGAGAAGTACAAATCACTGGACCAGAGATAGTCCACGAGAAGACGGAGAAGATCTCTCAGATTCAAGCGAGACTTAAGATAGCCCGTGATCGCCAAAAGAGTTATGCTGGTCAAAAACGGAAGGACTTTGAATATAACGTAGGAGACCGGGTGATGTTGAAGGTCGCACCTTGGAAGGGTGTAATCCGCTTTGGGAAGCGCGGAAAGTTAAACCCGCGATATATTGGTCCTTTCGAGATTGTGGAACGTGTTGGACCCGTAGCTTACCGATTGGATCTTCCGGAGCAATTGAGCGCAATTCATCCTACTTTTCACGTGTCAAACTTGAAGAAGTGTCTTGCACCACCGAAACTCGTCATACCATTGGAAGAACTTACGACTGATGATCGACTCCACTTCGTGGAAGAACCTGTTGAAGTTATGGACCGAGAGGTCAAGGTTCTGAAACACAATCGAATCCCGATCGTCCGAGTACGATGGAATGCCAAGAGAGGGCCTGAGTTTACTTGGGAACGAGAGGATCAAATGAAGAAGAAATATCCTCACCTCTTCCCTGCTCTTCCCTCACCTTCAGCTTAAATTTCGGGATGAAATTTCCATTAACAGGTGGGTATTGTGACGACCCAGCTTTTTCGACTTGCTTTTGTGCCTTGTGTTTTCGCGTAACTGCGTTTTTGTGCGTACTGTGTTACTTTATTACTCTGGTAGCTTGTTTACACGTGTTATATATGTATATATACTTTAAAACTTGCCCTGGTATGATTAGAATGCTTAACTTGTCCTTTGGATGCTTTATAATCGTTAGCGTTACTTGCCGTTACGATTAAACCGCGGACTGCGCTTACGTTTGACTTTTGTCGGAACCGGAACTTTTGGGCAGCGAAATATTAATTATTATTTTATAATAATAATTACTTGGGCCTTTGGTTGCTTGATTTTATCTACTTAATTGCTTAAGCCCAGTAGTTAGCCTTTTGGACTTTTTGTCTTGTTGGGCTCAAGCCCACCCTACTCTAGCTAGTGACCCAATTAGTTAGCCCAACTATAATTACTAGTGGCCCATAATAATAAATAAATAAATAATAAATTAATTAGTGAGTCATGTAAGCATTATGGATAAGGTTAATCCACATGTCCCATAAGATTCTAGCATAAGGACACACTTTAGACACCATTAGCCAAAAAGTAAAAAGGTTGTCCTTCCTCCTCCCCATGATGCCGTCCACCTTAACCACCATCATCCTTGCCATGTCATCAATCCATGTGATCCCTAATTGTCTATAAATACTAGCCATTTTCCTTCATTCCAACACTTGATCATTTTGGTTTTTCACACACACTTTCTTTCTTTCTTTTCCTTACTTGTAAGTTTTCTTTCCTTCCTCCTTTTCCTTTCAATTCGTGTATCATCATCATCATTACATGGAGATCAAGTTTCCTTGTAGCTTTGATCTTGCTTATATCTTGTTGGTTCAAGCATGAATCCTTCAAGAACAAAGAAGATTCAAGCTTTCTAGCTTTGAATCTTCACCAACTTGTTAGATCTATCTTTCTTTTACTTTAATCTTGTTATTTTGTTAAAAAGATTCAAACTTTTGTTTGTAATCTTCATGCATCTTCAAGATCTAGGCTTTATGCTTCAAGATCTTCAAGAACACTTAAGATGCAAGCTTTCTAGCTTGAATCTTCATATCCTTTGTTGTATTTAAGTTCTTTTTACTTTGATCATGTTGTTTTGTTGAAAAGATTCAAACTTTGGTTTGTAATCTTCATGTATCTTCAAGATCCAAGCTTTATGCTTCAAGATCTTCAAGAACACTTAAAGGTTCAAGTTTTCTAGCTTTGTGACCTTGTTACTTGTGTGAAATGGATCCAAGCTCTCTAGCTTAGGGTTGTATCACCTCATTTGACTTAGAATATGTTTATACTTGCTTATTTGTTGTAAAGTTTGTAACTTTAGTTGTTGTTTTGATTTGTTTTGGTGTTAAAACTAAGGATATGATGTAACCTTGGTTCATCATCCATCTAAGACTCATGAATGATTTGTATTATTACTTGGTCTTAACATATTGTGTATTGATGGTGAATTCTTAGTCAAATTGATGCTAAGTCATCAACGAGTTGTACACTTGAAGCTACAAGCATCAAGGATGAGAACCGTGATGAGCATCAAGCACTAAGAATCCCACCGGAGCACCTTACCTTCTGTTTTTCGTGTCTGATCAGGCTCCTGGGCTACTGGGAAACTTGATTTTCAGATAGTCTAGTTCGAGTATATGAATTTTCGTTTAAGACTCGTCTCAAACCGAGTTACGGTTTGTGAGTTATGGCCTTTTCTTTATCGTAACACCTTTGTAACGTCGTGCTGAAAATTCGGACCTACTCGCACTCCGACCGTCACCACTGTCAAACTAAGTCGAGTTTGAGTCTAGGAATTGGTCAGCAACTATAGGACTCCCATACGGAGTTATAGCCACTGATTTTGCGTGTTTTCGATTTACGTAGAGGCCATAGCAGCTGATTCATTTCAGCCTATTGTTTCGACCTCTACACTTGACTAGTTTACTTAGATTATGAGATGATGATTGATGATGATGATGACACTTAAACTTAATTATGAACTATTTGAACTTGTATAGACAACCTACTGACTTAGTGACCTTTGACTTAGATTGACGACCTTACGGACCGACTTGCTACTTGTCTACTTTCGTTACAACTTGTCTTGCTTATTCACTGTGAGTTATAGCATCCCTTTTTACTACTTTTACTATTTTTGGGACTGAGAATGCATGCGCTTTTTATACGTTTTACATGTTAGGCATGAGTACTTAAACTTTGTATGTATGTGGGTTATATAACGGCATAAATATTCCCTTTAGCACGGTAACGTTTAGTCATTGGTATTTGTACCGGTGAACGCGAATCTTAGATATGGATCCATAGGGTTTGACATCCCCACTCGGGCTAGTCGCGCTAGCATTTAACGGGTGTTTAATACTTCGTAGTCATACGCACTCGCCAAGTGCACTTTCAGGGGGTTATAAACGTTAAGTCTAGTTACCGGGTGCCCACAGTTATGCATATACTTTTCATACTGTTTTGTTACGCTGTTGCAGCACTGAAATCTCGTGGCCTATCTTACTTACTGTTAATACTTAAACTATAGCTCACCAACATTATTGTTGACTTTTTAAGCGTGTATTTCTCAGGTGCTTAGAGGTTATAGTTTCCGCTGTTAGACTTGTTGTCATGCTGTTATTGAATTGCTGTTATGGACCTGCTGTTTAGTTATCCGCTGCATTACTAAAGATGTCTCAATTTATGGAAAACTTATGTTATTTTGAAACAATGGTTTTGTAATAAGTCTTATGTCATGTTATCTTTGTAAAACGTTATCTTTTCAATGAATGCAAATCGTTTTCAAACAACATATAGTGTTTGACCATGTAAAGATCCTGTTGTTGACAAATCGTACACGATGGTTTTGTACGGGGCGTCACAGTTTGATTGTTAATAATCTCAAGGATTCTGAAATGTCTAGTAATGTCTTAGGTTTATTTCCAACATGGTTGGCTACTAAGGATACAAAATCTAGTGCTAGTAGTCTTGATGAAGCTAGTGGGTCAATTGTTGGTAGAGATGAAAAAGGTAAGAATTTTTGTTTTTTTATTTTGTATGTGACTTATGTTAAAACTTTGCTAACTCTTTGTTTATATTGCAGTTTATGTTACTCGTGAATTTCTCAATAATGTCAATTTGGAAGCGGATAATGTTCAAACTTGCTTGGCTGGGATAATGAAAATGGTAACTTTCTAGAATTACGGGTCATGTTATTTGTGTATTTGGCTGCATTAGCAAGTGATTTAGTTTAGACAATATTTAAGTACTTTTTACAGAAATTTAAGATATGTATAAAAATTCCGTTCTTTTATTATCCAAACAGGTTCAAATTGAAGTTGACCGCGTGGAAAACTTGAAGCTTTTGATTGTTGATAATCTCAAGGAATAAAGATGAAAATAAAGCGTTTGGTTCATGAATCGTGAAAAGAAAGAAGTTTCCTAGTTTGTTAGTCATGAGGAGGATTTGAAGCTCTGTATTTTCGGTTTTACCTATATAAACAATGTTTCTATTACTATTTTACCTATATGAACAATGTTTCTGCTACTGTTTTAACCATATGAACAATGTACTACTGTTTTACCTATATGAACAATGTTTCTACTACTATTTAACCTATATGACAATGTTTTCTATTACTGTTTACCTTCTGTTATAAGCTCGTTTTACCTTCTCGATAAGCTCGTTAATCTGCTCATGTAAGGTCATTTAAATCAAAAGTTTGGAAAAAGTGAACATATATCATTAAAAAGTTGAGTTGTTGGTTGTCATTTGTTTTAAATGTAAAAAAAGTACTCTATAGTAGTGTGATACTGTATGAGATTATTCAGAGAGTGTGGAGTACACGTTCGTAAAACGTGAGGTGGTTTGAGGTATTATTTTGGACTTGGATATAATGTTTGGAACATAAGGAATGCGAATTGGAACTTAAGGAATGCGAACGCGACTTGAAAGGCTAAACACACTTGAAAATAAGCTTAAAATGTATTTTGGTGTGCAGTAGCTTTAAGCCGCGGCACGGCTCCTGGGCCCCGCGGCGCGACTTAAGGCATGATTTCAAGGTCGAGAGTTTTGGCATGTTTGGAAGTGTTTTGCTTTGTTAGCCCGCGGCACGGCTTCTGGCCCGCGTCGCGGCTTAACACTGAACTCGCTGAAAATGTGCCTTTTCAACCCAAAAGGCACATTTAAACCCCAAACGTTTTGTGATTGTTCCAGGGCATTTAAACTGCATTTTTACATGTTTTTAGACCATTTTAAGTCTAAATACATAAATGTAAACTTCCAAGTCACTAATGGGTATGAATCAAATTGTTGTGACTTTTCAAGAAACCTTTTGACCCATTATAAGTACATTCTTTGTGTATTTGAAAAAGGTTCCAGAATTTTGTCTTTTTACACACACTTTCAACTTAAACAATTAGAAGATAAATCTCTGCAATTGTTTTTGATTGTTTTCTTTTAGCCAAGACAACAATCTAGTCTTTGTCTTATCCCAATCGAAACTTCGTGTAACCCGTGGCTAATAGGGTCAAAATATTCGATTATGAAAGTGTTCACACGATTCAAAGATCAATCTGGAGTCGGTTCCATTTCAGGCACGAAGGTTTACTACAATCCAAGTTAATTACAAGATCATCTTCTTTGTTGCAGGTTCCAACGGACTCAGAACACAACATTTCGCCATCTTCACCCGTTGTATCAGGGTTTCGTCTTGATGGTTTTAATGCAATAAAACCCCAACTAACCCATTCACCTTCTTCAAATGTTAACCCGTTGAGCGTTTCATCTATCGTATTCCAACACAAATTCTTATTTCCACCCGTACTACACATTCAAGTATCTGCATTATAGGTACTTTGAAACATCGAAAATGTCTTGTAGTTCTTATCTAAGCACAATGTGAGTTTATATAGTAATAATGTTACTGGTTTTGCAGATGATCCGGAAGAGGGTGATTCAGGGCAGGCATTAGCAACCGGGCTAAGTTTGTTAAACCGAATCAAGTTATATTACTATGCCCACCCTTGGAGATGGGCTATCCTTTCTGCTATTTGATTTGATTCTGTTGTGTCGATAGTAATTTATTTATTTGTATTTTGTTCAAAATAATTTGCTTCATTTTACTTCGGGATTCTTTGCTCATTATGACAGATTATATGACTTATAAAGGGTAAAAATAATTGGTTTGGTGGTCTTGGTGGCAGTTCCATAATCAATTCAACAACAAAACAACAATTTAGTCGGTCTTCTTTGACAATGAGACCTGTTTGTTCCATGTTCTATTTCAATATTTTTTTAGTAGTTATCAATTGTGTTCCATGTTGAACGCGTGTGTAGGTCTTAAATAGATCATCAAATCTCTATTAGTCATCATGTAACACTCAGATCGTCAGATCTCTATATTTTTTACTATATAATTGTCAGATCTCTAAACAAATTTAGAAAATACTTTTCAGTTTACTATTTAATCTTCAATGAATTTGTACATTTCATATTCATGAAAGAAACGTTTTGAAGAACTTATACATTTCATATTCATAAAAGAAATCGTATTGTTGTTGTCGATGAGTTGGATTTTAGCGTGGTTCCATATTGGATTCTTAATAAGTGTTTTATATACCTTGGAGGAATATAACTACGACCATATATAATGTTGAAGAAAACAATGAATACATTACATAACTAAAAAACAATAACACAAAATTAAAAACCGATTACATACAATTAAAAAACGATCACGTAAAATTAAATTAAGATTACATAAAACTTAAACTACGGTTATATAAATTAAACTACGATTACACAAAATTAAAAATACGATTAATGATATAATATCACTCAATCAAAGATGTTGATTGGTATTATTTATACATCTATATCTATCTATATACTTATATAAAAGAGAGTTTTAAATAACTGATATGTCATTACTAGCTTAATTTTAGCAAATTCCGCCAAGTGTAAAATCCACAAGTTCATACCTCACTAATTTTGAAAACTATTAATTATTAATAAAATAATTAAATTAAATTAAATCAGTGCTTATAAAAATTCACCTTTTCTTGATTATCAGAAATTTGCAGTAAACTTTTTTCTTGATTCGAATCTTTCCAAATTTTTATTTACTCGTACTTTACCTGTATTTTGTTATTCTCTCATATTTTCAATTTGAGTAGATTTTTCTTATTTTAATTGATCATAGATTTTTCTTATTCTTATACAACTTTCAATTTTTACACATTATACTCCACCGTCAGTGATACAAGCCTATCCCACACTAGGCATGTATCAACCTTACAAGGGGAAGTGTAGAACTCACTCCCAAAAGCTAGCTTGAAGGAGGAGAGAACACCCACCCTTATAAGACATCAACTAGTTTAGTCTCTAGTCAATGTGGGATTGTATCAATACCCCACCCTTTAAAGATCCAACGTCCTCGTTGGTCACGGTTGGCACCCTTTCTTTCGGTCCAAGTCACCACTCCGAGGCCTCTCAATGAAAGCACCAATGATACAAGCCTATCCCACACTAGGCATGTATCAACCTTACAAGGGGAAGTGTAGAACTCACTCCCAAAAGCTAGTTTGAAGGAGGAGGGAACACCCACCCTTATAAGGCGATCAACTAGTTTAGTCTCTAGTCAATGTGGGATTGTATCAGTCAGCCATCATTACCAGCCATAAACGGCGGCCATGACTGTCGACAACAACCTCCGGTAGCCACAAGTAACTCTAACCGGATCTAAAAAACGCGATTAAAACACTAAAGTTGGTTAATTAGTTTGAAATAACACAGATCTAAGTTAGTACATGAGGCGGTTTGGTAGTTGATGGAGAAGTAGATTAGTGGTGGGTTTGGCATACAAGGAGAGCATGTCGCTTTAGTGGTTGATAGATAAGTAGATGAGCGGCGGAGCTGTGATGTTTGGAGAGGAGTGGTGTGGGGTTGTTGGAGAAGATCTGGCGAGTGTGGTGGTAGAAGAGCGAGCAGTGGCGGCGGAATGGGAGAGGGCAGCGGTATATAGTGAGGGAAGGGAGTGGTGTTGGGTTTAGGACTTTGGTTAAGTTTTGAGGGATTAACTGAATGATTTTTCTATTTAGGTTGAATACTTCAATCAATTATGTTGCAGGTAGGGAAGATGAGGCCTATTATTACTAGAGTATTTTGTTTTTTATTTTAAAAAAATATGGGATCAATTATGATCGGAGGATTATTATATGATCATATACGGAGTATTTGTTTTATTTTTTTTATGCAATGGAGGATACTTTTTATTTTTTTTATACAGAATGGATTATGGATATGTATCAAGTCGGTATGTGTCGAAGATACAACATTAGTTAATTACTACTCGTAATAATTTTCATATTCTAATCTATCTAATATCCAATATCCAATATAATAATAATAATATTATAATATTATAATAATAATAACAATAATAATATAATATAATATAAAACATATAAAAGAAACGAATTATATAATCAATTTCGTAATTGAGAAACTTTTGGTAGGATATAGGAGAAAACAAAAACACCATAAACTTTTAAGATATTAATTTATATGCTAAAAAACATGTTATTTTATGATGTTGAAAGCATTCATATTTCAAGATCATAACTCATCCTTTTCTTTTTTTTTCCTTTTTAGTATGCTTCAAAGGATCTAAAATAACACTATTGAGAGATTTTTAAACTTAGTGCTCAATAAATTGTAGATTAACATTCTATCAACTTTTACAGCCGTTCAACTTGAATTTTTTTTATTAACATTCGCATATAAGAGAGTTAGTTATGGTAAAAGTTTACAATCAAAAAGTTTTAAACTTGGTGCTCAATAAATTGTAGATTAACATTTAAAATTTAAGATAAGTTCTATAAGATTTTTAGCCTAACTTCGAAAGTCAATAAGGCATTTAGTGCTATAGCCTAACTTAAAACGTTAATAAGTCGTTTAGTGCAATTTTGTGAAAAATGTATACCGAGACTACGATTGTATACAACGGGTTTATCATTTGTATACATCTACATCTACATAACTTATTTGAAAAGGTTTTTGAACAGCCGTGCAACGCACGGGCTCAAAACCTAGTTTATTTATATATCTCTTTATATTATAATAACAAAACTAAAAATAGATCATCTAAAATTCAAATTGCTAATCCTAGCCTTCCATTGTCATTAACATTCATAATCTAGACCATCCAAACTTTTTAATCTTGATTATGACCTCATAATCACCTTGATTATTTGTTTGATGACTAAATTACCCTTCTAATAAAAGGGGCGGTATCAATAGGGAAAAACAGGAGTCTGCAGAAAAAAAAAAAAAACCCTAATACTCTCTGAAAAACACACGTTCATACTTAAAAATATGATAAAGCTCATAATATTATTAGGTCACAAAAAGGGTTCTTCACAAGCAATTCAATATTCAATCATTCCTTGCAAAAAAAAAAACCAAACCGCAAATCAGAAACAACAACCAGATGAGTTTTCGATTTGCAGGTTGAGGCAGAACATAATCGATTAATGTTTCCGATTTGCAGGTTGAGCCAAAACATTTCGATCGATTAATGTTTAGTATTCAATCACCTACAGTCAAGCATCTTTCATTAATGGAATCATTTTGAGAATCAAACTATACTTTAGATCTACAGGTACCGATTAATCTTCTTAATTGGATTGATTTGTATTATTGATTTATCTGGTGATCATGAATAGTTTGAGTATATACACAACTAATCTCCAGTCCGATTCTTATTCTGATTTATTTGTTGGTTTCATCTTTTTTTTTTGGTGAAATGGGTTTTACTAATACAAGTTCACTGACCAGGCACCCAGCTGCTTTTCGATATTTATTTATTTCTAATAATCTGACCCATTATTAAAGTGATTTGTCTGCCTTTGTAAACAAATCGGTTCATCCCAATATGTACTCTTTGCTATTTGTAAACAAATCACTCTGTTACACAGATCTTTTCGATATTGATCTGAAAAAGACGAGGGTTAGTTTTCCTCTACAAAAAATACAAGTTCACTGACCAGGCACCCAGCTGCTTTTCGATATTTAATTATTTCTAATAATCTCGATTAGAAATAATTTGAAATGGAAACAAAGAATATGGTTCTCAAAAGCATCCTTACATGAATTGGTTATGATCAGTAGAGATACATATTATTCTCTTTAATCTATGTTTTTAGCAGGCGGTTACCTCCGATCGTAAACATTGATGCTTATATTATTGTATGATATGTATTCCTCAGCTGCTGCATTGTAGTACTGAAAAATGTTGAAAAATGTGCAGGCCACTACAGGTATTTTGTTTTGGGTTGGATATGTCTGCAATGCAATATCCTACAACGGGCAGCTGTCTAAATTAAAGTATGTGTTGTGCTCAGCTGTATAATTTTTAGTGTGGGTTGGGCTAATTTTATAGAATGACTAGCTGCATAATCTTTAATTACTCTTGATTGTGCTATATATTCAGAATGACCAGCTGTATAATTTATAGTAAGGGCTGGCTAATTTTATAAAATGACCAACTATATAATCTTTAGTCTTCGTTAGCTAATTTTACAATAGAAAAATGGGCATGCGACTTGCAAAAATATTTGTGTTGCAATTTGATTTTTTATTTGAAAGACAAATTATTCAAATAGAAATAACATGTTCAGCAAATTTACAAGTTAACTACAAAGTATCATGGGGGTATGTTGTGGCCTGTGGGGAATTCGGCGTAAAATTAACTACAAAGTATTGCTTTTTATATATATTATGATTTACACCTTTATGTTATTTGGTTTTTGCATCATTAATACACCATTACTTTCAACATGGTTATGCTTTCTAATCAACCTAATCCTATATATGATTCTATTAATAGTACAAATAAAAAATTGATTTGACCCTTAAAAAAAACTCCGCGAATTTGCGGGTTTTAAGCTAGGCCATATTACACATTGACATGAATTTCTAAATCAACCTATGACAATCAGGTACTCATGCAATTTTGTGTTTTTCCTTCTACTTTTTTGCAAGATTGTTCATTGTTGGCTCATTATTTATGTTCGTGCATATCATAGGGCACCACGCTAATGGTTGCTAATCATATGTTTGGAGTTTGTGTTCTTGGTTCTAGGGCTATAATTATGGTGTTTTTGGGTGTGTCTGCATTTCTTAAGGGATTTTCAAAATCAGGGGTTCTATGTCTTCTTCAACAGTTTTTCATTAGGCATTCAAATTTTTTTTGCAACCCTAGAATTTTCCCAATTTCTCTCGAATCAAAATAAACAAACAATCAACAACCAATTGGTTCATTATCACGTTGATTGGAGACAAAACTACCATATAGCAAAACGATTTCTTTGGAACCATGGCAGAGACACTTTTGAAGGTATTTTGATCTTTATGATTATTTTCGACTACAGATCGAATTCAAATTTAGATGTACATCAACCGAAACCCTAGAATCAATTGTTAATTGATGGAACTATTCTTCATTTATATAAATCGATGATTCCGTTGTTGAAACGCTAGAAGGAGATAACCATAAACCCTAACTTATTATTCTTTAATTTAGTAAGATGTTTTTGTATTTGTGATTTTGCAGCCAATCCAAGTCGAGTACCAACTATCTCACAATTCGGTCAGAAAAATTACACTGTATGTTTGATTTTCCCAAAAGGTATGATATGATAAAATCACATTCTAGAACTTTATGTATATTTTGGTAAATACTGAAAATATTGTGATCATCTGCGTTAATGTTTGTGTTGACTTCAGTTTCTATAGTCTGTGTAGGTATTCCATGGAAGCAAATTTTAAATATGAGTCAATCAATTTTAATCAGCTAAAATTCTGTTTAAGCCTTTGAATCAATAAGTATTTCCACGTATATATAATCATATTTATATAGGTTCTTCAAAGAAAGACGAAGGCGCTGCAATGGCAACTAAGAGGCTCAAAGAATTATAGATGAATGGACATCAAAACATGACATCTCAGGTGTTTTAACATCTACTTTCTAATGGACCAACTAAGTTTTCTTCATATGAGACAGCTTATATACAATTTTGTGTTCAAGTAATGTGCAACTTACGTGTACAAAAATTATGATTGCAGAATTCAGAACTTTTCTTTTTTGTGACTTTTAGTTCATTAACTTACTGGTGAATAGTTATGTGATATATAGCTTCTAAATAGTTGTGCTCGATGGGCTTCGAAACGATGCGTTTATAATGCAGGACTCGACGGTTAGTCATGAGGTGTTGCCACCGTCGAAGAATCTGAACCCGTTTCTTGGATTTGTCATTATATTTTAGCAGTCTATGAAGATGATTCAAACTACCCTATTTGGGAACTTCCAGGTGGATATGAAATCGATCCGAATAATATAATTTTGAAGAGAATTTCTAATGATACTCAAGGCCGGGCCCCACCGTATTTGTTCTAATTAGATCATGCTCATTGTGATATAGTTCTTGCTATTACAGGCCTTAACTTGGCCATCCATACAGATTATGCGGTCTTGCTTGATACTAAGTTGGGTCGAAGGAAATTAGATGGTGGGTATGTTCATAATGGGTTGTTAAAAGGTGCAGGAGTTATATTGGATGCCGAAAGTGACACTTTGAAGAAGCTGCTAGAGAGTCACCGCTATATGTTAACTCTCACTTGGGTCAGTTGTGGCTGCATTTTTGGCCATGGTGGTGGTCACAAACCGAGATAGGTTTCGAAACATAGATAGGAAGAGGGTTCGATGTTTTTATTGCACCCGCCAGATGTATGTCACTTAACTTGGCCTTAGATATGTTGATGTCATCAATTCTGTCGTACTGCAGGCAAGTTTTTCTTACCTTTCATACAATTAGAGAGATATACTGAGACAATAAAGAGCTTTCTTGCCTTTTATGTTTCCACCCGTCGTAAAATCACCGGTGCCTGTTGATGGAAGATTTGAGCACATTGTGTCTCACTCACTCTGATGTATCATCATTATTATAGGGTAGTACATATTTGATTATAGATGAGCTAATGAATAAGTGTAGAATGTGTTGACTAACACACATTTGTAGTTAACTTTCTTACTGTAACTCTCATAATTAGGGGTTCTATGTTCTCTGATGCAAAGTTTATTTTATTGCTGCACAATTGTTGACCACATCTAATCTATTGTGAAGCTAAGCGAAATTAATTCTATACACCAGTTGACATGCGCTTTCAGTTTGTATTTTTTGTTTAGGGTGCATATTTTGTTGAAGAAACTTTGCATTTTGTAGTTTTACGCATTTTTTTTAACTATATCTGATGAGTTTATAGGTTTTGATTATGGCATTCAGGTGGCTCCAGTTTGTTACCAGTTCAGCGGAGTTCGTTATAGCAATCTCTTCAAGTTGTTCTCATACTAATATTTTGCACTACTTTATCCGGGATGTGCACGTGAGGCTATTCATTGTAAGGTTTGTAACAAAATCCGTAAGTTTCTGGTGTTAAGTTTCATACATTATCATTTATTTATTTATTATTTTTTTTAAAAGGCAAGACCTCAAAGTGTAGTCGGGGATTGAACACGGGTCTTCTTTGAATTTGACAAGCTTGGCCCAAAATTACTAATGTACAAGTATATTTTAATCCCTGCTCAAAATGTTGGTTTTATCATAAAAATGTCATGATTTGTAACGAATACTCTTCATGGGATCTTTATCTTCGAATACTACCCTTTTTTGGCTATACGAATACTAAACCTGCTTATATTCTGATGTTGTAGGGTGAACTCAGTTTCCATATATTTGTTTTTTTTTCATATGTCTCGGTGCTACGGCTGCAAGAGCGTTAAAGTCGGTGCTTAAAGGGATTTTGTCATCCTTAGAAGGGTAAATCTCATCCTCTTGATGATCTTTGGAATTTTATTATTAAACCGATTATACGATTAACAACATAACTGCTTTGATTTATATTTATCTTACTGGTTATCAATATGTTCGATATAGGGTACATGTGATGGTTATCTTCTACATGCTTAATTATGTTGATCCAAGAAACATTTAGGCCAAAATTGTTTATGCTTGATATTCCATAAAGAACTTGAGAAAATTGTATGCTAATTTGTTAGCGGAGTACGAATTACTTCAAGTTTATACCATTCATCTAAATGTAGATGGAGAATTTTTTTAAGATGGGCCGACTACACAGTGACGAAGTGGTGATATAAGGATTGGAATCTGGGTTATTAAGAGTAACAGTCTTAGAAGTGAATTGAAAGACATGAAGACTCGCATATTTGAAGAGCCAAACATTTTTGAGACGTCAATGTTAATGTATTAGATAAAGGTGGAAAAAGAATACTTTGTTTTCTCTTATATTGTTTTGGTTTCTAAACAAATACCATATGAAATCATATTACTGCTACAATTCGATACTTAATTCGTCCCTAAAAAAACCCCGCGAATTCGCGGGTCTTAAGCTAGTAGGATTAATACAAAAGCAAAAATACGAATTTATGCTAATGCAAATAAGTAATTTTAACCATAACTCTGAGTTATTATTGTCAAAATTAATCATTATATCAAGCTCTTAGAATTAGTTTCTCATTTTTAAATATTATTAATTTTCTGAAAAACAATAAAGACCATAGGGTTATATGAGGAAGAATGATGTGTTTGGATTTAGGGTGCTAGTAAGTAGCGATGACAATGGATCGGATATAGATCGGGTGATGTCATATTCATATCCATATTCATTTAGTTTTTGTTCATTCATATCCATGTTCATATCCATTTAAATTCAGTTCATCCATCCATATCCATATCCAATGGATTAAGCGGTTTATTGGATATCCATTCGATATTTAAGAAATGTTATAAAATTTTCTAGTATGTAACGAAAACAAAAACGTTGTATAACAAAAAGTAAATATAATTTGACCTAAATTGAAATCCTTCCACCAAAATGTGTAATCTTTGTCAAAGATTGAACACAATTTGTTAACTATACTATCAAACATAGATTATCACAAATTAAATGTGTAATTTATATGTTTATTAAGTTAGATATACATGTTTACTACGAGTACTCATAGTGAATTCAATATATGATTGCAAGCAAAATGTATGTGTAATGGTAAATACATGTGTAATAGTTATTGTATATATATATATATATATATATATATATATATATATATATATATATATATATATACACATTCATGTGTTTCCTTATGCATTTCGGGTGTAAATGGATATATCCATGGATGAAAATTTTCATCCGTATCCATATCCATATCCATTTAGGTTCATCCATATCCGTATCCATATCGATTTAAGACCATCCGTATCCACTTTAAGCGAATCGGATTGGATGGATGTCCATCGGATCGGATGTTCGTTGCCATCCCTACTAGTAAGGTTCTGTTTGGATGAACTGGTAACTGAAGCTGGAAGTTAAAATTGAAAGCTGGAGCTGGAAGTTTATTTTT
Source organism: Rutidosis leptorrhynchoides (assembly GCF_046630445.1). Lineage (NCBI taxonomy): Eukaryota > Viridiplantae > Streptophyta > Magnoliopsida > Asterales > Asteraceae > Rutidosis > Rutidosis leptorrhynchoides. The sequence goes on from NC_092335.1 coordinate 666,696,150, forward strand.
CAAGTTGGTAGCTGGAGCTTATTTTTCGTCAGTAGCTGAAAGCTTATTATTATAAAATGATATAAAAGGACATAATATAAATTTATAAGATAATATATTGAAGGGCTTTCTAGTAATTTAATTTTTTATACTCTCTCCGTTCCATATTAATAGTCTAGTATTTCATTTTCAGATGTCCCAAATTAATAGTCAACTTTCATAAATAGAAAAGAATAAGAAGCTTAAGTTCTATTATGTTCTTAATGTATGTGAATAGGATTAAAGGAGAAAGAAAAGGTAAGGGTAAAACTACAAAGTAAACAGAAAGTACAGTACTTTTATGACATTTTCTTAAATTGTGTGTCTTTTGTCTGTGGATTATTAATATGGAACGGAGGGAGTAAGTTCTATTTTTTTTTCTTCATAAGTTACTTTAAGTAGCTTAAAAATCTAGAGCTTATGGTTTCAATAAGTTACCAATAAGCTTCTTTAATTTTGTATGCCAAACAAATCTTATAATTAAACGTTATGAAAAAATAAAGGACAATGCTAAACGTAGCCCTTAGGGCTACGTTTAAGCTTACCAAATTTAGGTTTAAAAACACTGGTTAATTAATTACAAAGTATAAATATTCTTTTTTTTTTTATATCGACTTTCCTTATATAATTTGATAATTATGTTATTCATGGCATGATTGTGTTATATTATTGAAATTAAATTAGATTTGATAAGCTTAAACGTAGCCCTAAGAGCAAGGGGAGTGGTGTGCGTCACTTGCCCCGTCGCCTTCCTCGTTCCACGTCACCCCACTCCCCACCCCTTTTCGGTTCTCCCATTCCGGCCCGGTCAGTCGCCCAGGCGACGAAGTTGGCTTCCATTTAAAAAAAAAAAAAAAAAAAAATTAATACTCCAACGGATCTAATTTGGACCGTTGCAATTTTTTTTATTTTTTTTTCTTTTTTAATGCTATAAATACACTACACATATACAAACACAAACACAAACTCAAACACAAAACATCCAATTTACTCAACATATACTCCCACAATCAAATCCAAATTCTATCCTCAAAATAATAATATATTTTTTTTAAAATGAGTAGTTCCGACGAAGAAAGTTTGGTTAACGCAATGAAAAGTATATTTGCCTATCGAAATAACGTGGTAATACGTAGAGAGGTCGAGGAACAAAATGAGGCTCAAAGCTCAAGACGAAGACGTCGCTACATTTATCGTGATCGTGTAGAAGCGCACAATCGTTTGATGAAAGATTATTTTGTTCAAGATCCGAAGTATCCCCCTGAATATTTCAAACGACGCTATCGAATGTCACAAAGTCTTCTTGAAAAAATAATCGAAGGTATACTTTCTTACTCTACTCGTCCCAATGCACCAAAGTGGTTTACTTATTTTCAACAACGTCCCGATGCACGTGGTGTTCTCGGAGTATCTACTATTTTAAAAGTCACTTCTGCCATTCGTCAACTAGCATACGGTGATTCACCGGATCTATTTGACGAATATTTACAAATGTCAGAGAGAACATCACGTGAGTCTTTGCAATATTTTACAAGATGTATTATAGACTTGTATGGTAATGTATATATGAGAGAACCGACCGAGGACGATATACGTCGGTTGTATCATAAACATGAAGAACTTCACGGCTTTCCTGGAATGCTTGGAAGCATTGATTGTATGCATTGGGCTTAGGGTAAATGTCCAAATGCATGGAAAGGGCATTTCACCCGAGGCGATCACGGTTACCCCACAATCATGTTGGAAGCCGTTGCATCGTATGACAATTGGATTTGGCATGCATATTTTGGAATGGCCGGTTCGAACAATGACTTGAATGTCCTTAATGCATCTCCATTGTTTGATAGTTTACTAACTGACACGGCTCCTCAAGTTCCATACGAAATTGGGGACGTTGATTTTGATCGAGGCTACTATCTTGCCGATGGGATTTACCCTTCGTGGGCTTCTTTCGTTAAGGGATTCTCAAGTGTTGTTGACGCAAAAAGGAAATACTTTACAAAGAAACAATCTGCAGCTCGTAAAGACGTTGAGAGGACATTTGGAATTTTGCAAGGTCGTTGGGGTATTTTAAGACAACGAGCTAGGGCATATAGTGTAAACGCAATCAAAAGAATCATGTATGCTTGCATCATATTGCACAACATGATAATTGAAGACAATGGTTTTAACATCGCTGAAAATAAATCTTACTACTTGCCTGTCAACAACCTACAGGGATCAACTTGGTACGAAAGGTGTGATGTGTATGCCGAGAAGACAAAAGAGCTGCGTGACAAAGACGAGCATGAGTATCTTCGACATACTCTAGTTTCGCATCTATGGCATAATCGCGATGACCCAGTTGTTAACGATTTGTAACTTTTTAATCGCGATAACGTATTGTTTTTTTTAAAATTTTTTAGGAAATGTAATGTTTTTTTTTTTTAGGAATTGTAATGTTTTTTATTTTATTTTAATGGAAGTTATTTTATTTTTTGTTAATTTTTATAATTATATTTATTTATGTTATATTTAACATCATAAAAAAAATAATAAAAATATAAACTGACATGCCTGACTGACAGAGCTCACCACTTCCCACTTTTTCTGACTCAGCAAGTCAGGCCTGACATGCCAAGTGATCTCAGTCACCACTCCCAGTGCTCTAAGGCCTACATTTAGCATTTTCCAAAAAATAAATTATAATTCTCATAAGTTTCAATAAGTTTGTCATCTAAATACACCCTAAATCTACTTATGTTTAACTCTTTTATCTTTGAATAACATGAATTATGTGCTACAGTATCTTGGTAATGAAAAATCTAATAAATTACTTTCTCCGTATTTGTTTGTTTAACGACAATCCAAATTCCAAAAACGAATGTGACTACTTATTTGTACTCTTAACCAAAGGTCAAGGTCAAACACGAATTCTAGATAATCATGAGTGTGGTGGTTGAATAATTAAACCCTGACCTTCCATAATGGAGGTCAAGGGTTCGATTCAAGCACCCACAATTATCCACTCATGACCACAAATGTTTGCATGCAATGACTCCGGGCTGGTCGCCCTTAGTTATTAGTCAAGTTGACCGTGAAAAAAAAAAAACAAGTCCGGATTCTCTTAGGCTAGAAAGGGATTGATTTGAAAGGATATTTTACTCTAGATCTCTTCCTTTCAAATTAGAAGAATTTGAAATCCCTCTCCTTCATTTCTCTTAATTCCCTTTCATTTCCTTTAAAAAAAACTAGGAACAGACCCTTATACTACCATTTCCAATCTGATTTCAAACTTCAATTTCAGTAAAAACCTTACTCAAAATTTCACAAAACGTAACTGTAATAATTTCTATCATTTCACCAATAATCCAATTCCTAAATGGCTCCAAAGAAATCAAACCATGAATTTTCACCCAAAAATATCAAAATACAAAAAGATCCCAAAATGAAAATAAAGAAGAAAAAAACATCATCAAGCTCAAACACAGCAGCAGCAACGGCATCAGTAAGTGGTAGTGAAAACCGAGGTGTTGATTCTGAATGGTGGATTTCTTTTTGGGAAAAAAATGCTTCCGCTCCTGGTATTATTTCTGCCTTTTTTATTAAATTGTGTATGATTTATCAATGTAGAGCTGATTATATATAAGTTTGTAACTGAAATTAGATCATTACTAGTCTTAGAAATTTCATTTCTATGCTAATTGAACTTTTGATGCATTCAATTACTTCAATTTTAAGCGTTAGGGTTTGTCTGCCTAATTTATGAAAATAGGGGGTTTGATATATGGTAATTTCTATCTCTATTCGATATCTACGGAAGTGATAATGTGATTAAGACTTGGTGTTGTATAAATGAATTTATTTCATGTGCATTGTAATTTGATTATGTATTGGACTTACAGCCCAAAGTTAAATTGGTTACCAAAAAGGTAAAACATAAATTGAACCAAAGTTGGTTACCTTTTTATGCAATTAGCCTTTTACACGAATATAACCGAACTTTAAGCTTCGTATGCAAGTTGTGTTTAAAGTTACATTGGTGCAACAATTTATGCTTACTAAGCAGATTTATATTTGTAGAAAACAAACTGAAGTTGGTTACTTTTGTATGCAATTTGACATTTATGTAGATACATAATCGACCTTTAACTTTAGTTTAACTCAAATTTTGATTATAGGTGTGCCCATAGATGAAGAAGAAGGATTCAAGTACTTTTTCCGGGTCTCAAAGAAGACGTTTGAGTACATATGTTCTATTGTAAGAGAGGATCTCATTTCACGTCCTCCTTCGGGACTTATTAACATCGAGGGACGACTTCTTAGTGTCGAGAAACAAGTTGCAATTGCTTTAAGAAGATTAGCATCTGGCGAATCACAAGTTTTAGTAGGATCTTCATTTGGAGTTGGGCAATCAACGGTTTCTCAAGTCACTTGGCGGTTTATAGAAGCCATGGAAGAGTGTGGTAGACACCATCTCAAATGGCCCGATCATGATAACTTACAGAAAATAAAATCAAATTTCGAATCTTTATTTAAGTTACCTAATTGTTGTGGAGCCATTGATGCGACCCACATAGTTATGACCCTACCCGCAGTGCAAACTTCAGACGATTGGTGCGATCAAGTTAAAAATTATAGTATGTTAGTACAAGGTATCGTTGATGATAAATCTAGGTTTCTTGATATTGTAACAGGTTGGCCCGGTGGGTTGACTATCCCAAAACTTCTAAAATTTTCGGGCTTTTACAAACTTTGTGAAGATGGTGAGCGTTTAGATGGAAACCCGAAAGCGTTTTCGGGTGAATCGGAGATTAGAGAATATATAGTGGGTGGGGTTAACTATCCGCTTTTACCATGGTTGATAACGCCGTACAATGAAAGTGATGAGGTGGCGGGTTTTAATAAGGTTCATGAAGGTGCAAGATCGCTTGCGGTGAAAGCTTTTTCGCAAGTTAAAGGAAGATGGAGGATTCTTAATAAGGTTATGTGGAGACCCGATAAAAAGAAACTTCCTAGCATTATTGTGGTATGTTGTTTGCTTCATAATATAATAATTGATTGTGGTGATGTTATAAATTCGGATGATTGTTTGTTAAGCCATCATGATTCGGGGTATGTTGAGCAACGGTGTAACCATGTTGATCCTATAGGGAGAAAGATGAGAGAAAACTTGGTTTCACACTTGGAGCACTCTAAGTGAAAAGAGTGATTGTGCATTGTATGTGGTACAAAGTAATGCAGTAGTTTCGTTCTTGATAATTTTTTATTTTTTTGAAAAGCTTGGTCTTGATAATTTAATGTGATTGTGCATTGTGTGTGTGGATCCATGGAAAACTAAGGACAGGAGAGAAAGAACTCACATGCACCTAGCTTATGCACGTGTGATCATATCACATATTGAACTTATTGATAATCGATTGTTTGCTTTTTAAAAAAATAGGCTTGCAAAATATTCCAAATAGACTCGGTACAAATTGAGTTGAGCACGTGTATTAAAATATTCGGCTCCAAACCTCGCGAGCTTTGTTAAGCTTGTGATCTTTTTATCTTTTTACCCTTATTACTATTACTATGTTTATTTACCACCTTAAAAGTGCACTTTATAATAAAATTCGAGTCGGGTAGAACAAGTATATATTCAGTCCGTTACTATTACATTAATTTACATTAAATATTATATTATTTTATTATTAATAATAATTTTGGTTACGTTAATAGCCGAGCTCGAGCTTAAAATTACAAGCTAAATCGATCTCGACTCGAATTTTTACCTCTCCAAACATCGTAAAGAGCTTGATTTATCATATTGCGTGCGTCAAAAACTATACAAGCATATGCAAAGATGTAAAAGATACAATCAATGAAAAAAAGACGCAAATACATGTGCCCGAAGATATTACAGTTCATCATTAAGATTATTATTATAAGGTAGCAAGCAGTATGCACAAATATATATATATACACATAGTGACGAAAATGAAAAAATAAAAGTGAATGTGGAGAGCTGGTGTGTGTGTTTTGTTAACTTTGCATCGAGCAACTTTCCCCATCATCAATTTTTGATTGAACCGCGGCGGAGGGTTGAAGAAAACGTAGTTTGATACAGTCGAAAATCTACTTTACGTGCATCATTATGATAAATAAAGTTGGCTTCATGCAAAACGCCATGCTTTAAGCGGTAAATAAACAACTGTGTAGGGCAACCGCCTGTTATTAATAAGTCCCCTGCATCCTTGTTCCAATATCCTATAACCTTTATATACGAATTAAGAGGAAGAGGCGGTTTTTTGTCAAACCGACAATGGATGACCCAACATTTTGTTTTAGGATTCAGTAACCACACCTCTATGTATCGTTGGTGGAAAGTGACTCCGTTATACACAAATCCAACTTGACCATCTAGATCAACCAAATGCTCCCCCCTACCACCCATATAATTATGTTTATTAGGCGGATCTATCAACCCAAATTCCTCTTTATTCATGTCAAAACAAATTATTTTCCTTACTACACCAAACGGCCAGTATTTAAGATTATAACTAACCAACCAGTGCAAACATCCATTAGCAAATACACCTTCACCACTTATGGGATAAGGTGGAACTTGGGGTATCTCCCGCCATGATGATGATGATGAGTCATCCGTGCCACCCAATACATGTACCATGGTACATAAATCCTCCTTCACCACATCATCATCATCATCATCATCATGCGACCTAATCTTCTTTTGATTTCGAAGCACAACACAGACCATTTTGTAAGTATTGGTAGAATCATCAAAACCAAGCCCACATGCCTCGCGTTCGTAAGACACTGATGTACATGACCAAATTTTAATTGGTGGCAGCTTATAACATTCTTTCCTTAAAGGATTGATCACAAGTAAAACAGTGGTGCCATCATTGTTGTTGTTGTTGTGAGGGTCTTGTGATGAAATCATCAGACCCTTGCACGAACCTAAAATTATATCTTCTAGAACAAATCTAGGACCCCAATGTTTAGAGCGAAACTCCATATATGGTTGATTCTTTTTTGTGATCACCACTTCTTCATGATTACGTGCACAAGATTCTTCTTCTTTAGTAGTCAACATAGTGAGTGATGCAGATGCATGCCAAGGTTTTACACGTACATCAACAATTTTTAACTGAACCATGATGAGCATCGTGGGATCATCTTTCATAGTAGCTCGTTTGGCATTATGCATGATTTCAAGGTACGGATCGTTAATATACTTGCACCATACCTTGCTTACACATTGAAAACGAGCCAAAGATTTTAGAGGCATTCTAGACAAGATGTTGTATATGGTGTCAACCGGCAACAAATAATCATCACCCATAATAATTTTATTATTTTTCGATACATCACAGGTTGACTTTTTTTGTCTTTTATGATGATGATAGATAGAAACCCCCCCTGCAATGCAATACGCCAAAATCTATGATTGAATTTTAATTCTTAACCAAAAAAAGCTTCACGAATCTATTGAATTGAATACAAGGGTGGTGAATGGCTTAAGATGCATTACACACATCACATCAGAGTCTAAAAACAAACAATATTTAAAATAATTTAATTTACTAGATCATCTTATTTACTTTTGGCAGAGTATTGGGTCGGAGTCGGGGCCATGAGTTCCTTGCAAGAGGTCTCATGTCTAGGGAGAATATTTAGTGGTGGCCAGAGATGGATTCGAAACAACCAAGAAGTAATCATGCTGGGCTGCGTACATTAGAGTATGGAGTCGGATTACTCGCCCTCCCGGGTAACCCTAGCCCGAATAGGAAAACCTTATACCTTTATCTTATTTACTTTTAGCGTCTTAATTAATAATTTACAAGTGAAACGGATTAAAAGGGTACTGAATTATTTTGTTATGATCAGTTAGTTCTTTGCTGATTGAAATTCAAAAATTTGCTTCTGATTAAAAGGGTATATATATTTCTTTCTTATTTACCTGAAGTTTCTATCCTTTTCAGGGAGTCGTTGCAACGACGGAGGACCAAGGAGGGGGCAGGTACGATGGGGCTTGCTTGTTCCATGTCTCTGCAATTTGCATAAACCAGATAATCAATCAATCAATCAAACATACATATATAAAAGAAGAAACTGTTGAATAAATTCGGTTTAGAAAGACCGATTCTTTAGAGGACCTTTTAGTTGTTTTTTCTGAATTTTTGATTTAGTCCTCCTTTTTTATTAGCCATGATCCGATTGTGTAGGGAATGGCACACGTTCTTTATTATTTTCTGTTATGATGTACCAGCTATATTTATAGCAGCTCTTGATATCCATTATTAATAAAAGCGCCAAGTCTTTGGCTAAACTGTGTTATCTGTTACTAGCAAACTTTTAACATTTGGCATCAGAGCCTTCAATCAAAAATATTTGTGTGTTACAACAGTAAGCAACGATGGGAGAAGAGAAGTCATCATACATTCAAATTTTTCTCACTTTGATGGTCATTACGACCATTGGGGAGTGAGTTGATGGAGAATTTGATCAGAGCAAAGGGACTTTGGTACATCGTTGAGAAAGGAGTAGAAGAACCAAAAGCAGGTGCCGTTTTAATTCGTATCGAGGAAGAGGACGAGATCGTGGCAGATCCAATTTCATTAAATCCACTATCGAATGTTATTACAAGTGCCATACACTTTGGGACACTTTCAATACGAGTGTCCCAAATGGAACAATGAGGCGAACTATGTTGAAGAAGAAGAAGAAGAAGAAGAAGAGCATATGTTGTTAATGACTTATGAAAAGGTTCAAAGCTATCATCCCAAACGTGACGTGTGGTTTCTAGACTCGGGCTGCTCCAAGCATATGTGCGGTGTAACTATAATAATACTTTCATTAACATTGATGACACTTTTTTAAGCATACTGTTTGTCTTGGCAACGATTCAAAGTTGAAGGTAGATGGAAAGGGGGTCTGTCAAGCTAACCATTAATGGGTGGGAATTATGTGATTGGTGATGTTTACTATGTACCTGAGAATTGTACAACAATTTATTTAAGTGTTGGACAAGTGCAAGAGGAGAAGGGGCTGGCAATACTCTTCAAGAATGATACATGTTCCATCTACCATCATCCCCAACGTGGAAGAATTGTGAGTGTACCCCTATGTCTTCAAATCGTATGTATAAAGCTGTCAGTCGAGTCAAGTAGTAGTACAAGTAGTGATCAGAAGTGCCTGAATGCAAGAGCAGTAGCAGTGACATATCTAAACTACTCTGGCATCATAGATATGGTCGGTCACTTAAGTTATAAGGAGGGGATGACTACATATTGTTTCAAAAGCAGATGGTGCGTGCATGGTTTACCTAATGTGGTGAAGGAGACAGTCAATTGTGAGTCGTGTATGAAAGGCAAACAGCATACAAGTCCAATTTCAAAGGCAAGTAAGTGGAGAGCAAGTGTAAGATTGGAGCACCTGGACGCGGATCTATGTGGGTCCGATAACTCCCATCTTCAAACGGCGATAGGAGGGGTACGTGTTTTGTATAATTGATGATGATTTTTCAAGGAAGAGTTGGGGTTTGTTTACTCAAGGAAAAGTCAGAAGCCTTCGTTACCTCTAAAAAATATGTTTAAGATACAAGTTGAGAATGAGACAGGCTTGACTATAAAATGCTTCTTAAGGACAGATAGAGGGGGTGGTGAATTCAACTCGACCGAGTTCGATGATTTCTGTAAGGAACATGGGGATTAAAAGGCAACTTACCACGGCATATACGCCACAACAAAACGGAGTAGCAGAGACCGAACTATTATGAACCTTGTTCAATCTGTTTTAAATGAGAAGAAAGCCCCTCGTGTTTTCTGGCCAGAAGCAGTCAATTGGGTAAATTATGTTCGTAATCGTTCTCCTACCATTGCTGTTAAATAAAAATGTTACTCCGGAAGAAGCATGTGGGGTGGTGGTGGTGGTGGGGGGGGGTTTACATGTGCCAGATGCAAGACGAAACAAAGTTGAGAATAAAAAGCGTTCGCTGCACTCTTCTTGGTATTAGTGACGCATCTAATAAGGGTTACCGAATGTTTGATCCAGTAACAAAGAAGATTTTGGTCAGTCGAGATGTCGTCTTTGATGAAGATTTGGCATGGAATTGGGATGAGAATGATGTTTCTTTCCAAAGGTGTTGAACTGGATTGGGGGGTGAAACTACTAGTACGGAACACAATGGTTATTATCGATGATGAAGACGAAGTCATAGAAGCAGAATCTGTAGAGCAGCATCATCCGGTAATTGTTGAAGATAATGCTCAACAAGGGCTGATGTAACAGCAAGGGAGGGACGGAAACAACCACCGATTTGGTCATATGACTATGTATGTGAGTGGAGATGGTTTATCAGATGAAGAAGATACAGCAAATATGGCATTAATGATTACATCTGATCCACTAAATTATGAAGAAGCTGCTCTCAGCACTCACAACACTAGAGGATGGCCATGCATGAATGATGAAATTGAGGCATTTGAACGAAACGACACATGGGTACTTGTTGATTTACCTGTTGGGTGCAAAGAAGATTGGAGTCAAATGGGTTTACAAAACTAAACTCAGCGAAACAGACAAAATTGACAAGTATAAGGCTCTCGTCTAGTTGTGAAAAGGATATTCACAAGAGCATGGGGGGTCGATTACACCAAAGTTTTCGCTCCGGTTGCACGACTGGATACTGTTCGATTAATTATATATCTCTCGCTGCCTCAAATGGATGGAAAATACACACCAGTTGGATGTGAAATCAGCTTTCTTGTATGTGGAGCAGCAACCGAGAGGTTATGAGCAGAAGGGTGGTGTGAACACAAGGTGTATAAGTTAAGGAAAGCGTTGTATGGATTGAAACAAGCGCCCCGGGCTTGGTTTAGTCGAATCTCGAGTCTTTTTTTTTTTTTTTTTTTTTTTTTTTTTTTTTATCAAAGAAGGTTTTGAGGCGAGCCCGAGTGAGCAAACACTTTTTCGTTAAAAAGGGAGGGAGGTAATTTTATCATTGTTAGCGTATATGTGGAGGATTTATTGTTTACACAAGTAACAGTGATTCAATGCTTACTAAGTTTAAGAGTTCAATGAAGCCCGAATTTGATATGACCGATTTGGGTCAGATGAAATTTTTTCTTAGGCATTGAAGTTTCACAACGTAAAGATGGCATCTTCATATGCCAAAGAAAATATGCAAATGAGGTTTTGAAACGTTTTAAAATGGGTGAATACAATGGTACATGGAGTCCTATGGCAAGGTTGATAAAGGCGAAACTGGAGTCAAGGTGGATCCTACGCTGTTTAAGCAAATCGTTGGTAGCCTAATGTATCTATCCGCTACACGACCTGATATTGTGTTTGGAGTTAGCTTGGTTAGCAGATACATGTCGAGTCCTACGCAGCTGCATATGTCAATACTCAAGCGAATAATCAGGTACATTAAGGCTACAATTGATTATGGGATTTTCTATGAGAAGGGGTGCAGTGGCAACTTGATTTGTTACACAGATAGCGCGACTACGCAGGTGGATAGCAGGAGTACCTCAGGGTATGTTTTTATGATGGCAGGTGGTGCAATAGCGTGGTCCTCTAAAAAACAACCCATTGTGTTACCTTATCTACTACAGAGGCTGAATTTGTAGCTGCTGTGGGATGTGCCTGTCAGGCTGTGTGGTTGAAGAAAGTGATGGCTGAAATCGGTCAAGATCATGAAGAAGGTGTTGTGTTGATCATGTGTGACAATACCTCAACAATTAAGCTTTCGAAAAATTCAGTTTTCCATGGTCGTACAAAACATATTCGGGTCAGATATCATTTTCTTAGGGAGCTCACCAAACAAGAAATTGTTCGATTAATATATTGTGGAACTCAAGATCAGTTAGCTGATGTGATGACAAAGGCATTGAAGTTAGAAAGTTTTAAAAAACTTCGATGTGGCATGGGCATGAGAGCTGCATCAGATTTGAACTAATTGTCGGTTTAGGGCAATGAGTTCAAGGGAGAGGGACTGTTGAATATATTCGGTTTAGAAAGCTAAACCGATTTTTTCTTTAAGTCTTTGGCTAAATTGTTATCTGTTACTAGCAAACTTTTACAAACAAGTTTATCAACAACAACAAACCAATTACTAAAACCAATTAGAGTGACTGATGTTTCACAAACACACAATCATCAAATCAAATAATCATAAAATTCGAATCCACAATTAAAGAAAAAATCACCAATCAAATCGTTAAAACATAAAAATTAGAATCACCACGTACGTACTGCTATTAATTAATTAAAAAAAAAAAAACGTACCTGTAATACGAAGAGATAGACTACGGTACTGCTCAGCGGTTTATGTTTAATAGTTGGAAAAGGGGGTTAGGTTGCCCTATTGAATTAGACCGACCAAGGTTGCAGTTTCCATATTAGTTTTGGGTGGGTCAACTTAAAAGGCTACAGTTTTGTTAGGTTATCACTCAAATGGACTGGGCTGCTTTTTTAAATAGTGATTTAAGCCTACTAGCATTAAAAACTTGGACTGGACTAATAAGTTGTGAATGTTGAGTTTCAAGGGTAAACATAACCAACCAAAGAATACAACCAACCCAGTAGACCAACGAACACATACCAAAAAATTAGTTCAAATCTAATGCCAAAGAATACAACCAACCCACTTTACTATTTATTATTCGTTACAAATGTAAACAAACAAATACCAAAAAATACCTTTCATCTCATAGATTTTCATAGATTCCATATGCAACTCTACAAATGCAATTAAAAAAAAAAAGAGTCAAAATCATCATAAAATAGACACCAAGAAATATCAAACTCCATCGATTAAGTTTAGAACCACACCGTGTTAAAGATGATCATGATGAACTTGCTAAAATTTAAGTTGTACATGTGTGTTATGATATCTTTCAGTAATGGGATTACCTGGACATGAAGAATCGATTAAAAAAAGTTTGACATAAACATGGAAAAGTAACAACAAAAGTTTACACCCTATTTTTTTCTTTCTAATTGGTGATTCTAATTGTTATGTTTTAATGATTTGATTGGTTTTTTATTTATTTTTTATTGTGGAATAGATTTTTATAATTGGTTGGTTGGTTGTTGATCAACTTGTTACTATTTAATTGATTGACCTCCTTTGTGATCATCTGGTTTATGACTTGCACATACATGGAACAAGCAAGCCCCATTGTACGTGACGCTTCGATAGTCCTTCTTCATTTTAACACCTCTCTAAAAAAACAGAAACTTCAGGTAATAAGAAATATATACCCTTTTAATCAGAAGCAAGTTTTTGAATTTCAATCAGCAACCTCTAAAAACTAACTACTCATAACAAAATAATACAATACAGTTTTAATCAGCAACCTCTAAAAACTAACTAATCATAACAGAATAATACAATACCTTTTTTAATCTGTTAGTTTGATATGTAAATAAAGACGATAAAAGTAAATAAGATGATCTAGTAGATTACACACATATCATATTCAAATTAATTAAATAATTAAATGATCTAGTAAAACCGAAACTAACTCACTCTGGGTTAAGTCATTCGTAGCATTTATGGTTTTAATGGCGACTTGAGGTCGGGAGGTGACTTAAGTTACCAATCTACCTTGGGTACGTGGTATAATATTATTGGTGCAAAAAATACGATCGATGACATGGGTATAGAGTTCAAGAATTCTTTCACTAAGCAAATTGGAAATGAGTCGGATACATCCTTTTTGAATAAAGTATGGGTGGGAAACAGTTTTCTCAAAGATGCATATCCACGCTTATTTCGGTTAGAAACACAGAAAGAAGCTTCGGTCAGCATGCAGTTACAAACAAGCGGGGTGTTTAACTGGGCCTGGGCCCGTCAACCTATGGGTAGCGGTCTAGGTGAACTTGACGCCTTGAAGATGCAGCTCGCGGAGGTTCAAATCAGTGAGGAAAAAGACAAGTGGGAATGGGCCCTCGATGGAGGAAAAGCATTCACGGTTAAGAGATTAGCGGGTATATGTGATGATTCTATTCTTGCTCCGGAAAGTAATCTCATAAGTACTTTACGGAATAATACAATTTAGTTTTTACAAGTTTTAACGTTCGTGAATCACCGATCAACTTGGGTGGTCAATTGTCTATATGAAACATATTTCAATTAATCAAGTCTTAACAAGTTTGATTGCTTAACATGTTGGAAACATTTAATCATGTAAATATCAATCTCAATTAATATATATAAACATGGAAAAGTTCGGGTCACTACACTTATGACATTACTGATACGGAAAATTTATTTTCCTTGTTCAGATGTCGGATACTCCACCTGTCATCGTTTTGGACAGCGACTCGGACCTATCAGCCACCCCACCTGCCACCATTACCGATGTTCAGATTCCGTCTAGTGACCTTGGTGCTTCATCTTCCGGAACCAGCAGCCATGCACCTGCCCCAGTGGCTACATTAGATGGACACATGGACCCTCTGGAGATTCCAGCTCCCATTGCCCCGGTACCTCAGGAGCCACATACCCGCCCCGGTGTGGTTGTGATTCTTGCGGATCTTGGGGAAGGTCCGGTTCGTAATGAACGTAACCACTGGTGCCGACGCACTCCTGACGGACGTCTTATGCCGATCGGACCCGCCAGATACCAGCAGATGATGGCCGCCCGAGGAGGACCACCTGTGGTGTCACCTCCAGCCAGTTCAGACGACTCATCCACGGACGACTCCAGCGACGACGATTCCGACGAGGAGGACCCTGTTGAGATACTTGTTCAGTCACCCTCCACCCCGCCGAAGAATCGGTATCGTTTCGACGGCACCGTTGTCCCAGGGATCAACGGAGGACGAGCGTTTACTGACGTACATGGCCAGCGTCGTAGGGTTACTGCCCGTAAGCGGGTCGTGCCTTACCCTGCTGATCCTTTTGTACGGAAGCCTTACCGTCATGCCGCCGAACCCTCTGCACCACCGGCAACACCAGCACCAGCAGCCCCGCCTGCTCAGCCAGCCCCTCCCTCTAATGAGGAACTGACGAGGGAGTTGGAGATCCTCCGTGCTCGGGTAACTGAGCTCGAGGAGCAGATGTTCCATGTGATGGACATCCTTCACCCACCATCACCTTAGAGCTTTGTAGTAGGTTTTCTTATGTAACCTGTTGTAGTTTCATGTTTTCCTTGTGTAATGTAAGAACTCATGTATGCTTGCTCTTTATTAATGGAAATTTGCGTTGTTTATTTCTTGTATAGTGTTTTGTTTACGTTTATGTGTGTTGGTTTTGCGGTTTTTGTATCTTGTTGCGTTGCTTTTTGGCATGTGTTGTGTTGTTTCCATGTTCACTGTATACTGTGTTGCTGTATACTGTGTTGTTGCGTACTGTATTGTACTGTACGTTGGATTTTGACGTAAGTCAAAACTTTTGATTCGAAGGACGATGGCGAACACACGAGCAGCACCTACGCCAGCCCAGATCGAGGAAATGATCGCGGAACGAGTTGCCGCAGCCATGGCGAATGTTGTTCCCCCAGCTCCAGCAGTTAACCAGAACGTCCAGAACGGTTGCACCTACAAGGAGTTCCAGAGCTGCAAGCCTCACAACTTTAGCGGCACTGAAGGGCCAGTAGGCTTGACTAGGTGGTTCGAGAAGCTAGAAGTTGTGTTCCGCGTCAGCAATTGTTCCGAGGCGAACAAAACCAAGTATGCTTCGTGCACGCTATCTGATGGCGCCCTGACTTGGTGGAACACCTTGGCTCAAGCTAAGGGTATCGATGAAGCTTACGCCATTACGTGGGAAGAATTCAAGGGTGCGATGATTGAAGAGTATTGCCCCAGGACGGAGATACAGAAGATGGAGGCGGAGTTCTGGGAGTTGAAGGTCGTAGGAAACGATCTTGATGGATACAACCGTAGGTATCTAGAATTGGCGTTGATGTGTCCCACGATGGTCACCCCGGAATTCAAGAGAATGGAACGTTACTTGTGGGGACTCCCCAAGTCCATCCAAGGGAATGTTACCTCTTCTAATCCACCTAACGTCCCAGCAGCTATGTGTATGGCGCATACTCTTATGAACCAGGTCATCAGCAAGGAACCGGAGAAAGCTAAATCCGAATCGGGAACCAACGGCGAGAAGCGCAAGTGGGATTACAACAAAAAGGGAAGGATCTATGATCAAACCCCTGCTAAGAGGCCTAACGATGGAAGGAACGCCAACCCTAATACTAGCACTAACCCCAACTACAAGGGCACTTTACCGCAGTGCAAGAGGTGTTACAAGCACCATACTGGGTATCGTAGTGTGATCTGCGAGAAGTGCAGGAGAACTGGGCACGTTGCTAAGGACTGCAAGATTCCCGTCCCAGCTGCAAGGACGAACCAGAATGGGACGAACCAGAATGGGCCAAGGAAATGTTATGAGTGTGGACAGTAAGGCCACTTTAGAAATGACTGCCCAAATAAGAAGAAAGACGGTGGACCGCCGCGTGCTAGAGCTTTCAACGTGAATGCAAGGGATGCACGCGAGAACCCCGACTTAGTTACAGGTATATTCGCAATCAACAATCTTTTAGCTTCTGTCCTATTTGATACTGGTGCCGATAGGAGCTATGTTTGTAGACATTTTTGCAATAAGATAGATTGGTCGCTAGTGCCTTTAGAGGAGAATATGTTAGTTGAGGTAGCCAATGGGAAACTTGAAAAGGTTGACCAGATTGGCCGAGGAGCCATTATCAACATAGGAGGTGTTGATTTTGAAATCGACTTAATACCTATTAAGTTAGGGAGTTTTGACGTAATTGTCGGTATGGATTGGTTGACCAAAGTGAAGGCCGACGTTATCTGTGGAGACAAGGCTCTTCGTATACCACAAGGAGACGGAGAACCACTTACCATCTACGGAGAGAGATGTACCTCGAAGCTGAACCTCATTAGTTGCGTGAAGGCGCAGAAGATCATGAGGAAAGGACGACTTGCTGTTTTAGCACACGTGAAGGCTCTGGATTCAGAGGAGCAAAGTGTGAACGATGTGCGGATCGTGAATGAATTCCCTGATGTATTTCCGGAGGAGTTGCCTGGATTACCGCCACCCAGAGCAGTGGAGTTCCAAATCGATTTAGTGCCGGGAGCTGCACCCGTAGCTCGCGCACCTTATCGTCTGGAACCTTCGGAACTGCAAGAATTGCAGAGTCAACTTCAGGAATTGCTCGACCGAGGGTTTATCCAACCGAGCTCGTCACCATGGGGTGCACCTGTTTTGTTCGTGAAGAAGAAGGACGGATCTTTCCGTATGTGCATCGACTACCGCGAACTCAATAAGTTGACGATCAAGAATCGTTATCCTCTTCCTCGAATCGACGATCTTTTTGACCAGCTGCAAGGGTCAAGCGTTTACTCTAAGATCGATCTACGATCCGGATATCACCAGTTGAGGGTGAAGGAGAGTGACGTGATGAAGACGGCGTTTAGAACCCGCTACGGTCATTATGAGTTTCTCGTGATGCCGATCGGATTAACAAACGCGCCAGCTGTGTTCATGGATCTCATGAATCGTGTCTGCAAACTCTATCTGGATAAATTCGTTATCGTCTTCATAGATGATATCCTCATCTACTCCAAGGACGAAGAAGAACACGAATATCACCTCCGTCTAGTGCTTGAACTTCTGAGAAGAGAGCAACTGTACGCGAAGTTTTCTAAGTGTGAGTTTTGGCTGAAGGAAGTGCAATTCCTGGGCCATATTGTGAGTAATGAAGGTATCAAGGTTGATCCCGCTAAGATCGAGGCTATTAGCAATTGGGAGACACCCACTACACCGACTCACAGTCGACAATTTCTTATCTTGCCGGTTACTACAGAAGGTTTATTGAAGGTTTTTCGTTGATCGCGCGTTCTTTGACCGCATTGACTCACAAAGGGAAGAAGTTTGTCTGGGAGAAGGAACAAGAAGAAGCATTTCAAACCCTGAAGCAGAAGCTAACCACCGCACCTGTTTTATCGCTTCCTGAAGGCAGTGACGATTTTGTCGTGTACTGCGATGCTTCGAAGAATGGTTTTGGTTGCGTGTTGATGCAAAGAACGAAGGTCATTGCATATGCCTCACGTCAACTTAAGAACCACGAGCGAAATTACACTATACATGATCTCGAACTTGGAGCAGTTGTCTTCGCATTGAAGCTGTGGAGACACTATCTCTACGAGACTAAGTGTACCATCTTTACCGATCATAAGAGTCTCCAACACATCTTTGACCAGAAACACCTGAACATGAGGCAGCGACGCTGGATTGAGACGATGAACGACTAGAATTGTGAACTTCGTTACCACCCTGGTAAAGCTAACGTTGTAGCCGACGCTCTAAGCCGGAAGGAGAGAGCGGTACCTCTTCGTGTTCGGGCTCTGAATATCACCATCCATTCGAACCTCCACGGTCAGATTCGAGCAGCTCAAGAAGAAGCTCTCAAGGAGGAGAACATATCTCGTGAATGCCTGAACATTCTTGTCTCCAAATTCGTGGTTAGGGAGTCAGGACTCCGATGTTATGCCGGAAGGATTTGGGTGCCACGTTATGGAGATCTGCGAAGTCTTCTACTTGAAGAAGCCCACAAATTAAGGTATTCAATCCATCCCGGAGCCGGCAAAATGTACCATGACCTCAAGGAGCAGTATTGGTGGCCGAATCTCAAGAAGGATGTTGCAACTTACGTTAGGCGATGTTTGACTTGTTCGAAGGTCAAGGCAGAACATCAGAGGCCATCTGGATTTTTGCAACAACCGGAGATCCCGAAATGGAAATGGGAAGCGATTACGATGGATTTCATCACAAAGCTACCGAAGACGGTGGACGGATACGATACAATCTGGGTTATCGTTGACCGTCTGACCAAATGAGCTCATTTCCTAGCGATGAAGGAAACTGACACAATGGAGAGACTTGCTCAACTGTACATCAAGGAAGTTGTATCTTGTCATGGTGTACCTCTATCGATTATCTCAGATCGCGATTCCCGTTTTGCCTCCAGATTTTGGCGTTCTCTGCAAGAAGCCTTGGGAACCCGTCTCGACATGGGCACCGCTTACCACCCTCAGACCGACGGCCAGAGTGAACGGACGATTCAGACATTGGAGGACATGTTGCGTGCATGTGTTATCGACTTTGGAAATTCTTGGGAAAGGCATCTGCCGTTAGCTGAGTTTTCTTACAACAACAGTTACCATTCAAGCATTAATGCCGCACCGTTTGAAGCGTTGTATGGCCGTAAGTGCCGATCCCCTATTTGTTGGGCGGAGTTAGGAGAAGTACAAATCACTGGACCAGAGATAGTCCACGAGAAGACGGAGAAGATCTCTCAGATTCAAGCGAGACTTAAGATAGCCCGTGATCGCCAAAAGAGTTATGCTGGTCAAAAACGGAAGGACTTTGAATATAACGTAGGAGACCGGGTGATGTTGAAGGTCGCACCTTGGAAGGGTGTAATCCGCTTTGGGAAGCGCGGAAAGTTAAACCCGCGATATATTGGTCCTTTCGAGATTGTGGAACGTGTTGGACCCGTAGCTTACCGATTGGATCTTCCGGAGCAATTGAGCGCAATTCATCCTACTTTTCACGTGTCAAACTTGAAGAAGTGTCTTGCACCACCGAAACTCGTCATACCATTGGAAGAACTTACGACTGATGATCGACTCCACTTCGTGGAAGAACCTGTTGAAGTTATGGACCGAGAGGTCAAGGTTCTGAAACACAATCGAATCCCGATCGTCCGAGTACGATGGAATGCCAAGAGAGGGCCTGAGTTTACTTGGGAACGAGAGGATCAAATGAAGAAGAAATATCCTCACCTCTTCCCTGCTCTTCCCTCACCTTCAGCTTAAATTTCGGGATGAAATTTCCATTAACAGGTGGGTATTGTGACGACCCAGCTTTTTCGACTTGCTTTTGTGCCTTGTGTTTTCGCGTAACTGCGTTTTTGTGCGTACTGTGTTACTTTATTACTCTGGTAGCTTGTTTACACGTGTTATATATGTATATATACTTTAAAACTTGCCCTGGTATGATTAGAATGCTTAACTTGTCCTTTGGATGCTTTATAATCGTTAGCGTTACTTGCCGTTACGATTAAACCGCGGACTGCGCGTACGTTTGATTTTTGTCGGAACCGGAACTTTTGGGCAGCGAAATATTAATTATTATTTTATAATAATAATTACTTGGGCCTTTGGTTGCTTGATTTTATCTACTTAATTGCTTAAGCCCAGTAGTTAGCCTTTTGAACTTTTTGTCTTGTTGGGCTCAAGCCCACCCTACTCTAGCTAGTGACCCAATTAGTTAGCCCAACTATAATTACTAGTGGCCCATAATAATAAATAAATAAATAATAAATTAATTAGTGAGTCATGTAAGCATTATGGATAAGGTTAATCCACATGTCCCATAAGATTCTAGCATAAGGACACACTTTAGACACCATTAGCCAAAAAGTAAAAAGGTTGTCCTTCCTCCTCCCCATGATGCCGTCCACCTTAACCACCATCATCCTTGCCATGTCATCAATCCATGTGATCCCTAATTGTCTATAAATACTAGCCATTTTCCTTCATTCCAACACTTGATCATTTTGGTTTTTCACACACACTTTCTTTCTTTCTTTTCCTTACTTGTAAGTTTTCTTTCCTTCCTCCTTTTCCTTTCAATTCGTGTATCATCATCATCATTACATGGAGATCAAGTTTCCTTGTAGCTTTGATCTTGCTTATATCTTGTTGGTTCAAGCATGAATCCTTCAAGAACAAAGAAGATTCAAGCTTTCTAGCTTTGAATCTTCACCAACTTGTTAGATCTATCTTTCTTTTACTTTAATCTTGTTATTTTGTTAAAAAGATTCAAACTTTTGTTTGTAATCTTCATGCATCTTCAAGATCTAGGCTTTATGCTTCAAGATCTTCAAGAACACTTAAGATGCAAGCTTTCTAGCTTGAATCTTCATATCCTTTGTTGTATTTAAGTTCTTTTTACTTTGATCATGTTGTTTTGTTGAAAAGATTCAAACTTTGGTTTGTAATCTTCATGTATCTTCAAGATCCAAGCTTTATGCTTCAAGATCTTCAAGAACACTTAAAGGTTCAAGTTTTCTAGCTTTGTGACCTTGTTACTTGTGTGAAATGGATCCAAGCTCTCTAGCTTAGGGTTTTATCACCTCATTTGACTTAGAATATGTTTATACTTGCTTATTTGTTGTAAAGTTTGTAACTTTAGTTGTTGTTTTGATTTGTTTTGGTGTTAAAACTAAGGATATGATGTAACCTTGGTTCATCATCCATCTAAGACTCATGAATGAGTTGTATTATTACTTGGTCTTAACATATTGTGTATTGATGGTGAATTCTTAGTCAAATTGATGCTAAGTCATCAACGAGTTGTACACTTGAAGCTACAAGCATCAAGGATGAGAACCGTGATGAGCATCAAGCACTAAGAATCCCACCGGAGCACCTTACCTTCTGTTTTTCGTGTCTGATCAGGCTCCTGGGCTACTGGGAAACTTGATTTTCAGATAGTCTAGTTCGAGTAGATGAATTTTCGTTTAAGACTCGTCTCAAACCGAGTTACGGTTTGTGAGTTATGGCCTTTTCTTTATCGTAACACCTTTGTAACGTCGTGCTGAAAATTCGGACCTACTCGCACTCCGACCGTCACCACTGTCAAACTAAGTCGAGTTTGAGTCTAGGAATTGGTCAGCAACTATAGGACTCCCATACGGAGCTATAGCCACTGATTTTGCGTGTTTTCGATTTACGTAGAGGCCGTAGCAGCTGATTCATTTCAGCCTATTGTTTCGACCTCTACACTTGACTAGTTTACTTAGATTATGTGTGACGGTCGCTCCAAATCCATATGGACGAACACGTCATTCATTGATTTCATTGCGAGGTATTTGACCTCTATGTGATACGTTTTGTAACATTGCATTCGTTTGAAAAGGTATTTCATAAATGAATATATAAATTCCAGGTTTTTTTTACATCTGATGATTCCTACGTATAGACAATCACCATTTAAATGGTTTACAATAATACATCTGTTGACAATACAGTCAAAATAAGATACATGGTAATGGTTTGATGAATGCAAGTTTCTTGTATATAGCATGTATGACTCCAAGCACATAACTTGTATCACGTATGAGCAAACAGCGGAAGACTTCTAGAAACCTGAGAATAAACATGCTTCAAGTGTCAACACAAAGGTTGGTGAGTTCATAGTTTTAATATTACACATAATCCGTATATCAATGTAGATTACAAAAGTTCAGTTGTTTTATTCAAAACGTTTATCATTATGTTTTAAATAAAAGGTGGATCACAAGATTTCAGTTGTTTCATCCGAAACGTTTATCAATCGGTTCTACAAAGTTGAGCACCCTGGTAACTAAACTTTAACGTATATATAATTTGTACCCTTTGTATAATCATCTTAATAATACACGCAAACCAACGTGTACGCTTCTCAAATAGCATACGTCCGTTAAAAGGCTAGTGCTCTAGCTCGGACGGGGATATCAAGCCCTATGGATCCATATACTACTACTCGCGCCCACCAGTTCTTATAACCGGCAGTTACTAGTTACCAAAGCTAAGGGATTTTCGGTTCAAACTCGGTGTAGAATTTAGTATGTACTTGTGTCCATTGCATTTAAAGTAAATTGCATGTATTCTCAGCCCAAAAATATATTGCAAAAGCAATTAAAAAGGGAGCAAATGAAACTCACGCATATAAATCG
The DNA here is from genome assembly GCF_046630445.1 of Rutidosis leptorrhynchoides. Classification (NCBI taxonomy): domain Eukaryota; kingdom Viridiplantae; phylum Streptophyta; class Magnoliopsida; order Asterales; family Asteraceae; genus Rutidosis; species Rutidosis leptorrhynchoides. Next base: position 666,718,913 of record NC_092335.1, read on the forward strand.
AGTATTTTCAGTATTTATAAACAGTCGCATGTATTCTCAGCCCAAAAATATGATGAGTAAAAGGGATCATATGAAACTCACACATATAAATATTGTATATCGATTAATAAAGCATTTGCATGTATTCTCAGCCCAAAATGTAAAGAGTAAAAGGGATCTTATGAAACTCACGCATATAAATATTGTATATCGGTTAATAAAGCATTTGCATGTATTCTCAGCCCAAAAATGTAGAGAGTAAAAGGGATCATATGAAACTCACAGTTTAATATTGATATACAATATTGCAGGAAAGCACGTAGACGCATCGGAGATGATAAACACGAGGTTTGATTCACAAAAATACCCCCGAACATTACCCATAATTTCCTTGGCAATAACCCATATTTTCCTTAGCTCTAGCTCGCTCGGAAACTCGTTTTGAAAATTACTTGGACATCACTCCGTCGTAATATTTTTTGTACATTATTATTTTTGTATCGCAAAAATAATAACACTAATAATAATAAAAAAAAAAATAATAAGATTAATAATAATCTTATTAATAATAATAATAATAATAATAATAATAATAATAATAATAATAATAATAATAATAAATAATAAATAATATTACGGAGTATATATATATTTGTGTATGTGTGTGATTTAAATCGAGCGAAAAGACTGAAATTTATAGATGTGGCCTGAAATCTGGAGTCATGCGACTCGCATGGAAATGGCCTTCTGGCCATGCGACTCGCATGAGGACCAGGGACAGCTCACATTGTTTTGGCTCCTAGCTTGTCGACATAATATAAAATAAATATAAATATAATATATATAATTTAAATTAATTAATTATATATTATATTAAATTCACGTGCATAGTTGACTTGTAATTTTTGTTCCGATAAGTCGTACGTTGTCACTCGACTTATGTCCCGGTTCCGGTTTTTCGAACGCCCTTTCGTACGCTGAGAAAACTTGTACTTTACGTTTCGTGAATCGTACCTTTGTCAAAATATAGTCTTAAACCATCCATAAAATATACCACTGTAGCAAAGTCAATTTCACTGTAGCAAATAGTGATTTTCAAAAACACTGTAGCATTTTGGGTACTGTAGCAATTTGAAATGTTACTATCGTTTACTAAATAACTTGAAATTATATATATGTATATATCTTTTTAATATATATAAATCAGTTTTTTTAAATACACATTGGAAGTTATTTATAAATAAATTTTAATAATAAATATTTCAACTTATCATATATATTCAAATAGATATTTAAACCAATAAGTTTAATGTACGGTATCAAATAATTAATACATTGTTACCTTTTCAAGTTATAGTATATATGTATCTATTTACATATAATTGTTCGCGAATCGTCGAAAACAACCGAAAGGTATTTAAATATATAAAAGTAGTTCAAAAATTTTGAGATTCAGTTTTACAGACTTTGCTTATCGTGTCGAAAATGTTAATCATACAAAGATTAAGTTTAAATTTGGTCAGAAATTTCCGGGTCATCACATTATGAGATGATGATTGATGATGATGATGACACTTAAACTTAATTATGAACTATTTGAACTTGTATAGACAACCTACTGACTTAGTGACCTTTGACTTAGGTTGACGACCTTACGGACCGACTTGCTACTTGTCTACTTTCGTTACAACTTGTCTTGCTTATTCACTGTGAGTTATAGCATCCCTTTTTACTACTTTTACTATTTTTGGGACTGAGAATGCATGCGCTTTTTATACGTTTTACATGTTAGGCATGAGTACTTAAACTTTGTATGTATGTGGGTTATATAACGGCATAAATATTCCCTTTAGCACGGTAACGTTTAGTCATTGGTATTTGTACCGGTGAACGCGAATCTTAGATATGGATCCATAGGGTTTGACATCCCCACTCGGGCTAGTCGCGCTAGCATTTAACGGGTGTTTAATACTTCGTAGTCATACGCACTCGCCAAGTGCACTTTCAGGGGGTTATAAACGTTAAGTCTAGTTACCGGGTGCCCACAGTTATGCATATACTTTTCATACTGTTTTGTTACGCTGTTGCAGCACTGAAATCTCGTGGCCTATCTTACTTACTGTTAATACTTAAACTATAGCTCACCAACATTATTGTTGACTTTTTAAGCGTGTATTTCTCAGGTGCTTAGAGGTTATAGTTTCCGCTGTTAGACTTGTTGTCATGCTGTTATTGAATTGCTGTTATGGACCTGCTGTTTAGTTATCCGCTGCATTACTAAAGATGTCTCAATTTATGGAAAACTTATGTTATTTTGAAACAATGGTTTTGTAATAAGTCTTATGTCATGTTATCATTGTAAAACGTTATCTTTTCAATGAATGCAAATCGTTTTCAAACAACATATAGTGTTTGACCATGTAAAGATCCTGTTGTTGACAAATCGTACACGATGGTTTTGTACGGGGCGTCACAGTTTGATTGTTAATAATCTCAAGGATTCTGAAATGTCTAGTAATGTCTTAGGTTTATTTCCAACATGGTTGGCTACTAAGGATACAAAATCTAGTGCTAGTAGTCTTGATGAAGCTAGTGGGTCAATTGTTGGTAGAGATGAAAAAGGTAAGAATTTTTGTTTTTTTATTTTGTATGTGACTTATGTTAAAACTTTGCTAACTCTTTGTTTATATTGCAGTTTATGTTACTCGTGAATTTCTCAATAATGTCAATTTGGAAGCGGATAATGTTCAAACTTGCTTGGCTGGGATAATGAAAATGGTAACTTTCTAGAATTACGGGTCATGTTATTTGTGTATTTGGCTGCATTAGCAAGTGATTTAGTTTAGACAATATTTAAGTACTTTTTACAGAAATTTAAGATATGTATAAAAATTCCGTTCTTTTATTATCCAAACAGGTTCAAATTGAAGTTGACCGCGTGGAAAACTTGAAGCTTTTGATTGTTGATAATCTCAAGGAATAAAGATGAAAAGAAAGCGTTTGGTTCATGAATCGTGAAAAGAAAGAAGTTTCCTAGTTTGTTAGTCATGAGGAGGATTTGAAGCTCTGTATTTTCGGTTTTACCTATATAAACAATGTTTCTATTACTGTTTTACCTATATGAACAATGTTTCTGCTACTGTTTTAACCATATGAACAATGTACTACTGTTTTACCTATATGAACAATGTTTCTACTACTATTTAACCTATATTACAATGTTTTCTATTACTGTTTACCTTCTGTTATAAGCTCGTTTTACCTTCTCGATAAGCTCGTTAATCTGCTCATGTAAGGTCATTTAAATCAAAAGTTTGGAAAAAGTGAACATATATCATTAAAAAGTTGAGTTGTTGGTTGTCATTTGTTTTAAATGTAAAAAAAGTACTCTATAGTAGTGTGATACTGTATGAGATTATTCAGAGAGTGTGGAGTACACGTTCGTAAAACGTGAGGTGGTTTGAGGTATTATTTTGGACTTGGATATAATGTTTGGAACATAAGGAATGCGAATTGGAACTTAAGGAATGCGAACGCGACTTGAAAGGCTAAACACACTTGAAAATAAGCTTAAAATGTATTTTGGTGTGCAATAGCTTTAAGCCGCGGCACGGCTCCTGGGCCCCGCGGCGCGACTTAAGGCATGATTTCAAGGTCGAGAGTTTTGGCATGTTTGGAAGTGTTTTGCTTTGTTAGCCCGCGGCGCGGCTTCTGGCCCGCGTCGCGGCTTAACACTGAACTCGCTGAAAATGTGCCTTTTCAACCCAAAAGGCACATTTAAACCCCAAACGTTTTGTGGTTGTTCCAGGGCATTTAAACTGCATTTTTACATGTTTTTAGACCATTTTAAGTCTAAATACATAAATGTAAACTTCCAAGTCACTAATGGGTATGAATCAAATTGTTGTGACTTTTCAAGAAACCTTTTAACCCATTATAAGTACATTCTTTGTGTATTTGAAAAAGGTTCCAGAATTTTGTCTTTTTACACACACTTTCAACTTAAACAATTAGAAGATAAATCTCTGCAATTGTTTTTGATTGTTTTCTTTTAGCCAAGACAACAATCTAGTCTTTGTCTTATCCCAATCGAAACTTCGTGTAACCCGTGGCTAATAGGGTCAAAATATTCGATTATGAAAGTGTTCACACGATTCAAAGATCAATCTGGAGTCGGTTCCATTTCAGGCACGAAGGTTTACTACAATCCAAGTTAATTACAAGATCATCTTCTTTGTTGCAGGTTCCAACGGACTCAGAACACAACATTTCGCCATCTTCACCCGTTGTATCAGGGTTTCGTCTTGATGGTTTTAATGCAATAAAACCCCAACTAACCCATTCACCTTCTTCAAATGTTAACCCGTTGAGCGTTTCATCTATCGTATTCCAACACAAATTCTTATTTCCACCCGTACTACACATTCAAGTATCTGCATTATAGGTACTTTGAAACATCGAAAATGTCTTGTAGTTCTTATCTAAGCACAATGTGAGTTTATATAGTAATAATGTTACTGGTTTTGCAGATGATCCGGAAGAGGGTGATTCAGGGCAGGCATTAGCAACCGGGCTAAGTTTGTTAAACCGAATCAAGTTATATTACTATGCCCACCCTTGGAGATGGGCTATCCTTTCTGCTATTTGATTTGATTCTGTTGTGTCGATAGTAATTTATTTATTTGTATTTTGTTCAAAATAATTTGCTTCATTTTACTTAGGGATTCTTTGCTCATTATGACAGATTATATGACTTATAAAGGGTAAAAATAATTGGTTTGGTGGTCTTGGTGGCAGTTCCATAATCAATTCAACAACAAAACAACAATTTAGTCGGTCTTCTTTGACAATGAGACCTGTTTGTTCCATGTTCTATTTCAATATTTTTTTAGTAGTTATCAATTGTGTTCCATGTTGAACGCGTGTGTAGGTCTTAAATAGATCATCAAATCTCTATTAGTCATCATGTAACACTCAGATCGTCAGATCTCTATATTTTTTACTATATAATTGTCAGATCTCTAAACAAATTTAGAAAATACTTTTCAGTTTACTATTTAATCTTCAATGAATTTGTACATTTCATATTCATGAAAGAAACGTTTTGAAGAACTTATACATTTCATATTCATAAAAGAAATCGTATTGTTGTTGTCGATGAGTTGGATTTTAGCGTGGTTCCATATTGGATTCTTAATAAGTGTTTTATATACCTTGGAGGAATATAACTACGACCATATATAATGTTGAAGAAAACAATGAATACATTACATAACTAAAAAACAATAACACAAAATTAAAAACCGATTACATACAATTAAAAAACGATCACGTAAAATTAAATTAAGATTACATAAAACTTAAACTACGGTTATATAAATTAAACTACGATTACACAAAATTAAAAATACGATTAATGATATAATATCACTCAATCAAAGATGTTGATTGGTATTATTTATACATCTATATCTATCTATATACTTATATAAAAGAGAGTTTTAAATAGCTGATATGTCATTACTAGCTTAATTTTAGCAAATTCCGCCAAGTGTAAAATCCACATGTTCATACCTCACTAATTTTGAAAACTATTAATTATTAATAAAATAATTAAATTAAATTAAATCAGTGCTTATAAAAATTCACCTTTTCTTGATTATCAGAAATTTGCAGTAAACTTTTTTCTTGATTCGAATCTTTCCAAATTTTTATTTACTCGTACTTTACCTGTATTTTGTTATTCTCTCATATTTTCAATTTGAGTAGATTTTTCTTATTTTAATTGATCATAGATTTTTCTTATTCTTATACAACTTTCAATTTTTACACATTATACTCCACCGTCAGTGATACAAGCCTATCCCACACTAGGCATGTATCAACCTTACAAGGGGAAGTGTAGAACTCACTCCCAAAAGCTAGCTTGAAGGAGGAGAGAACACCCACCCTTATAAGGCATCAACTAGTTTAGTCTCTAGTCAATGTGGGATTGTATCAATACCCCACCCTTTAAAGATCCAACGTCCTCGTTGGTCACGGTTGGCACCCTTTCTTTCGGTCCAAGTCACCACTCCGAGGCCTCTCAATGAAAGCACCAATGATACAAGCCTATCCCACACTAGGCATGTATCAACCTTACAAGGGGAAGTGTAGAACTCACTCCCAAAAGCTAGTTTGAAGGAGGAGGGAACACTCACCCTTATAAGGCGATCAACTAGTTTAGTCTCTAGTCAATGTGGGATTGTATCAGTCAGCCATCATTACCAGCCATAAACGGCGGCCATGACTGTCGACAACAACCTCCGGTAGCCACAAGTAACTCTAACCGGATCTAAAAAACGCGATTAAAACACTAAAGTTGGTTAATTAGTTTGAAATAACACAGATCTAAGTTAGTACATGAGGCGGTTTGGTAGTTGATGGAGAAGTAGATTAGTGGTGGGTTTGGCATACAAGGAGAGCATGTCGCTTTAGTGGTTGATAGATAAGTAGATGAGCGGCGGAGCTGTGATGTTTGGAGAGGAGTGGTGTGGGGTTGTTGGAGAAGATCTGGCGAGTGTGGTGGTAGAAGAGCGAGCAGTGGCGGCGGAATGGGAGAGGGCAGCGGTATATAGTGAGGGAAGGGAGTGGTGTTGGGTTTAGGACTTTGGTTAAGTTTTGAGGGATTAACTGAATGATTTTTCTATTTAGGTTGAATACTTCAATCAATTATGTTGCAGGTAGGGAAGATGAGGCCTATTATTACTAGAGTATTTTGTTTTTTATTTTAAAAAAATATGGGATCAATTATGATCGGAGGATTATTATACCATCATATACGGAGTATTTGTTTTATTTTTTTTATGCAATGGAGGATACTTTTTATTTTTTTTATACAGAATGGATTATGGATATGTATCAAGTCGGTATGTGTCGAAGATACAACATTAGTTAATTACTACTCGTAATAATTTTCATATTCTAATCTATCTAATATCCAATATCCAATATAATAATAATAATATTATAATATTATAATAATAATAACAATAATAATATAATATAATATAAAACATATAAAAGAAACGAATTATATAATCAATTTCGTAATTGAGAAACTTTTGGTAGGATATAGGAGAAAACAAAAACACCATAAACTTTTAAGATATTAATTTATATGCTAAAAAACATGTTATTTTATGATGTTGAAAGCATTCATATTTCAAGATCATAACTCATCCTTTTCTTTTTTTTTCCTTTTTAGTATGCTTCAAAGGATCTAAAATAACACTATTGAGAGATTTTTAAACTTAGTGCTCAATAAATTGTAGATTAACATTCTATCAACTTTTACAGCCGTTCAACTTGAATTTTTTTTATTAACATTCGCATATAAGAGAGTTAGTTATGGTAAAAGTTTACAATCAAAAAGTTTTAAACTTGGTGCTCAATAAATTGTAGATTAACATTTAAAATTTAAGATAAGTTCTATAAGATTTTTAGCCTAACTTCGAAAGTCAATAAGGCATTTAGTGCTATAGCCTAACTTAAAACGTTAATAAGTCGTTTAGTGCAATTTTGTGAAAAATGTATACCGAGACTACGATTGTATACAACGGGTTTATCATTTGTATACATCTACATCTACATAACTTATTTGAAAAGGTTTTTGAACAGCCGTGCAACGCACGGGCTCAAAACCTAGTTTATTTATATATCTCTTTATATTATAATAACAAAACTAAAAATAGATCATCTAAAATTCAAATTGCTAATCCTAGCCTTCCATTGTCATTAACATTCATAATCTAGACCATCCAAACTTTTTAATCTTGATTATGACCTCATAATCACCTTGATTATTTGTTTGATGACTAAATTACCCTTCGGCGGTATCAATAGGGAAAAACAGGAGTCTGCAGAAAGAAAAAAAAACCCTAATACTCTCTGAAAAACACACGTTCATACTTAAAAATATGATAAAGCTCATAATATTATTAGGTCACAAAAAGGGTTCTTCACAAGCAATTCAATATTCAATCATTCCTTGCAAAAAAAAAAACCAAACCGCAAATCAGAAACAACAACCAGATGAGTTTTCGATTTGCAGGTTGAGGCAGAACATAATCGATTAATGTTTCCGATTTGCAGGTTGAGCCAAAACATTTCGATCGATTAATGTTTAGTATTCAATCACCTACAGTCAAGCATCTTTCATTAATGGAATCATTTTGAGAATCAAACTATACTTTAGATCTACAGGTACCGATTAATCTTCTTAATTGGATTGATTTGTATTATTGATTTATCTGGTGATCATGAATAGTTTGAGTATATACACAACTAATCTCCAGTCCGATTCTTATTCTGATTTATTTGTTGGTTTCATCTTTTTTTTTTGGTGAAATGGGTTTTACTAATACAAGTTCACTGACCAGGCACCCAGCTGCTTTTCGATATTTATTTATTTCTAATAATCTGACCCATTATTAAAGTGATTTGTCTGCCTTTGTAAACAAATCGGTTCATCCCAATATGTACTCTTTGCTATTTGTAAACAAATCACTCTGTTACACAGATCTTTTCGATATTGATCTGAAAAAGACGAGGGTTAGTTTTCCTCTACAAAAAATACAAGTTCACTGACCAGGCACCCAGCTGCTTTTCGATATTTAATTATTTCTAATAATCTCGATTAGAAATAATTTGAAATGGAAACAAAGAATATGGTTCTCAAAAGCATCCTTACATGAATTGGTTATGATCAGTAGAGATACATATTATTCTCTTTAATCTATGTTTTTAGCAGGCGGTTACCTCCGATCGTAAACATTGATGCTTATATTATTGTATGATATGTATTCCTCAGCTGCTGCATTGTAGTACTGAAAAATGTTGAAAAATGTGCAGGCCACTACAGGTATTTTGTTTTGGGTTGGATATGTCTGCAATGCAATATCCTACAACGGGCAGCTGTCTAAATTAAAGTATGTGTTGTGCTCAGCTGTATAATTTTTAGTGTGGGTTGGGCTAATTTTATAGAATGACTAGCTGCATAATCTTTAATTACTCTTGATTGTGCTATATATTCAGAATGACCAGCTGTATAATTTATAGTAAGGGCTGGCTAATTTTATAAAATGACCAACTATATAATCTTTAGTCTTCGTTAGCTAATTTTACAATAGAAAAATGGGCATGCGACTTGCAAAAATATTTGTGTTGCAATTTGATTTTTTATTTGAAAGACAAATTATTCAAATAGAAATAACATGTTCAGCAAATTTACAAGTTAACTACAAAGTATCATGGGGGTATGTTGTGGCCTGTGGGGAATTCGGCGTAAAATTAACTACAAAGTATTGCTTTTTATATATATTATGATTTACACCTTTATGTTATTTGGTTTTTGCATCATTAATACACCATTACTTTCAACATGGTTATGCTTTCTAATCAACCTAATCCTATATATGATTCTATTAATAGTACAAATAAAAAATTGATTTGACCCTTAAAAAAAACTCCGCGAATTTGCGGGTTTTAAGCTAGGCCATATTACACATTGACATGAATTTCTAAATCAACCTATGACAATCAGGTACTCATGCAATTTTGTGTTTTTCCTTCTACTTTTTTGCAAGATTGTTCATTGTTGGCTCATTATTTATGTTCGTGCATATCATAGGGCACCACGCTAATGGTTGCTAATCATATGTTTGGAGTTTGTGTTCTTGGTTCTAGGGCTATAATTATGGTGTTTTTGGGTGTGTCTGCATTTCTTAAGGGATTTTCAAAATCAGGGGTTCTATGTCTTCTTCAACAGTTTTTCATTAGGCATTCAAATTTTTTTTGCAACCCTAGAATTTTCCCAATTTCTCTCGAATCAAAATAAACAAACAATCAACAACCAATTGGTTCATTATCACGTTGATTGGAGACAAAACTACCATATAGCAAAACGATTTCTTTGGAACCATGGCAGAGACACTTTTGAAGGTATTTTGATCTTTATGATTATTTTCGACTACAGATCGAATTCAAATTTAGATGTACATCAACCGAAACCCTAGAATCAATTGTTAATTGATGGAACTATTCTTCATTTATATAAATCGATGATTCCGTTGTTGAAACGCTAGAAGGAGATAACCATAAACCCTAACTTATTATTCTTTAATTTAGTAAGATGTTTTTGTATTTGTGATTTTGCAGCCAATCCAAGTCGAGTACCAACTATCTCACAATTCGGACAGAAAAATTACACTGTATGTCTGATTTTCCCAAAAGGTATGATATGATAAAATCACATTCTAGAACTTTATGTATATTTTGGTAAATACTGAAAATATTGTGATCATCTGCGTTAATGTTTGTGTTGACTTCAGTTTCTATAGTCTGTGTAGGTATTCCATGGAAGCAAATTTTAAATATGAGTCAATCAATTTTAATCAGCTAAAATTCTGTTTAAGCCTTTGAATCAATAAGTATTTCCACGTATATATAATCATATTTATATAGGTTCTTCAAAGAAAGACGAAGGCGCTGCAATGGTAACTAAGAGGCTCAAAGAATTATAGATGAATGGACATCAAAACATGACATCTCAGGTGTTTTAACATCTACTTTCTAATGGACCAACTAAGTTTTCTTCATATGAGACAGCTTATATACAATTTTGTGTTCAAGTAATGTGCAACTTACGTGTACAAAAATTATGATTGCAGAATTCAGAACTTTTCTTTTTTGTGACTTTTAGTTCATTAACTTACTGGTGAATAGTTATGTGATATATAGCTTCTAAATAGTTGTGCTCGATGGGCTTCGAAACGATGCGTTTATAATGCAGGACTCGACGGTTAGTCATGAGGTGTTGCCACCGTCGAAGAATCTGAACCCGTTTCTTGGATTTGTCATTATATTTTAGCAGTCTATGAAGATGATTCAAACTACCCTATTTGGGAACTTCCAGGTGGATATGAAATCGATCCGAATAATATAATTTTGAAGAGAATTTCTAATGATACTCAAGGCCGGGCCCCACCGTATTTGTTCTAATTAGATCATGCTCATTGTGATATAGTTCTTGCTATTACAGGCCTTAACTTGGCCATCCATACAGATTATGCGGTCTTGCTTGATACTAAGTTGGGTCGAAGGAAATTAGATGGTGGGTATGTTCGTAATGGGTTGTTAAAAGGTGCAGGAGTTATATTGGATACCGAAAGTGACACTTTGAAGAAGCTGCTAGAGAGTCACCGCTATATGTTAACTCTCACTTGGGTCAGTTGTGGCTGCATTGTTGGCCATGGTGGTGGTCACAAACCGAGATTGGTTTCGAAACATAGATAGGAAGAGGGTTCGATGTTTTTTATTGCACCCGCCAGATGTATGTCACTTAACTTGGCCTTAGATATGTTGATGTCATCAATTCTGTCGTACTGCAGGCAAGTTTTTCTTACCTTTCATACAATTAGAGAGATATACTGAGACAATAAAGAGCTTTCTTGCCTTTTATGTTTCCACCCGTCGTAAAATCACCGGTGCCTGTTGATGGAAGATTTGAGCACATTGTGTCTCACTCACTCTGATGTATCATCATTATTATAGGGTAGTACATATTTGATTATAGATGAGCTAATGAATAAGTGTAGAATGTGTTGACTAACACACATTTGTAGTTAACTTTCTTACTGTAACTCTCATAATTAGGGGTTCTATGTTCTCTGATGCAAAGTTTATTTTATTGCTGCACAATTGTTGACCACATCTAATCTATTGTGAAGCTAAGCGAAATTAATTCTATACACCAGTTGACATGCGCTTTCAGTTTGTATTTTTTGTTTAGGGTGCATATTTTGTTGAAGAAACTTTGCATTTTGTAGTTTTACGCATTTTTTTTAACTATATCTGATGAGTTTATAGGTTTTGATTATGGCATTCAGGTGGCTCCAGTTTGTTACCAGTTCAGCGGAGTTCGTTATAGCAATCTCTTCAAGTTGTTCTCATACTAATATTTTGCACTACTTTATCCGGGATGTGCACGTGAGGCTATTCATTGTAAGGTTTGTAACAAAATCCGTAAGTTTCTGGTGTTAAGTTTCATACATTATCATTTATTTATTTATTATTTTTTTTAAAAGGCAAGACCTCAAAGTGTAGTCGGGGATTGAACACGGGTCTTCTTTGAATTTGACAAGCTTGGCCCAAAATTACTAATGTACAAGTATATTTTAATCCCTGCTCAAAATGTTGGTTTTATCATAAAAATGTCATGATTTGTAACGAATACTCTTCATGGGATCTTTATCTTCGAATACTACCCTTTTTTGGCTATACGAATACTAAACCTGCTTATATTCTGATGTTGTAGGGTGAACTCAGTTTCCATATATTTGTTTTTTTTTTCATATGTCTCGGTGCTACGGCTGCAAGAGCGTTAAAGTCGGTGCTTAAAGGGATTTTGTCATCCTTAGAAGGGTAAATCTCATCCTCTTGATGATCTTTGGAATTTTATTATTAAACCGATTATACGATTAACAACATAACTGCTTTGATTTATATTTATCTTACTGGTTATAAATATGTTCGATATAGGGTACATGTGATGGTTATCTTCTACATGCTTAATTATGTTGATCCAAGAAACATTTAGGCCAAAATTGTTTATGCTTGATATTCCATAAAGAACTTGAGAAAATTGTATGCTAATTTGTTAGCGGAGTACGAATTACTTCAAGTTTATACCATTCATCTAAATGTAGATGGAGAATTTTTTTAAGATGGGCCGACTACACAGTGACGAAGTGGTGATATAAGGATTGGAATCTGGGTTATTAAGAGTAACAGTCTTAGAAGTGAATTGAAAGACATGAAGACTCGCATATTTGAAGAGCCAAACATTTTTGAGACGTCAATGTTAATGTATTAGATAAAGGTGGAAAAAGAATACTTTGTTTTCTCTTATATTGTTTTGGTTTCTAAACAAATACCATATGAAATCATATTACTGCTACAATTCGATACTTAATTCGTCCCTAAAAAAACCCCGCGAATTCGCGGGTCTTAAGCTAGTAGGATTAATACAAAAGCAAAAATACGAATTTATGCTAATGCAAATAAGTAATTTTAACCATAACTCTGAGTTATTATTGTCAAAATTAATCATTATATCAAGCTCTTAGAATTAGTTTCTCATTTTTAAATATTATTAATTTTCTGAAAAACAATAAAGACCATAGGGTTATATGAGGAAGAATGATGTGGTGTTTGGATTTAGGGTGCTAGTAAGTAGCGATGACAATGGATCGGATATAGATCGGGTGATGTCATATTCATATCCATATTCATTTAGTTTTTGTTCATTCATATCCATGTTCATATCCATTTAAATTCAGTTCATCCATCCATATCCATATCCAATGGATTAAGCGGTTTATTGGATATCCATTCGATATTTAAGAAATGTTATAAAATTTTCTAGTATGTAACGAAAACAAAAACGTTGTATAACAAAAAGTAAATATAATTTGACCTAAATTGAAATCCTTCCACCAAAATGTGTAATCTTTGTCAAAGATTGAACACAATTTGTTAACTATACTATCAAACATAGATTATCACAAATTAAATGTGTAATTTATATGTTTATTAAGTTAGATATACATGTTTACTACGAGTACTCATAGTGAATTCAATATATGATTGCAAGCAAAATGTATGTGTAATGGTAAATACATGTGTAATAGTTATTGTATATGCATATATATATATATATATATATATATATATATATATATATATATATATATATATATATATATACACACACATTCATGTGTTTCCTTATGCATTTCGGGTGTAAATGGATATATCCATGGATGAAAATTTTCATCCGTATCCATATCCATATCCATTTAGGTTCATCCATATCCGTATCCATATCGATTTAAGACCATCCGTATCCACTTTAAGCGAATCGGATTGGATGGATGTCCATCGGATCGGATGTTCGTTGCCATCCCTACTAGTAAGGTTCTGTTTGGATGAACTGGTAACTGAAGCTGGAAGTTAAAATTGAAAGCTGGAGCTGGAAGTTTATTTTTCAAGTTGGTAGCTGGAGCTTATTTTTCGTCAGTAGCTGAAAGCTTATTATTATAAAATGATATAAAAGGACATAATATAAATTTATAAGATAATATATTGAAGGGCTTTCTAGTAATTTAATTTTTTATACTCTCTCCGTTCCATATTAATAGTCTAGTATTTCATTTTCAGATGTCCCAAATTAATAGTCAACTTTCCTAAATAGAAAAGAATAAGAAGCTTAAGTTCTATTATGTTCTTAATGTATGTGAATAGGATTAAAGGAGAAAGAAAAGGTAAGGATAAAACTACAAAGTAAACAGAAAGTACAGTACTTTTATGACATTTTCTTAAATTGTGTGTCTTTTGTCTGTGGATTATTAATATGGAACGGAGGGAGTAAGTTCTATTTTTTTTTCTTCATAAGTTACTTTAAGTAGCTTAAAAATCTAGAGCTTATGGTTTCAATAAGTTACCAATAAGCTTCTTTAATTTTGTATGCCAAACAAATCTTATAATTAAACGTTATGAAAAAATAAAGGACAATGCTAAACGTAGCCCTTAGGGCTACGTTTAAGCTTACCAAATTTAGGTTTAAAAACACTGGTTAATTAATTACAAAGTATAAATATTCTTTTTTTTTTATATCGACTTTCCTTATATAATTTGATAATTATGTTATTCATGGCATGATTGTGTTATATTATTGAAATTAAATTAGATTTGATAAGCTTAAACGTAGCCCTAAGAGCAAGGGGAGTGGTGTGCGTCACTTGCCCCGTCGCCTTCCTCGTTCCACGTCGCCCCACTCCCCACCCCTTTTCGGTTCTCCCATTCCGGCCCGGTCAGTCGCCCAGGCGACGAAGTTGGCTTCCATTTAAAAAAAAAAAAAAAAAATTAATACTCCAACGGATCTAATTTGGACCGTTGCAATTTTTTTTATTTTTTTTTCTTTTTTAATGCTATAAATACACTACACATATACAAACACAAACACAAACTCAAACACAAAACATCCAATTTACTCAACATATACTCCCACAATCAAATCCAAATTCTATCCTCAAAATAATAATATATTTTTTTTAAAATGAGTAGTTCCGACGAAGAAAGTTAGGTTAACGCAATGAAAAGTATATTTGCCTATCGAAATAACGTGGTAATACGTAGAGAGGTCGAGGAACAAAATGAGGCTCAAAGCTCAAGACGAAGACGTCGCTACATTTATCGTGATCGTGTAGAAGCGCACAATCGTTTGATGAAAGATTATTTTGTTCAAGATCCGAAGTATCCCCCTGAATATTTCAAACGACGCTATCGAATGTCACAAAGTCTTCTTGAAAAAATAATCGAAGGTATACTTTCTTACTCTACTCGTCCCAATGCACCAAAGTGGTTTACTTATTTTCAACAACGTCCCGATGCACGTGGTGTTCTCGGAGTATCTACTATTTTAAAAGTCACTTTTGCCATTCGGCAACTAGCATACGGTGATTCACCGGATCTATTTGACGAATATTTACAAATGTCAGAGAGAACATCACGTGAGTCTTTGCAATATTTTACAAGATGTATTATAGACTTGTATGGTAATGTATATATGAGAGAACCGACCGAGGACGATATACGTCGGTTGTATCATAAACATGAAGAACTTCACGGCTTTCCTGGAATGCTTGGAAGCATTGATTGTATGCATTGGGCTTAGGGTAAATGTCCAAATGCATGGAAAGGGCATTTCACCCGAGGCGATCACGGTTACCCCACAATCATGTTGGAAGCCGTTGCATCGTATGACAATTGGATTTGGCATGCATATTTTGGAATGGCCGGTTCGAACAATGACTTGAATGTCCTTAATGCATCTCCATTGTTTGATAGTTTACTAACTGACACGGCTCCTCAAGTTCCATACGAAATTGGGGACGTTGATTTTGATCGAGGCTACTATCTTGCCGATGGGATTTACCCTTCGTGGGCTTCTTTCGTTAAGGGATTCTCAAGTGTTGTTGACGCAAAAAGGAAATACTTTACAAAGAAACAATCTGCAGCTCGTAAAGACGTTGAGAGGACATTTGGAATTTTGCAAGGTCGTTGGGGTATTTTAAGACAACGAGCTAGGGCATATAGTGTAAACGCAATCAAAAGAATCATGTATGCTTGCATCATATTGCACAACATGATAATTGAAGACAATGGTTTTAACATCGCTGAAAATAAATCTTACTACTTGCCTGTCAACAACCTACAGGGATCAACTTGGTACGAAAGGTGTGATGTGTATGCCGAGAAGACAAAAGAGCTGCGTGACAAAGACGAGCATGAGTATCTTCGACATACTCTAGTTTCGCATCTATGGCATAATCGCGATGACCCAGTTGTTAACGATTTGTAACTTTTTAATCGCGATAACGTATTGTTTTTTTTAAAATTTTTTAGGAAATGTAATGTTTTTTTTTAGGAATTGTAATGTTTTTTATTTTATTTTAATGGAAGTTATTTTATTTTTTGTTAATTTTTATAATTATATTTATTTATGTTATATTTAACATCATAAAAAAAATAATAAAAATATAAACTGACATGCCTGACTGACAGAGCTCACCACTTCCCACTTTTTCTGACTCAGCAAGTCAGGCCTGACATGCCAAGTGACCTCAGTCACCACTCCCAGTGCTCTAAGGCCTACATTTAGCATTTTCCAAAAAATAAATTATAATTCTCATAAGTTTCAATAAGTTTGTCATCTAAATACACCCTAAATCTACTTATGTTTAACTCTTTTATCTTTGAATAACATGAATTATGTGCTACAGTTTCTTGGTAATGAAAAATCTAATAAATTACTTTCTCCGTATTTGTTTGTTTAACGACAATCCAAATTCCAAAAACGAATGTGACTACTTATTTGTACTCTTAACCAAAGGTCAAGGTCAAACACGAATTCTAGATAATCATGAGTGTGGTGGTTGAATAATTAAACCCTGACCTTCCATAATGGAGGTCAAGGGTTCGATTCAAGCACCCACAATTATCCACTCATGACCACAAATGTTTGCCTGCAATGACTCCGGGCTGGTCGCCCTTAGTTATTAGTCAAGTTGACCGTGAAAAAAAAAAAACACAAGTCCGGATTCTCTTAGGCTAGAAAGGGATTGATTTGGAAGGATATTTTAGTCTAGATATCTTCCTTTCAAATTAGAAGAATTTGAAATCCCTCTCCATTCCCTTTCATTTCCTTTAAAAAAAACTAGGAACAGACCCTTATACTACCATTTCCAATCTGATTTCAAGCTTCAATTTCAGTAAAAACCTTACTCAAAATTTCACAAAACGTAACTGTAATAATTTCTATCATTTCACCAATAATCCAATTCCTAAATGGTGTTGTAAATTTAGTGTAATTTTGGGTTTTAATCTACACTTGTAAATGGGTTTGGAGGTACGGAGTGTACACCCATTAAGTGATAGATTACCCGAACCCAAAAGTGGTTTTCCATTATTTACTATCATGGCTTGGTCTACCTGAAATTTGACTAAGTGTTTTCAGTACTAAGTTTTCTTAGTAAGCTGAAATTTGGCTAAGTGTTTTGTGCTGGTTGTTCTGCATTGCTGGTCCTTGTACTGGTTGTTCTGCCTTGCTGGTCCTTGTGCTGGTTGTTCTGCATTGCTGGTCCCTGTGCTGGTTGTTCTGCGCAGCTGGTCCCTGTGCTGGTTGTTCTGCGCAGCTGGTCCCTGTGCTGGTTGTTCTGCGCAGCTGGTCCTGTTTGCTGGTTCCTCTGCGCTGCTGGTCCTGTATGCTGATTTTTGCGCTGCTGGTCCTGTATGCTGACTTTTGCGCTGCTGGTCCTGTTTGCTGATTTTTGCGCTGCTGGTCCTTTTGCAGTGCTGATTCTTAAGAGACAGCAGTAAGAAAACACTTAACACAATTTTGAGTGATTACGGAAGAATTATTCTTGCACCCACTTTTGCTTTAGTGGTTGAAGGAATAATACTTGTTTATTATAAAGTGATCACTCATGCTTTGATAGTTGTAAAATATAATATTTGTTTATTGTAAAAGTAACAACTTTTACTTTAATGATGGAAGTGATAATATTTGTTTATAGAAATATTCTTCCTGTAACCACTTTTGAATATTATAGAAGATACTTTTATTAATCAATCGGCCAATTGATTTTAATAAAAGACTCTTTCATGATTAAGGGTGTATATAAATATATTAACCAATATGCATGAGAAAGAGACACAAGTTACGAACACCAAAATATTCTTCTGCAAAAGGAATTCTTGTTTCTGCCAAAACAAGAATTTAATCTCTGTCTTATCCCAAAGTGATATTCGTGTAACCCAGGCTATAAGGGTCGAATAATTACTTTCGGAAAGTGATACCACGATTCAGTGATTTATCCGGCTATCGATTATTTTACCCAACACGAAAGAATTTAATAAAACCTCCAACAATCGAAAGTAATTATCCGTTATAATCGATGGCGGCTACGATGAAACACATGACGGCGAATTTCTCCAAACTTGATAAGTTTGAGGGAATTGATTTTAGGAGATGGCAAAAGAAGATGCACTTCTTTCTGAGCAGCATGAGTGTGGTGTACGTACTCAGCACACCAATTCCTGAAGATCATGGTGATGATGCCACTATTGAACAAATTCGAAAAAGGTGCAAGTGGGAGAACGATGACTACATCGCTAGAGGTTTAATCCTCAATGGTATGGCTGATTCCCTTTTTGATATTTACCTAAATGTTGAATCTTCTAAAGAACTATGGGACTGTTTAGAAACCAAGTATATGTCAGAGGATGCTTCTAGTAAAAAGTTCCTTGTGAGTAATTTTAATAATTACAAGATGGTCGATTCTAGACCGGTCTTGGAACAATACAATGAGCTCATTCGTATACTTGGTCAATTCACACAACATAAGATGAACATGGATGAGTCTATTCAAGTCTCAAGCATAATTGATAAACTACCTCCATCTTGGAAAGAATTTAAACATTCTTTGAAACATAAGAAGGAGGAGTTAACTCTTGTTGAGTTGGGTAGTCATCTGCGTATTGAGGAATCCCTCAGGTTGCAGGATAATGACAAGCCAAAGAGCAACGAAGTTGCTGGTACGTCTGTTGTCAATATGGTGGAACATAAAAAGTTCACTAGTAATAATGACAAAAAGGGCAAACGTAAACATCAAGGTTATAACAAGGCTAATCCGAACAAGAAGTCTAAATTGACTTGTTGGAAGTGTGGTAAAACTGGACACATGAAAAAGGATTGCAAGGTTATTTTTGGTAATAATAATGCCAAAGGATCTAGCACAAGCGGTTCGGGAAATGGTTTAAACAACCACAACTCGAAAGGTCAGAATATATTTAATAATTCAAATGAGAATTATTATGTTTCATATATATCTGAGGCTTATTTTGTGCAGGATGATGACGTCGCGTGGTGGGTTGACTCGGGAGCCACCACCCATGTATGCAAGGATAGATTTTGGTTCAAGACTTACGAGTCCGTGACTGATGGATCAATTCTTCATATGGGAAATGAGTCAACAGCCTCTGTTCATGGACGTGGAAGTGTGGATTTGTGTTTTAGTTCTGGAAAAACTATTTGTTTGTTTGATGTTTTGCATGTACCACAAATAAGAAAAAATTTGGTTTCCAGTAGTGTGTTAAATTGTTGTGGTTATAAACAAGTGATTGAATCTGATAAGTTTGTTTTGTCAAAACATGGTATGTTTGTTGGTTTTGGTTATTTATGCAATAGAATGTTTAGACTTAACATTAATCACTTGAATGTTAATTTTGCTTTTATATCTACTTCTAGCATAAATAATTCTACACTTTGGCATGCTAGACTAGGACATGTACACTTTAAAAGAATGCAAGATATGTCTAAAGATGGATTAATACCGGCCTTTGACATGAACAATGAAAAGTGTAAAACGTGTATGTTAACAAAGATCACTAAGAAACCATTTCAAAATGTACATCGTGATACTGAAATTTTGGAATTAATACATAGTGATTTATGTGATTTGCATGCTACTCCTACTTTAGGGAACAAGAAATATTTTGTGACTTTTATTGATGATGCTTCTAGATTTTGCTATGTTTATTTGTTACATACTAAGGATGAAGCATTAGATAAATTTAAAATATTTAAAACTGAAGTAGAATTACAACAAAAGGCTTTGATTAAAAGACTTAGAACGGATAGGGGAGGTGAATACATTGACCAATCGTATTTCCAATCCGTTGGTATTATCCATGAGACCACAGCTCCTTATACTCCACAACAAAATGGTATATCTGAAAGGAAGAATAGGGTCCTTAAGGAAATGGTTAATTCCATGTTATCCTATTCGGGTTTAAGTGAAGGATTTTGGGGAGAAGCTATGTTAACAGCTTGTTATTTGCTTAATAGAGTTCCTAACAAAAGAAACAAGATTACACCTTATGAACTTTGGAATAAAAGGAAACCTAACTTGAATTATCTTCGGGTATGGGGTTGTAGGGCGGTTGTAAGACTACCTGATCCCAAGAAGAAAAGTTTAGGTGAAAGAGGTATAGATTGCATATTTGTTGGATATGTTGAACATTCCAAGGCATATAGGTTCTATGTAATAGAGCCTAATGAGTTTGTCTCAATCAATTCTGTGATTGATTCAAGGGATGCAATCTTTGATGAAAATCGATTTTCATCTATACCTAGACCAAAAGATATGATACCAAGTAACAATGGAATCAATAAAGATTGTAATGATGAAGTCTCTGAAAAGGCTGTTGATCAGTCACTTGAGCTTCGGAAAAGCAAAAGAAAAAGGAAACCTAAATCATTTGGACCAGATTTTCAACTATACTTAGTTGAAGGTTCTAGGGAAGATGTGTCTACCCAATATTCGTATTGTTTCAATGTTGATGATGATCCTAAAACATATGATGAAGCAATGAGGTCTCAGGATGTTGCATTCTGGAAAGAGGCAATTAATGATGAGATGGATTCTATCATGGGCAATAACACTTGGGTGTTAGCTGATCTACCTCCTGGTTGCAAACCTTTGGGTTGCAAATGGATCTTCAAAAAGAAGATGAAGGTGGATGGAACTATTGAAAAATTCAAGGCAAGGTTAGTCATTCAAGGCTTTAGACAAAAGTCTGGAATTGACTATTTTGATACTTATGCTCCCGTGGCACGTATCACTACCATTAGATTGCTGATTGCTTTGGCTACGATTCACAATCTAGTTATTCACCAGATGGATGTGAAGACAGCATTCTTGAATGGTGAATTGGATGAGGAGGTTTATATGAACCAACCTCAGGGCTTTGTCATGCCAGGAAATGAAGGCAAGGTGTGCAAACTTGTGAAATCCTTATATGGTTTGAAACAAGCACCTAAGCAATGGCATCAAAAGTTTGATGAAGTGATTTTATCTAGTGGTTTTAAATTAAACCAAGCAGATAAATGTGTATATAGTAAATTTGATGATTCTGGTAAAGGAGTTATAATTTGTCTATATGTTGATGACATGTTAATCTTTGGGACTGACCAAAGTCAGGTTGATTTAACAAAAGAATTTTTGTCATCAAAATTCTCAATGAAAGATATGGGGGAGGCTGACGTTATCCTTGGCATTAGGATCAAACGTGAAAGCAAAGGAATTTCGATTTGTCAATCTCATTATATTGAGAAGGTGTTGAAAAAGTTCAATTGCTTTGAATGTAATCCTGTGAGTACCCCTGTTGATCCAAGTGAGAAGCTTATGCCTAATCAAGGTGAAGCTGTATCACAACTTGAGTATTCTCAGGTGATTGGCTGTTTGATGTACGCCATGACTTGTACAAGGCCGGATATTGCTTTTGCTGTGGGAAAACTGAGTAGATATACTAGTAATCCTAGTACTCATCACTGACAAGCAATTAGGCGGGTACTGAAGTACTTGAAGAAAACTATGGACTATAGTTTATCTTATAATGGGTTTCCTTCGGTAATAGAAGGATATTCTGATGCGAGTTGGATAACCAATATTGAAGATCATTCTTCAACGAGTGGTTGGGTGTTCTTGCTTGGGGGAGGTGCTATTTCATGGGCTTCTAAGAAGCAGACATGTATTACCAACTCAACGATGGAATCTGAGTTTGTTGCTTTAGCTGCTGCTGGTAAAGAAGCAGAATGGCTTAGAAACTTGATCCATGAGATACCATTATGGCCTAAACCTATAGCACCCATGTCTATCCATTGTGATAGTGCTGCGACATTGGCAAAGGCTTATAGCCAGATGTACAATGGAAAGTCTAGACACTTAGGTGTCAGACATAGCATGATTCGTGAACTCATCATGAATGGGGTGATTTCTATAGTGTTCGTGAGGTCACAACAGAATTTAGCTGATCACTTGACGAAGGGATTGGCAAGAGACTTGGTGAACAAGTCTGCTGTGGGGATGGGTTTAAAGTCCACATAAATTTCTAATTATAAGATACCCAATTCCCTTCTGATGAAAATTAGAAGTTGAATTCAATGTGGAAGACTTATACTTAGAAATTTGGAGTACAAAATTTTGTATCATCCCAAGGTAAGGTATGTACTCGGACATGTTGAAGGTGAGGATGAAGTTTAGCTTCTTAATGGTTTATTTGAAAAAGTGCAATAGCGGGTGCATGACTGAAATGAACTACCTATGTGAATGTGAAGTTTTGCCGCTTCAACAAAGCTTGGACTTTTGCTTTAGATACATTCATGAATGGATATGGACACATGGCTTGTAAAGTGTCAGGATAGCTTTAGAGTATTTGAAAACTTATGTGTATGTTATTTTCAGTTATTCAAATGAGTTGAAGGGTTCAATTCTTAGAACACCCCGATTCTCGAATATTTGGAATGTGTAATGTACTAAGGTGAAAATTCAATCTTCAAGATATTTTCATTTATGCATGAGTTTTGTTTTAATTTGTTTAATTCTCATGAAACGAATTGCACTAAATTGGGGAGGATTGTTGTAAATTTAGTGTAATTTTGGGTTTTAATCTACACTTGTAAATGGGTTTGGAGGTACGGAGTGTACACCCATTAAGTGATAGATTACCCGAACCCAAAAGTGGTTTTCCATTATTTACTATCATGGCTTGGTCTACCTGAAATTTGACTAAGTGTTTTCAGTACTAAGTTTTCTTAGTAAGCTGAAATTTGGCTAAGTGTTTTGTGCTGGTTGTTCTGCATTGCTGGTCCTTGTACTGGTTGTTCTGCCTTGCTGGTCCTTGTGCTGGTTGTTCTGCATTGCTGGTCCCTGTGCTGGTTGTTCTGCGCAGCTGGTCCCTGTGCTGGTTGTTCTGCGCAGCTGGTCCCTGTGCTGGTTGTTCTGCGCAGCTGGTCCTGTTTGCTGGTTCCTCTGCGCTGCTGGTCCTGTATGCTGATTTTTGCGCTGCTGGTCCTGTATGCTGACTTTTGCGCTGCTGGTCCTGTTTGCTGATTTTTGCGCTGCTGGTCCTTTTGCAGTGCTGATTCTTAAGAGACAGCAGTAAGAAAACACTTAACACAATTTTGAGTGATTACGGAAGAATTATTCTTGCACCCACTTTTGCTTTAGTGGTTGAAGGAATAATACTTGTTTATTATAAAGTGATCACTCATGCTTTGATAGTTGTAAAATATAATATTTGTTTATTGTAAAAGTAACAACTTTTACTTTAATGATGGAAGTGATAATATTTGTTTATAGAAATATTCTTCCTGTAACCACTTTTGAATATTATAGAAGATACTTTTATTAATCAATCGGCCAATTGATTTTAATAAAAGACTCTTTCATGATTAAGGGTGTATATAAATATATTAACCAATATGCATGAGAAAGAGACACAAGTTACGAACACCAAAATATTCTTCTGCAAAAGGAATTCTTGTTTCTGCCAAAACAAGAATTTAATCTCTGTCTTATCCCAAAGTGATATTCGTGTAACCCAGGCTATAAGGGTCGAATAATTACTTTCGGAAAGTGATACCACGATTCAGTGATTTATCCGGCTATCGATTATTTTACCCAACACGAAAGAATTTAATAAAACCTCCAACAAATGGCTCCAAAGAAATCAAACCATGAATTTTCACCCAAAAATATCAAAATACAAAAAGATCCCAAAATGAAAATAAAGAAGAAAAAAACATCATCAAGCTCAAACACAGCAGCAGCAACGGCATCAGTAAGTGGTAGTGAAAACCGAGGTGTTGATTCTGAATGGTGGATTTCTTTTTGGGAAAAAAATGCTTCCGCTCCTGGTATTATTTCTGCCTTTTTTATTAAATTGTGTATGATTTATCAATGTAGAGCTGATTATATATAAGTTTGTAACTGAAATTAGATCATTACTAGTCTTAGAAATTTCATTTCTATGCTAATTGAACTTTTGATGCATTCAATTACTTCAATTTTAAGCGTTTGGGTTTGTCTGCCTAATTTATGAAAATAGGGGGTTTGATATATGGTAATTTCTATCTCTATTCGATATCTACGGAAGTGATAATGTGATTAAGACTTGGTGTTGTATAAATGAATTTATTTCATGTGCATTGTAATTTGATTATGTATTGGACTTACAGCCCAAAGTTAAATTGGTTACCAAAAAGGTAAAACATAAATTGAACCAAAGTTGGTTACTTTTTTATGCAATTAGCCTTTTACACGAATATAACCGAACTTTAAGCTTCGTATGCAAGTTGTGTTTAAAGTTACATTGGTGCAACAATTTATGCTTACTAAGCAGATTTATATTTGTAGAAAACAAACTGAAGTTGGTTACTTTTGTATGCAATTTGACATTTATGTAGATACATAATCGACCTTTAACTTTAGTTTAACTCAAATTTTGATTATAGGTGTGCCCATAGATGAAGAAGAAGGATTCAAGTACTTTTTCCGGGTCTCAAAGAAGACGTTTGAGTACATATGTTCTATTGTAAGAGAGGATCTCATTTCACGTTCTCCTTCGGGACTTATTAACATCGAGGGACGACTTCTTAGTGTCGAGAAACAAGTTGCAATTGCTTTAAGAAGATTAGCATCTGGCGAATCACAAGTTTTAGTAGGATCTTCATTTGGAGTTGGGCAATCAACGGTTTCTCAAGTCACTTGGCGGTTTATAGAAGCCATGGAAGAGCGTGGTAGACACCATCTCAAATGGCCCGATCATGATAACTTACAGAAAATAAAATCAAATTTCGAATCTTTATTTAAGTTACCTAATTGTTGTGGAGCCATTGATGCGACCCACATAGTTATGACCCTACCCGCAGTGCAAACTTCAG
This sequence comes from Rutidosis leptorrhynchoides, assembly GCF_046630445.1. NCBI lineage: Eukaryota > Viridiplantae > Streptophyta > Magnoliopsida > Asterales > Asteraceae > Rutidosis > Rutidosis leptorrhynchoides. Next base: position 666,744,279 of record NC_092335.1, read on the forward strand.
ACGATTGGTGCGATCAAGTTAAAAATTATAGTATGTTAGTACAAGGTATCGTTGATGATAAATCTAGGTTTCTTGATATTGTAACAGGTTGGCCCGGTGGGTTGACTATCCCAAAACTTCTAAAATTTTCGGGCTTTTACAAACTTTGTGAAGATGGTGAGCGTTTAGATGGAAACCCGAAAGCGTTTTCGGGTGAATCGGAGATTAGAGAATATATAGTGGGTGGGGTTAACTATCCGCTTTTACCATGGTTGATAACGCCGTACAATGAAAGTGATGAGGTGGCGGGTTTTAATAAGGTTCATGAAGGTGCAAGATCGCTTGCGGTGAAAGCTTTTTCGCAAGTTAAAGGAAGATGGAGGATTCTTAATAAGGTTATGTGGAGACCCGATAAAAAGAAACTTCCTAGCATTATTGTGGTATGTTGTTTGCTTCATAATATAATAATTGATTGTGGTGATGTTATAAATTCGGATGATTGTTTGTTAAGCCATCATGATTCGGGGTATGTTGAGCAACGGTGTAACCATGTTGATCCTATAGGGAGAAAGATGAGAGAAAACTTGGTTTCACACTTGGAGCACTCTAAGTGAAAAGAGTGATTGTGCATTGTATGTGGTACAAAGTAATGCAGTAGTTTCGTTCTTGATAATTTTTTATTTTTTTGAAAAGCTTGGTCTTGATAATTTAATGTGATTGTGCATTGTGTGTGTGGATCCATGGAAAACTAAGGACAGGAGAGAAAGAACTCACATGCACCTAGCTTATGCACGTGTGATCATATCACATATTGAACTTATTGATAATCGATTGTTTGCTTTTTAAAAAAATAGGCTTGCAAAATATTCCAAATAGACTCGGTACAAATTGAGTTGAGCACGTGTATTAAAATATTCGGCTCCAAACCTCGCGAGCTTTGTTAAGCTTGTGATCTTTTTATCTTTTTACCCTTATTACTATTACTATGTTTATTTACCACCTTAAAAGTGCACTTTATAATAAAATTCGAGTCGGGTAGAACAAGTATATATTCAGTCCGTTACTATTACATTAATTTACATTAAATATTATATTATTTTATTATTAATAATAATTTTGGTTACGTTAATAGCCGAGCTCGAGCTTAAAATTACAAGCTAAATCGATCTCGACTCGAATTTTTACCTCTCCAAACATCGTAAAGAGCTTGATTTATCATATTGCGTGCGTCAAAAACTATACAAGCATATGCAAAGATGTAAAAGATACAATCAATGAAAAAAAGACGCAAATACATGTGCCCGAAGATATTACAGTTCATCATTAAGATTATTATTATAAGGTAGCAAGCAGTATGCACAAATATATATATACACATAGTGACGAAAATGAAAAAATAAAAGTGAATGTGGAGAGCTGGTGTGTGTGTTTTGTTAACTTTGCATCGAGCAACTTTCCCCATCATCAATTTTTGATTGAACCGCGGCGGAGGGTTGAAGAAAACGTAGTTTGATACAGTCGAAAATCTACTTTACATGCATCATTATGATAAATAAAGTTGGCTTCATGCAAAACGCCATGCTTTAAGCGGTAAATAAACAACTGTGTAGGGCAACCGCCTGTTATTAATAAGTCCCCTGCATCCTTGTTCCAATATCCTATAACCTTTATATACGAATTAAGAGGAAGAGGCGGTTTTTTGTCAAACCGACAATGGATGACCCAACATTTTGTTTTAGGATTCAGTAACCACACCTCTATGTATCGTTGGTGGAAAGTGACTCCGTTATACACAAATCCAACTTGACCATCTAGATCAACCAAATGCTCCCCCCTACCACCCATATAATTATGTTTATTAGGCGGATCTATCAACCCAAATTCCTCTTTATTCATGTCAAAACAAATTATTTTCCTTACTACACCAAACGGCCAGTATTTAAGATTATAACTAACCAACCAGTGCAAACATCCATTAGCAAATACACCTTCACCACTTATGGGATAAGGTGGAACTTGGGGTATCTCCCGCCATGATGATGATGATGAGTCATCCGTGCCACCCAATACATGTACCATGGTACATAAATCCTCCTTCACCACATCATCATCATCATCATCATCATGCGACCTAATCTTCTTTTGATTTCGAAGCACAACACAGACCATTTTGTAAGTATTGGTAGAATCATCAAAACCAAGCCCACATGCCTCGCGTTCGTAAGCCACTGATGTACATGACCAAATTTTAATTGGTGGCAGCTTATAACATTCTTTCCTTAAAGGATTGATCACAAGTAAAACAGTGGTGCCATCATTGTTGTTGTTGTTGTGAGGGTCTTGTGATGAAATCATCAGACCCTTGCACGAACCTAAAATTATATCTTCTAGAACAAATCTAGGACCCCAATGTTTAGAGCGAAACTCCATATATGGTTGATTCTTTTTTGTGATCACCACTTCTTCATGATTACGTGCACAAGATTCTTCTTCTTTAGTAGTCAACATAGTGAGTGATGCAGATGCATGCCAAGGTTTTACACGTACATCAACAATTTTTAACTGAACCATGATGAGCATCGTGGGATCATCTTTCATAGTAGCTCGTTTGGCATTATGCATGATTTCAAGGTACGGATCGTTAATATACTTGCACCATACCTTGCTTACACATTGAAAACGAGCCAAAGATTTTAGAGGCATTCTAGACAAGATGTTGTATATGGTGTCAACCGGCAACAAATAATCATCACCCATAATAATTTTATTATTTTTCGATACATCACAGGTTGACTTTTTTTGTCTTTTATGATGATGATAGATAGAAACCCCCCCTGCAATGCAATACGCCAAAATCTATGATTGAATTTTAATTCTTAACCAAAAAAAGCTTCACGAATCTATTGAATTGAATACAAGGGTGGTGAATGGCTTAAGATGCATTACACACATCACATCAGAGTCTAAAAACAAACAATATTTAAAATAATTTAATTTACTAGATCATCTTATTTACTTTTGGCAGAGTATTGGGTCGGAGTCGGGGCCATGAGTTCCTTGCAAGAGGTCTCATGTCTAGGGAGAATATTTAGTGGTGGCCAGAGATGGATTCGAAACAACCAAGAAGTAATCATGCTGGGCTGCGTACATTAGAGTATGGAGTCGGATTACTCGCCCTCCCGGGTAACCCTAGCCCGAATAGGAAAACCTTATACCTTTATCTTATTTACTTTTAGCGTCTTAATTAATAATTTACAAGTGAAACGGATTAAAAGGGTACTGAATTATTTTGTTATGATCAGTTAGTTCTTTGCTGATTGAAATTCAAAAATTTGCTTCTGATTAAAAGGGTATATATATTTCTTTCTTATTTACCTGAAGTTTCTATCCTTTTCAGGGAGTCGTTGCAACGACGGAGGACCAAGGAGGGGGCAGGTACGATGGGGCTTGCTTGTTCCATGTCTCTGCAATTTGCATAAACCAGATAATCAATCAATCAATCAAACATACATATATAAAAGAAGAAACTGTTGAATAAATTCGGTTTAGAAAGACCGATTCTTTAGAGGACCTTTTAGTTGTTTTTTCTGAATTTTTGATTTAGTCCTCCTTTTTTATTAGCCATGATCCGATTGTGTAGGGAATGGCACACGTTCTTTATTATTTTCTGTTATGATGTACCAGCTATATTTATAGCAGCTCTTGATATCCATTATTAATAAAAGCGCCAAGTCTTTGGCTAAACTGTGTTATCTGTTACTAGCAAACTTTTAACATTTGGCATCAGAGCCTTCAATCAAAAATATTTGTGTGTTACAACAGTAAGCAACGATGGGAGAAGAGAAGTCATCATACATTCAAATTTTTCTCACTTTGATGGTCATTACGACCATTGGGGAGTGAGTTGATGGAGAATTTGATCAGAGCAAAGGGACTTTGGTACATCGTTGAGAAAGGAGTAGAAGAACCAAAAGCAGGTGCCGTTTTAATTCGTATCGAGGAAGAGGACGAGATCGTGGCAGATCCAATTTCATTAAATCCACTATCGAATGTTATTACAAGTGCCATACACTTTGGGACACTTTCAATACGAGTGTCCCAAATGGAACAATGAGGCGAACTATGTTGAAGAAGAAGAAGAAGAAGAAGAAGAGCATATGTTGTTAATGACTTATGAAAAGGTTCAAAGCTATCATCCCAAACGTGACGTGTGGTTTCTAGACTCGGGCTGCTCCAAGCATATGTGCGGTGTAACTATAATAATACTTTCATTAACATTGATGACACTTTTTTAAGCATACTGTTTGTCTTGGCAACGATTCAAAGTTGAAGGTAGATGGAAAGGGGGTCTGTCAAGCTAACCATTAATGGGTGGGAATTATGTGATTGGTGATGTTTACTATGTACCTGAGAATTGTACAACAATTTATTTAAGTGTTGGACAAGTGCAAGAGGAGAAGGGGCTGGCAATACTCTTCAAGAATGATACATGTTCCATCTACCATCATCCCCAACGTGGAAGAATTGTGAGTGTACCCCTATGTCTTCAAATCGTATGTATAAAGCTGTCAGTCGAGTCAAGTAGTAGTACAAGTAGTGATCAGAAGTGCCTGAATGCAAGAGCAGTAGCAGTGACATATCTAAACTACTCTGGCATCATAGATATGGTCGGTCACTTAAGTTATAAGGAGGGGATGACTACATATTGTTTCAAAAGCAGATGGTGCGTGCATGGTTTACCTAATGTGGTGAAGGAGACAGTCAATTGTGAGTCGTGTATGAAAGGCAAACAGCATACAAGTCCAATTTCAAAGGCAAGTAAGTGGAGAGCAAGTGTAAGATTGGAGCACCTGGACGCGGATCTATGTGGGTCCGATAACTCCCATCTTCAAACGGCGATAGGAGGGGTACGTGTTTTGTATAATTGATGATGATTTTTCAAGGAAGAGTTGGGGTTTGTTTACTCAAGGAAAAGTCAGAAGCCTTCGTTACCTCTAAAAAATATGTTTAAGATACAAGTTGAGAATGAGACAGGCTTGACTATAAAATGCTTCTTAAGGACAGATAGAGGGGGTGGTGAATTCAACTCGACCGAGTTCGATGATTTCTGTAAGGAACATGGGGATTAAAAGGCAACTTACCACGGCATATACGCCACAACAAAACGGAGTAGCAGAGACCGAACTATTATGAACCTTGTTCAATCTGTTTTAAATGAGAAGAAAGCCCCTCGTGTTTTCTGGCCAGAAGCAGTCAATTGGGTAAATTATGTTCGTAATCGTTCTCCTACCATTGCTGTTAAATAAAAATGTTACTCCGGAAGAAGCATGTGGGGTGGTGGTGGTGGTGGGGGGGGGTTTACATGTGCCAGATGCAAGACGAAACAAAGTTGAGAATAAAAAGCGTTCGCTGCACTCTTCTTGGTATTAGTGACGCATCTAATAAGGGTTACCGAATGTTTGATCCAGTAACAAAGAAGATTTTGGTCAGTCGAGATGTCGTCTTTGATGAAGATTTGGCATGGAATTGGGATGAGAATGATGTTTCTTTCCAAAGGTGTTGAACTGGATTGGGGGGTGAAACTACTAGTACGGAACACAATGGTTATTATCGATGATGAAGACGAAGTCATAGAAGCAGAATCTGTAGAGCAGCATCATCCGGTAATTGTTGAAGATAATGCTCAACAAGGGCTGATGTAACAGCAAGGGAGGGACGGAAACAACCACCGATTTGGTCATATGACTATGTATGTGAGTGGAGATGGTTTATCAGATGAAGAAGATACAGCAAATATGGCATTAATGATTACATCTGATCCACTAAATTATGAAGAAGCTGCTCTCAGCACTCACAACACTAGAGGATGGCCATGCATGAATGATGAAATTGAGGCATTTGAACGAAACGACACATGGGTACTTGTTGATTTACCTGTTGGGTGCAAAGAAGATTGGAGTCAAATGGGTTTACAAAACTAAACTCAGCGAAACAGACAAAATTGACAAGTATAAGGCTCTCGTCTAGTTGTGAAAAGGATATTCACAAGAGCATGGGGGGTCGATTACACCAAAGTTTTCGCTCCGGTTGCACGACTGGATACTGTTCGATTAATTATATATCTCTCGCTGCCTCAAATGGATGGAAAATACACACCAGTTGGATGTGAAATCAGCTTTCTTGTATGTGGAGCAGCAACCGAGAGGTTATGAGCAGAAGGGTGGTGTGAACACAAGGTGTATAAGTTAAGGAAAGCGTTGTATGGATTGAAACAAGCGCCCCGGGCTTGGTTTAGTCGAATCTCGAGTCTTTTTTTTTTTTTTTTTTTTTTTTTTTTTTTTTTTTTTATCAAAGAAGGTTTTGAGGCGAGCCCGAGTGAGCAAACACTTTTTCGTTAAAAAGGGAGGGAGGTAATTTTATCATTGTTAGCGTATATGTGGAGGATTTATTGTTTACACAAGTAACAGTGATTCAATGCTTACTAAGTTTAAGAGTTCAATGAAGCCCGAATTTGATATGACCGATTTGGGTCAGATGAAATTTTTTCTTAGGCATTGAAGTTTCACAACGTAAAGATGGCATCTTCATATGCCAAAGAAAATATGCAAATGAGGTTTTGAAACGTTTTAAAATGGGTGAATACAATGGTACATGGAGTCCTATGGCAAGGTTGATAAAGGCGAAACTGGAGTCAAGGTGGATCCTACGCTGTTTAAGCAAATCGTTGGTAGCCTAATGTATCTATCCGCTACACGACCTGATATTGTGTTTGGAGTTAGCTTGGTTAGCAGATACATGTCGAGTCCTACGCAGCTGCATATGTCAATACTCAAGCGAATAATCAGGTACATTAAGGCTACAATTGATTATGGGATTTTCTATGAGAAGGGGTGCAGTGGCAACTTGATTTGTTACACAGATAGCGCGACTACGCAGGTGGATAGCAGGAGTACCTCAGGGTATGTTTTTATGATGGCAGGTGGTGCAATAGCGTGGTCCTCTAAAAAACAACCCATTGTGTTACCTTATCTACTACAGAGGCTGAATTTGTAGCTGCTGTGGGATGTGCCTGTCAGGCTGTGTGGTTGAAGAAAGTGATGGCTGAAATCGGTCAAGATCATGAAGAAGGTGTTGTGTTGATCATGTGTGACAATACCTCAACAATTAAGCTTTCGAAAAATTCAGTTTTCCATGGTCGTACAAAACATATTCGGGTCAGATATCATTTTCTTAGGGAGCTCACCAAACAAGAAATTGTTCGATTAATATATTGTGGAACTCAAGATCAGTTAGCTGATGTGATGACAAAGGCATTGAAGTTAGAAAGTTTTAAAAAACTTCGATGTGGCATGGGCATGAGAGCTGCATCAGATTTGAACTAATTGTCGGTTTAGGGCAATGAGTTCAAGGGAGAGGGACTGTTGAATATATTCGGTTTAGAAAGCTAAACCGATTTTTTCTTTAAGTCTTTGGCTAAATTGTTATCTGTTACTAGCAAACTTTTACAAACAAGTTTATCAACAACAACAAACCAATTACTAAAACCAATTAGAGTGACTGATGTTTCACAAACACACAATCATCAAATCAAATAATCATAAAATTCGAATCCACAATTAAAGAAAAAATCACCAATCAAATCGTTAAAACATAAAAATTAGAATCACCACGTACGTACTGCTATTAATTAATTAAAAAAAAAAAAACGTACCTGTAATACGAAGAGATAGACTACGGTACTGCTCAGCGGTTTATGTTTAATAGTTGGAAAAGGGGGTTAGGTTGCCCTATTGAATTAGACCGACCAAGGTTGCAGTTTCCATATTAGTTTTGGGTGGGTCAACTTAAAAGGCTACAGTTTTGTTAGGTTATCACTCAAATGGACTGGGCTGCTTTTTTAAATAGTGATTTAAGCCTACTAGCATTAAAAACTTGGACTGGACTAATAAGTTGTGAATGTTGAGTTTCAAGGGTAAACATAACCAACCAAAGAATACAACCAACCCAGTAGACCAACGAACACATACCAAAAAATTAGTTCAAATCTAATGCCAAAGAATACAACCAACCCACTTTACTATTTATTATTCGTTACAAATGTAAACAAACAAATACCAAAAAATACCTTTCATCTCATAGATTTTCATAGATTCCATATGCAACTCTACAAATGCAATTAAAAAAAAAAAGAGTCAAAATCATCATAAAATAGACACCAAGAAATATCAAACTCCATCGATTAAGTTTAGAACCACACCGTGTTAAAGATGATCATGATGAACTTGCTAAAATTTAAGTTGTACATGTGTGTTATGATATCTTTCAGTAATGGGATTACCTGGACATGAAGAATCGATTAAAAAAAGTTTGACATAAACATGGAAAAGTAACAACAAAAGTTTACACCCTATTTTTTTCTTTCTAATTGGTGATTCTAATTGTTATGTTTTAATGATTTGATTGGTTTTTTATTTATTTTTTATTGTGGAATAGATTTTTATAATTGGTTGGTTGGTTGTTGATCAACTTGTTACTATTTAATTGATTGACCTCCTTTGTGATCATCTGGTTTATGACTTGCACATACATGGAACAAGCAAGCCCCATTGTACGTGACGCTTCGATAGTCCTTCTTCATTTTAACACCTCTCTAAAAAAACAGAAACTTCAGGTAATAAGAAATATATACCCTTTTAATCAGAAGCAAGTTTTTGAATTTCAATCAGCAACCTCTAAAAACTAACTACTCATAACAAAATAATACAATACAGTTTTAATCAGCAACCTCTAAAAACTAACTAATCATAACAGAATAATACAATACCTTTTTTAATCTGTTAGTTTGACATGTAAATAAAGACGATAAAAGTAAATAAGATGATCTAGTAGATTACACACATATCATATTCAAATTAATTAAATAATTAAATGATCTAGTAAAACCGAAACTAACTCACTCTGGGTTAAGTCATTCGTAGCATTTATGGTTTTAATGGCGACTTGAGGTCGGGAGGTGACTTAAGTTACCAATCTACCTTGGGTACGTGGTATAATATTATTGGTGCAAAAAATACGATCGATGACATGGGTATAGAGTTCAAGAATTCTTTCACTAAGCAAATTGGAAATGAGTCGGATACATCCTTTTTGAATAAAGTATGGGTGGGAAACAGTTTTCTCAAAGATGCATATACACGCTTATTTCGGTTAGAAACACAGAAAGAAGCTTCGGTCAGCATGCAGTTACAAACAAGCGGGGTGTTTAACTGGGCATGGGCCCGTCAACCTATGGGTAGCGGTCTAGGTGAACTTGACGCCTTGAAGATGCAGCTCGCGGAGGTTCAAATCAGTGAGGAAAAAGACAAGTGGGAATGGGCCCTCGATGGAGGAAAAGCATTCACGGTTAAGAGATTAGCGGGTATATGTGATGATTCTATTCTTGCTCCGGAAAGTAATCTCATAAGTACTTTACGGAACAATTTAGTACCAAAAAAGATCGAGATTTTCATGTGGCGGCTAATGAATAAAAGACTATCAATAAGGTTTGAATTGGATAAAAGGGGTATCGACCTTCATAGTGTTAGATGTGCACTTTGTGATAATGATATAGAAACGACAGATCATACTATTTTATTTTGTTCGTTCGCACGTGATATTTGGTCCCGGGTGTCTCAATGGTGGGGGTTGGGTGTGTTCTCAAATCTAAGCTTCATCGAAATCCTCAAAGGAAATTTCGGGGTCTCGATGTCGACATTTGGAAAGAAAATTTGGCAAACCGTCGAGTGGATTAGCGCGTACTACATATGGAGGAATCGAAACGACAAAACATTTCGTGGAACGTCGTGGTGTGCTCCGGTTACTCTTAACAAAATTCAATTTAAGTCATTCGAATGGATTTCGCTTAGAGCTAAGTGTAAGACCCGAAATCTTTGACGTACATATCGTGTAAATAATGTACATAACGTATATATATGTCGCATATAAGTTGTGCATATTGTATATAAAAGTGTATACGTGGGGTACGACGTAGCAACAAGTGCTCGTTTGTCGTTGCTACAAAACTGGACGAATCACGCCCTAGGTCGCGGCGCGAGGGGTGGGACCCGTGGCGCGGGTTTACTCTAAAATGTGGGTCAGTATGCGAGTAATTTGGAACAAAAGTTGTCGATGAAAAGCGCTATCCTTTGCGACGCAGGAGGTAGAGGTCGCGACGCGGCTATGTGTGTACCTGGACGAACTTTTAGAACTTTTAATGATTTTAAATGAGGGGTAAAAGGGTCTTTTCGCATAGTGGACGGTTTTGAGCTATAAAACTGATGGGAACCTTATCCATTATCATCATTTCATTCTTTTGGAGCAGTTGTCTTCGCATTGAAGCTGTGGAGACACTATCTCTACGAGACTAAGTGTACCATCTTTACCGATCATAAGAGTCTCCAACACATCTTTGACCAGAAACACCTGAACATGAGGCAGCGACGCTGGATTGAGACGATGAACGACTAGAATTGTGAACTTCGTTACCACCCTGGTAAAGCTAACGTTGTAGCCGACGCTCTAAGCCGGAAGGAGAGAGCGGTACCTCTTCGTGTTCGGGCTCTGAATATCACCATCCATTCGAACCTCCACGGTCAGATTCGAGCAGCTCAAGAAGAAGCTCTCAAGGAGGAGAACATATCTCGTGAATGCCTGAACATTCTTGTCTCCAAATTCGTGGTTAGGGAGTCAGGACTCCGATGTTATGCCGGAAGGATTTGGGTGCCACGTTATGGAGATCTGCGAAGTCTTCTACTTGAAGAAGCCCACAAATTAAGGTATTTAATCCATCCCGGAGCCGGCAAAATGTACCATGACCTCAAGGAGCAGTATTGGTGGCCGAATCTCAAGAAGGATGTTGCAACTTACGTTAGGCGATGTTTGACTTGTTCGAAGGTCAAGGCAGAACATCAGAGGCCATCTGGATTTTTGCAACAACCGGAGATCCCGAAATGGAAATGGGAAGCGATTACGATGGATTTCATCACAAAGCTACCGAAGACGGTGGGCGGATACGATACAATCTGGGTTATCGTTGACCGTCTGACCAAATGAGCTCATTTCCTAGCGATGAAGGAAACTGACACAATGGAGAGACTTGCTCAACTGTACATCAAGGAAGTTGTATCTTGTCATGGTGTACCTCTATCGATTATCTCAGATCGCGATTCCCGTTTTGCCTCCAGATTTTGGCGTTCTCTGCAAGAAGCCTTGGGAACCCGTCTCGACATGGGCACCGCTTACCACCCTCAGACCGACGGCCAGAGTGAACGGACGATTCAGACATTGGAGGACATGTTGCGTGCCTGTGTTATCGACTTTGGAAATTCTTGGGAAAGGCATCTGCCGTTAGCTGAGTTTTCTTACAACAACAGTTACCATTCAAGCATTAATGCCGCACCGTTTGAAGCGTTGTATGGCCGTAAGTGCCGATCCCCTATTTGTTGGGCGGAGTTAGGAGAAGTACAAATCACTGGACCAGAGATAGTCCACGAGAAGACGGAGAAGATCTCTCAGATTCAAGCGAGACTTAAGATAGCCCGTGATCGCCAAAAGAGTTATGCTGGTCAAAAACGGAAGGACTTTGAATATAACGTAGGAGACCGAGTGATGTTGAAGGTCACACCTTGGAAGGGTGTAATCCGCTTTGGGAAGCGCGGAAAGTTAAACCCGCGATATATTGGTCCTTTCGAGATTGTGGAACGTGTTGGACCCGTAGCTTACCGATTGGATCTTCCGGAGCAATTGAGCGCAATTCATCCTACTTTTCACGTGTCAAACTTGAAGAAGTGTCTTGCACCACCGAAACTCGTCATACCATTGGAAGAACTTACGACTGATGATCGACTCCACTTCGTGGAAGAACCTGTTGAAGTTATGGACCGAGAGGTCAAGGTTCTGAAACACAATCGAATCCCGATCGTCCGAGTACGATGGAATGCCAAGAGAGGGCCTGAGTTTACTTGGGAACGAGAGGATCAAATGAAGAAGAAATATCCTCACCTCTTCCCTGCTCTTCCCTCACCTTCAGCTTAAATTTCGGGATGAAATTTCCATTAACAGGTGGGTATTGTGACGACCCAGCTTTTCCGACTTGCTTTTGTGCCTTGTGTTTTCGCGTAACTGCGCTTTTGTGCGTACTGTGTTACTTTATTACTCTGGTAGCTTGTTTACACGTGTTATATATGTATATATACTTTAAAACTTGCCCTGGTATGATTAGAATGCTTAACTTGTCCTTTGGATGCTTTATAATCGTTAGCGTTACTTGCCGTTACTATTAAACCGCGGACTGCGCGTACGTTTGACTTTTGTCGGAACCGGAACTTTTGGGCAGCGAAATATTAATTATTATTTTATAATAATAATTACTTGGGCCTTTGGTTGCTTGATTTTATCTACTTAATTGCTTAAGCCCAGTAGTTAGCCTTTTGGACTTTTTGTCTTGTTGGGCTCAAGCCCACCCTACTCTAGCTAGTGACCCAATTAGTTAGCCCAACTATAATTACTAGTGGCCCATAATAATAAATAAATAAATAATAAATTAATTAGTGAGTCATGTAAGCATTATGGATAAGGTTAATCCACATGTCCCATAAGATTCTAGCATAAGGACACACTTTAGACACCATTAGCCAAAAAGTAAAAAGGTTGTCCTTCCTCCTCCCCATGATGCCGTCCACCTTAACCACCATCATCCTTGCCATGTCATCAATCCATGTGATCCCTAATTGTCTATAAATACTAGCCATTTTCCTTCATTCCAACACTTGATCATTTTGGTTTTTCACACACACTTTCTTTCTTTCTTTTCCTTACTTGTAAGTTTTCTTTCCTTCCTCCTTTTCCTTTCAATTCGTGTATCATCATCATCATTACATGGAGATCAAGTTTCCTTGTAGCTTTGATCTTGCTTATATCTTGTTGGTTCAAGCATGAATCCTTCAAGAACAAAGAAGATTCAAGCTTTCTAGCTTTGAATCTTCACCAACTTGTTAGATCTATCTTTCTTTTACTTTAATCTTGTTATTTTGTTAAAAAGATTCAAACTTTTGTTTGTAATCTTCATGCATCTTCAAGATCTAGGCTTTATGCTTCAAGATCTTCAAGAACACTTAAGATGCAAGCTTTCTAGCTTGAATCTTCATATCCTTTGTTGTATTTAAGTTCTTTTTACTTTGATCATGTTGTTTTGTTGAAAAGATTCAAACTTTGGTTTGTAATCTTCATGTATCTTCAAGATCCAAGCTTTATGCTTCAAGATCTTCAAGAACACTCAAAGGTTCAAGTTTTCTAGCTTTGTGACCTTGTTACTTGTGTGAAATGGATCCAAGCTCTCTAGCTTAGGGTTTTATCACCTCATTTGACTTAGAATATGTTTATACTTGCTTATTTGTTGTAAAGTTTGTAACTTTAGTTGTTGTTTTGATTTGTTTTGGTGTTAAAACTAAGGATATGATGTAACCTTGGTTCATCATCCATCTAAGACTCATGAATGAGTTGTATTATTACTTGGTCTTAACATATTGTGTATTGATGGTGAATTCTTAGTCAAATTGATGCTAAGTCATCAACGAGTTGTACACTTGAAGCTACAAGCATCAAGGATGAGAACCGTGATGAGCATCAAGCACTAAGAATCCCACCGGAGCACCTTACCTTCTATTTTTCGTGTCTGATCAGGCTCCTGGGCTACTGGGAAACTTGATTTTCAGATAGTCTAGTTCGAGTAGATGAATTTTCGTTTAAGACTCGTCTCAAACCGAGTTACGGTTTGTGAGTTATGGCCTTTTCTTTATCGTAACACCTTTGTAACGTCGTGCTGAAAATTCGGACCTACTCGCACTCCGACCGTCACCACTGTCAAACTAAGTCGAGTTTGAGTCTAGGAATTGGTCAGCAACTATAGGACTCCCATACGGAGCTATAGCCACTGATTTTGCGTGTTTTCGATTTACGTAGAGGCCGTAGCAGCTGATTCATTTCAGCCTATTGTTTCGACCTCTACACTTGACTAGTTTACTTAGATTATGAGATGATGATTGATGATGATGATGACACTTAAACTTAATTATGAACTATTTGAACTTGTATAGACAACCTACTGACTTAGTGACCTTTGACTTAGGTTGACGACCTTACGGACCGACTTGCTACTTGTCTACTTTCGTTACAACTTGTCTTGCTTATTCACTGTGAGTTATAGCATCCCTTTTTACTACTTTTACTATTTTTGGGACTGAGAATGCATGCGCTTTTTATACGTTTTACATGTTAGGCATGAGTACTTAAACTTTGTATGTATGTGGGTTATATAACGGCATAAATATTCCCTTTAGCACGGTAACGTTTAGTCATTGGTATTTGTACCGGTGAACGCGAATCTTAGATATGGATCCATAGGGTTTGACATCCCCACTCGGGCTAGTCGCGCTAGCATTTAACGGGTGTTTAATACTTCGTAGTCATACGCACTCGCCAAGTGCACTTTCAGGGGGTTATAAACGTTAAGTCTACTTACCGGGTGCCCACAGTTATGCATATACTTTTCATACTGTTTTGTTACGCTGTTGCAGCACTGAAATCTCGTGGCCTATCTTACTTACTGTTAATACTTAAACTATAGCTCACCAACATTATTGTTGAATTTTTAAGCGTGTATTTCTCAGGTGCTTAGAGGTTATAGTTTCCGCTGTTAGACTTGTTGTCATGCTGTTATTGAATTGCTATTATGGACCTGCTGTTTAGTTATCCGCTGCATTACTAAAGATGTCTCAATTTATGGAAAACTTATGTTATTTTGAAACAATGGTTTTGTAATAAGTCTTATGTCATGTTATCTTTGTAAAACGTTATCTTTTCAATGAATGCAAATCGTTTTCAAACAACATATAGTGTTTGACCATGTAAAGATCCTGTTGTTGACAAATCGTACACGATGGTTTTGTACGGGGCGTCACAGTTTGATTGTTAATAATCTCAAGGATTCTGAAATGTCTAGTAATGTCTTAGGTTTATTTCCAACATGGTTGGCTACTAAGGATACAAAATCTAGTGCTAGTAGTCTTGATGAAGCTAGTGGGTCAATTGTTGGTAGAGATGAAAAAGGTAAGAATTTTTGTTTTTTTATTTTGTATGTGACTTATGTTAAAACTTTGCTAACTCTTTGTTTATATTGCAGTTTATGTTACTCGTGAATTTCTCAATAATGTCAATTTGGAAGCGGATAATGTTCAAACTTGCTTGGCTGGGATAATGAAAATGGTAACTTTCTAGAATTACGGGTCATGTTATTTGTGTATTTGGCTGCATTAGCAAGTGATTTAGTTTAGACAATATTTAAGTACTTTTTACAGAAATTTAAGATATGTATAAAAATTCCGTTCTTTTATTATCCAAACAGGTTCAAATTGAAGTTGACCGCGTGGAAAACTTGAAGCTTTTGATTGTTGATAATCTCAAGGAATAAAGATGAAAAGAAAGCGTTTGGTTCATGAATCGTGAAAAGAAAGAAGTTTCCTAGTTTGTTAGTCATGAGGAGGATTTGAAGCTCTGTATTTTCGGTTTTACCTATATAAACAATGTTTCTATTACTGTTTTACCTATATGAACAATGTTTCTGCTACTGTTTTAACCATATGAACAATGTACTACTGTTTTACCTATATGAACAATGTTTCTACTACTATTTAACCTATATGACAATGTTTTCTATTACTGTTTACCTTCTGTTATAAGCTCGTTTTACCTTCTCGATAAGCTCGTTAATCTGCTCATGTAAGGTCATTTAAATCAAAAGTTTGGAAAAAGTGAACATATATCATTAAAAAGTTGAGTTGTTGGTTGTCATTTGTTTTAAATGTAAAAAAAGTACTCTATAGTAGTGTGATACTGTATGAGATTATTCAGAGAGTGTGGAGTACACGTTCGTAAAACGTGAGGTGGTTTGAGGTATTATTTTGGACTTGGATATAATGTTTGGAACATAAGGAATGCGAATTGGAACTTAAGGAATGCGAACGCGACTTGAAAGGCTAAACACACTTGAAAATAAGCTTAAAATGTATTTTGGTGTGCAGTAGCTTTAAGCCGCGGCACGGCTCCTGGGCCCCGCGGCGCGACTTAAGGCATGATTTCAAGGTCGAGAGTTTTGGCATGTTTGGAAGTGTTTTGCTTTGTTAGCCCGCGGCGCGGCTTCTGGCCCGCGTCGCGGCTTAACACTGAACTCGCTGAAAATGTGCCTTTTCAACCCAAAAGGCACATTTAAACCCCAAACGTTTTGTGGTTGTTCCAGGGCATTTAAACTGCATTTTTACATGTTTTTAGACCATTTTAAGTCTAAATACATAAATGTAAACTTCCAAGTCACTAATGGGTATGAATCAAATTGTTGTGACTTTTCAAGAAACCTTTTGACCCATTATAAGTACATTCTTTGTGTATTTGAAAAAGGTTCCAGAATTTTGTCTTTTTACACACACTTTCAACTTAAACAATTAGAAGATAAATCTCTGCAATTGTTTTTGATTGTTTTCTTTTAGCCAAGACAACAATCTAGTCTTTGTCTTATCCCAATCGAAACTTCGTGTAACCCGTGGCTAATAGGGTCAAAATATTCGATTATGAAAGTGTTCACACGATTCAAAGATCAATCTGGAGTCGGTTCCATTTCAGGCACGAAGGTTTACTACAATCCAAGTTAATTACAAGATCATCTTCTTTGTTGCAGGTTCCAACGGACTCAGAACACAACATTTCGCCATCTTCACCCGTTGTATCAGGGTTTCGTCTTGATGGTTTTAATGCAATAAAACCCCAACTAACCCATTCACCTTCTTCAAATGTTAACCCGTTGAGCGTTTCATCTATCGTATTCCAACACAAATTCTTATTTCCACCCGTACTACACATTCAAGTATCTGCATTATAGGTACTTTGAAACATCGAAAATGTCTTGTAGTTCTTATCTAAGCACAATGTGAGTTTATATAGTAATAATGTTACTGGTTTTGCAGATGATCCGGAAGAGGGTGATTCAGGGCAGGCATTAGCAACCGGGCTAAGTTTGTTAAACCGAATCAAGTTATATTACTATGCCCACCCTTGGAGATGGGCTATCCTTTCTGCTATTTGATTTGATTCTGTTGTGTCGATAGTAATTTATTTATTTGTATTTTGTTCAAAATAATTTGCTTCATTTTACTTCGGGATTCTTTGCTCATTATGACAGATTATATGACTTATAAAGGGTAAAAATAATTGGTTTGGTGGTCTTGGTGGCAGTTCCATAATCAATTCAACAACAAAACAACAATTTAGTCGGTCTTTTTTGACAATGAGACCTGTTTGTTCCATGTTCTATTTCAATATTTTTTTAGTAGTTATCAATTGTGTTCCATGTTGAACGCGTGTGTAGGTCTTAAATAGATCATCAAATCTCTATTAGTCATCATGTAACACTCAGATCGTCAGATCTCTATATTTTTTACTATATAATTGTCAGATCTCTAAACAAATTTAGAAAATACTTTTCAGTTTACTATTTAATCTTCAATGAATTTGTACATTTCATATTCATGAAAGAAACGTTTTGAAGAACTTATACATTTCATATTCATAAAAGAAATCGTATTGTTGTTGTCGATGAGTTGGATTTTAGCGTGGTTCCATATTGGATTCTTAATAAGTGTTTTATATACCTTGGAGGAATATAACTACGACCATATATAATGTTGAAGAAAACAATGAATACATTACATAACTAAAAAACAATAACACAAAATTAAAAACCGATTACATACAATTAAAAAACGATCACGTAAAATTAAATTAAGATTACATAAAACTTAAACTACGGTTATATAAATTAAACTACGATTACACAAAATTAAAAATACGATTAATGATATAATATCACTCAATCAAAGATGTTGATTGGTATTATTTATACATCTATATCTATCTATATACTTATATAAAAGAGAGTTTTAAATAGCTGATATGTCATTACTAGCTTAATTTTAGCAAATTCCGCCAAGTGTAAAATCCACATGTTCATACCTCACTAATTTTGAAAACTATTAATTATTAATAAAATAATTAAATTAAATTAAATCAGTGCTTATAAAAATTCACCTTTTCTTGATTATCAGAAATTTGCAGTAAACTTTTTTCTTGATTCGAATCTTTCCAAATTTTTATTTACTCGTACTTTACCTGTATTTTGTTATTCTCTCATATTTTCAATTTGAGTAGATTTTTCTTATTTTAATTGATCATAGATTTTTCTTATTCTTATACAACTTTCAATTTTTACACATTATACTCCACCGTCAGTGATACAAGCCTATCCCACACTAGGCATGTATCAACCTTACAAGGGGAAGTGTAGAACTCACTCCCAAAAGCTAGCTTGAAGGAGGAGAGAACACCCACCCTTATAAGGCATCAACTAGTTTAGTCTCTAGTCAATGTGGGATTGTATCAATACCCCACCCTTTAAAGATCCAACGTCCTCGTTGGTCACGGTTGGCACCCTTTCTTTCGGTCCAAGTCACCACTCCGAGGCGATTGTATCAATACCCCACCCTTTAAAGATCCAACGTCCTCGTTGGTCACGGTTGGCACCCTTTCTTTCGGTCCAAGTCACCACTCCGAGGCCTCTCAATGAAAGCACCAATGATACAAGCCTATCCCACACTAGGCATGTATCAACCTTACAAGGGGAAGTGTAGAACTCACTCCCAAAAGCTAGTTTGAAGGAGGAGGGAACACCCACCCTTATAAGGCATCAACTAGTTTAGTCTCTAGTCAATGTGGGATTGTATCAGTCAGCCATCATTACCAGCCATAAACGGCGGCCATGACTGTCGACAACAACCTCCGGTAGCCACAAGTAACTCTAACCGGATCTAAAAAACGCGATTAAAACACTAAAGTTGGTTAATTAGTTTGAAATAACACAGATCTAAGTTAGTACATGAGGCGGTTTGGTAGTTGATGGAGAAGTAGATTAGTGGTGGGTTTGGCATACAAGGAGAGCATGTCGCTTTAGTGGTTGATAGATAAGTAGATGAGCGGCGGAGCTGTGATGTTTGGAGAGGAGTGGTGTGGGGTTGTTGGAGAAGATCTGGCGAGTGTGGTGGTAGAAGAGCGAGCAGTGGCGGCGGAATGGGAGAGGGCAGCGGTATATAGTGAGGGAAGGGAGTGGTGTTGGGTTTAGGACTTTGGTTAAGTTTTGAGGGATTAACTGAATGATTTTTCTATTTAGGTTGAATACTTCAATCAATTATGTTGCAGGTAGGGAAGATGAGGCCTATTATTACTAGAGTATTTTGTTTTTTATTTTAAAAAAATATGGGATCAATTATGATCGGAGGATTATTATACCATCATATACGGAGTATTTGTTTTATTTTTTTTATGCAATGGAGGATACTTTTTATTTTTTTTATACAGAATGGATTATGGATATGTATCAAGTCGGTATGTGTCGAAGATACAACATTAGTTAATTACTACTCGTAATAATTTTCATATTCTAATCTATCTAATATCCAATATCCAATATAATAATAATAATATTATAATATTATAATAATAATAACAATAATAATATAATATAATATAAAACATATAAAAGAAACGAATTATATAATCAATTTCGTAATTGAGAAACTTTTGGTAGGATATAGGAGAAAACAAAAACACCATAAACTTTTAAGATATTAATTTATATGCTAAAAAACATGTTATTTTATGATGTTGAAAGCATTCATATTTCAAGATCATAACTCATCCTTTTCTTTTTTTTTCCTTTTTAGTGAAATGTCCCGTTCTTATTGATTAAAAACGTTCCATATTAATTGATTTCGTTGCGAGGTTTTGACCTCTATATGAGACGTTTTTCAAAGACTGCATTCATTTTTAAACAAACCATAACCTTTATTTCATCAATAAAGGTTTAAAAAGCTTTATGTAGATTATCAAATAATGATAATCTAAAATATCCTGTTTACACGCGACCATTACATAATGGTTTACAATACAAATATGTTACAACAAAATAAGTTTCTTGAATGCAGTTTTTACATAATATCATACAAGCATGGACTCCAAATCTTGTCCTTATTTAAATATGCGACAGCGGAAGCTCTTAATAATCACCTGAGAATAAACATGCTTAAAACGTCAACAAAAATGTTGGTGAGTTATAGGTTTAACCTATATATATCAAATCGTAACAATAGACCACAAGATTTCATATTTCAATACACATCCCATACATAGAGATAAAAATCATTCATATGGTGAACACCTGGTAACCGACAATAACAAGATGCATATATAAGAATATCCCCATCATTCCGGGACACCCTTCGGATATGATATAAATTTCGAAGTACTAAAGCATCCGGTACTTTGGATGGGGTTTGTTAGGCCCAATAGATCTATCTTTAGGATTCGCGTCAATTAGGGTGTCTGTTCCCTAATTCTTAGATTACCAGACTTAATAAAAAGGGGCATATTCGATTTCGATAATTCAACCATAGAATGTAGTTTCACGTACTTGTGTCTATTTTGTAAATCATTTATAAAACCTGCATGTATTCTCATCCCAAAAATATTAGATTTTAAAAGTGGGACTATAACTCACTTTCACAGATTTTTACTTCGTCGGGAAGTAAGACTTGGCCACTGGTTGATTCACGAACCTATAACAATATATACATATATATCAAAGTATGTTCAAAATATATTTACAACACTTTTAATATATTTTGATGTTTTAAGTTTATTAAGTCAGCTGTCCTCGTTAGTAACCTACAACTAGTTGTCCACAGTTAGATGTACAGAAATAAATCGATAAATATTATCTTGAATCAATCCACGACCCAGTGTATACGTATCTCAGTATTGATCACAACTCAAACTATATATATTTTGGAATCAACCTCAACCCTGTATAGCTAACTCCAACATTCACATATAGAGTGTCTATGGTTGTTCCGAAATATATATAGATGTGTCGACATGATAGGTCGAAACATTGTATACGTGTCTATGGTATCTCAAGATTACATAATATATAATACAAGTTGATTAAGTTATGGTTGGAATAGATTTGTTACCAATTTTCACGTAGCTAAAATGAGAAAAATTATCCAATCTTGTTTTACCCATAACTTCTTCATTTTAAATCCGTTTTGAGTGAATCAAATTGCTATGGTTTCATATTGAACTCTATTTTATGAATCTAAACCAAAAAAGTATAGGTTTCTAGTCGGAAAAATAAGTTACAAGTCGTTTTTGTAAAGGTAGTCATTTCAGTCGAAAGAACGACGTCTAGATGACCATTTTAGAAAACATACTTCCACTTTGAGTTTAACCATAATTTTTGGATATAGTTTCATGTTCATAATAAAAATCATTTTCTCAGAATAACAACTTTTAAATCAAAGTTTATCATAGTTTTTAATTAACTAACCCAAAACAGCTACTACGACGGCGTAAATCCGGTTTTACGGTGTTTTTCGTGTTTCCAGGTTTTAAATCATTAAGTTAGCATATCATATAGATATAGAACATGTGTTTAGTTGATTTTAAAAGTCAAGTTAGAAGGATTAACTTTTGTTTGCGAACAAGTTTAGAATTAACTAAACTATGTTCTAGTGATTACAAGTTTAAACCTTCGAATAAGATAGCTTTATATGTATGAATCGAATGATGTTATGAACATCATTACTACCTTAAGTTCCTTGGATGAACCTACTGGAAAAGAGAAAAATGGATCTAGCTTCAATGGATCCTTGGATGGCTCAAAGTTCTTGAAGCAAAATCATGACACGAAAACAAGTTCAAGTAAGATCATCACTTGAAATAAGAGTGTTATAGTTATAGAAATTGAACCAAAGTTTGAATATGATTATTACCTTGTATTAGAATGATAACCTACTGTAAGAAACAAAGATTTCTTGAGGTTGGATGATCACCTTACAAGATTGGAAGTGAGCTAGCAAACTTGAAAGTATTCTTGATTTTATGAAACTAGAACTTTTGGAATTTATGAAGAACACTTAGAACTTGAAGATAGAACTTGAGAGAGTTCAATTAGATGAAGAAAATTGAAGAATGAAAGTGTTTGTAGGTGTTTTTGGTCGTTGGTGTATGGATTAGATATAAAGGATATGTAATTTTGTTTTCATGTAAATAAGTCATGAATGATTACTCATATTTTTGTAATCTTATGAGATATTTCTTGCTAGTTGCCAAATGATGGTTCCCACATGTGTTAGGTGACTCACATGGGCTGCTAAGAGCTGATCATTGGAGTGTATATACCAATAGTACATACATCTAAAAGCTGTGTATTGTACGAGTACGAATACGGGTGCATACGAGTAGAATTGTTGATGAAACTGAACGAGAATGTAATTGTAAGCATTTTTGTTAAGTAGAAGTATTTTGATAAGTGTATTGAAGTCTTTCAAAAGTGTATAAATACATATTAAAACACTACATGTATATACATTTTAACTGAGTCGTTAAGTCATCGTTAGTCGTTACATGTAAGTGTTGTTTTGAAACCTTTAGGTTAACGATCTTGTTAAATGTTGTTAACCCAATGTTTATAATATCAAAAGAGATTTTAAATTATTATATTATCATGATATTATGATGTACGAATATCTCTTAATATGATATATATACATTAAATGTCGTTACAACGATAAACGTTACATATATGTCTCGTTTCAAAATCATTAAGTTAGTAGTCTTGTTTTTACATATGTAGTTCATTGTTAATATAATTAATGATATGTTTACTTATCATAATATCATGTTAACTATACATATAACCATATATATGTCATCATATAGTTTTTTTACAAGTTTTAACGTTCGTGAATCACCGGTCAACTTGGGTGGTCAATTGTCTATATGAAACCTATTTCAATTAATCAAGTCTTAACAAGTTTGATTGCTTAACATGTTGGAAACATTTAATCATGTAAACATCAATCTCAATTAATATATATAAACATGGAAAAGTTCGGGTCACTACATTTAGTATGCTTCAAAGGATCTAAAATAACACTATTGAGAGATTTTTAAACTTAGTGCTCAATAAATTGTAGATTAACATTCTATCAACTTTTACAGCCGTTCAACTTGAATTTTTTTTATTAACATTCGCATATAAGAGAGTTAGTTATGGTAAAAGTTTACAATCAAAAAGTTTTAAACTTGGTGCTCAATAAATTGTAGATTAACATTTAAAATTTAAGATAAGTTCTATAAGATTTTTAGCCTAACTTCGAAAGTCAATAAGGCATTTAGTGCTATAGCCTAACTTAAAACGTTAATAAGTCGTTTAGTGCAATTTTGTGAAAAATGTATACCGAGACTACGATTGTATACAACGGGTTTATCATTTGTATACATCTACATCTACATAACTTATTTGAAAAGGTTTTTGAACAGCCGTGCAACGCACGGGCTCAAAACCTAGTTTATTTATATATCTCTTTATATTATAATAACAAAACTAAAAATAGATCATCTAAAATTCAAATTGCTAATCCTAGCCTTCCATTGTCATTAACATTCATAATCTAGACCATCCAAACTTTTTAATCTTGATTATGACCTCATAATCACCTTGATTATTTGTTTGATGACTAAATTACCCTTCTAATAAAAGGGGCGGTATCAATAGGGAAAAACAGGAGTCTGCAGAAAAAAAAAAAAAACCCTAATACTCTCTGAAAAACACACGTTCATACTTAAAAATATGATAAAGCTCATAATATTATTAGGTCACAAAAAGGGTTCTTCACAAGCAATTCAATATTCAATCATTCCTTGCAAAAAAAAAAACCAAACCGCAAATCAGAAACAACAACCAGATGAGTTTTCGATTTGCAGGTTGAGGCAGAACATAATCGATTAATGTTTCCGATTTGCAGGTTGAGCCAAAACATTTCGATCGATTAATGTTTAGTATTCAATCACCTACAGTCAAGCATCTTTCATTAATGGAATCATTTTGAGAATCAAACTATACTTTAGATCTACAGGTACCGATTAATCTTCTTAATTGGATTGATTTGTATTATTGATTTATCTGGTGATCATGAATAGTTTGAGTATATACACAACTAATCTCCAGTCCGATTCTTATTCTGATTTATTTGTTGGTTTCATCTTTTTTTTTTGGTGAAATGGGTTTTACTAATACAAGTTCACTGACCAGGCACCCAGCTGCTTTTCGATATTTATTTATTTCTAATAATCTGACCCATTATTAAAGTGATTTGTCTGCCTTTGTAAACAAATCGGTTCATCCCAATATGTACTCTTTGCTATTTGTAAACAAATCACTCTGTTACACAGATCTTTTCGATATTGATCTGAAAAAGACGAGGGTTAGTTTTCCTCTACAAAAAATACAAGTTCACTGACCAGGCACCCAGCTGCTTTTCGATATTTAATTATTTCTAATAATCTCGATTAGAAATAATTTGAAATGGAAACAAAGAATATGGTTCTCAAAAGCATCCTTACATGAATTGGTTATGATCAGTAGAGATACATATTATTCTCTTTAATCTATGTTTTTAGCAGGCGGTTACCTCCGATCGTAAACATTGATGCTTATATTATTGTATGATATGTATTCCTCAGCTGCTGCATTGTAGTACTGAAAAATGTTGAAAAATGTGCAGGCCACTACAGGTATTTTGTTTTGGGTTGGATATGTCTGCAATGCAATATCCTACAACGGGCAGCTGTCTAAATTAAAGTATGTGTTGTGCTCAGCTGTATAATTTTTAGTGTGGGTTGGGCTAATTTTATAGAATGACTAGCTGCATAATCTTTAATTACTCTTGATTGTGCTATATATTCAGAATGACCAGCTGTATAATTTATAGTAAGGGCTGGCTAATTTTATAAAATGACCAACTATATAATCTTTAGTCTTCGTTAGCTAATTTTACAATAGAAAAATGGGCATGCGACTTGCAAAAATATTTGTGTTGCAATTTGATTTTTTATTTGAAAGACAAATTATTCAAATAGAAATAACATGTTCAGCAAATTTACAAGTTAACTACAAAGTATCATGGGGGTATGTTGTGGCCTGTGGGGAATTCGGCGTAAAATTAACTACAAAGTATTGCTTTTTATATATATTATGATTTACACCTTTATGTTATTTGGTTTTTGCATCATTAATACACCATTACTTTCAACATGGTTATGCTTTCTAATCAACCTAATCCTATATATGATTCTATTAATAGTACAAATAAAAAATTGATTTGACCCTTAAAAAAAACTCCGCGAATTTGCGGGTTTTAAGCTAGGCCATATTACACATTGACATGAATTTCTAAATCAACCTATGACAATCAGGTACTCATGCAATTTTGTGTTTTTCCTTCTACTTTTTTGCAAGATTGTTCATTGTTGGCTCATTATTTATGTTCGTGCATATCATAGGGCACCACGCTAATGGTTGCTAATCATATGTTTGGAGTTTGTGTTCTTGGTTCTAGGGCTATAATTATGGTGTTTTTGGGTGTGTCTGCATTTCTTAAGGGATTTTCAAAATCAGGGGTTCTATGTCTTCTTCAACAGTTTTTCATTAGGCATTCAAATTTTTTTTGCAACCCTAGAATTTTCCCAATTTCTCTCGAATCAAAATAAACAAACAATCAACAACCAATTGGTTCATTATCACGTTGATTGGAGACAAAACTACCATATAGCAAAACGATTTCTTTGGAACCATGGCAGAGACACTTTTGAAGGTATTTTGATCTTTATGATTATTTTCGACTACAGATCGAATTCAAATTTAGATGTACATCAACCGAAACCCTAGAATCAATTGTTAATTGATGGAACTATTCTTCATTTATATAAATCGATGATTCCGTTGTTGAAACGCTAGAAGGAGATAACCATAAACCCTAACTTATTATTCTTTAATTTAGTAAGATGTTTTTGTATTTGTGATTTTGCAGCCAATCCAAGTCGAGTACCAACTATCTCACAATTCGGTCAGAAAAATTACACTGTATGTCTGATTTTCCCAAAAGGTATGATATGATAAAATCACATTCTAGAACTTTATGTATATTTTGGTAAATACTGAAAATATTGTGATCATCTGCGTTAATGTTTGTGTTGACTTCAGTTTCTATAGTCTGTGTAGGTATTCCATGGAAGCAAATTTTAAATATGAGTCAATCAATTTTAATCAGCTAAAATTCTGTTTAAGCCTTTGAATCAATAAGTATTTCCACGTATATATAATCATATTTATATAGGTTCTTCAAAGAAAGACGAAGGCGCTGCAATGGCAACTAAGAGGCTCAAAGAATTATAGATGAATGGACATCAAAACATGACATCTCAGGTGTTTTAACATCTACTTTCTAATGGACCAACTAAGTTTTCTTCATATGAGACAGCTTATATACAATTTTGTGTTCAAGTAATGTGCAACTTACGTGTACAAAAATTATGATTGCAGAATTCAGAACTTTTCTTTTTTGTGACTTTTAGTTCATTAACTTACTGGTGAATAGTTATGTGATATATAGCTTCTAAATAGTTGTGCTCGATGGGCTTCGAAACGATGCGTTTATAATGCAGGACTCGACGGTTAGTCATGAGGTGTTGCCACCGTCGAAGAATCTGAACCCGTTTCTTGGATTTGTCATTATATTTTAGCAGTCTATGAAGATGATTCAAACTACCCTATTTGGGAACTTCCAGGTGGATATGAAATCGATCCGAATAATATAATTTTGAAGAGAATTTCTAATGATACTCAAGGCCGGGCCCCACCGTATTTGTTCTAATTAGATCATGCTCATTGTGATATAGTTCTTGCTATTACAGGCCTTAACTTGGCCATCCATACAGATTATGCGGTCTTGCTTGATACTAAGTTGGGTCGAAGGAAATTAGATGGTGGGTATGTTCATAATGGGTTGTTAAAAGGTGCAGGAGTTATATTGGATGCCGAAAGTGACACTTTGAAGAAGCTGCTAGAGAGTCACCGCTATATGTTAACTCTCACTTGGGTCAGTTGTGGCTGCATTTTTGGCCATGGTGGTGGTCACAAACCGAGATAGGTTTCGAAACATAGATAGGAA
Organism: Rutidosis leptorrhynchoides; assembly: GCF_046630445.1. Lineage (NCBI taxonomy): Eukaryota > Viridiplantae > Streptophyta > Magnoliopsida > Asterales > Asteraceae > Rutidosis > Rutidosis leptorrhynchoides. The sequence goes on from NC_092335.1 coordinate 666,771,467, forward strand.
GAGGGTTCGATGTTTTTATTGCACCCGCCAGATGTATGTCACTTAACTTGGCCTTAGATATGTTGATGTCATCAATTCTGTCGTACTGCAGGCAAGTTTTTCTTACCTTTCATACAATTAGAGAGATATACTGAGACAATAAAGAGCTTTCTTGCCTTTTATGTTTCCACCCGTCGTAAAATCACCGGTGCCTGTTGATGGAAGATTTGAGCACATTGTGTCTCACTCACTCTGATGTATCATCATTATTATAGGGTAGTACATATTTGATTATAGATGAGCTAATGAATAAGTGTAGAATGTGTTGACTAACACACATTTGTAGTTAACTTTCTTACTGTAACTCTCATAATTAGGGGTTCTATGTTCTCTGATGCAAAGTTTATTTTATTGCTGCACAATTGTTGACCACATCTAATCTATTGTGAAGCTAAGCGAAATTAATTCTATACACCAGTTGACATGCGCTTTCAGTTTGTATTTTTTGTTTAGGGTGCATATTTTGTTGAAGAAACTTTGCATTTTGTAGTTTTACGCATTTTTTTTAACTATATCTGATGAGTTTATAGGTTTTGATTATGGCATTCAGGTGGCTCCAGTTTGTTACCAGTTCAGCGGAGTTCGTTATAGCAATCTCTTCAAGTTGTTCTCATACTAATATTTTGCACTACTTTATCCGGGATGTGCACGTGAGGCTATTCATTGTAAGGTTTGTAACAAAATCCGTAAGTTTCTGGTGTTAAGTTTCATACATTATCATTTATTTATTTATTATTTTTTTTAAAAGGCAAGACCTCAAAGTGTAGTCGGGGATTGAACACGGGTCTTCTTTGAATTTGACAAGCTTGGCCCAAAATTACTAATGTACAAGTATATTTTAATCCCTGCTCAAAATGTTGGTTTTATCATAAAAATGTCATGATTTGTAACGAATACTCTTCATGGGATCTTTATCTTCGAATACTACCCTTTTTTGGCTATACGAATACTAAACCTGCTTATATTCTGATGTTGTAGGGTGAACTCAGTTTCCATATATTTGTTTTTTTTTCATATGTCTCGGTGCTACGGCTGCAAGAGCGTTAAAGTCGGTGCTTAAAGGGATTTTGTCATCCTTAGAAGGGTAAATCTCATCCTCTTGATGATCTTTGGAATTTTATTATTAAACCGATTATACGATTAACAACATAACTGCTTTGATTTATATTTATCTTACTGGTTATCAATATGTTCGATATAGGGTACATGTGATGGTTATCTTCTACATGCTTAATTATGTTGATCCAAGAAACATTTAGGCCAAAATTGTTTATGCTTGATATTCCATAAAGAACTTGAGAAAATTGTATGCTAATTTGTTAGCGGAGTACGAATTACTTCAAGTTTATACCATTCATCTAAATGTAGATGGAGAATTTTTTTAAGATGGGCCGACTACACAGTGACGAAGTGGTGATATAAGGATTGGAATCTGGGTTATTAAGAGTAACAGTCTTAGAAGTGAATTGAAAGACATGAAGACTCGCATATTTGAAGAGCCAAACATTTTTGAGACGTCAATGTTAATGTATTAGATAAAGGTGGAAAAAGAATACTTTGTTTTCTCTTATATTGTTTTGGTTTCTAAACAAATACCATATGAAATCATATTACTGCTACAATTCGATACTTAATTCGTCCCTAAAAAAACCCCGCGAATTCGCGGGTCTTAAGCTAGTAGGATTAATACAAAAGCAAAAATACGAATTTATGCTAATGCAAATAAGTAATTTTAACCATAACTCTGAGTTATTATTGTCAAAATTAATCATTATATCAAGCTCTTAGAATTAGTTTCTCATTTTTAAATATTATTAATTTTCTGAAAAACAATAAAGACCATAGGGTTATATGAGGAAGAATGATGTGGTGTTTGGATTTAGGGTGCTAGTAAGTAGCGATGACAATGGATCGGATATAGATCGGGTGATGTCATATTCATATCCATATTCATTTAGTTTTTGTTCATTCATATCCATGTTCATATCCATTTAAATTCAGTTCATCCATCCATATCCATATCCAATGGATTAAGCGGTTTATTGGATATCCATTCGATATTTAAGAAATGTTATAAAATTTTCTAGTATGTAACGAAAACAAAAACGTTGTATAACAAAAAGTAAATATAATTTGACCTAAATTGAAATCCTTCCACCAAAATGTGTAATCTTTGTCAAAGATTGAACACAATTTGTTAACTATACTATCAAACATAGATTATCACAAATTAAATGTGTAATTTATATGTTTATTAAGTTAGATATACATGTTTACTACGAGTACTCATAGTGAATTCAATATATGATTGCAAGCAAAATGTATGTGTAATGGTAAATACATGTGTAATAGTTATTGTATATGCATATATATATATATATATATATATATATATATATATATATATATATATATATATATATATATATATATATATATATATACACATTCATGTGTTTCCTTATGCATTTCGGGTGTAAATGGATATATCCATGGATGAAAATTTTCATCCGTATCCATATCCATATCCATTTAGGTTCATCCATATCCGTATCCATATCGATTTAAGACCATCCGTATCCACTTTAAGCGAATCGGATTGGATGGATGTCCATCGGATCGGATGTTCGTTGCCATCCCTACTAGTAAGGTTCTGTTTGGATGAACTGGTAACTGAAGCTGGAAGTTAAAATTGAAAGCTGGAGCTGGAAGTTTATTTTTCAAGTTGGTAGCTGGAGCTTATTTTTCGTCAGTAGCTGAAAGCTTATTATTATAAAATGATATAAAAGGACATAATATAAATTTATAAGATAATATATTGAAGGGCTTTCTAGTAATTTAATTTTTTATACTCTCTCCGTTCCATATTAATAGTCTAGTATTTCATTTTCAGATGTCCCAAATTAATAGTCAACTTTCATAAATAGAAAAGAATAAGAAGCTTAAGTTCTATTATGTTCTTAATGTATGTGAATAGGATTAAAGGAGAAAGAAAAGGTAAGGGTAAAACTACAAAGTAAACAGAAAGTACAGTACTTTTATGACATTTTCTTAAATTGTGTGTCTTTTGTCTGTGGATTATTAATATGGAACGGAGGGAGTAAGTTCTATTTTTTTTTTTCATAAGTTACTTTAAGTAGCTTAAAAATCTAGAGCTTATGGTTTCAATAAGTTACCAATAAGCTTCTTTAATTTTGTATGCCAAACAAATCTTATAATTAAACGTTATGAAAAAATAAAGGACAATGCTAAACGTAGCCCTTAGGGCTACGTTTAAGCTTACCAAATTTAGGTTTAAAAACACTGGTTAATTAATTACAAAGTATAAATATTCTTTTTTTTTTTATATCGACTTTCCTTATATAATTTGATAATTATGTTATTCATGGCATGATTGTGTTATATTATTGAAATTAAATTAGATTTGATAAGCTTAAACGTAGCCCTAAGAGCAAGGGGAGTGGTGTGCGTCACTTGCCCCGTCGCCTTCCTCGTTCCACGTCACCCCACTCCCCACCCCTTTTCGGTTCTCCCATTCCGGCCCGGTCAGTCGCCCAGGCGACGAAGTTGGCTTCCATTTAAAAAAAAAAAAAAAAAAAATTAATACTCCAACGGATCTAATTTGGACCGTTGCAATTTTTTTTATTTTTTTTTCTTTTTTAATGCTATAAATACACTACACATATACAAACACAAACACAAACTCAAACACAAAACATCCAATTTACTCAACATATACTCCCACAATCAAATCCAAATTCTATCCTCAAAATAATAATATATTTTTTTTAAAATGAGTAGTTCCGACGAAGAAAGTTTGGTTAACGCAATGAAAAGTATATTTGCCTATCGAAATAACGTGGTAATACGTAGAGAGGTCGAGGAACAAAATGAGGCTCAAAGCTCAAGACGAAGACGTCGCTACATTTATCGTGATCGTGTAGAAGCGCACAATCGTTTGATGAAAGATTATTTTGTTCAAGATCCGAAGTATCCCCCTGAATATTTCAAACGACGCTATCGAATGTCACAAAGTCTTCTTGAAAAAATAATCGAAGGTATACTTTCTTACTCTACTCGTCCCAATGCACCAAAGTGGTTTACTTATTTTCAACAACGTCCCGATGCACGTGGTGTTCTCGGAGTATCTACTATTTTAAAAGTCACTTCTGCCATTCGTCAACTAGCATACGGTGATTCACCGGATCTATTTGACGAATATTTACAAATGTCAGAGAGAACATCACGTGAGTCTTTGCAATATTTTACAAGATGTATTATAGACTTGTATGGTAATGTATATATGAGAGAACCGACCGAGGACGATATACGTCGGTTGTATCATAAACATGAAGAACTTCACGGCTTTCCTGGAATGCTTGGAAGCATTGATTGTATGCATTGGGCTTAGGGTAAATGTCCAAATGCATGGAAAGGGCATTTCACCCGAGGCGATCACGGTTACCCCACAATCATGTTGGAAGCCGTTGCATCGTATGACAATTGGATTTGGCATGCATATTTTGGAATGGCCGGTTCGAACAATGACTTGAATGTCCTTAATGCATCTCCATTGTTTGATAGTTTACTAACTGACACGGCTCCTCAAGTTCCATACGAAATTGGGGACGTTGATTTTGATCGAGGCTACTATCTTGCCGATGGGATTTACCCTTCGTGGGCTTCTTTCGTTAAGGGATTCTCAAGTGTTGTTGACGCAAAAAGGAAATACTTTACAAAGAAACAATCTGCAGCTCGTAAAGACGTTGAGAGGACATTTGGAATTTTGCAAGGTCGTTGGGGTATTTTAAGACAACGAGCTAGGGCATATAGTGTAAACGCAATCAAAAGAATCATGTATGCTTGCATCATATTGCACAACATGATAATTGAAGACAATGGTTTTAACATCGCTGAAAATAAATCTTACTACTTGCCTGTCAACAACCTACAGGGATCAACTTGGTACGAAAGGTGTGATGTGTATGCCGAGAAGACAAAAGAGCTGCGTGACAAAGACGAGCATGAGTATCTTCGACATACTCTAGTTTCGCATCTATGGCATAATCGCGATGACCCAGTTGTTAACGATTTGTAACTTTTTAATCGCGATAACGTATTGTTTTTTTTAAAATTTTTTAGGAAATGTAATGTTTTTTTTTTTTAGGAATTGTAATGTTTTTTATTTTATTTTAATGGAAGTTATTTTATTTTTTGTTAATTTTTATAATTATATTTATTTATGTTATATTTAACATCATAAAAAAAATAATAAAAATATAAACTGACATGCCTGACTGACAGAGCTCACCACTTCCCACTTTTTCTGACTCAGCAAGTCAGGCCTGACATGCCAAGTGACCTCAGTCACCACTCCCATTGCTCTAAGGCCTACATTTAGCATTTTCCAAAAAATAAATTATAATTCTCATAAGTTTCAATAAGTTTGTCATCTAAATACACCCTAAATCTACTTATGTTTAACTCTTTTATCTTTGAATAACATGAATTATGTGCTACAGTTTCTTGGTAATGAAAAATCTAATAAATTACTTTCTCCGTATTTGTTTGTTTAACGACAATCCAAATTCCAAAAACGAATGTGACTACTTATTTGTACTCTTAACCAAAGGTCAAGGTCAAACACGAATTCTAGATAATCATGAGTGTGGTGGTTGAATAATTAAACCCTGACCTTCCATAATGGAGGTCAAGGGTTCGATTCAAGCACCCACAATTATCCACTCATGACCACAAATGTTTGCCTGCAATGACTCCGGGCTGGTCGCCCTTAGTTATTAGTCAAGTTGACCGTGAAAAAAAAAAACACAAGTCCGGATTCTCTTAGGCTAGAAAGGGATTGATTTGGAAGGATATTTTACTCTAGATCTCTTCCTTTCAAATTAGAAGAATTTGAAATCCCTCTCCATTCCCTTTCATTTCCTTTAAAAAAAACTAGGAACAGACCCTTATACTACCATTTCCAATCTGATTTCAAACTTCAATTTCAGTAAAAACCTTACTCAAAATTTCACAAAACGTAACTGTAATAATTTCTATCATTTCACCAATAATCCAATTCCTAAATGGCTCCAAAGAAATCAAACCATGAATTTTCACCCAAAAATATCAAAATACAAAAAGATCCCAAAATGAAAATAAAGAAGAAAAAAACATCATCAAGCTCAAACACAGCAGCAGCAACGGCATCAGTAAGTGGTAGTGAAAACCGAGGTGTTGATTCTGAATGGTGGATTTCTTTTTGGGAAAAAAATGCTTCCGCTCCTGGTATTATTTCTGCCTTTTTTATTAAATTGTGTATGATTTATCAATGTAGAGCTGATTATATATAAGTTTGTAACTGAAATTAGATCATTACTAGTCTTAGAAATTTCATTTCTATGCTAATTGAACTTTTGATGCATTCAATTACTTCAATTTTAAGCGTTAGGGTTTGTCTGCCTAATTTATGAAAATAGGGGGTTTGATATATGGTAATTTCTATCTCTATTCGATATCTACGGAAGTGATAATGTGATTAAGACTTGGTGTTGTATAAATGAATTTATTTCATGTGCATTGTAATTTGATTATGTATTGGACTTACAGCCCAAAGTTAAATTGGTTACCAAAAAGGTAAAACATAAATTGAACCAAAGTTGGTTACCTTTTTATGCAATTAGCCTTTTACACGAATATAACCGAACTTTAAGCTTCGTATGCAAGTTGTGTTTAAAGTTACATTGGTGCAACAATTTATGCTTACTAAGCAGATTTATATTTGTAGAAAACAAACTGAAGTTGGTTACTTTTGTATGCAATTTGACATTTATGTAGATACATAATCGACCTTTAACTTTAGTTTAACTCAAATTTTGATTATAGGTGTGCCCATAGATGAAGAAGAAGGATTCAAGTACTTTTTCCGGGTCTCAAAGAAGACGTTTGAGTACATATGTTCTATTGTAAGAGAGGATCTCATTTCACGTCCTCCTTCGGGACTTATTAACATCGAGGGACGACTTCTTAGTGTCGAGAAACAAGTTGCAATTGCTTTAAGAAGATTAGCATCTGGCGAATCACAAGTTTTAGTAGGATCTTCATTTGGAGTTGGGCAATCAACGGTTTCTCAAGTCACTTGGCGGTTTATAGAAGCCATGGAAGAGCGTGGTAGACACCATCTCAAATGGCCCGATCATGATAACTTACAGAAAATAAAATCAAATTTCGAATCTTTATTTAAGTTACCTAATTGTTGTGGAGCCATTGATGCGACCCACATAGTTATGACCCTACCCGCAGTGCAAACTTCAGACGATTGGTGCGATCAAGTTAAAAATTATAGTATGTTAGTACAAGGTATCGTTGATGATAAATCTAGGTTTCTTGATATTGTAACAGGTTGGCCCGGTGGGTTGACTATCCCAAAACTTCTAAAATTTTCGGGCTTTTACAAACTTTGTGAAGATGGTGAGCGTTTAGATGGAAACCCGAAAGCGTTTTCGGGTGAATCGGAGATTAGAGAATATATAGTGGGTGGGGTTAACTATCCGCTTTTACCATGGTTGATAACGCCGTACAATGAAAGTGATGAGGTGGCGGGTTTTAATAAGGTTCATGAAGGTGCAAGATCGCTTGCGGTGAAAGCTTTTTCGCAAGTTAAAGGAAGATGGAGGATTCTTAATAAGGTTATGTGGAGACCCGATAAAAAGAAACTTCCTAGCATTATTGTGGTATGTTGTTTGCTTCATAATATAATAATTGATTGTGGTGATGTTATAAATTCGGATGATTGTTTGTTAAGCCATCATGATTCGGGGTATGTTGAGCAACGGTGTAACCATGTTGATCCTATAGGGAGAAAGATGAGAGAAAACTTGGTTTCACACTTGGAGCACTCTAAGTGAAAAGAGTGATTGTGCATTGTATGTGGTACAAAGTAATGCAGTAGTTTCGTTCTTGATAATTTTTTATTTTTTTGAAAAGCTTGGTCTTGATAATTTAATGTGATTGTGCATTGTGTGTGTGGATCCATGGAAAACTAAGGACAGGAGAGAAAGAACTCACATGCACCTAGCTTATGCACGTGTGATCATATCACATATTGAACTTATTGATAATCGATTGTTTGCTTTTTAAAAAAATAGGCTTGCAAAATATTCCAAATAGACTCGGTACAAATTGAGTTGAGCACGTGTATTAAAATATTCGGCTCCAAACCTCGCGAGCTTTGTTAAGCTTGTGATCTTTTTATCTTTTTACCCTTATTACTATTACTATGTTTATTTACCACCTTAAAAGTGCACTTTATAATAAAATTCGAGTCGGGTAGAACAAGTATATATTCAGTCCGTTACTATTACATTAATTTACATTAAATATTATATTATTTTATTATTAATAATAATTTTGGTTACGTTAATAGCCGAGCTCGAGCTTAAAATTACAAGCTAAATCGATCTCGACTCGAATTTTTACCTCTCCAAACATCGTAAAGAGCTTGATTTATCATATTGCGTGCGTCAAAAACTATACAAGCATATGCAAAGATGTAAAAGATACAATCAATGAAAAAAAGACGCAAATACATGTGCCCGAAGATATTACAGTTCATCATTAAGATTATTATTATAAGGTAGCAAGCAGTATGCACAAATATATATATACACATAGTGACGAAAATGAAAAAATAAAAGTGAATGTGGAGAGCTGGTGTGTGTGTTTTGTTAACTTTGCATCGAGCAACTTTCCCCATCATCAATTTTTGATTGAACCGCGGCGGAGGGTTGAAGAAAACGTAGTTTGATACAGTCGAAAATCTACTTTACATGCATCATTATGATAAATAAAGTTGGCTTCATGCAAAACGCCATGCTTTAAGCGGTAAATAAACAACTGTGTAGGGCAACCGCCTGTTATTAATAAGTCCCCTGCATCCTTGTTCCAATATCCTATAACCTTTATATACGAATTAAGAGGAAGAGGCGGTTTTTTGTCAAACCGACAATGGATGACCCAACATTTTGTTTTAGGATTCAGTAACCACACCTCTATGTATCGTTGGTGGAAAGTGACTCCGTTATACACAAATCCAACTTGACCATCTAGATCAACCAAATGCTCCCCCCTACCACCCATATAATTATGTTTATTAGGCGGATCTATCAACCCAAATTCCTCTTTATTCATGTCAAAACAAATTATTTTCCTTACTACACCAAACGGCCAGTATTTAAGATTATAACTAACCAACCAGTGCAAACATCCATTAGCAAATACACCTTCACCACTTATGGGATAAGGTGGAACTTGGGGTATCTCCCGCCATGATGATGATGATGAGTCATCCGTGCCACCCAATACATGTACCATGGTACATAAATCCTCCTTCACCACATCATCATCATCATCATCATCATGCGACCTAATCTTCTTTTGATTTCGAAGCACAACACAGACCATTTTGTAAGTATTGGTAGAATCATCAAAACCAAGCCCACATGCCTCGCGTTCGTAAGCCACTGATGTACATGACCAAATTTTAATTGGTGGCAGCTTATAACATTCTTTCCTTAAAGGATTGATCACAAGTAAAACAGTGGTGCCATCATTGTTGTTGTTGTTGTGAGGGTCTTGTGATGAAATCATCAGACCCTTGCACGAACCTAAAATTATATCTTCTAGAACAAATCTAGGACCCCAATGTTTAGAGCGAAACTCCATATATGGTTGATTCTTTTTTGTGATCACCACTTCTTCATGATTACGTGCACAAGATTCTTCTTCTTTAGTAGTCAACATAGTGAGTGATGCAGATGCATGCCAAGGTTTTACACGTACATCAACAATTTTTAACTGAACCATGATGAGCATCGTGGGATCATCTTTCATAGTAGCTCGTTTGGCATTATGCATGATTTCAAGGTACGGATCGTTAATATACTTGCACCATACCTTGCTTACACATTGAAAACGAGCCAAAGATTTTAGAGGCATTCTAGACAAGATGTTGTATATGGTGTCAACCGGCAACAAATAATCATCACCCATAATAATTTTATTATTTTTCGATACATCACAGGTTGACTTTTTTTGTCTTTTATGATGATGATAGATAGAAACCCCCCCTGCAATGCAATACGCCAAAATCTATGATTGAATTTTAATTCTTAACCAAAAAAAGCTTCACGAATCTATTGAATTGAATACAAGGGTGGTGAATGGCTTAAGATGCATTACACACATCACATCAGAGTCTAAAAACAAACAATATTTAAAATAATTTAATTTACTAGATCATCTTATTTACTTTTGGCAGAGTATTGGGTCGGAGTCGGGGCCATGAGTTCCTTGCAAGAGGTCTCATGTCTAGGGAGAATATTTAGTGGTGGCCAGAGATGGATTCGAAACAACCAAGAAGTAATCATGCTGGGCTGCGTACATTAGAGTATGGAGTCGGATTACTCGCCCTCCCGGGTAACCCTAGCCCGAATAGGAAAACCTTATACCTTTATCTTATTTACTTTTAGCGTCTTAATTAATAATTTACAAGTGAAACGGATTAAAAGGGTACTGAATTATTTTGTTATGATCAGTTAGTTCTTTGCTGATTGAAATTCAAAAATTTGCTTCTGATTAAAAGGGTATATATATTTCTTTCTTATTTACCTGAAGTTTCTATCCTTTTCAGGGAGTCGTTGCAACGACGGAGGACCAAGGAGGGGGCAGGTACGATGGGGCTTGCTTGTTCCATGTCTCTGCAATTTGCATAAACCAGATAATCAATCAATCAATCAAACATACATATATAAAAGAAGAAACTGTTGAATAAATTCGGTTTAGAAAGACCGATTCTTTAGAGGACCTTTTAGTTGTTTTTTCTGAATTTTTGATTTAGTCCTCCTTTTTTATTAGCCATGATCCGATTGTGTAGGGAATGGCACACGTTCTTTATTATTTTCTGTTATGATGTACCAGCTATATTTATAGCAGCTCTTGATATCCATTATTAATAAAAGCGCCAAGTCTTTGGCTAAACTGTGTTATCTGTTACTAGCAAACTTTTAACATTTGGCATCAGAGCCTTCAATCAAAAATATTTGTGTGTTACAACAGTAAGCAACGATGGGAGAAGAGAAGTCATCATACATTCAAATTTTTCTCACTTTGATGGTCATTACGACCATTGGGGAGTGAGTTGATGGAGAATTTGATCAGAGCAAAGGGACTTTGGTACATCGTTGAGAAAGGAGTAGAAGAACCAAAAGCAGGTGCCGTTTTAATTCGTATCGAGGAAGAGGACGAGATCGTGGCAGATCCAATTTCATTAAATCCACTATCGAATGTTATTACAAGTGCCATACACTTTGGGACACTTTCAATACGAGTGTCCCAAATGGAACAATGAGGCGAACTATGTTGAAGAAGAAGAAGAAGAAGAAGAAGAGCATATGTTGTTAATGACTTATGAAAAGGTTCAAAGCTATCATCCCAAACGTGACGTGTGGTTTCTAGACTCGGGCTGCTCCAAGCATATGTGCGGTGTAACTATAATAATACTTTCATTAACATTGATGACACTTTTTTAAGCATACTGTTTGTCTTGGCAACGATTCAAAGTTGAAGGTAGATGGAAAGGGGGTCTGTCAAGCTAACCATTAATGGGTGGGAATTATGTGATTGGTGATGTTTACTATGTACCTGAGAATTGTACAACAATTTATTTAAGTGTTGGACAAGTGCAAGAGGAGAAGGGGCTGGCAATACTCTTCAAGAATGATACATGTTCCATCTACCATCATCCCCAACGTGGAAGAATTGTGAGTGTACCCCTATGTCTTCAAATCGTATGTATAAAGCTGTCAGTCGAGTCAAGTAGTAGTACAAGTAGTGATCAGAAGTGCCTGAATGCAAGAGCAGTAGCAGTGACATATCTAAACTACTCTGGCATCATAGATATGGTCGGTCACTTAAGTTATAAGGAGGGGATGACTACATATTGTTTCAAAAGCAGATGGTGCGTGCATGGTTTACCTAATGTGGTGAAGGAGACAGTCAATTGTGAGTCGTGTATGAAAGGCAAACAGCATACAAGTCCAATTTCAAAGGCAAGTAAGTGGAGAGCAAGTGTAAGATTGGAGCACCTGGACGCGGATCTATGTGGGTCCGATAACTCCCATCTTCAAACGGCGATAGGAGGGGTACGTGTTTTGTATAATTGATGATGATTTTTCAAGGAAGAGTTGGGGTTTGTTTACTCAAGGAAAAGTCAGAAGCCTTCGTTACCTCTAAAAAATATGTTTAAGATACAAGTTGAGAATGAGACAGGCTTGACTATAAAATGCTTCTTAAGGACAGATAGAGGGGGTGGTGAATTCAACTCGACCGAGTTCGATGATTTCTGTAAGGAACATGGGGATTAAAAGGCAACTTACCACGGCATATACGCCACAACAAAACGGAGTAGCAGAGACCGAACTATTATGAACCTTGTTCAATCTGTTTTAAATGAGAAGAAAGCCCCTCGTGTTTTCTGGCCAGAAGCAGTCAATTGGGTAAATTATGTTCGTAATCGTTCTCCTACCATTGCTGTTAAATAAAAATGTTACTCCGGAAGAAGCATGTGGGGTGGTGGTGGTGGTGGGGGGGGGTTTACATGTGCCAGATGCAAGACGAAACAAAGTTGAGAATAAAAAGCGTTCGCTGCACTCTTCTTGGTATTAGTGACGCATCTAATAAGGGTTACCGAATGTTTGATCCAGTAACAAAGAAGATTTTGGTCAGTCGAGATGTCGTCTTTGATGAAGATTTGGCATGGAATTGGGATGAGAATGATGTTTCTTTCCAAAGGTGTTGAACTGGATTGGGGGGTGAAACTACTAGTACGGAACACAATGGTTATTATCGATGATGAAGACGAAGTCATAGAAGCAGAATCTGTAGAGCAGCATCATCCGGTAATTGTTGAAGATAATGCTCAACAAGGGCTGATGTAACAGCAAGGGAGGGACGGAAACAACCACCGATTTGGTCATATGACTATGTATGTGAGTGGAGATGGTTTATCAGATGAAGAAGATACAGCAAATATGGCATTAATGATTACATCTGATCCACTAAATTATGAAGAAGCTGCTCTCAGCACTCACAACACTAGAGGATGGCCATGCATGAATGATGAAATTGAGGCATTTGAACGAAACGACACATGGGTACTTGTTGATTTACCTGTTGGGTGCAAAGAAGATTGGAGTCAAATGGGTTTACAAAACTAAACTCAGCGAAACAGACAAAATTGACAAGTATAAGGCTCTCGTCTAGTTGTGAAAAGGATATTCACAAGAGCATGGGGGGTCGATTACACCAAAGTTTTCGCTCCGGTTGCACGACTGGATACTGTTCGATTAATTATATATCTCTCGCTGCCTCAAATGGATGGAAAATACACACCAGTTGGATGTGAAATCAGCTTTCTTGTATGTGGAGCAGCAACCGAGAGGTTATGAGCAGAAGGGTGGTGTGAACACAAGGTGTATAAGTTAAGGAAAGCGTTGTATGGATTGAAACAAGCGCCCCGGGCTTGGTTTAGTCGAATCTCGAGTCTTTTTTTTTTTTTTTTTTTTTTTTTTTTTTTTTTTTTTTTTTTATCAAAGAAGGTTTTGAGGCGAGCCCGAGTGAGCAAACACTTTTTCGTTAAAAAGGGAGGGAGGTAATTTTATCATTGTTAGCGTATATGTGGAGGATTTATTGTTTACACAAGTGACAGTGATTCAATGCTTACTAAGTTTAAGAGTTCAATGAAGCCCGAATTTGATATGACCGATTTGGGTCAGATGAAATTTTTTCTTAGGCATTGAAGTTTCACAACGTAAAGATGGCATCTTCATATGCCAAAGAAAATATGCAAATGAGGTTTTGAAACGTTTTAAAATGGGTGAATACAATGGTACATGGAGTCCTATGGCAAGGTTGATAAAGGCGAAACTGGAGTCAAGGTGGATCCTACGCTGTTTAAGCAAATCGTTGGTAGCCTAATGTATCTATCCGCTACACGACCTGATATTGTGTTTGGAGTTAGCTTGGTTAGCAGATACATGTCGAGTCCTACGCAGCTGCATATGTCAATACTCAAGCGAATAATCAGGTACATTAAGGCTACAATTGATTATGGGATTTTCTATGAGAAGGGGTGCAGTGGCAACTTGATTTGTTACACAGATAGCGCGACTACGCAGGTGGATAGCAGGAGTACCTCAGGGTATGTTTTTATGATGGCAGGTGGTGCAATAGCGTGGTCCTCTAAAAAACAACCCATTGTGTTACCTTATCTACTACAGAGGCTGAATTTGTAGCTGCTGTGGGATGTGCCTGTCAGGCTGTGTGGTTGAAGAAAGTGATGGCTGAAATCGGTCAAGATCATGAAGAAGGTGTTGTGTTGATCATGTGTGACAATACCTCAACAATTAAGCTTTCGAAAAATTCAGTTTTCCATGGTCGTACAAAACATATTCGGGTCAGATATCATTTTCTTAGGGAGCTCACCAAACAAGAAATTGTTCGATTAATATATTGTGGAACTCAAGATCAGTTAGCTGATGTGATGACAAAGGCATTGAAGTTAGAAAGTTTTAAAAAACTTCGATGTGGCATGGGCATGAGAGCTGCATCAGATTTGAACTAATTGTCGGTTTAGGGCAATGAGTTCAAGGGAGAGGGACTGTTGAATATATTCGGTTTAGAAAGCTAAACCGATTTTTTCTTTAAGTCTTTGGCTAAATTGTTATCTGTTACTAGCAAACTTTTACAAACAAGTTTATCAACAACAACAAACCAATTACTAAAACCAATTAGAGTGACTGATGTTTCACAAACACACAATCATCAAATCAAATAATCATAAAATTCGAATCCACAATTAAAGAAAAAATCACCAATCAAATCGTTAAAACATAAAAATTAGAATCACCACGTACGTACTGCTATTAATTAATTAAAAAAAAAAAAACGTACCTGTAATACGAAGAGATAGACTACGGTACTGCTCAGCGGTTTATGTTTAATAGTTGGAAAAGGGGGTTAGGTTGCCCTATTGAATTAGACCGACCAAGGTTGCAGTTTCCATATTAGTTTTGGGTGGGTCAACTTAAAAGGCTACAGTTTTGTTAGGTTATCACTCAAATGGACTGGGCTGCTTTTTTAAATAGTGATTTAAGCCTACTAGCATTAAAAACTTGGACTGGACTAATAAGTTGTGAATGTTGAGTTTCAAGGGTAAACATAACCAACCAAAGAATACAACCAACCCAGTAGACCAACGAACACATACCAAAAAATTAGTTCAAATCTAATGCCAAAGAATACAACCAACCCACTTTACTATTTATTATTCGTTACAAATGTAAACAAACAAATACCAAAAAATACCTTTCATCTCATAGATTTTCATAGATTCCATATGCAACTCTACAAATGCAATTAAAAAAAAAGAGTCAAAATCATCATAAAATACACACCAAGAAATATCAAACTCCATCGATTAAGTTTAGAACCACACCGTGTTAAAGATGATCATGATGAACTTGCTAAAATTTAAGTTGTACATGTGTGTTATGATATCTTTCAGTAATGGGATTACCTGGACATGAAGAATCGATTAAAAAAAGTTTGACATAAACATGGAAAAGTAACAACAAAAGTTTACACCCTATTTTTTTCTTTCTAATTGGTGATTCTAATTGTTATGTTTTAATGATTTGATTGGTTTTTTATTTATTTTTTATTGTGGAATAGATTTTTATAATTGGTTGGTTGGTTGTTGATCAACTTGTTACTATTTAATTGATTGACCTCCTTTGTGATCATCTGGTTTATGACTTGCACATACATGGAACAAGCAAGCCCCATTGTACGTGACGCTTCGATAGTCCTTCTTCATTTTAACACCTCTCTAAAAAAACAGAAACTTCAGGTAATAAGAAATATATACCCTTTTAATCAGAAGCAAGTTTTTGAATTTCAATCAGCAACCTCTAAAAACTAACTACTCATAACAAAATAATACAATACAGTTTTAATCAGCAACCTCTAAAAACTAACTAATCATAACAGAATAATACAATACCTTTTTTAATCTGTTAGTTTGACATGTAAATAAAGACGATAAAAGTAAATAAGATGATCTAGTAGATTACACACATATCATATTCAAATTAATTAAATAATTAAATGATCTAGTAAAACCGAAACTAACTCACTCTGGGTTAAGTCATTCGTAGCATTTATGGTTTTAATGGCGACTTGAGGTCGGGAGGTGACTTAAGTTACCAATCTACCTTGGGTACGTGGTATAATATTATTGGTGCAAAAAATACGATCGATGACATGGGTATAGAGTTCAAGAATTCTTTCACTAAGCAAATTGGAAATGAGTCGGATACATCCTTTTTGAATAAAGTATGGGTGGGAAACAGTTTTCTCAAAGATGCATATACACGCTTATTTCGGTTAGAAACACAGAAAGAAGCTTCGGTCAGCATGCAGTTACAAACAAGCGGGGTGTTTAACTGGGCATGGGCCCGTCAACCTATGGGTAGCGGTCTAGGTGAACTTGACGCCTTGAAGATGCAGCTCGCGGAGGTTCAAATCAGTGAGGAAAAAGACAAGTGGGAATGGGCCCTCGATGGAGGAAAAGCATTCACGGTTAAGAGATTAGCGGGTATATGTGATGATTCTATTCTTGCTCCGGAAAGTAATCTCATAAGTACTTTACGGAACAATTTAGTACCAAAAAAGATCGAGATTTTCATGTGGCGGCTAATGAATAAAAGACTATCAATAAGGTTTGAATTGGATAAAAGGGGTATCGACCTTCATAGTGTTAGATGTGCACTTTGTGATAATGATATAGAAACGACAGATCATACTATTTTATTTTGTTCGTTCGCACGTGATATTTGGTCCCGGGTGTCTCAATGGTGGGGGTTGGGTGTGTTCTCAAATCTAAGCTTCATCGAAATCCTCAAAGGAAATTTCGGGGTCTCGATGTCGACATTTGGAAAGAAAATTTGGCAAACCGTCGAGTGGATTAGCGCGTACTACATATGGAGGAATCGAAACGACAAAACATTTCGTGGAACGTCGTGGTGTGCTCCGGTTACTCTTAACAAAATTCAATTTAAGTCATTCGAATGGATTTCGCTTAGAGCTAAGTGTAAGACCCGAAATCTTTGACGTACATATCGTGTAAATAATGTACATAACGTATATATATGTCGCATATAAGTTGTGCATATTGTATATAAAAGTGTATACGTGGGGTACGACGTAGCAACAAGTGCTCGTTTGTCGTTGCTACAAAACTGGACGAATCACGCCCTAGGTCGCGGCGCGAGGGGTGGGACCCGTGGCGCGGGTTTACTCTAAAATGTGGGTCAGTATGCGAGTAATTTGGAACAAAAGTTGTCGATGAAAAGCGCTATCCTTTGCGACGCAGGAGGTAGAGGTCGCGACGCGGCTATGTGTGTACCTGGACGAACTTTTAGAACTTTTAATGATTTTAAATGAGGGGTAAAAGGGTCTTTTCGCATAGTGGACGGTTTTGAGCTATAAAACTGATGGGAACCTTATCCATTATCATCATTTCATTCTTTTGGAGCAGTTGTCTTCGCATTGAAGCTGTGGAGACACTATCTCTACGAGACTAAGTGTACCATCTTTACCGATCATAAGAGTCTCCAACACATCTTTGACCAGAAACACCTGAACATGAGGCAGCGACGCTGGATTGAGACGATGAACGACTAGAATTGTGAACTTCGTTACCACCCTGGTAAAGCTAACGTTGTAGCCGACGCTCTAAGCCGGAAGGAGAGAGCGGTACCTCTTCGTGTTCGGGCTCTGAATATCACCATCCATTCGAACCTCCACGGTCAGATTCGAGCAGCTCAAGAAGAAGCTCTCAAGGAGGAGAACATATCTCGTGAATGCCTGAACATTCTTGTCTCCAAATTCGTGGTTAGGGAGTCAGGACTCCGATGTTATGCCGGAAGGATTTGGGTGCCACGTTATGGAGATCTGCGAAGTCTTCTACTTGAAGAAGCCCACAAATTAAGGTATTTAATCCATCCCGGAGCCGGCAAAATGTACCATGACCTCAAGGAGCAGTATTGGTGGCCGAATCTCAAGAAGGATGTTGCAACTTACGTTAGGCGATGTTTGACTTGTTCGAAGGTCAAGGCAGAACATCAGAGGCCATCTGGATTTTTGCAACAACCGGAGATCCCGAAATGGAAATGGGAAGCGATTACGATGGATTTCATCACAAAGCTACCGAAGACGGTGGGCGGATACGATACAATCTGGGTTATCGTTGACCGTCTGACCAAATGAGCTCATTTCCTAGCGATGAAGGAAACTGACACAATGGAGAGACTTGCTCAACTGTACATCAAGGAAGTTGTATCTTGTCATGGTGTACCTCTATCGATTATCTCAGATCGCGATTCCCGTTTTGCCTCCAGATTTTGGCGTTCTCTGCAAGAAGCCTTGGGAACCTGTCTCGACATGGGCACCGCTTACCACCCTCAGACCGACGGCCAGAGTGAACGGACGATTCAGACATTGGAGGACATGTTGCGTGCCTGTGTTATCGACTTTGGAAATTCTTGGGAAAGGCATCTGCCGTTAGCTGAGTTTTCTTACAACAACAGTTACCATTCAAGCATTAATGCCGCACCGTTTGAAGCGTTGTATGGCCGTAAGTGCCGATCCCCTATTTGTTGGGCGGAGTTAGGAGAAGTACAAATCACTGGACCAGAGATAGTCCACGAGAAGACGGAGAAGATCTCTCAGATTCAAGCGAGACTTAAGATAGCCCGTGATCGCCAAAAGAGTTATGCTGGTCAAAAACGGAAGGACTTTGAATATAACGTAGGAGACCGAGTGATGTTGAAGGTCACACCTTGGAAGGGTGTAATCCGCTTTGGGAAGCGCGGAAAGTTAAACCCGCGATATATTGGTCCTTTCGAGATTGTGGAACGTGTTGGACCCGTAGCTTACCGATTGGATCTTCCGGAGCAATTGAGCGCAATTCATCCTACTTTTCACGTGTCAAACTTGAAGAAGTGTCTTGCACCACCGAAACTCGTCATACCATTGGAAGAACTTACGACTGATGATCGACTCCACTTCGTGGAAGAACCTGTTGAAGTTATGGACCGAGAGGTCAAGGTTCTGAAACACAATCGAATCCCGATCGTCCGAGTACGATGGAATGCCAAGAGAGGGCCTGAGTTTACTTGGGAACGAGAGGATCAAATGAAGAAGAAATATCCTCACCTCTTCCCTGCTCTTCCCTCACCTTCAGCTTAAATTTCGGGATGAAATTTCCATTAACAGGTGGGTATTGTGACGACCCAGCTTTTCCGACTTGCTTTTGTGCCTTGTGTTTTCGCGTAACTGCGCTTTTGTGCGTACTGTGTTACTTTATTACTCTGGTAGCTTGTTTACACGTGTTATATATGTATATATACTTTAAAACTTGCCCTGGTATGATTAGAATGCTTAACTTGTCCTTTGGATGCTTTATAATCGTTAGCGTTACTTGCCGTTACTATTAAACCGCGGACTGCGCGTACGTTTGACTTTTGTCGGAACCGGAACTTTTGGGCAGCGAAATATTAATTATTATTTTATAATAATAATTACTTGGGCCTTTGGTTGCTTGATTTTATCTACTTAATTGCTTAAGCCCAGTAGTTAGCCTTTTGGACTTTTTGTCTTGTTGGGCTCAAGCCCACCCTACTCTAGCTAGTGACCCAATTAGTTAGCCCAACTATAATTACTAGTGGCCCATAATAATAAATAAATAAATAATAAATTAATTAGTGAGTCATGTAAGCATTATGGATAAGGTTAATTCACATGTCCCATAAGATTCTAGCATAAGGACACACTTTAGACACCATTAGCCAAAAAGTAAAAAGGTTATCCTTCCTCCTCCCCATGATGCCGTCCACCTTAACCACCATCATCCTTGCCATGTCATCAATCCATGTGATCCCTAATTGTCTATAAATACTAGCCATTTTCCTTCATTCCAACACTTGATCATTTTGGTTTTTCACACACACTTTCTTTCTTTCTTTTCCTTACTTGTAAGTTTTCTTTCCTTCCTCCTTTTCCTTTCAATTCGTGTATCATCATCATCATTACATGGAGATCAAGTTTCCTTGTAGCTTTGATCTTGCTTATATCTTGTTGGTTCAAGCATGAATCCTTCAAGAACAAAGAAGATTCAAGCTTTCTAGCTTTGAATCTTCACCAACTTGTTAGATCTATCTTTCTTTTACTTTAATCTTGTTATTTTGTTAAAAAGATTCAAACTTTTGTTTGTAATCTTCATGCATCTTCAAGATCTAGGCTTTATGCTTCAAGATCTTCAAGAACACTTAAGATGCAAGCTTTCTAGCTTGAATCTTCATATCCTTTGTTGTATTTAAGTTCTTTTTACTTTGATCATGTTGTTTTGTTGAAAAGATTCAAACTTTGGTTTGTAATCTTCATGTATCTTCAAGATCCAAGCTTTATGCTTCAAGATCTTCAAGAACACTCAAAGGTTCAAGTTTTCTAGCTTTGTGACCTTGTTACTTGTGTGAAATGGATCCAAGCTCTCTAGCTTAGGGTTTTATCACCTCATTTGACTTAGAATATGTTTATACTTGCTTATTTGTTGTAAAGTTTGTAACTTTAGTTGTTGTTTTGATTTGTTTTGGTGTTAAAACTAAGGATATGATGTAACCTTGGTTCATCATCCATCTAAGACTCATGAATGAGTTGTATTATTACTTGGTCTTAACATATTGTGTATTGATGGTGAATTCTTAGTCAAATTGATGCTAAGTCATCAACGAGTTGTACACTTGAAGCTACAAGCATCAAGGATGAGAACCGTGATGAGCATCAAGCACTAAGAATCCCACCGGAGCACCTTACCTTCTATTTTTCGTGTCTGATCAGGCTCCTGGGCTACTGGGAAACTTGATTTTCAGATAGTCTAGTTCGAGTAGATGAATTTTCGTTTAAGACTCGTCTCAAACCGAGTTACGGTTTGTGAGTTATGGCCTTTTCTTTATCGTAACACCTTTGTAACGTCGTGCTGAAAATTCGGACCTACTCGCACTCCGACCGTCACCACTGTCAAACTAAGTCGAGTTTGAGTCTAGGAATTGGTCAGCAACTATAGGACTCCCATACGGAGCTATAGCCACTGATTTTGCGTGTTTTCGATTTACGTAGAGGCCGTAGCAGCTGATTCATTTCAGCCTATTGTTTCGACCTCTACACTTGACTAGTTTACTTAGATTATGAGATGATGATTGATGATGATGATGACACTTAAACTTAATTATGAACTATTTGAACTTGTATAGACAACCTACTGACTTAGTGACCTTTGACTTAGGTTGACGACCTTACGGACCGACTTGCTACTTGTCTACTTTCGTTACAACTTGTCTTGCTTATTCACTGTGAGTTATAGCATCCCTTTTTACTACTTTTACTATTTTTGGGACTGAGAATGCATGCGCTTTTTATACGTTTTACATGTTAGGCATGAGTACTTAAACTTTGTATGTATGTGGGTTATATAACGGCATAAATATTCCCTTTAGCACGGTAACGTTTAGTCATTGGTATTTGTACCGGTGAACGCGAATCTTAGATATGGATCCATAGGGTTTGACATCCCCACTCGGGCTAGTCGCGCTAGCATTTAACGGGTGTTTAATACTTCGTAGTCATACGCACTCGCCAAGTGCACTTTCAGGGGGTTATAAACGTTAAGTCTACTTACCGGGTGCCCACAGTTATGCATATACTTTTCATACTGTTTTGTTACGCTGTTGCAGCACTGAAATCTCGTGGCCTATCTTACTTACTGTTAATACTTAAACTATAGCTCACCAACATTATTGTTGAATTTTTAAGCGTGTATTTCTCAGGTGCTTAGAGGTTATAGTTTCCGCTGTTAGACTTGTTGTCATGCTGTTATTGAATTGCTATTATGGACCTGCTGTTTAGTTATCCGCTGCATTACTAAAGATGTCTCAATTTATGGAAAACTTATGTTATTTTGAAACAATGGTTTTGTAATAAGTCTTATGTCATGTTATCTTTGTAAAACGTTATCTTTTCAATGAATGCAAATCGTTTTCAAACAACATATAGTGTTTGACCATGTAAAGATCCTGTTGTTGACAAATCGTACACGATGGTTTTGTACGGGGCGTCACAGTTTGATTGTTAATAATCTCAAGGATTCTGAAATGTCTAGTAATGTCTTAGGTTTATTTCCAACATGGTTGGCTACTAAGGATACAAAATCTAGTGCTAGTAGTCTTGATGAAGCTAGTGGGTCAATTGTTGGTAGAGATGAAAAAGGTAAGAATTTTTGTTTTTTTATTTTGTATGTGACTTATGTTAAAACTTTGCTAACTCTTTGTTTATATTGCAGTTTATGTTACTCGTGAATTTCTCAATAATGTCAATTTGGAAGCGGATAATGTTCAAACTTGCTTGGCTGGGATAATGAAAATGGTAACTTTCTAGAATTACGGGTCATGTTATTTGTGTATTTGGCTGCATTAGCAAGTGATTTAGTTTAGACAATATTTAAGTACTTTTTACAGAAATTTAAGATATGTATAAAAATTCCGTTCTTTTATTATCCAAACAGGTTCAAATTGAAGTTGACCGCGTGGAAAACTTGAAGCTTTTGATTGTTGATAATCTCAAGGAATAAAGATGAAAAGAAAGCGTTTGGTTCATGAATCGTGAAAAGAAAGAAGTTTCCTAGTTTGTTAGTCATGAGGAGGATTTGAAGCTCTGTATTTTCGGTTTTACCTATATAAACAATGTTTCTATTACTGTTTTACCTATATGAACAATGTTTCTGCTACTGTTTTAACCATATGAACAATGTACTACTGTTTTACCTATATGAACAATGTTTCTACTACTATTTAACCTATATGACAATGTTTTCTATTACTGTTTACCTTCTGTTATAAGCTCGTTTTACCTTCTCGATAAGCTCGTTAATCTGCTCATGTAAGGTCATTTAAATCAAAAGTTTGGAAAAAGTGAACATATATCATTAAAAAGTTGAGTTGTTGGTTGTCATTTGTTTTAAATGTAAAAAAAGTACTCTATAGTAGTGTGATACTGTATGAGATTATTCAGAGAGTGTGGAGTACACGTTCGTAAAACGTGAGGTGGTTTGAGGTATTATTTTGGACTTGGATATAATGTTTGGAACATAAGGAATGCGAATTGGAACTTAAGGAATGCGAACGCGACTTGAAAGGCTAAACACACTTGAAAATAAGCTTAAAATGTATTTTGGTGTGCAGTAGCTTTAAGCCGCGGCACGGCTCCTGGGCCCCGCGGCGCGACTTAAGGCATGATTTCAAGGTCGAGAGTTTTGGCATGTTTGGAAGTGTTTTGCTTTGTTAGCCCGCGGCGCGGCTTCTGGCCCGCGTCGCGGCTTAACACTGAACTCGCTGAAAATGTGCCTTTTCAACCCAAAAGGCACATTTAAACCCCAAACGTTTTGTGGTTGTTCCAGGGCATTTAAACTGCATTTTTACATGTTTTTAGACCATTTTAAGTCTAAATACATAAATGTAAACTTCCAAGTCACTAATGGGTATGAATCAAATTGTTGTGACTTTTCAAGAAACCTTTTGACCCATTATAAGTACATTCTTTGTGTATTTGAAAAAGGTTCCAGAATTTTGTCTTTTTACACACACTTTCAACTTAAACAATTAGAAGATAAATCTCTGCAATTGTTTTTGATTGTTTTCTTTTAGCCAAGACAACAATCTAGTCTTTGTCTTATCCCAATCGAAACTTCGTGTAACCCGTGGCTAATAGGGTCAAAATATTCGATTATGAAAGTGTTCACACGATTCAAAGATCAATCTGGAGTCGGTTCCATTTCAGGCACGAAGGTTTACTACAATCCAAGTTAATTACAAGATCATCTTCTTTGTTGCAGGTTCCAACGGACTCAGAACACAACATTTCGCCATCTTCACCCGTTGTATCAGGGTTTCGTCTTGATGGTTTTAATGCAATAAAACCCCAACTAACCCATTCACCTTCTTCAAATGTTAACCCGTTGAGCGTTTCATCTATCGTATTCCAACACAAATTCTTATTTCCACCCGTACTACACATTCAAGTATCTGCATTATAGGTACTTTGAAACATCGAAAATGTCTTGTAGTTCTTATCTAAGCACAATGTGAGTTTATATAGTAATAATGTTACTGGTTTTGCAGATGATCCGGAAGAGGGTGATTCAGGGCAGGCATTAGCAACCGGGCTAAGTTTGTTAAACCGAATCAAGTTATATTACTATGCCCACCCTTGGAGATGGGCTATCCTTTCTGCTATTTGATTTGATTCTGTTGTGTCGATAGTAATTTATTTATTTGTATTTTGTTCAAAATAATTTGCTTCATTTTACTTCGGGATTCTTTGCTCATTATGACAGATTATATGACTTATAAAGGGTAAAAATAATTGGTTTGGTGGTCTTGGTGGCAGTTCCATAATCAATTCAACAACAAAACAACAATTTAGTCGGTCTTTTTTGACAATGAGACCTGTTTGTTCCATGTTCTATTTCAATATTTTTTTAGTAGTTATCAATTGTGTTCCATGTTGAACGCGTGTGTAGGTCTTAAATAGATCATCAAATCTCTATTAGTCATCATGTAACACTCAGATCGTCAGATCTCTATATTTTTTACTATATAATTGTCAGATCTCTAAACAAATTTAGAAAATACTTTTCAGTTTACTATTTAATCTTCAATGAATTTGTACATTTCATATTCATGAAAGAAACGTTTTGAAGAACTTATACATTTCATATTCATAAAAGAAATCGTATTGTTGTTGTCGATGAGTTGGATTTTAGCGTGGTTCCATATTGGATTCTTAATAAGTGTTTTATATACCTTGGAGGAATATAACTACGACCATATATAATGTTGAAGAAAACAATGAATACATTACATAACTAAAAAACAATAACACAAAATTAAAAACCGATTACATACAATTAAAAAACGATCACGTAAAATTAAATTAAGATTACATAAAACTTAAACTACGGTTATATAAATTAAACTACGATTACACAAAATTAAAAATACGATTAATGATATAATATCACTCAATCAAAGATGTTGATTGGTATTATTTATACATCTATATCTATCTATATACTTATATAAAAGAGAGTTTTAAATAGCTGATATGTCATTACTAGCTTAATTTTAGCAAATTCCGCCAAGTGTAAAATCCACATGTTCATACCTCACTAATTTTGAAAACTATTAATTATTAATAAAATAATTAAATTAAATTAAATCAGTGCTTATAAAAATTCACCTTTTCTTGATTATCAGAAATTTGCAGTAAACTTTTTTCTTGATTCGAATCTTTCCAAATTTTTATTTACTCGTACTTTACCTGTATTTTGTTATTCTCTCATATTTTCAATTTGAGTAGATTTTTCTTATTTTAATTGATCATAGATTTTTCTTATTCTTATACAACTTTCAATTTTTACACATTATACTCCACCGTCAGTGATACAAGCCTATCCCACACTAGGCATGTATCAACCTTACAAGGGGAAGTGTAGAACTCACTCCCAAAAGCTAGCTTGAAGGAGGAGAGAACACCCACCCTTATAAGGCATCAACTAGTTTAGTCTCTAGTCAATGTGGGATTGTATCAATACCCCACCCTTTAAAGATCCAACGTCCTCGTTGGTCACGGTTGGCACCCTTTCTTTCGGTCCAAGTCACCACTCCGAGGCGATTGTATCAATACCCCACCCTTTAAAGATCCAACGTCCTCGTTGGTCACGGTTGGCACCCTTTCTTTCGGTCCAAGTCACCACTCCGAGGCCTCTCAATGAAAGCACCAATGATACAAGCCTATCCCACACTAGGCATGTATCAACCTTACAAGGGGAAGTGTAGAACTCACTCCCAAAAGCTAGTTTGAAGGAGGAGGGAACACCCACCCTTATAAGGCATCAACTAGTTTAGTCTCTAGTCAATGTGGGATTGTATCAGTCAGCCATCATTACCAGCCATAAACGGCGGCCATGACTGTCGACAACAACCTCCGGTAGCCACAAGTAACTCTAACCGGATCTAAAAAACGCGATTAAAACACTAAAGTTGGTTAATTAGTTTGAAATAACACAGATCTAAGTTAGTACATGAGGCGGTTTGGTAGTTGATGGAGAAGTAGATTAGTGGTGGGTTTGGCATACAAGGAGAGCATGTCGCTTTAGTGGTTGATAGATAAGTAGATGAGCGGCGGAGCTGTGATGTTTGGAGAGGAGTGGTGTGGGGTTGTTGGAGAAGATCTGGCGAGTGTGGTGGTAGAAGAGCGAGCAGTGGCGGCGGAATGGGAGAGGGCAGCGGTATATAGTGAGGGAAGGGAGTGGTGTTGGGTTTAGGACTTTGGTTAAGTTTTGAGGGATTAACTGAATGATTTTTCTATTTAGGTTGAATACTTCAATCAATTATGTTGCAGGTAGGGAAGATGAGGCCTATTATTACTAGAGTATTTTGTTTTTTATTTTAAAAAAATATGGGATCAATTATGATCGGAGGATTATTATACCATCATATACGGAGTATTTGTTTTATTTTTTTTATGCAATGGAGGATACTTTTTATTTTTTTTATACAGAATGGATTATGGATATGTATCAAGTCGGTATGTGTCGAAGATACAACATTAGTTAATTACTACTCGTAATAATTTTCATATTCTAATCTATCTAATATCCAATATCCAATATAATAATAATAATATTATAATATTATAATAATAATAACAATAATAATATAATATAATATAAAACATATAAAAGAAACGAATTATATAATCAATTTCGTAATTGAGAAACTTTTGGTAGGATATAGGAGAAAACAAAAACACCATAAACTTTTAAGATATTAATTTATATGCTAAAAAACATGTTATTTTATGATGTTGAAAGCATTCATATTTCAAGATCATAACTCATCCTTTTCTTTTTTTTTCCTTTTTAGTATGCTTCAAAGGATCTAAAATAACACTATTGAGAGATTTTTAAACTTAGTGCTCAATAAATTGTAGATTAACATTCTATCAACTTTTACAGCCGTTCAACTTGAATTTTTTTTATTAACATTCGCATATAAGAGAGTTAGTTATGGTAAAAGTTTACAATCAAAAAGTTTTAAACTTGGTGCTCAATAAATTGTAGATTAACATTTAAAATTTAAGATAAGTTCTATAAGATTTTTAGCCTAACTTCGAAAGTCAATAAGGCATTTAGTGCTATAGCCTAACTTAAAACGTTAATAAGTCGTTTAGTGCAATTTTGTGAAAAATGTATACCGAGACTACGATTGTATACAACGGGTTTATCATTTGTATACATCTACATCTACATAACTTATTTGAAAAGGTTTTTGAACAGCCGTGCAACGCACGGGCTCAAAACCTAGTTTATTTATATATCTCTTTATATTATAATAACAAAACTAAAAATAGATCATCTAAAATTCAAATTGCT
This sequence comes from Rutidosis leptorrhynchoides, assembly GCF_046630445.1. NCBI lineage: Eukaryota > Viridiplantae > Streptophyta > Magnoliopsida > Asterales > Asteraceae > Rutidosis > Rutidosis leptorrhynchoides. Next base: position 666,799,170 of record NC_092335.1, read on the forward strand.
AATCCTAGCCTTCCATTGTCATTAACATTCATAATCTAGACCATCCAAACTTTTTAATCTTGATTATGACCTCATAATCACCTTGATTATTTGTTTGATGACTAAATTACCCTTCTAATAAAAGGGGCGGTATCAATAGGGAAAAACAGGAGTCTGCAGAAAAAAAAAAAAAACCCTAATACTCTCTGAAAAACACACGTTCATACTTAAAAATATGATAAAGCTCATAATATTATTAGGTCACAAAAAGGGTTCTTCACAAGCAATTCAATATTCAATCATTCCTTGCAAAAAAAAAAACCAAACCGCAAATCAGAAACAACAACCAGATGAGTTTTCGATTTGCAGGTTGAGGCAGAACATAATCGATTAATGTTTCCGATTTGCAGGTTGAGCCAAAACATTTCGATCGATTAATGTTTAGTATTCAATCACCTACAGTCAAGCATCTTTCATTAATGGAATCATTTTGAGAATCAAACTATACTTTAGATCTACAGGTACCGATTAATCTTCTTAATTGGATTGATTTGTATTATTGATTTATCTGGTGATCATGAATAGTTTGAGTATATACACAACTAATCTCCAGTCCGATTCTTATTCTGATTTATTTGTTGGTTTCATCTTTTTTTTTTGGTGAAATGGGTTTTACTAATACAAGTTCACTGACCAGGCACCCAGCTGCTTTTCGATATTTATTTATTTCTAATAATCTGACCCATTATTAAAGTGATTTGTCTGCCTTTGTAAACAAATCGGTTCATCCCAATATGTACTCTTTGCTATTTGTAAACAAATCACTCTGTTACACAGATCTTTTCGATATTGATCTGAAAAAGACGAGGGTTAGTTTTCCTCTACAAAAAATACAAGTTCACTGACCAGGCACCCAGCTGCTTTTCGATATTTAATTATTTCTAATAATCTCGATTAGAAATAATTTGAAATGGAAACAAAGAATATGGTTCTCAAAAGCATCCTTACATGAATTGGTTATGATCAGTAGAGATACATATTATTCTCTTTAATCTATGTTTTTAGCAGGCGGTTACCTCCGATCGTAAACATTGATGCTTATATTATTGTATGATATGTATTCCTCAGCTGCTGCATTGTAGTACTGAAAAATGTTGAAAAATGTGCAGGCCACTACAGGTATTTTGTTTTGGGTTGGATATGTCTGCAATGCAATATCCTACAACGGGCAGCTGTCTAAATTAAAGTATGTGTTGTGCTCAGCTGTATAATTTTTAGTGTGGGTTGGGCTAATTTTATAGAATGACTAGCTGCATAATCTTTAATTACTCTTGATTGTGCTATATATTCAGAATGACCAGCTGTATAATTTATAGTAAGGGCTGGCTAATTTTATAAAATGACCAACTATATAATCTTTAGTCTTCGTTAGCTAATTTTACAATAGAAAAATGGGCATGCGACTTGCAAAAATATTTGTGTTGCAATTTGATTTTTTATTTGAAAGACAAATTATTCAAATAGAAATAACATGTTCAGCAAATTTACAAGTTAACTACAAAGTATCATGGGGGTATGTTGTGGCCTGTGGGGAATTCGGCGTAAAATTAACTACAAAGTATTGCTTTTTATATATATTATGATTTACACCTTTATGTTATTTGGTTTTTGCATCATTAATACACCATTACTTTCAACATGGTTATGCTTTCTAATCAACCTAATCCTATATATGATTCTATTAATAGTACAAATAAAAAATTGATTTGACCCTTAAAAAAAACTCCGCGAATTTGCGGGTTTTAAGCTAGGCCATATTACACATTGACATGAATTTCTAAATCAACCTATGACAATCAGGTACTCATGCAATTTTGTGTTTTTCCTTCTACTTTTTTGCAAGATTGTTCATTGTTGGCTCATTATTTATGTTCGTGCATATCATAGGGCACCACGCTAATGGTTGCTAATCATATGTTTGGAGTTTGTGTTCTTGGTTCTAGGGCTATAATTATGGTGTTTTTGGGTGTGTCTGCATTTCTTAAGGGATTTTCAAAATCAGGGGTTCTATGTCTTCTTCAACAGTTTTTCATTAGGCATTCAAATTTTTTTTGCAACCCTAGAATTTTCCCAATTTCTCTCGAATCAAAATAAACAAACAATCAACAACCAATTGGTTCATTATCACGTTGATTGGAGACAAAACTACCATATAGCAAAACGATTTCTTTGGAACCATGGCAGAGACACTTTTGAAGGTATTTTGATCTTTATGATTATTTTCGACTACAGATCGAATTCAAATTTAGATGTACATCAACCGAAACCCTAGAATCAATTGTTAATTGATGGAACTATTCTTCATTTATATAAATCGATGATTCCGTTGTTGAAACGCTAGAAGGAGATAACCATAAACCCTAACTTATTATTCTTTAATTTAGTAAGATGTTTTTGTATTTGTGATTTTGCAGCCAATCCAAGTCGAGTACCAACTATCTCACAATTCGGTCAGAAAAATTACACTGTATGTCTGATTTTCCCAAAAGGTATGATATGATAAAATCACATTCTAGAACTTTATGTATATTTTGGTAAATACTGAAAATATTGTGATCATCTGCGTTAATGTTTGTGTTGACTTCAGTTTCTATAGTCTGTGTAGGTATTCCATGGAAGCAAATTTTAAATATGAGTCAATCAATTTTAATCAGCTAAAATTCTGTTTAAGCCTTTGAATCAATAAGTATTTCCACGTATATATAATCATATTTATATAGGTTCTTCAAAGAAAGACGAAGGCGCTGCAATGGCAACTAAGAGGCTCAAAGAATTATAGATGAATGGACATCAAAACATGACATCTCAGGTGTTTTAACATCTACTTTCTAATGGACCAACTAAGTTTTCTTCATATGAGACAGCTTATATACAATTTTGTGTTCAAGTAATGTGCAACTTACGTGTACAAAAATTATGATTGCAGAATTCAGAACTTTTCTTTTTTGTGACTTTTAGTTCATTAACTTACTGGTGAATAGTTATGTGATATATAGCTTCTAAATAGTTGTGCTCGATGGGCTTCGAAACGATGCGTTTATAATGCAGGACTCGACGGTTAGTCATGAGGTGTTGCCACCGTCGAAGAATCTGAACCCGTTTCTTGGATTTGTCATTATATTTTAGCAGTCTATGAAGATGATTCAAACTACCCTATTTGGGAACTTCCAGGTGGATATGAAATCGATCCGAATAATATAATTTTGAAGAGAATTTCTAATGATACTCAAGGCCGGGCCCCACCGTATTTGTTCTAATTAGATCATGCTCATTGTGATATAGTTCTTGCTATTACAGGCCTTAACTTGGCCATCCATACAGATTATGCGGTCTTGCTTGATACTAAGTTGGGTCGAAGGAAATTAGATGGTGGGTATGTTCATAATGGGTTGTTAAAAGGTGCAGGAGTTATATTGGATGCCGAAAGTGACACTTTGAAGAAGCTGCTAGAGAGTCACCGCTATATGTTAACTCTCACTTGGGTCAGTTGTGGCTGCATTTTTGGCCATGGTGGTGGTCACAAACCGAGATAGGTTTCGAAACATAGATAGGAAGAGGGTTCGATGTTTTTATTGCACCCGCCAGATGTATGTCACTTAACTTGGCCTTAGATATGTTGATGTCATCAATTCTGTCGTACTGCAGGCAAGTTTTTCTTACCTTTCATACAATTAGAGAGATATACTGAGACAATAAAGAGCTTTCTTGCCTTTTATGTTTCCACCCGTCGTAAAATCACCGGTGCCTGTTGATGGAAGATTTGAGCACATTGTGTCTCACTCACTCTGATGTATCATCATTATTATAGGGTAGTACATATTTGATTATAGATGAGCTAATGAATAAGTGTAGAATGTGTTGACTAACACACATTTGTAGTTAACTTTCTTACTGTAACTCTCATAATTAGGGGTTCTATGTTCTCTGATGCAAAGTTTATTTTATTGCTGCACAATTGTTGACCACATCTAATCTATTGTGAAGCTAAGCGAAATTAATTCTATACACCAGTTGACATGCGCTTTCAGTTTGTATTTTTTGTTTAGGGTGCATATTTTGTTGAAGAAACTTTGCATTTTGTAGTTTTACGCATTTTTTTTAACTATATCTGATGAGTTTATAGGTTTTGATTATGGCATTCAGGTGGCTCCAGTTTGTTACCAGTTCAGCGGAGTTCGTTATAGCAATCTCTTCAAGTTGTTCTCATACTAATATTTTGCACTACTTTATCCGGGATGTGCACGTGAGGCTATTCATTGTAAGGTTTGTAACAAAATCCGTAAGTTTCTGGTGTTAAGTTTCATACATTATCATTTATTTATTTATTATTTTTTTTAAAAGGCAAGACCTCAAAGTGTAGTCGGGGATTGAACACGGGTCTTCTTTGAATTTGACAAGCTTGGCCCAAAATTACTAATGTACAAGTATATTTTAATCCCTGCTCAAAATGTTGGTTTTATCATAAAAATGTCATGATTTGTAACGAATACTCTTCATGGGATCTTTATCTTCGAATACTACCCTTTTTTGGCTATACGAATACTAAACCTGCTTATATTCTGATGTTGTAGGGTGAACTCAGTTTCCATATATTTGTTTTTTTTTCATATGTCTCGGTGCTACGGCTGCAAGAGCGTTAAAGTCGGTGCTTAAAGGGATTTTGTCATCCTTAGAAGGGTAAATCTCATCCTCTTGATGATCTTTGGAATTTTATTATTAAACCGATTATACGATTAACAACATAACTGCTTTGATTTATATTTATCTTACTGGTTATCAATATGTTCGATATAGGGTACATGTGATGGTTATCTTCTACATGCTTAATTATGTTGATCCAAGAAACATTTAGGCCAAAATTGTTTATGCTTGATATTCCATAAAGAACTTGAGAAAATTGTATGCTAATTTGTTAGCGGAGTACGAATTACTTCAAGTTTATACCATTCATCTAAATGTAGATGGAGAATTTTTTTAAGATGGGCCGACTACACAGTGACGAAGTGGTGATATAAGGATTGGAATCTGGGTTATTAAGAGTAACAGTCTTAGAAGTGAATTGAAAGACATGAAGACTCGCATATTTGAAGAGCCAAACATTTTTGAGACGTCAATGTTAATGTATTAGATAAAGGTGGAAAAAGAATACTTTGTTTTCTCTTATATTGTTTTGGTTTCTAAACAAATACCATATGAAATCATATTACTGCTACAATTCGATACTTAATTCGTCCCTAAAAAAACCCCGCGAATTCGCGGGTCTTAAGCTAGTAGGATTAATACAAAAGCAAAAATACGAATTTATGCTAATGCAAATAAGTAATTTTAACCATAACTCTGAGTTATTATTGTCAAAATTAATCATTATATCAAGCTCTTAGAATTAGTTTCTCATTTTTAAATATTATTAATTTTCTGAAAAACAATAAAGACCATAGGGTTATATGAGGAAGAATGATGTGTTTGGATTTAGGGTGCTAGTAAGTAGCGATGACAATGGATCGGATATAGATCGGGTGATGTCATATTCATATCCATATTCATTTAGTTTTTGTTCATTCATATCCATGTTCATATCCATTTAAATTCAGTTCATCCATCCATATCCATATCCAATGGATTAAGCGGTTTATTGGATATCCATTCGATATTTAAGAAATGTTATAAAATTTTCTAGTATGTAACGAAAACAAAAACGTTGTATAACAAAAAGTAAATATAATTTGACCTAAATTGAAATCCTTCCACCAAAATGTGTAATCTTTGTCAAAGATTGAACACAATTTGTTAACTATACTATCAAACATAGATTATCACAAATTAAATGTGTAATTTATATGTTTATTAAGTTAGATATACATGTTTACTACGAGTACTCATAGTGAATTCAATATATGATTGCAAGCAAAATGTATGTGTAATGGTAAATACATGTGTAATAGTTATTGTATATGCATATATATATATATATATATATATATATATATATATATATATATATATATATATATATATATATATATATATATATATATATATATATATATATACACATTCATGTGTTTCCTTATGCATTTCGGGTGTAAATGGATATATCCATGGATGAAAATTTTCATCCGTATCCATATCCATATCCATTTAGGTTCATCCATATCCGTATCCATATCGATTTAAGACCATCCGTATCCACTTTAAGCGAATCGGATTGGATGGATGTCCATCGGATCGGATGTTCGTTGCCATCCCTACTAGTAAGGTTCTGTTTGGATGAACTGGTAACTGAAGCTGGAAGTTAAAATTGAAAGCTGGAGCTGGAAGTTTATTTTTCAAGTTGGTAGCTGGAGCTTATTTTTCGTCAGTAGCTGAAAGCTTATTATTATAAAATGATATAAAAGGACATAATATAAATTTATAAGATAATATATTGAAGGGCTTTCTAGTAATTTAATTTTTTATACTCTCTCCGTTCCATATTAATAGTCTAGTATTTCATTTTCAGATGTCCCAAATTAATAGTCAACTTTCATAAATAGAAAAGAATAAGAAGCTTAAGTTCTATTATGTTCTTAATGTATGTGAATAGGATTAAAGGAGAAAGAAAAGGTAAGGGTAAAACTACAAAGTAAACAGAAAGTACAGTACTTTTATGACATTTTCTTAAATTGTGTGTCTTTTGTCTGTGGATTATTAATATGGAACGGAGGGAGTAAGTTCTATTTTTTTTTCTTCATAAGTTACTTTAAGTAGCTTAAAAATCTAGAGCTTATGGTTTCAATAAGTTACCAATAAGCTTCTTTAATTTTGTATGCCAAACAAATCTTATAATTAAACGTTATGAAAAAATAAAGGACAATGCTAAACGTAGCCCTTAGGGCTACGTTTAAGCTTACCAAATTTAGGTTTAAAAACACTGGTTAATTAATTACAAAGTATAAATATTCTTTTTTTTTTTATATCGACTTTCCTTATATAATTTGATAATTATGTTATTCATGGCATGATTGTGTTATATTATTGAAATTAAATTAGGTTTGATAAGCTTAAACGTAGCCCTAAGAGCAAGGGGAGTGGTGTGCGTCACTTGCCCCGTCGCCTTCCTCGTTCCACGTCACCCCACTCCCCACCCCTTTTCGGTTCTCCCATTCCGGCCCGGTCAGTCGCCCAGGCGACGAAGTTGGCTTCCATTTAAAAAAAAAAAAAAAAAAAAAATTAATACTCCAACGGATCTAATTTGGACCGTTGCAATTTTTTTTATTTTTTTTTCTTTTTTAATGCTATAAATACACTACACATATACAAACACAAACACAAACTCAAACACAAAACATCCAATTTACTCAACATATACTCCCACAATCAAATCCAAATTCTATCCTCAAAATAATAATATATTTTTTTTAAAATGAGTAGTTCCGACGAAGAAAGTTTGGTTAACGCAATGAAAAGTATATTTGCCTATCGAAATAACGTGGTAATACGTAGAGAGGTCGAGGAACAAAATGAGGCTCAAAGCTCAAGACGAAGACGTCGCTACATTTATCGTGATCGTGTAGAAGCGCACAATCGTTTGATGAAAGATTATTTTGTTCAAGATCCGAAGTATCCCCCTGAATATTTCAAACGACGCTATCGAATGTCACAAAGTCTTCTTGAAAAAATAATCGAAGGTATACTTTCTTACTCTACTCGTCCCAATGCACCAAAGTGGTTTACTTATTTTCAACAACGTCCCGATGCACGTGGTGTTCTCGGAGTATCTACTATTTTAAAAGTCACTTCTGCCATTCGTCAACTAGCATACGGTGATTCACCGGATCTATTTGACGAATATTTACAAATGTCAGAGAGAACATCACGTGAGTCTTTGCAATATTTTACAAGATGTATTATAGACTTGTATGGTAATGTATATATGAGAGAACCGACCGAGGACGATATACGTCGGTTGTATCATAAACATGAAGAACTTCACGGCTTTCCTGGAATGCTTGGAAGCATTGATTGTATGCATTGGGCTTAGGGTAAATGTCCAAATGCATGGAAAGGGCATTTCACCCGAGGCGATCACGGTTACCCCACAATCATGTTGGAAGCCGTTGCATCGTATGACAATTGGATTTGGCATGCATATTTTGGAATGGCCGGTTCGAACAATGACTTGAATGTCCTTAATGCATCTCCATTGTTTGATAGTTTACTAACTGACACGGCTCCTCAAGTTCCATACGAAATTGGGGACGTTGATTTTGATCGAGGCTACTATCTTGCCGATGGGATTTACCCTTCGTGGGCTTCTTTCGTTAAGGGATTCTCAAGTGTTGTTGACGCAAAAAGGAAATACTTTACAAAGAAACAATCTGCAGCTCGTAAAGACGTTGAGAGGACATTTGGAATTTTGCAAGGTCGTTGGGGTATTTTAAGACAACGAGCTAGGGCATATAGTGTAAACGCAATCAAAAGAATCATGTATGCTTGCATCATATTGCACAACATGATAATTGAAGACAATGGTTTTAACATCGCTGAAAATAAATCTTACTACTTGCCTGTCAACAACCTACAGGGATCAACTTGGTACGAAAGGTGTGATGTGTATGCCGAGAAGACAAAAGAGCTGCGTGACAAAGACGAGCATGAGTATCTTCGACATACTCTAGTTTCGCATCTATGGCATAATCGCGATGACCCAGTTGTTAACGATTTGTAACTTTTTAATCGCGATAACGTATTGTTTTTTTTAAAATTTTTTAGGAAATGTAATGTTTTTTTTTTTTAGGAATTGTAATGTTTTTTATTTTATTTTAATGGAAGTTATTTTATTTTTTGTTAATTTTTATAATTATATTTATTTATGTTATATTTAACATCATAAAAAAAATAATAAAAATATAAACTGACATGCCTGACTGACAGAGCTCACCACTTCCCACTTTTTCTGACTCAGCAAGTCAGGCCTGACATGCCAAGTGACCTCAGTCACCACTCCCATTGCTCTAAGGCCTACATTTAGCATTTTCCAAAAAATAAATTATAATTCTCATAAGTTTCAATAAGTTTGTCATCTAAATACACCCTAAATCTACTTATGTTTAACTCTTTTATCTTTGAATAACATGAATTATGTGCTACAGTTTCTTGGTAATGAAAAATCTAATAAATTACTTTCTCCGTATTTGTTTGTTTAACGACAATCCAAATTCCAAAAACGAATGTGACTACTTATTTGTACTCTTAACCAAAGGTCAAGGTCAAACACGAATTCTAGATAATCATGAGTGTGGTGGTTGAATAATTAAACCCTGACCTTCCATAATGGAGGTCAAGGGTTCGATTCAAGCACCCACAATTATCCACTCATGACCACAAATGTTTGCCTGCAATGACTCCGGGCTGGTCGCCCTTAGTTATTAGTCAAGTTGACCGTGAAAAAAAAAAACACAAGTCCGGATTCTCTTAGGCTAGAAAGGGATTGATTTGGAAGGATATTTTACTCTAGATCTCTTCCTTTCAAATTAGAAGAATTTGAAATCCCTCTCCATTCCCTTTCATTTCCTTTAAAAAAAACTAGGAACAGACCCTTATACTACCATTTCCAATCTGATTTCAAACTTCAATTTCAGTAAAAACCTTACTCAAAATTTCACAAAACGTAACTGTAATAATTTCTATCATTTCACCAATAATCCAATTCCTAAATGGCTCCAAAGAAATCAAACCATGAATTTTCACCCAAAAATATCAAAATACAAAAAGATCCCAAAATGAAAATAAAGAAGAAAAAAACATCATCAAGCTCAAACACAGCAGCAGCAACGGCATCAGTAAGTGGTAGTGAAAACCGAGGTGTTGATTCTGAATGGTGGATTTCTTTTTGGGAAAAAAATGCTTCCGCTCCTGGTATTATTTCTGCCTTTTTTATTAAATTGTGTATGATTTATCAATGTAGAGCTGATTATATATAAGTTTGTAACTGAAATTAGATCATTACTAGTCTTAGAAATTTCATTTCTATGCTAATTGAACTTTTGATGCATTCAATTACTTCAATTTTAAGCGTTAGGGTTTGTCTGCCTAATTTATGAAAATAGGGGGTTTGATATATGGTAATTTCTATCTCTATTCGATATCTACGGAAGTGATAATGTGATTAAGACTTGGTGTTGTATAAATGAATTTATTTCATGTGCATTGTAATTTGATTATGTATTGGACTTACAGCCCAAAGTTAAATTGGTTACCAAAAAGGTAAAACATAAATTGAACCAAAGTTGGTTACCTTTTTATGCAATTAGCCTTTTACACGAATATAACCGAACTTTAAGCTTCGTATGCAAGTTGTGTTTAAAGTTACATTGGTGCAACAATTTATGCTTACTAAGCAGATTTATATTTGTAGAAAACAAACTGAAGTTGGTTACTTTTGTATGCAATTTGACATTTATGTAGATACATAATCGACCTTTAACTTTAGTTTAACTCAAATTTTGATTATAGGTGTGCCCATAGATGAAGAAGAAGGATTCAAGTACTTTTTCCGGGTCTCAAAGAAGACGTTTGAGTACATATGTTCTATTGTAAGAGAGGATCTCATTTCACGTCCTCCTTCGGGACTTATTAACATCGAGGGACGACTTCTTAGTGTCGAGAAACAAGTTGCAATTGCTTTAAGAAGATTAGCATCTGGCGAATCACAAGTTTTAGTAGGATCTTCATTTGGAGTTGGGCAATCAACGGTTTCTCAAGTCACTTGGCGGTTTATAGAAGCCATGGAAGAGCGTGGTAGACACCATCTCAAATGGCCCGATCATGATAACTTACAGAAAATAAAATCAAATTTCGAATCTTTATTTAAGTTACCTAATTGTTGTGGAGCCATTGATGCGACCCACATAGTTATGACCCTACCCGCAGTGCAAACTTCAGACGATTGGTGCGATCAAGTTAAAAATTATAGTATGTTAGTACAAGGTATCGTTGATGATAAATCTAGGTTTCTTGATATTGTAACAGGTTGGCCCGGTGGGTTGACTATCCCAAAACTTCTAAAATTTTCGGGCTTTTACAAACTTTGTGAAGATGGTGAGCGTTTAGATGGAAACCCGAAAGCGTTTTCGGGTGAATCGGAGATTAGAGAATATATAGTGGGTGGGGTTAACTATCCGCTTTTACCATGGTTGATAACGCCGTACAATGAAAGTGATGAGGTGGCGGGTTTTAATAAGGTTCATGAAGGTGCAAGATCGCTTGCGGTGAAAGCTTTTTCGCAAGTTAAAGGAAGATGGAGGATTCTTAATAAGGTTATGTGGAGACCCGATAAAAAGAAACTTCCTAGCATTATTGTGGTATGTTGTTTGCTTCATAATATAATAATTGATTGTGGTGATGTTATAAATTCGGATGATTGTTTGTTAAGCCATCATGATTCGGGGTATGTTGAGCAACGGTGTAACCATGTTGATCCTATAGGGAGAAAGATGAGAGAAAACTTGGTTTCACACTTGGAGCACTCTAAGTGAAAAGAGTGATTGTGCATTGTATGTGGTACAAAGTAATGCAGTAGTTTCGTTCTTGATAATTTTTTATTTTTTTGAAAAGCTTGGTCTTGATAATTTAATGTGATTGTGCATTGTGTGTGTGGATCCATGGAAAACTAAGGACAGGAGAGAAAGAACTCACATGCACCTAGCTTATGCACGTGTGATCATATCACATATTGAACTTATTGATAATCGATTGTTTGCTTTTTAAAAAAATAGGCTTGCAAAATATTCCAAATAGACTCGGTACAAATTGAGTTGAGCACGTGTATTAAAATATTCGGCTCCAAACCTCGCGAGCTTTGTTAAGCTTGTGATCTTTTTATCTTTTTACCCTTATTACTATTACTATGTTTATTTACCACCTTAAAAGTGCACTTTATAATAAAATTCGAGTCGGGTAGAACAAGTATATATTCAGTCCGTTACTATTACATTAATTTACATTAAATATTATATTATTTTATTATTAATAATAATTTTGGTTACGTTAATAGCCGAGCTCGAGCTTAAAATTACAAGCTAAATCGATCTCGACTCGAATTTTTACCTCTCCAAACATCGTAAAGAGCTTGATTTATCATATTGCGTGCGTCAAAAACTATACAAGCATATGCAAAGATGTAAAAGATACAATCAATGAAAAAAAGACGCAAATACATGTGCCCGAAGATATTACAGTTCATCATTAAGATTATTATTATAAGGTAGCAAGCAGTATGCACAAATATATATATACACATAGTGACGAAAATGAAAAAATAAAAGTGAATGTGGAGAGCTGGTGTGTGTGTTTTGTTAACTTTGCATCGAGCAACTTTCCCCATCATCAATTTTTGATTGAACCGCGGCGGAGGGTTGAAGAAAACGTAGTTTGATACAGTCGAAAATCTACTTTACATGCATCATTATGATAAATAAAGTTGGCTTCATGCAAAACGCCATGCTTTAAGCGGTAAATAAACAACTGTGTAGGGCAACCGCCTGTTATTAATAAGTCCCCTGCATCCTTGTTCCAATATCCTATAACCTTTATATACGAATTAAGAGGAAGAGGCGGTTTTTTGTCAAACCGACAATGGATGACCCAACATTTTGTTTTAGGATTCAGTAACCACACCTCTATGTATCGTTGGTGGAAAGTGACTCCGTTATACACAAATCCAACTTGACCATCTAGATCAACCAAATGCTCCCCCCTACCACCCATATAATTATGTTTATTAGGCGGATCTATCAACCCAAATTCCTCTTTATTCATGTCAAAACAAATTATTTTCCTTACTACACCAAACGGCCAGTATTTAAGATTATAACTAACCAACCAGTGCAAACATCCATTAGCAAATACACCTTCACCACTTATGGGATAAGGTGGAACTTGGGGTATCTCCCGCCATGATGATGATGATGAGTCATCCGTGCCACCCAATACATGTACCATGGTACATAAATCCTCCTTCACCACATCATCATCATCATCATCATCATGCGACCTAATCTTCTTTTGATTTCGAAGCACAACACAGACCATTTTGTAAGTATTGGTAGAATCATCAAAACCAAGCCCACATGCCTCGCGTTCGTAAGCCACTGATGTACATGACCAAATTTTAATTGGTGGCAGCTTATAACATTCTTTCCTTAAAGGATTGATCACAAGTAAAACAGTGGTGCCATCATTGTTGTTGTTGTTGTGAGGGTCTTGTGATGAAATCATCAGACCCTTGCACGAACCTAAAATTATATCTTCTAGAACAAATCTAGGACCCCAATGTTTAGAGCGAAACTCCATATATGGTTGATTCTTTTTTGTGATCACCACTTCTTCATGATTACGTGCACAAGATTCTTCTTCTTTAGTAGTCAACATAGTGAGTGATGCAGATGCATGCCAAGGTTTTACACGTACATCAACAATTTTTAACTGAACCATGATGAGCATCGTGGGATCATCTTTCATAGTAGCTCGTTTGGCATTATGCATGATTTCAAGGTACGGATCGTTAATATACTTGCACCATACCTTGCTTACACATTGAAAACGAGCCAAAGATTTTAGAGGCATTCTAGACAAGATGTTGTATATGGTGTCAACCGGCAACAAATAATCATCACCCATAATAATTTTATTATTTTTCGATACATCACAGGTTGACTTTTTTTGTCTTTTATGATGATGATAGATAGAAACCCCCCCTGCAATGCAATACGCCAAAATCTATGATTGAATTTTAATTCTTAACCAAAAAAAGCTTCACGAATCTATTGAATTGAATACAAGGGTGGTGAATGGCTTAAGATGCATTACACACATCACATCAGAGTCTAAAAACAAACAATATTTAAAATAATTTAATTTACTAGATCATCTTATTTACTTTTGGCAGAGTATTGGGTCGGAGTCGGGGCCATGAGTTCCTTGCAAGAGGTCTCATGTCTAGGGAGAATATTTAGTGGTGGCCAGAGATGGATTCGAAACAACCAAGAAGTAATCATGCTGGGCTGCGTACATTAGAGTATGGAGTCGGATTACTCGCCCTCCCGGGTAACCCTAGCCCGAATAGGAAAACCTTATACCTTTATCTTATTTACTTTTAGCGTCTTAATTAATAATTTACAAGTGAAACGGATTAAAAGGGTACTGAATTATTTTGTTATGATCAGTTAGTTCTTTGCTGATTGAAATTCAAAAATTTGCTTCTGATTAAAAGGGTATATATATTTCTTTCTTATTTACCTGAAGTTTCTATCCTTTTCAGGGAGTCGTTGCAACGACGGAGGACCAAGGAGGGGGCAGGTACGATGGGGCTTGCTTGTTCCATGTCTCTGCAATTTGCATAAACCAGATAATCAATCAATCAATCAAACATACATATATAAAAGAAGAAACTGTTGAATAAATTCGGTTTAGAAAGACCGATTCTTTAGAGGACCTTTTAGTTGTTTTTTCTGAATTTTTGATTTAGTCCTCCTTTTTTATTAGCCATGATCCGATTGTGTAGGGAATGGCACACGTTCTTTATTATTTTCTGTTATGATGTACCAGCTATATTTATAGCAGCTCTTGATATCCATTATTAATAAAAGCGCCAAGTCTTTGGCTAAACTGTGTTATCTGTTACTAGCAAACTTTTAACATTTGGCATCAGAGCCTTCAATCAAAAATATTTGTGTGTTACAACAGTAAGCAACGATGGGAGAAGAGAAGTCATCATACATTCAAATTTTTCTCACTTTGATGGTCATTACGACCATTGGGGAGTGAGTTGATGGAGAATTTGATCAGAGCAAAGGGACTTTGGTACATCGTTGAGAAAGGAGTAGAAGAACCAAAAGCAGGTGCCGTTTTAATTCGTATCGAGGAAGGGGACGAGATCGTGGCAGATCCAATTTCATTAAATCCACTATCGAATGTTATTACAAGTGCCATACACTTTGGGACACTTTCAATACGAGTGTCCCAAATGGAACAATGAGGCGAACTATGTTGAAGAAGAAGAAGAAGAAGAAGAAGAGCATATGTTGTTAATGACTTATGAAAAGGTTCAAAGCTATCATCCCAAACGTGACGTGTGGTTTCTAGACTCGGGCTGCTCCAAGCATATGTGCGGTGTAACTATAATAATACTTTCATTAACATTGATGACACTTTTTTAAGCATACTGTTTGTCTTGGCAACGATTCAAAGTTGAAGGTAGATGGAAAGGGGGTCTGTCAAGCTAACCATTAATGGGTGGGAATTATGTGATTGGTGATGTTTACTATGTACCTGAGAATTGTACAACAATTTATTTAAGTGTTGGACAAGTGCAAGAGGAGAAGGGGCTGGCAATACTCTTCAAGAATGATACATGTTCCATCTACCATCATCCCCAACGTGGAAGAATTGTGAGTGTACCCCTATGTCTTCAAATCGTATGTATAAAGCTGTCAGTCGAGTCAAGTAGTAGTACAAGTAGTGATCAGAAGTGCCTGAATGCAAGAGCAGTAGCAGTGACATATCTAAACTACTCTGGCATCATAGATATGGTCGGTCACTTAAGTTATAAGGAGGGGATGACTACATATTGTTTCAAAAGCAGATGGTGCGTGCATGGTTTACCTAATGTGGTGAAGGAGACAGTCAATTGTGAGTCGTGTATGAAAGGCAAACAGCATACAAGTCCAATTTCAAAGGCAAGTAAGTGGAGAGCAAGTGTAAGATTGGAGCACCTGGACGCGGATCTATGTGGGTCCGATAACTCCCATCTTCAAACGGCGATAGGAGGGGTACGTGTTTTGTATAATTGATGATGATTTTTCAAGGAAGAGTTGGGGTTTGTTTACTCAAGGAAAAGTCAGAAGCCTTCGTTACCTCTAAAAAATATGTTTAAGATACAAGTTGAGAATGAGACAGGCTTGACTATAAAATGCTTCTTAAGGACAGATAGAGGGGGTGGTGAATTCAACTCGACCGAGTTCAATGATTTCTGTAAGGAACATGGGGATTAAAAGGCAACTTACCACGGCATATACGCCACAACAAAACGGAGTAGCAGAGACCGAACTATTATGAACCTTGTTCAATCTGTTTTAAATGAGAAGAAAGCCCCTCGTGTTTTCTGGCCAGAAGCAGTCAATTGGGTAAATTATGTTCGTAATCGTTCTCCTACCATTGCTGTTAAATAAAAATGTTACTCCGGAAGAAGCATGTGGGGTGGTGGTGGTGGTGGGGGGGGGGGGGGGGGGGGGGGGTACATGTGCCAGATGCAAGACGAAACAAAGTTGAGAATAAAAAGCGTTCGCTGCACTCTTCTTGGTATTAGTGACGCATCTAATAAGGGTTACCGAATGTTTGATCCAGTAACAAAGAAGATTTTGGTCAGTCGAGATGTCGTCTTTGATGAAGATTTGGCATGGAATTGGGATGAGAATGATGTTTCTTTCCAAAGGTGTTGAACTGGATTGGGGGGTGAAACTACTAGTACGGAACACAATGGTTATTATCGATGATGAAGACGAAGTCATAGAAGCAGAATCTGTAGAGCAGCATCATCCGGTAATTGTTGAAGATAATGCTCAACAAGGGCTGATGTAACAGCAAGGGAGGGACGGAAACAACCACCGATTTGGTCATATGACTATGTATGTGAGTGGAGATGGTTTATCAGATGAAGAAGATACAGCAAATATGGCATTAATGATTACATCTGATCCACTAAATTATGAAGAAGCTGCTCTCAGCACTCACAACACTAGAGGATGGCCATGCATGAATGATGAAATTGAGGCATTTGAACGAAACGACACATGGGTACTTGTTGATTTACCTGTTGGGTGCAAAGAAGATTGGAGTCAAATGGGTTTACAAAACTAAACTCAGCGAAACAGACAAAATTGACAAGTATAAGGCTCTCGTCTAGTTGTGAAAAGGATATTCACAAGAGCATGGGGGGTCGATTACACCAAAGTTTTCGCTCCGGTTGCACGACTGGATACTGTTCGATTAATTATATATCTCTCGCTGCCTCAAATGGATGGAAAATACACACCAGTTGGATGTGAAATCAGCTTTCTTGTATGTGGAGCAGCAACCGAGAGGTTATGAGCAGAAGGGTGGTGTGAACACAAGGTGTATAAGTTAAGGAAAGCGTTGTATGGATTGAAACAAGCGCCCCGGGCTTGGTTTAGTCGAATCTCGAGTCTTTTTTTTTTTTTTTTTTTTTTTTTTTTTTTTTTTTTTTTTATCAAAGAAGGTTTTGAGGCGAGCCCGAGTGAGCAAACACTTTTTCGTTAAAAAGGGAGGGAGGTAATTTTATCATTGTTAGCGTATATGTGGAGGATTTATTGTTTACACAAGTGACAGTGATTCAATGCTTACTAAGTTTAAGAGTTCAATGAAGCCCGAATTTGATATGACCGATTTGGGTCAGATGAAATTTTTTCTTAGGCATTGAAGTTTCACAACGTAAAGATGGCATCTTCATATGCCAAAGAAAATATGCAAATGAGGTTTTGAAACGTTTTAAAATGGGTGAATACAATGGTACATGGAGTCCTATGGCAAGGTTGATAAAGGCGAAACTGGAGTCAAGGTGGATCCTACGCTGTTTAAGCAAATCGTTGGTAGCCTAATGTATCTATCCGCTACACGACCTGATATTGTGTTTGGAGTTAGCTTGGTTAGCAGATACATGTCGAGTCCTACGCAGCTGCATATGTCAATACTCAAGCGAATAATCAGGTACATTAAGGCTACAATTGATTATGGGATTTTCTATGAGAAGGGGTGCAGTGGCAACTTGATTTGTTACACAGATAGCGCGACTACGCAGGTGGATAGCAGGAGTACCTCAGGGTATGTTTTTATGATGGCAGGTGGTGCAATAGCGTGGTCCTCTAAAAAACAACCCATTGTGTTACCTTATCTACTACAGAGGCTGAATTTGTAGCTGCTGTGGGATGTGCCTGTCAGGCTGTGTGGTTGAAGAAAGTGATGGCTGAAATCGGTCAAGATCATGAAGAAGGTGTTGTGTTGATCATGTGTGACAATACCTCAACAATTAAGCTTTCGAAAAATTCAGTTTTCCATGGTCGTACAAAACATATTCGGGTCAGATATCATTTTCTTAGGGAGCTCACCAAACAAGAAATTGTTCGATTAATATATTGTGGAACTCAAGATCAGTTAGCTGATGTGATGACAAAGGCATTGAAGTTAGAAAGTTTTAAAAAACTTCGATGTGGCATGGGCATGAGAGCTGCATCAGATTTGAACTAATTGTCGGTTTAGGGCAATGAGTTCAAGGGAGAGGGACTGTTGAATATATTCGGTTTAGAAAGCTAAACCGATTTTTTCTTTAAGTC
Source organism: Rutidosis leptorrhynchoides (assembly GCF_046630445.1). Classification (NCBI taxonomy): domain Eukaryota; kingdom Viridiplantae; phylum Streptophyta; class Magnoliopsida; order Asterales; family Asteraceae; genus Rutidosis; species Rutidosis leptorrhynchoides. Next base: position 666,817,595 of record NC_092335.1, read on the forward strand.
TTTGGCTAAATTGTTATCTGTTACTAGCAAACTTTTACAAACAAGTTTATCAACAACAACAAACCAATTACTAAAACCAATTAGAGTGACTGATGTTTCACAAACACACAATCATCAAATCAAATAATCATAAAATTCGAATCCACAATTAAAGAAAAAATCACCAATCAAATCGTTAAAACATAAAAATTAGAATCACCACGTACGTACTGCTATTAATTAATTAAAAAAAAAAAAACGTACCTGTAATACGAAGAGATAGACTACGGTACTGCTCAGCGGTTTATGTTTAATAGTTGGAAAAGGGGGTTAGGTTGCCCTATTGAATTAGACCGACCAAGGTTGCAGTTTCCATATTAGTTTTGGGTGGGTCAACTTAAAAGGCTACAGTTTTGTTAGGTTATCACTCAAATGGACTGGGCTGCTTTTTTAAATAGTGATTTAAGCCTACTAGCATTAAAAACTTGGACTGGACTAATAAGTTGTGAATGTTGAGTTTCAAGGGTAAACATAACCAACCAAAGAATACAACCAACCCAGTAGACCAACGAACACATACCAAAAAATTAGTTCAAATCTAATGCCAAAGAATACAACCAACCCACTTTACTATTTATTATTCGTTACAAATGTAAACAAACAAATACCAAAAAATACCTTTCATCTCATAGATTTTCATAGATTCCATATGCAACTCTACAAATGCAATTAAAAAAAAAGAGTCAAAATCATCATAAAATACACACCAAGAAATATCAAACTCCATCGATTAAGTTTAGAACCACACCGTGTTAAAGATGATCATGATGAACTTGCTAAAATTTAAGTTGTACATGTGTGTTATGATATCTTTCAGTAATGGGATTACCTGGACATGAAGAATCGATTAAAAAAAGTTTGACATAAACATGGAAAAGTAACAACAAAAGTTTACACCCTATTTTTTTCTTTCTAATTGGTGATTCTAATTGTTATGTTTTAATGATTTGATTGGTTTTTTATTTATTTTTTATTGTGGAATAGATTTTTATAATTGGTTGGTTGGTTGTTGATCAACTTGTTACTATTTAATTGATTGACCTCCTTTGTGATCATCTGGTTTATGACTTGCACATACATGGAACAAGCAAGCCCCATTGTACGTGACGCTTCGATAGTCCTTCTTCATTTTAACACCTCTCTAAAAAAACAGAAACTTCAGGTAATAAGAAATATATACCCTTTTAATCAGAAGCAAGTTTTTGAATTTCAATCAGCAACCTCTAAAAACTAACTACTCATAACAAAATAATACAATACAGTTTTAATCAGCAACCTCTAAAAACTAACTAATCATAACAGAATAATACAATACCTTTTTTAATCTGTTAGTTTGACATGTAAATAAAGACGATAAAAGTAAATAAGATGATCTAGTAGATTACACACATATCATATTCAAATTAATTAAATAATTAAATGATCTAGTAAAACCGAAACTAACTCACTCTGGGTTAAGTCATTCGTAGCATTTATGGTTTTAATGGCGACTTGAGGTCGGGAGGTGACTTAAGTTACCAATCTACCTTGGGTACGTGGTATAATATTATTGGTGCAAAAAATACGATCGATGACATGGGTATAGAGTTCAAGAATTCTTTCACTAAGCAAATTGGAAATGAGTCGGATACATCCTTTTTGAATAAAGTATGGGTGGGAAACAGTTTTCTCAAAGATGCATATCCACGCTTATTTCGGTTAGAAACACAGAAAGAAGCTTCGGTCAGCATGCAGTTACAAACAAGCGGGGTGTTTAACTGGGCCTGGGCCCGTCAACCTATGGGTAGCGGTCTAGGTGAACTTGACGCCTTGAAGATGCAGCTCGCGGAGGTTCAAATCAGTGAGGAAAAAGACAAGTGGGAATGGGCCCTCGATGGAGGAAAAGCATTCACGGTTAAGAGATTAGCGGGTATATGTGATGATTCTATTCTTGCTCCGGAAAGTAATCTCATAAGTACTTTACGGAACAATTTAGTACCAAAAAAGATCGAGATTTTCATGTGGCGGCTAATGAATAAAAGACTATCAATAAGGTTTGAATTGGATAAAAGGGGTATCGACCTTCATAGTGTTAGATGTGCACTTTGTGATAATGATATAGAAACGACAGATCATACTATTTTATTTTGTTCGTTCGCACGTGATATTTGGTCCCGGGTGTCTCAATGGTGGGGGTTGGGTGTGTTCTCAAATCTAAGCTTCATCGAAATCCTCAAAGGAAATTTCGGGGTCTCGATGTCGACATTTTAAAAGAAAATTTGGCAAACCGTCGAGTGGATTAGCGCGTACTACATATGGAGGAATCGAAACGACAAAACATTTCGTGGAACGTCGTGGTGTGCTCCGGTTACTCTTAACAAAATTCAATTTAAGTCATTCGAATGGATTTCGCTTAGAGCTAAGTGTAAGACCCGAAATCTTTGACGTACATATCGTGTAAATAATGTACATAACATATATATATGTCGCATATAAGTTGTGCATATTGTATATAAAAGTGTATACGTGGGGTACGACGTAGCAACAAGTGCTCGTTTGTCGTTGCTACAAAACTGGATGAATCACGCCCTAGGTCGCGGCGCGAGGGGTGGGACCCGCGGCGCGGGTTTACTCTAAAATGTGGGTCAGTATGCGAGTAATTTGGAACAAAAGTTGTCGATGAAAAGCGCTATCCTTTGCGACGCAGGAGGTAGAGGTCGCGACGCGGCTATGTGTGTACCTGGACGAACTTTTAGAACTTTTAATGATTTTAAATGAGGGGTAAAAGGGTCTTTTTGCATAGTGGACGGTTTTGAGCTATAAAACTGATGGGAACCTTATCCATTATCATCATTTCATTCTTTTGTTCTTCACACGCAACATTTCCAAACCCTAGAGTGAGAAAGGGTGTTTTAGAGTGAGAAAGCTCCATTTGGAGAAGAAGAAGGTGGAATCGATCGAAGTCACAAGTGCTAATGTTGTCCCTATCGTTCACGGCTACATTTTGGTTGTAATGGTAAGCCTTGAATCCGAATTTCATTGTGTATGATTCTCGTTCATGTTTAGGGTTTGTGACTAGTTAGTGTTATAAACCCCACTTATTGCAAGATTTGGAGGTTTTGAGTGTTGTTGGTATGTTTAGACCTAATTATCGTGGGTTTAGGGTTAGATGATGATTTTGGGGTAATTGTCATGGTTTGGGGGTTTAATCACTAAATTGTAAGTGTGTTAGTGATTTGGAAATTCATAAGAACTTGTGTGCTAGTCAAAATGGGTATTGACTTTTAATTGTGTCAAATTATGTTTTGGGTTAAGATTTGACGAATCAAGTGTATAAGTGTTTGATTCAAGTGTTAAAAAGTGTTTTTGGGAACTTAATCACCAGTTGTTAAGTGATTAATAATGTTGTTATGACTTATGTCAAAATGGGTGAATTTAAATGGGTCAAAATTGACAATGACACGAGTTTGGGTCAAATGAATGTTTGAACACTAGTGTAAGTGTTAAATGACGTTTTTGAGTGTAATAAATCGCTGGAAGTGATTTCGGGTTAAAATTGGTATTTTAGAAATAAGTTTGGTCAACCACGAACGGGTTTTTGTGCAAAATTCGTGCAAGTGTGTGTTTAAGGGCTAAAGATGGTGTAATTAGATATTTCGGGAACGCAAGAACTAGCCTTGGTAATTTTGGACCTTCGGGTAACATTAAAAGTGCAAAAAGATGTATTTTGCACTTTATGTCTATTTGGGCGGGTCGTGAGTCCTAGTGGTTTAGACACTGATGATTGTTATAATGTAATAGGTTGATTACATTCTCGGCCGAAGATTGCTTACTTGAAATCACCCTATCGGCGGAAAGAAGTGAGTGGAATAATTATACGTGTATGTATATAATTTATTTGCTTGTGTGTGTGGATGCAATGTGGGTTTAAATTTCGGGCGTTTGATACCACATTGTACTTGACATGAGATGAGGGTTTAAAGTTCGGGCGTTCGATACCTCATTGTCAGTTGCGTGGGATATGGGTTTTAAGTTCGGGCGTTCGATACCATATCATCATGTGTGTTGAGCGTGAAATGTGGGTTTTAAGTTCGAGCGATCGATACCACATTGAGCGTGACGGGTGGTCATAAGTTCGGGCGTTTGATACCGCTCAAGGGGTTAGCGATGCATACTAACGGCTTATGTGTGCCAACGATTCATTCGCGAGAATCGTTCCCTTTGGATTTTGGTTAACCATGGTTTGTGTGTTTTAATTAGCTATTTAATATTCGAGATTATTTAGCTAACGATGTTGTGTGTTTTGGTTTATGTGAAAGCATAATTATTATCATTGCAAATATATGCTATTAGTGATGCTAGCTTGTGCAAATTGTGATTATTTAGCATTATACATTGTGATTGTACGATATTCGAATTTCTAGCTCTTTCGAGGTATTTGTGTATGTATATGCAAGTAGGTAAGTTATATATGTAGGCGTATAACTATTGCATTCACTAAGCGTAAGCTTAACCCTCTCGTTGTTTACCTTTTTACATGTACTTGTGTTATTGAAGCTTGCTAGATGTTAGACTAGAGGCTTAGGAGCGTTTGGGCTCGACGGGGTAGCTTTTGGATGTTGGACACAGATTGTGAATTGGTAGATCCCCCCCCCCATTATGCTCTTAGTATCGGGTTAGGTTATTGTGCTTTAACCCGTAATATGTCTAAATGAGTCAAACTTTATATTCGAGATTTATTCTCGTAGTAGTGTATTGTGTCATTTGAATACCAAGGGTCGTATTATAAAGTTAAATGTGTTGTTATGATAATATGTATTCGGTTAAAACTGTTTTGGAATGGTTGTATATTTTGGTTGTTAAAATGGGACCTAACTAATAAAAAAATTGTGCTTCGTTTTTGGTTAATCGGATTTGGGGTCGTTACACTAAGGGGGAAAAATTTCGATTGGCTTACTTGGTTTAGTAGCGCGCATATTTATCTTTCGTGTTAGTATAGCTTGTTAGCGGTTGCTTGCTTTGCAACCTTAAACTTCGAATTACAAGATCATTATATGTATGTACTAAAGCCTTGTATATTGTGAGCTTTTGTGATTAATATAAAATTATCTTGCTTTTCAAAAAAAATAAAAAAATAAACAAGGTATGATGCAGTTATATTAACGATCAATATCTTGAAATTATGCATAATGCCAAACAAGCTATAAAAGATGATCCCGCAATGCTCATCACGGTTGAGTTCAAATTTGTTGTTGCTCATCATTATGGTGGGAGATACCTCAATATATGTTTCTTGTTTGATTATTTGTTCTTTAACCTGTTAAGAGATAATAAGTTGTTTTAGGCTATACTTTATCACTGATGAGTCAGTTTTGAAAGGTAATTAAAGAATGCTAAGAAGTGGGTTGATAGGAAAGTTACCCGAAATGTTTTCAAAATGAAAGCAAGCTATTTAATTGTTTTTATTTTAATTGGTAAATTATCGTTATAAGCAATAAGCAGTGTTATATGAATTCATTTATAACATCAAATATCCATGAACTTCTAGAAAACATAAGACATGAAAGTATTAATGGGAAGTTAGAAAAAAACGTGATTTGCTTTTGGACTGTTAGTCGGCTTGAGTTAGCCATTTTGCCAGTTTCCATATTAATGGGTAGAGTGCCCACATAGATTTCATATTATGCAAATGATGCAATTGTTAATCGCAAAAGGTACTCAAAGTTGTGTGTCAATGTGGAACATATTTTGTCACATGTCAAATGGGTGTAATGTAAGACCCGAATATTTATCTTGCTTGTTTGTGTATTAAGACGTTCGAGATTGGGTTTCGCGGATTATTTATATAAAGTTTAAAATGAAAAAGAATCTGTTTCAGAGAGGTCGCGCGCCGCGCGGGGTAGGGGCGCGCCGCGCCGTTTGCTGCTGACAGAATCCCTTGTTTTTAATTGGTTTAAATGAAGGGCAAATGGGTAATTTCACTTGAGGCCGGATTTGTGAGGCATATGAGCTGGTTTGGATCAGTTTTGGATCACTTTCACATCCACTCATCATCTTCATCCATTTTTAGAGAGAGAGTAAGAGTTTAGAGAGAGATTGGAGGTTTTGGTGAGGAAGAAGCTCGAATCGTTCAAAGTCTCGGGTTTTAAAGTTGTTCCTTTCGTTCTCGGCTACACGGTGATAGTATTGGTAAGCTCAAACTCCGAATTTCAATTATTTAATTTGATATTCAAGTTAGGGTTTTGAGTTAATTAGTTGTAAAACCCTTTTATGTGATGAAATGGGTTTAGTGAAGCTAGTAATCGGGTTTGTTGTTAATTGTTGGTGGATTTTGGGTTTGGTGAACTAATTGGCCATGTTTAGAACTTTAATTTGAGTTTAATCACTTAAGTTAGTGATTATGGAAGTGTTGAAACCCATTTAGGGTAATTTGGTTGACTAGTTGTGACTTTGGGTCAAATTAGGGTTTGGTGGTGATTATGACCCATTTGGCGATTTAATGAGGTTTGTAAACTTAAAATGGATTAAGTTGAATTATTAAACCGAGTTAAATGTGTTTCGGTGTCAAAATTGGTAAAGAATGAGATTTTGACCTTTATGGGTCAAAATTAGGGTTTAAGTGTCAAAATGGGTATGACACGTGTTTAACACTTGAGTTCGGGTTTAATTGGCATATTAGGACCATTCTCACTTGTGTTAGTAGTTATTGGTTGACTTAGGGCGCGGTTTGTACTTGGAAGTGCAATTGGGTCGAAATTGCACTAAGGGTCGAATTGGGTGGTTTGTAAATCCATCCTAATTGTGTTGTGATATTTGTGATAATGGATTAGGTATTTTCCATTGGCGACTTGCGGATTACTTGGAAGCTTTCTTCAAGACTTCAAGGTGAGTGATATTATCCTATGTACATATGTATGTGTAGGATGGGTGCGGGTCGGGTGAAGTGAATCTCGGCTATAGAGCTCACTTCACATGTAGGTGGACTTGATGGACTTTTGTATAAGTCCAATTGGCACGGTTGTGCGTTTTGGTTGACCATCTTTGGCGAAGTACACGTTCGTGTGTACATTATCACACGTGATTGTGATTTGGATGTTGTGGCCCCGATGTGGTGGATTTTATAATCCCGTGACCGTGGGTTTGAGTTGGAGAAGTGAATCGCGTGTGGTTTCGGATTCACGATGACGCGTGTGGTTTCGGTCATCTTATCAAATGAATCTCGTGTAGTTCGGATTCATGGTGACTCGTGTAGTTCGGTCATCTTATTGAGGTAGTAATCTCGTGTGGTTTCGGATTACTAAGGCTCGTGTAGTTCTGCCAACCTCGATGTTGTGAAGATAGTAATCTCGTGTGGTTTCGGATTACTAAGGCTCGTGTAGTTCGGCCAATCTTCATTGTGGTATCTTTGGGTTCTCGGTAATGGGTTAAGGTGTTAACCTTGTTCGTTTATATTATTATTATATTAATGTGTAGTTGTGTTGTAGCTAACCCTCCGGGTGTAGCCATTTGGCGTTGTTTCACTTGGCCGTTAGTGGACTTATAATTCGTTGTTGTATCTTTAGCTTGATGCTTAGAGATTGTACGGTATGCTTAGTGTAGTTGCTTTATACTTGGATGCTACGGTATGCGGTATTTGTTTGTGTGGCGTATTCATTTTATACATATATATGTATGTAGTATATTATCATTCACTAAGCATTAGCTTACCCTCTCGTTGTTGACTCTTTTTATAGATTGCATGCGGACGGTGGCTCGAGTAAGCGCGAGGACTAGAAGGCTTGCATAGTTGCTTTAGTGACTTGCTCTTGGATTGTTTAGGATTGGGTAGTGTATTCCCGATCGCCATGCTCGGCTTTGTTTTGTATTAAAATCTTAAAGTCAAAAATTGTATTTTGGTACTTAAGGTGGTAATATGGGTCGATGTGGGACCCACTCCGTAAGCTTAATTTTTATTAGTTAAACGTGCTAGTTTTATATATATGAATTTATGGTTAAAAGCGTTTTGGCTAAAAATGTCGGGAACTAGTCAAACATTTTCGTTAAATTGACTTCCGGGGACAGCGGGCTGTCCAGGTGGTTTGGCGCGCCGCGCGAATGAACTGATCAGCAAATTTTTTTTTATGTTGTGAAAATTAACGGGGTTTTGTCGTGGTTTGGTTTGGGTTGTTACAAGTGGTATCAGAGCATGGTCTAAGGGATTTAGGTGACTTGAGATAGGTGCCTAGACTTAGACTTTTGTGTGTGCTTATTTGTTGCGGGACTTGTAGGATTACGGGTCAGGAATGGGTTAGTTAGTGCCTTGTTATAGGTTGACTAACGTTTATATTAGTAATGCGGATATTATTAATATATTATTTGTGTTGTGGTGTAATTCTCGCGTGTGCTTCTATCGCGTAGAATTTTGTTTGTGTGTGTTTATAACATCGAGCGAGGCGGTCGTTGTACTAACGAGTCGATGCGGCGTGCGTGCGTAATAAGAACTTGCAGACCTTATTACGGGTGCAAATCGTGTCTAACAAGTGATGTACGACGAGTGTTTAGCAAGATGGGACGGAGTTGTGCGTGCGATTTTATACGTTCGTGATCTAATCGTTTTGCATTCCTTAGAATGGCGACGGGAAGTGGGATCGATACGAACGACGCGGAGTTTAACGCTAGAGTTGCGGCCGCCGTTGCGGAGCAAATGCGTGGGTTGGAAGAAAGAATGGAGAGGAAGTATTCCGAACTTCAAAGTAGTAGTGAAATGGAGCGTTATCTTAAAAGCTTCATGAGGACTAAACCCCCGATGTACGACGGAAAACCGGATCCTTTGGTGAGCACAACATGGATTTCGGATGTCGAAGGGTGTTTTCGTACTATTGATTGCCCTCCCGAGAGGAAGACGAGACTCGCTACGAGTTTGTTGCGGGGTAGGGCAAGGGATTGGTTGGATGGTAAGATTGATCTTGTCGGTGGTGAGACGTTTATGGCCTTATCATGGGACGAGTTTAAGGAAGAATTCTTTGAGGAGTTCCGGACTTCGGCCGATTTGTGGGAATTGCGTAATGAGTTGCGAAATTTGCGACAAGGATCTATGGATTTGAGTACTCTTAAGACGACCTTTATGGCGAAGGCTCGTTTTTGTCCGGAGTATTTGGGGAATGATCGTTTGTTAATGGGGGATTTCTATCGGACCTTGAATGATGACTTGAAGGGTAAGATTAGTCGGGGTCAAGCGAAATCGTTTTCGGAATTATTCGACTTGGCTAGAGGTTTCGAGTCGTATTCACGATCGAAGAGGGGTGAATCTTCAAGTGAGAGAAGAGTTGTTTCTTATGGTGCTCCGAGTAAGAGGACTAAGGGTCCGAGTGTGAGCACGGGTGGTACGCGAACGGGTATATCGGATTCTAGTGCGGCTAGATGTTACAATTGTGGCGTGAGGGGTCACAAGTCTTGGGAATGTTCGGTACCAAAGGGTGGTGGTATGGTGTGCTTCAATTGCCAAAAGGAAGGACATCGTAAGTCGGAATGTCCCAAGTTAGCGGGGACGGGTGCGGCGAGGAGACGTTAAGGTACGTTTCATTTTAATAATATGTCCTTTGATTATTTATTAAGTGCCGTTGGAGTTTGAATTGTATGCCTTTTGTTGTGCATGTTATGCTATGGGTGACGTTCCTAATGGAAGTACCCTAAGGTGATGTTTGATTGTCGGGCGAAGGGCGTAAGACTTGGTGCAACCAAGCATTCCTTAGTATTTGGGATATGTTTCTACCAAGCCATGGAAATGGTTTTGGTGTTCGATTGTCAAGCGCGTGTTCGCTTTGTGTTGAAGTGATGAACCATGAGGTTCGTCGGTTGGTTGGAACCCTTGAGATCGAGTGTTTTAAATCTCGATGTATGTTGGTATTGGAGTCTTTATGACGCGACATTAGGTGCCTCTTTTATACCTACTAGCGTGGTGTCGACTCCGATTGTGTTGTGGTTACATTGTACTTAGGGTACCGGGAGAAACCCTTAAGTACATGAGTGACTAGGTGGAATTTGACAAACTAAAGCAATTGGATGATTGCGAGGGTATGGGTTGTGAAATCGTGGTGCACTTTTCGTTCGAAGTGTCTGAGGATCGTTTGAAATCCTTCGTGTGCTCAAGGTTGGAGCAAGGTGTGGTGATGGGTCGTGTGTACCCAATCCTTGGTAAAGTCTACCTTTGGTAGCATTGTACGGTTCTACGAATTGTGATATAAGAACGTGGTTCCAAGTGGGGGAGTCGCACTCCCGCATGAGGAAGTTTTAGTGTGATATTTCGGATGATGCTTTTGGTAGATCCGGAAATTTTGTGGAGACCTAGTTTTGGTCGATTTGTGGTAGAGTACGATTTCGGATAAATTGTACTTATGGTTTGGATTGGAATTACCACCGAGGTGGTAATGTGGTAAAATCTCGTTGAGAGATAATGGACGTGTTTGGCGAGCAAGGTGAAATCCTTCGGTTAAGGGAGGTGTGTGTCGGATTCTCTTTTGGAGAATTATTGTTTGGTACCTATGTTTGATGTAGGTGGTTCTTGCTCGATTGTGGGGATGGTTAGTGATATCCGTTAGGATTCACTATAGTGTAGCAGAGCGCGATGTTGCACTACTCGTTGTTTGAGGCCGAAAGTGCGTATGTGATTGATGAAGCATGACTTTCGGAGTCCGCTGACTTCATCATGGGATTGACGATTAATGAAGCATGATCTTTAGGGTCCGCTGACTTCATTATGGTATGGTTGATTGATGGAGCATGATCTTTAGGGTCCGCTGACTTCATCATGGGAGTACGTGATTGGTGGAGCATGATCTTTAGGGTCCGCTGACTTCATCATGAGCGTGGTGTTGATATCGGTGAAGCATGATCTTCGGGTCCGCTGACTTCATCCGGTGTTGAGATTGGTGAAGCATGATCTTCGGGTCCGCTGACTTCATCATGGTTGTGAATCGCGTGTGGTTTCGGATTCACGATGACGCGTGTGGTTTCGGTCATCTTATCAAATGAATCTCGTGTGGTTCGGATTCATGGTGACTCGTGTAGTTCGGTCATCTTATTGAGGTAGTAATCTCGTGTGGTTTCGGATTACTAAGGCTCGTGTAGTTCGGCCAACCTCGATGTTGTGGAAGTGAATCTCGTGTAGTTCGGATTCACCAATGACTCGTGTGGTTTCGGTCATTGTATTGAGGAGTGAGTCTCGTGTAGTTCGGATTCACAAATGACTCGTGTAGTTCGGTCATTCCTCCGGGATAGTGACTCTCGTGTAGTTCGGATTCACTATGGCGCGTGTAGTTCGGCCATTCCCGATTGTTGTTGTGGTGAAGGTAGTGAGTCGCGTGTAGTTCGGATTCACTAAGGCGCGTGTGTTTTCGGCCAGCCTTCGTGTGTTGTGTGATCCATTGGTTGTTTTATACGCCGATGGTGGGGTCGTAAGGACCGTGTTGTTTGATCTATCGGTTGTTTGATACACCGATGGTGGGGTCGTGAGGGCCATGTTGTGTGATTAGTGATGCGATAGCCGTATTTCGCTCACGTGTTGGTTACGGGTATGACGATGGTTGATTTTGTACACCTTGGGATTAGCGTTGCCATAGTCGTTTGGACGCTATCAGTTTCTAACCGTTGGATTATTGATGTTACGGTAGTTGCGTATTAGTCGTACTGCGCACTACAATGGATGTTTAGTGATTGGTGTTATCCGTAAGGATTCGTTTTGTTCGGTCTTCATCGTTTCGGATTGTTGACCTTAGGTTGTGACTTGGCTGTTTTTAGCGTTGTACTCGGTAAGTGTGCGCTAAGGGATCGATATCTTGGTACGAGATTGGTTGAGTTTTCCCGATGTTGGGGAATGAGCATGGTTTTAGTGCTCGGATAGTGATTTGAATAAATCGCGGGTGACGATTTAGTTGTGGAAGGCGATTCGTTGGGAAGGAATTGCTTAGGAAAGTCGGATTGGGACTTATGTCGAGGACCGTAGGGTGAGGTCCACTTGGTTAAGTGATGAGGATCACGAGGACGTGATCGAGTTTAAGTGGGGGAGAGTTGTAAGACCCGAATATTTATCTTGCTTGTTTGTGTATTAAGACGTTCGAGATTGGGTTTCGCGGATTATTTATATAAAGTTTAAAATGAAAAAGAATCTGTTTCAGAGAGGTCGCGCGCCGCGCGGGGTAGGGGCGCGCCGCGCCGTTTGCTGCTGACAGAATCCCTTGTTTTTAATTGGTTTAAATGAAGGGCAAATGGGTAATTTCACTTGAGGCCGGATTTGTGAGGCATATGAGCTGGTTTGGATCAGTTTTGGATCACTTTCACATCCACTCATCATCTTCATCCATTTTTAGAGAGAGAGTAAGAGTTTAGAGAGAGATTGGAGGTTTTGGTGAGGAAGAAGCTCGAATCGTTCAAAGTCTCGGGTTTTAAAGTTGTTCCTTTCGTTCTCGGCTACACGGTGATAGTATTGGTAAGCTCAAACTCCGAATTTCAATTATTTAATTTGATATTCAAGTTAGGGTTTTGAGTTAATTAGTTGTAAAACCCTTTTATGTGATGAAATGGGTTTAGTGAAGCTAGTAATCGGGTTTGTTGTTAATTGTTGGTGGATTTTGGGTTTGGTGAACTAATTGGCCATGTTTAGAACTTTAATTTGAGTTTAATCACTTAAGTTAGTGATTATGGAAGTGTTGAAACCCATTTAGGGTAATTTGGTTGACTAGTTGTGACTTTGGGTCAAATTAGGGTTTGGTGGTGATTATGACCCATTTGGCGATTTAATGAGGTTTGTAAACTTAAAATGGATTAAGTTGAAGTATTAAACCGAGTTAAATGTGTTTCGGTGTCAAAATTGGTAAAGAATGAGATTTTGACCTTTATGGGTCAAAATTAGGGTTTAAGTGTCAAAATGGGTATGACACGTGTTTAACACTTGAGTTCGGGTTTAATTGGCATATTAGGACCATTCTCATTTGTGTTAGTAGTTATTGGTTGACTTAGGGCGCGGTTTGTACTTGGAAGTGCAATTGGGTCGAAATTGCACTAAGGGTCGAATTGGGTGGTTTGTAAATCCATCCTAATTGTGTTGTGATATTTGTGATAATGGATTAGGTATTTTCCATTGGCGAATTGCAGATTACTTGGAAGCTTTCTTCAAGACTTCAAGGTGAGTGATATTATCCTATGTACATATGTATGTGTAGGATGGGTGCGGGTCGGGTGAAGTGAATCTCGGCTATAGAGCTCACTTCACATGTAGGTGGACTTGATGGACTTTTGTATAAGTCCAATTGGCACGGTTGTGCGTTTTGGTTGACCATCTTTGGCGAAGTACACGTTCGTGTGTACATTATCACACGTGATTGTGATTTGGATGTTGTGGCCCCGATGTGGTGGATTTTATAATCCCGTGACCGTGGGTTTGAGTTGGAGAAGTGAATCGCGTGTGGTTTCGGATTCACGATGACGCGTGTGGTTTCGGTCATCTTATCAAATGAATCTCGTGTAGTTCGGATTCATGGTGACTCGTGTAGTTCGGTCATCTTATTGAGGTAGTAATCTCGTGTGGTTTCGGATTACTAAGGCTCGTGTAGTTCGGCCAACCTCGATGTTGTGAAGATAGTAATCTCGTGTGGTTTCGGATTACTAAGGCTCGTGTAGTTCGGCCAATCTTCATTGTGGTATCTTTGGGTTCTCGGTAATGGGTTAAGGTGTTAACCTTGTTCGTTTATATTATTATTATATTAATGTGTAGTTGTGTTGTAGCTAACCCTCCGGGTGTAGCCATTTGGCGTTGTTTCACTTGGCCGTTGGTGGACTTATAATTCGTTGTTGTATCTTTAGCTTGATGCTTAGAGATTGTACGGTATGCTTAGTGTAGTTGCTTTATACTTGGATGCTACGGTATGCGGTATTTGTTTGTGTGGCGTATTCATTTTATACATATATATGTATGTAGTATATTATCATTCACTAAGCATTAGCTTACCCTCTCGTTGTTGACTCTTTTTATAGATTGCATGCGGACGGTGGCTCGGGTAAGCGCGAGGACTAGAAGGCTTGCATAGTTGCTTTAGTGACTTGCTCTTGGATTGTTTAGGATTGGGTAGTGTATTCCCGATCGCCATGCTCGGCTTTGTTTTGTATTAAAATCTTAAAGTCGAAAATTGTATTTTGGTACTTAAGGTGGTAATATGGGTCGATGTGGGACCCACTCCGTAAGCTTAATTTTTATTAGTTAAACGTGCTAGTTTTATATATATGAATTTATGGTTAAAAGCGTTTTGGCTAAAAATGTCGGGAACTAGTCAAACATTTTCGTTAAATTGACTTCCGGGGACAGCGGGCTGTCCAGGTGGTTTGGCGCGCCGCGCACCCACCTGGCGCGCCGCGCGAATGAACTGATCAGCAAAAATTTTTTTATGTTGTGAAAATTAACGGGGTTTTGTCGTGGTTTGGTTTGGGTTGTTACATGTAAGCTCAAAGCCGTCCATTGTTTATTCTCATCTTCACTTATTATGCATTGGTTTGCTATCAGGAGAGTGACATACGGTCTCTCCTTCTGTTGCAGTTCGGTATACAGTGTCTAGCGAAGAATGCATAGGTTTGTTGTTATGCTTATAGTAATTATTTTGATTTTAAAGTATCCATCTATCGCATAAAGTTTCTTAGTTAAAACTATGTTAGAGGGCTATCTTTGAAAGATCTATAATGTTTTAGATCATGAATCATGTGGACAGAAGTGCCATGAGGTATTTTCAACTCTTATTTTTTTTATATATTTTTGCGGTTAATCATATTGTTGTAGTAATTCTGATTAATGGCTGGTGATCATAGTTACCTATTAAAATTTCAGGTATACAGTAACTTGCAGAAGCTCTTTGGAGTGAAGCATGAAAAGTCGATTCTGATATATCAACAGACGATTCTTCCGTTAAATATTCTTAACGTGTGCAATAAATTATATATTGGCTTTTGCTATGTTAGTCATGGATGATTTTTTTTTTTTACCTTTCACTGATAGGAGAAGTGGGGCCAATTTAATATGTAACGTTTATATGATCTGTCATGTTATGCGTAGATAGTGGATGCTACTGGTTTTTGTTGGGAAAATAAATCTAATTCACATCATCTGTTTCGGATCCATGGTATCCAGCTAGCTGAGATGCCATTTATTGGGACTTGTCATCGATACAGACGCCAAAGAAACTGTCTCATGCTATTATTGGCTATTGAATCGGTGAGTAGATTGCGTGCAGGTTCTTACCTTTTTTATTGATAGGGATAGCAATATTTGATCCACTGACTTATGAATGGGTTTTCTATAATTGGTCAAACTACTATTTAATTATTACATATAGGTTTAGTAGTCGTATTTGACATGCTACTTAATAATAAAAACTAAATATCATCTAAATTCTTTTTGGGTCAACCCAACATGACCATAACAAATTTTACATATTTGGACTTGTGAGTCGTGACTATATATGTCATCCGTTACATACCACAATTTATATTGATTTTTTCTCTTATGTAAATATAGCGCATGTGTGTCACTCTTTAATGATTGTCATCTGGTAATAAGTATTCGTAAGTTTGCTAAATTGGAGTACCATTTTGTTCAAGTATATGTGATTTCATCTTCTGAGTAGGTTTTAATTTGGATCTGCCTATTTGAGTTTCAAATTGCTATCTTCTGAATGTAGAAAGATAATATAAATATTTTATGATGTATATTCATGAGTTTGTACAAACAATGTGTAGCTATTGTGTTATTGTGCATATCTTCATTGAATACTTAATAATAAGAAGAAACTTGCCTTTTCTGAAAATATACAGAGCCAGACTTTAAGTTTGCTACCAGGAGGGTATAACGATAATTCTTTTTGTTGGTTGAGTCATTCTTCAAATAGGTACTCAAGATGCAGATGTATATGGGGTTAAAAACCTGACAAATTGAGTGACTTTCATACAAAGAGCGTTGCGAGTTTTCAGATTCCATTGTTGGCATTATGAACACAATGTGGTAAAGTACATCATATGGTGTGGATATTGGCAATTTTGTATAACGTTAGTGTTATGTTCATTTATTTTTTTTTTTTAAGTAAAACCATCTTTGATGGCTATCTTTGAACTCTATTATTCTATTTTGTAGTGCACATTTAAACCGTGTTATGATCTATGAACTATGTTTATCAGTATTTCAAATGTTATATTGATGCTACATGAAACTTAATTTAGTAACTTGATTGATTTATGTTATGTAAAATGTTTTTATTTAAGATTGTTGTTCATAGTTGTTTATGCTTTATATTACTTTGTTAATCTGTGTATAGCCCCACAAGAATTTGACAAAAAATCATTTGATTCTTTGCTATAACAATCGAAAACCAAGTTATAAAAACTCCGTTTCTACTTTACTATGATTTTTTTTAAAGAATCTCGCGAATTCGCGGGTCTTTAACTAGTATGTCAATATATAGGTGGAAGAAGCAACCAAAAATCCAGTAAGATCTGGATCGAGTTGGGTTGATGCCTGAGAATGGCAATGGTTTATATGGTCATAAACTCATAACCATAATAAGTTATATGTAGTTATGTGCTCCACGACCCTAACCATGTCGTCTATGTATTTTACTTTGTATAGCTGTAACTTATTTAATTTATGATTTTTATTTTGACAAAAGTACAAGTTATATATTTGCCATACGGGTGATGATTGTAAATGTATAAGAAGGAAACAACCAATAGGTAAGGCATATGCAAGTCGAAATACAATACATATATACCGAATATACATTCATGCATGATCTTTCTATACTGATCTTTGTCTCACGGGTTAAATACATGATAAAAAGTTGGCTATATAAACTTTTGTATGGTCAATCAATTTTGGTTATATCTACATTCCATATATACTTAGACCACTCCTAACCATGACGCTGTTATCAACACTTTCTTCAGCGTCATGTCAATTTTCTCTCTCTACCTTCTTTGCAATTTCCTCCCATAACACTGCCATAACATACTCTTACTCATTACATACCTCACAAAATTAATTAAATAAATTAAGGTACAAGTTTTTAAACTTTTATACAAATAATTACTGCACAAAATTCTCTCTCCACCGTCCTGAAACATGTCATGGCGAAGAAATGGGCGAGGGCGGGGTAATTGAGGACGAGTGAGGGCAGGGTGATTGCCAATGGAGCCTTCGAGGGTTTGCTTTCATGACACTCCCCATCACGTACCTATGGAAGTGGTCTTATACGGAGTTATGATAGATGAGCTTAAAACATACTACATTCTATTTCATTTCATTTTCTACATTTGATTTGGATGTATATTTTTTCATTTTTCATATAAAGAAAAAGGTTTTGAATTCTTAAGATCACTCTTAAGTCTTAACCATCACTACATTTTTTCAACCATACTCTGCCACATCAGTGTCACCTCGACAGCTTCTTCCAACCACATTCACTAACAACCATTGATCGTTCCTTAATTGTCACGATTAATTCTAACTAATTACGCAAAATTAACGTTACGCAAGTGAACAAGGAGATACTTTTATGGAGTTTTATGTGTTTACAGGTATTAAAGGTGTTGGTGCAAAAGATCGTGCAAAAATGGCGTTTTGAGTGAAAGACAGTGGAAGATGGA
Source organism: Rutidosis leptorrhynchoides (assembly GCF_046630445.1). NCBI lineage: Eukaryota > Viridiplantae > Streptophyta > Magnoliopsida > Asterales > Asteraceae > Rutidosis > Rutidosis leptorrhynchoides. The sequence goes on from NC_092335.1 coordinate 666,835,268, forward strand.
CGTGATTTGGAAGCAAAAACAGGAGTAGCTGAATTAACAAAGGCGTAATTTACGCCTGATCTGGCGTAAATTACGCCAGTACTCAGATGCCTCTCAGAACAGAAATCGTTTGGAGCCGTAAAAATACGCTGAGCAGATTTAACAAAGGCGTAAATTACGCCTGGCTGGGCGTAAATTACGCCAGTACAAAAATTCAGGATCCGGGAAATACGAAAATTAGCTTTTGGATAGGATTTCTTAACCCCTATTTAAGGAGGTCTTTAGGGTTACGAAAAACAACTTTTTCCTACCAGTTTTTGCAGCAGAGAACACCTAAAAACACCAAAAATCATCACTCAAATCACCATTCTTTCAAGATTCAAGTCAAGATCGAAGTGCTAATCATCATGCAATCATCAAGAAATTCGTTGGTTGTCTTCGTCACTATGCTTGGCTAGTCTCTTTAACTTTATTCCTTCCATGAACAATTGATACATGTATTTATTCATTCAAGTTGTGTGATTTATGATATTATGAAACTTCAGTCTGTTGAATTGTAATGTTATGAATCGATTATTTGTTGATCAATGCAAGTTTTGTTGATTGTGATTGTTGCAAGTTGAATTATAGTGATTTAACATTTTGTGCTGAATCCACTTAGCATTAAGTTAGATTAGGGAGAAAGACAAAGTGTATAGGTTGCATGATTCAATCTCAAAATAGTTAGAATCGATAAACTTAAGGAAATCTTGTCTATGAGATTTGGTTAATGAATGGTGAGCACAATACTTGTTTGAATTGAATGCATGTTAGATTGGGATTGTGAAGGGATAAAGGCTTTTAATCCATTGCTTACAACTTTCGTTTAATTCATTGTTTTAGCTATTCAAGTTACATTTTAGTTATTTCTCTAGTTTTCAATTTAGTTAAGTTAGTTAATCAAACAACAAAATCTGGAAATTGCTTGCTTGTTGACCATAACTTCCCGTGGAACGAATCCTGCTTACCCTAGCTAAGTTAGAGTAATTAGGCTATTTTTGATTGACCCTTCGACATCGATCAAATTTTGGCGCCGCTGCCGGGGAGGTGTGCGCTTGATTTGCAAGCTCTTATTTTATTTGCTTTCTTGTTAAACTAAAAAACCATAAAAATCATAAAACCAACAAAAAAAAATCCAAAAATATTATTTTGTTTATTCTTATTTTTGTCAGTTTTACGCTCGGTGTTCTTGTTTTTGTTGCATTTCAGGTTAGTGTATGCAAACTCGGAGTTTGGGAGACAAAAATCTTAAACCTTTAGACCCGGAAATCGAGAAATCAGCAAATGCTAATCGAAAAGCTTCAAGAATTCTTAAGGGTTCAACAGTGGCTTCAGCATCAAGTCAAGCACAGTTAGAGTCACATACCATTGTTCCACCAAACTCTCTTAAGTCAGATTCCGATACTGAAGAGGAAGTTTTTGAGCAACGAGACGATATGGCTGACCAACCAAGAGGAGTAGATACCTACTACCAACCGGGTGATTTCGAGGATCATTCACCCATTGTTTATCCTGCACCGGCAGGAGGAAACAACCAACGATTTGAGGTCCGACCTCAACTTATTTCGATCTTGCCAACCTACCGAGGTATGGCTAATGAGGAACCATACGAACATATCACCGAATTTAATGAGATCTGTGCTACTAATCAGGTAAACGGTTTCACTGATGATGAGGTACGTCTCCGATTATTTCCTTACTCACTTAAGGAAAAGGCAAAAAGATGGTTTCTCTCCTTGCCCGCCCGTAGTATTAATACTTGGGAGGAAATGAAAAAACGGTTTTTAGAGGAATTCTATCCCATAAGTAAAACTTCAGATATGCGTACGCAAATTAAATCTTTTAAACAGTTACCAGGTGAACTATTTCATGAAGCGTACGAGCGTCTGAAGGAGTTACTTAGGGCGTGTCCACATCATGAGATACCCAAGTGGGAATTGGTAAAAGTTTTCTATGATAGTCTAGATTCCCAAAACAGGCAGTTTCTTTTGGCCGCTAGTGGGGGGCGTTTTTAACTCGACCTAGTGAGGAAGAGTGGACCTTCTTTGAACAGTTAAGCAAGGGTTCAAAGACCCAAGCTTCGGTTAGTCGTAAGCAACCTAGTACTTCCCGAGTAAACCATGTTTCCGACTCGGGAAGTTCATCTAGGAATTTAGAGTAAGAATTGGATGATTTAAAAATGCTTATATTTAACAGCCCAAACCAGGGTCTTGCTTGTAATGTTTCGCAGGTACAGGAAGTGTGTGAGATTTGTGGAGATCCTTCTCACTATGCATACGGATGCAGAAATGGGATTCCACCGGTAAATCAACAAATGGTGGAGGAACAAGTCAATGAGGTTCAGGGAAGGCGGTTTGATCCATACTCTAACACATATAACCCAGGTTGGAGAAATCATCCGAATTTTAGTTGGAGTAATAACAACGCGCTGAATGCTAACCAAAGGAACCAACTTAGACCACCAAACAACTTCCAAAATCAGGGTAATTTTCAGAATCAAGGCAACTACCAACGAAACTACCAAAATCCTTACCGTAACAACCGAAACCAAAACAATTACCAAATTCAGAGCCAAAACCAAAACCATAACCATAACCAAACTAGTACTTCATCCAACCAACCACCTAGCACGGATGCTAAGATGGATGCGTTCATATCCGAAATGCGAAAGATGATAGAAGTGCAAAATAAGTTGATTGGTGCGTTGGCCAAGGAGATAGGTAATGTTGCGGAAAGTAAGGGTAATCGGGAACCGGGAACCATTCCAAGCTATACGGTTTTGAATCCAAATCACAAAGAGCAAGGAAAAGGTCATAGTGTTAATATGGTAGGTACCTTGAGAAGCGGGAAAAAGTATGATAATAAAGTTGGTGAAAAAGAGGTAATGCAACCGGAGTCAAGTAAGTCTCCTATTGTTCTTGACGAGGATGAGGTAAGTAAAAGTGATAACAATGGGGAGGGGGTGAAATTGACCGAACCAACTGTTACTGAGACCGAGAAAGTGGAGACGGAATCAAAAACCGTCCCATTTCCCAAGGCCCTAGAGTCCCCGAACTAATTCCCTTATGGGAAAAAGGGACCACAACAAGAGGACATGTGGGAAACTTTTCAACAGGTTAAAATAAATTTACCCCTTCTTGATGCTATTAGGCAAGTTCCTTCTTATGCTAAATTTTTGAAGGACCTTTGCACTCAAAAGAGAAAGCAAAGGGCAAACTTGCCTAAGAAGGTGGAGTTAACCGAGCACCTAAGTGCGGTTGTCTCGGGTACACTTCCACCTAAGTTTAAGGATCCAGGAACCCCATTGATAGCTGTGAGCTTAGGGAATGTGAATGTTAAAAAGGCGTTGTTGGATTTAGGTGCTAGCATTAATATTTTACCTTTTTATCTAGTTGACCGACTTGAATTGGGCCTAATGAAATGAACCGACATAATCATTCAATTAGCGGACCAATCAATTAAAACGCCTAGGGGGATACTAGAGGATGTAATAGTAAAAGTGGAGGATTTCTATTACCCGGTATACTTTTTTGTTATGGATATTGAGACTAGGAATAGAGATACCCAACCCACTATAATTTTGGGATGCCCGTTCTTGGCCACCATTAATGCTCACATTAATTGTAGAACGGGTGCTATGGACATATCTTTCGGTAATCGCAAGATGAGGATTAACATCTTTAATTCTCTTCGCGCACCGGATGTCCATGAGTGCTATAGGATAGATGTGATTGATGAATTAGTGGATAAGCATACTTCTCACCTAATAACCGATGACCCGGTAGAAATATTTTGTTTAGGTGATGAAGAGGATGTTGAGTGTGAAGAGGTCAAAGCGGTAGAATTAGCGGTAGCAAGTACAATGGATTCTAAGTTGCCACCTTGGACTCATAAATATGAGCCACTACCTAAATCCATTGATACTAACACGAGACCTTCACTAGAGTCACCACCGACTCTTGAGTTAAAACCCTTACCGTCTCATTTGAAATATGCGTTTTTGGGAACTAACGGCACTTTGCCAGTTATTATTGCTTCAGATTTGACAGGTGTGCAGGAAAAGGCTTTGATGGAAGTTCTTCATAAGTACAAAGCTGCAATAGGGTGGACAATAGCTGATTTGAAAGGGATAAGTCCCTCGGTATGTATGCATAGGATAGTTACCGATCCGGAGGTTAAACCTGCTCGCGATACACAAAGCAGGTTAAACCCAAATATGCAGGAGGTGGTGAAAAAGGAAGTTCTTAAGTGGTTGGATGCAGGGATAATCTTCCCTATCTCAGACAGTCAGTGGGTAAGTCCCACACAAACAGTGCCGAAGAAAGCAGGAATAACAGTGATGGAGACTGAGGAAGGTGAAAAGATCACAACTCGTCCCGTGACGGGTTGGAGGGTGTGCATTGATTACAGGAAGCTGAACGCTGCAACTTCAAAGGATCACTTTCCTTTGCCATTTATTGATCAGATCATTGAAAAACTGTCAGATCAGAAGTTTTATTGTTTCTTGGATGGGTATTCGGGTTATAATCAAATACCTATTCATCCTAATGACCAAGAGAAAACGACTTTTACTTGTCCATACGGAACCTATGCTTTTAGGCGTATGCCTTTCGGTTTATGTAATGCACCCGCGACTTTTCAAAGGTGTATGATGAGCATTTTTTCTGAATTAATAGGTGAGTCGTTAGAGATTTTTATGAATGACTTTTCAATTTTTGGCAAATCTTTTGAGTCGTGTTTGAGTATGTTGGAAAAAGTTTTGAAAAGATGTACCGAAACCAACCTAGTTCTTAGTTGGGAAAAGAGCCACTTCATGGTTAGGGAAGGGGTGGTTTTGGGACATATTGTGTCTGAACGGGGATTTGAAGTCGATAGGGCAAAGGTTCAACTTATTTCTACCCTACCTTACCCGACCAATGTTAAGGGGGTGAGATTGTTTTTGGGACACGCGGGTTTTTACCGTAGGTTTATCAAGGACTTTAGCGTCATTTCTAAGCCATTATGTAATTTACTACTAAAGGACGCACCATTTGACTTTGATGACCAATGTAAAGAAGCTTTTAACACCCTTAAGCGAAAGTTGACCGAAGCACCCATCTTACAGTCACCCGATTGGACCAAACCTTTTGAAATAATGTGTGATGCTAATGATTATGCAGCAGGGGCTGTTTTAGGACAAAGAGTTGATAGGAAACCGGTAGTGATTTATTATGCTAGTAAGACGTTCTCAGATGCCCAAATCAATTACACCACCACCGAGAAAGAGTTACTAGCAGTTGTGTTTGCCTTAGACAAGTTTAGATCGTATTTGTGGGGGTCTAAGGTAGTAGTGTTTTCGGACCATAGTGCTTTAAGGCACTTGCTTGAGAAGAAAGAGTCTAAGCCTAGATTGATTAGGTGGATATTGTTGCTACAGGAATTTGATTTAGAGATCCGGGATAAAAAGGGTATAGAAAATGTGGTAGCTGACCATTTATCTAGGATACCCCCACCACCATTTGACCCTACTAAACCGATCCAGGAGAATTTCCCGGACGAATGTTTGTTTAGTGTTGTGCAGGTACCTTGGTTCGCTCATATTGTGAATTATTTGGTGACTAACAAGATACCGGAACATTGGAGCAAGCAAAAGAGGGATTACTTTTTGTCGCAGGTTAAGCATTATATTTGGGAGGATCCGGTTCTTTACCGAATTGGACCCGACCAAATCATTAGGAGATGCGTGGCGGAAGAGGAGCATAAGGACATTTTGGCACATTGTCATACTTTTGCATGTGGAGGACACTATGGGGTAAAGAAAACCGGGTACAAAGTACTCGATTCAGGTTTCTTTTGGCCTTCTATTTTTAAAGATGCATTTGAATATGTCAAAAATTGTGCTAGGTGTCAAAGAATGGGGGGAATATATAAACGTAATGAAATGCCCATGAACCCAATTTTGGTTTGTGAGATCTTTGATGTTTGGGGTATTGATTTTATGGGACCTTTTCCCCCGTCTTTTGGTTTTGAATATATTCTGGTAGCCGTGGATTATGTCTCCAAGTGGGTGGAGGCTGAGGCTACACGAACAAATGACCACAAAGTTGTCCTTAAATTTGTCAAGAAAAACATTTTCTGTCGTCATGGTGTACCTAAGGCCATAATTAGTGATGGGGGTTCACACTTTAAGAACTCCTACTTTGCTAAACTTTTAAGGGATTATGGGGTAAATCACCGAATTGCTACGCCTTACCATCCCCAAACAAGTGGGCAAGTGGAGGTACCTAATAGGGAATTAAAAAGAATTTTGGAAAAAATCGTAAATCCTAATCGCAAAGATTGGTCTCTAAGACTAGACGATGCGCTTTGGGCTTATCGGACAGCTTTTAAAACCCCTATTGGTACTTCACCTTACCGACTAGTTTATGGAAAGGCATGTCACTTACCTGTTGAAATTGAGCATCGTGCAGAATGGGCTATTAAACAGGTGAACATGAGTTTAGATGAGGCAGGAAATGCAAGAAAGTTGGAATTGACAGCATTAGAGGAACTTAGACGTGAGGCATATGAAAGCTCAAAGATTTACAAGGAGAAAACGAAAGCTTTTCATGACAAGCAAATTAGTAGAAGGACGTTTGAAGTGGGGCAAAGTGTATGGTTGTTCAACTCTAGGTTAAAGTTGTTTGCGGGTAAGTTGAGAAGTAAGTGGAACGGTCCTTATGTGGTTACTAAGGTTACTCCGTATGGGGCAATTGAAATTAAGGATCCGAAAGGTGGGGAACCGTTCTTAGTTAATGGGCAACGAGTGGAGATTGCTACCGGGTTGTCACTTGATGATGCTAAAGTAGCTGAAACAATCCGGTTTGAACCTATGCAAATGCAACAACTTAGGGTGATTAGAGTGAATGAACCGAGAAAAGGTGATAGCAAAGAAAGTGTTGACTCATGGCTTGATCAAAATGTTTCTATTAGTCATGTGCCTGATTCCGTTGAGTGGGAAGATGATGGGCGATTTGATGATGCGCCCGATGATGAGGTGTCCGAAGTTATTTCGGATGAATGTTTTGATGACCTTTATGAAGAATCACCTTTGGATGAGAGTGCACGTGGTAAACCGGTGATTCTTTACCAAGAAGATGATCCGGGCGAGATACTATTTGAGTTAAGTATTATAGGGGTGTTACCTCACTTTTTTAGTAGTCATCGGGAGTTTAAGGTGATAGCCGATTCGGGGTCTTCGATTAACATAATGTCATATGAGACGTACAAGCAACTTTTTCATGATGGATGTTCGTTGTGTAAGTTGAAGAAATCCGATGCCGAAATCACGCTTGGTAATAATACTACATGTAGGGCACTCGGGGTGGTTAATAAGGTTATGGTTAGTGTGAAAGGTGTTTTTATAGAGGTACCGTTCACCGTCTTTGATATGCCAACCGATCACGATGTTCTATTGCTAGTAGGTAGGGGGTTCATTTCAACCGCGGGTGGTAAATTAGATCCGGGGGCGGGATGCATCACTTTTGAAGGAGGAGACGGGACATTTAGGTTTTGTAACTCAGAAAATATGCGTTTCCCTTCAGCCTATTTAGTAGAAAGAGAGTTTGATGAAAATTATTGCAGGAAACTTAAGGTAGAAAAGAATGGAGTAAGTGAAGAAGTCGGTGAGAATGTGATGGATGACACGGTAGATATAGGTGAAAGCTGTCAAAATGTTGAGTGTGGGGGCATTTCCCTTGATCAACACTTGGATTTTGAGAAAAGTAATGAGAATTCGGAGGGAGTTGAAAATATAGGTGTTAGCACGGTTAAGGAAACTCTGGAGTTGGATAAAGGAAAAGAGGTAGATGTAGACGAGATTCGAAAGACGCTTGAGAGTATGTGGGGTAAGAAGAACACGGATAGATTCATGAATAATAATAAGACGTCTTTTGTTGATGATGAGGGTTGGACGGTTGAAGTAGAGTATGTTAAGCCTAACCCGAAATGTGAGTTTAAGCCTCGTATTAAATATAGAGATCCGGGTGAATTTGCGGTTATTTGTCAATTCAAGAAGAAAGGGGCCTACCGAGCATTGCTAGATTCGGGTGCAAGTGTTAACATGATGCCAACTAAAATTGCAAAAGAAATAGGCATTCGAGAGTTGGTTCGAACTACTACGAATATTCGGATGGCTAACCAAACGATTGATGATCCAATTGGGATTGCGGAAGATGTTCGTTTCACTATTCATGGTATTGGGTATAAGGAGGATTTCTTCATTAGGGATTGTGAACCGGACGAATTCACGCCACTCATATTGGGACGAGGATTTCCAGCGACCGCAAGAATGACTTTAGATTTTGATGCGAGAACGTTGACGATTAGAGATCGAGATAATATGCTCACGTTTGGCATGGAGGATGGATTCGGCTTCGGTAACAAAGGAGCCGATGATTCGGACGAAAACTAAGCCGGAAAAGGAGTCGAGTGCGCGACTCCATCAAAAACACGCACACCCTTGTAAAGTTTGTAAGTTTTTATTTTGTTTTGTACATGCGGGCGGGGCAAAGTACCAAAATGGTAAATTTTAAAACGGGAACGGTTTAAAAGACTATCTCTAACTTTTTGCATTGAGGACAATGCAATGCTTAAAGTGTGGGAGGGGGTCAAGGTTTTTAGTCCCTAAAATGTTTTGTGAAAAGGAAACGAGAAAAACGGAAGTTTCGTGCGAAAACAAGGCGAAAATTGAAAAATTAAAAAACTGAAAAATGCTGCATGATGGCGTAAATTACGCCATTCTGGGCGTAATTTACGCCTTTATAATGTGTAAATTCAGTCAAAAATCGAGTTGGAGGCGTACAATTAAGCCCAGTTTTTACGCCTGAAAATACAAAGGCGTAATTTACGCCCGGTCCGGCGTAAATTACGCCAGTTCAAAATTGCTGATGCCGGGATAAGGGTTCAAAAATTGGTGAAAAATTTATTTATTTAAAACCCACAAACCACGCAGCCATAAACACGAACACACACACTCCAAACTCTAATTTTCTTCATCTAAACATCCAATCTAAGCTTGAATCATCATCAATTCGTTATAACACTTTAATTAAACATCCAAATCCTTCTCAAATCATACAAATTGGGTTTAATTGGTGTTCTTGGGTAAAAATCAAGTTTGGGGGTTTTGGTTTGTGAGTTCAATTCTTCGAGTAATCATCCAATTCGTGTGTTTTAAACATCAAGGTAATCATTATTCTTGTGTTTTTCATTGTTTTTTGTTGTTAATTTAAGGTTTTTGCTATGTTCATGTTTATGTGCTAGGGTTAGTCCGAATTAGTGATGTTTGATTATTGTTTTTGTTCTAGCTTGTGTTAATTGTGTTTAAATATGTCAATGTAGCTTGTGTGCATAATTAATTTGGAAGTTAGGGTTAAAACTTGTTAATTGCTTTCAAGTAGTTGACTAGGGTTGACTTTGACCAAGAATTGATAATGTTAGTAATTTGATTGTGTGTTTCTAAGTGTTTAATGTTTCAATTGATGTGTGTTACGAGTCAATGCAATAATGTTCATTAGTAAAGTTTATAGTTTTCGTTAATATGATGATTACCATGCTTATGTGATTGATACTTGAGAAAAGGAGTTGACTAGTGTAAATGTTAATGTGAAACATGTTGAAATATGTGTTTGTGGTTGAATTAAGTAGGCAAGGATGATATGTTAGTGCATGAGAGTAGGAATGACATGTATTGCTAGATGTTTACATGTGATATGTTGAGCAATAACATGTGAGGTATTTTGTTAAGTACTAATGAGTTTGTTGAGATGTGTAATTGCAGAAAATGTTGAAAGGACTTAAAAGAGGTCGTGGTAGTAACCAAACTTGGGCACAGAAGTGGGAAGACAAGAGATGGTTAAGTGAATTGCCTTATGATTTGCAGGTTCGGTTGTATACTGAAAAAAGGATCAACTTTTGAGGAATGCCTTTTGCGAAAGGTTTATCACTTCAAGCGAGTGGCAAAAATACGGGGTTTTTAAAGTGTTTGTCGATTGGGGTTGGAGTGCTATGCTTCAACCGATTCAAACAGGGTTCGAGCAGGCACCATTAGAGTGTTCTTGGGAAATGACCTATCCCAGTCAGGTTTTTCAATGGATGTCCACTTTAAAATGGATTCCCGGGGATAATTTTCCAGAAACATTAATCTTGGAGGGCAAGGTGGGTAACACCGTGGTTCCGCTTAGGATGGAGACTTTCAATGAGTTAGCTCATCCCGATATTCCATATGATTCGGGAATTCTTATTCCGGGGAAAGATGCGTATGACTACCCAACTGAAAAACAATTGTTTGAGGTTCCAGCTGATCAGTATGCTCATGTGATAAGGACATTGTTTCATGTCGACCGGAATGACATTGAGAATTTCGAGTTAGAAAGAAGTAAACTGAGAATCATTCCGAAGTTGTTGTCAACTGTGATGCATTACAACATATTTCAACGAAAAAGTGATCTCACTCATGTTCGGTCGTATGAGTTACCATTGTTGTATGCTATGGTGACTAATTCGATGGTGCCTTCTTCGCGGTTGGTTATGATGACGTGGATATGGGAGTGTCGACAGCAGCTAAAGCAAAGGGCGGTGATCCCTTACATGAGGTTCTTGTCGTTTTTCTTGTGGAGAAAGGGAGCACTTTCTAATAATCCCAGGGGTACTAAGGAAACAATGAGGTATGTTAAGGAAAATGTGGCTGGGCTACAGTTTATGAGAGAAGGAGCGGGTTATGTGATTGAGAATGCGGCTTATGTGGAAAGGTATACTTTTGGGGTTAATGATGATAATCTTCCTGCGGAGGAAGCAGAGTATGATACGGATGATTCAAATGAGCGGCTCGGGCGACAATTGGATGAGTTAGAGGAAAGGGACGATCCGGATTTTAACCCTCATGGCGAGGGATCGAGTAGGGGCAGGCGTTATGTTCAGGTGGATGAACGACAGTGGGTGCGAATGGAGGAGCAGCAGGGTACCCTCATGGACATAGCTAGGGCTCAGATTTACATGACTGAGTGATATCAGCAGGAGGTATTTGAGAGGGATAACCGGAGGCGGCAGTATGATGATTTGGTGCATAATCGGCCAGTTACACTGATGTGCAAAAGTGTGTAGTGCTTAATTTGCCTTTCAAACTTTTAAATTTATATAACCTTTATTTAATACACTTTTAACACCCTAACGAGCAAGATAACCCGATCAAGTGTAGTATTTAAGGTGATCGTCCCAAGAGAGAAACTTGTAAACGAATAAAGTTGTTATTATTATTTAATTCTTATTAAAGAATTAAAGATATATTTTTGTAGTTTTAAAGGATAGATTTCTCTTAAGAAAGAGTTTTGGGTTTTTCAAGATATAAATAAAACAAAACAAGGAATTAAAAATTCAAAATACAAACTATTATACAAGCAATTACATGGATAATCAAATCATACGGAATTCATATTTAGAAGAGATCATAACTTATATTAACACAAAGTAGAATAATAATCATAGACCAATCATTATCCCTTAACAGGTTAAACTAAGTGTCGCATATCAATTAATAAGTAGGATTTAAAGCATATGCTAGATATGTGATGTGCATAACTAACATCTCAATTCTTCATGTTTAATTCAATTACATGATACATATCAATCTTGTGATGAGGACTAATATGCAAATAGACTGACAAATTATATAAGCTATTAAACACCAAGTAGATTAACTCAAGTTACTAGCTGAAAGTCAATTACTACTAAGTTCTCATGCAATCATTAATTAAACAAATCCAAACGAAGGATCTTCGATTAAACCTAACAAAATCAATCTTTATTATATAAGCGTAACTCCAATTAAACACATTTATCTCTATTAAGTTCTTTAACTTAGTTGCATGCAATTCAATTTAACAAGTTTGATGGACTAGATCTAAACAAGTAGCATGAATCAAATAAGTAGATTTATAAGATCAAGGACTAATCAATCCTAAAATCATGTTATTTAAACATTAAGCATGGCAAACAAGCATAATCAAACAAAACAGATTTAAAATAGTTCAAATATCATCACAGAAACTCAACCATACAGATCTGGAAAAGAACCAGAAACTGCACAGAATAAAGCCCAAAGCCGGCGGCTTTGCTCACTCCAAGCCGGCGGCTTGGGAGTGAAGCCGGCGGCTTCATCTGAATTCCAGATGAAGTGACTTTTAATCCACGTAAACGTTTAATTCATAATAAAAGACGAACAGAAACAGAAACAGTAAATAAATGAGACAAAATAATAAAATAAGGATAGAATCATACCTTATAAATGAAGGTAGATGTAAAATAACTTGATTAAAACTTGAATCTTGATTACAAAATACCAAATCTACTCTAATAGGGTTTAGAGAGAACCCCTAAACGAACCAACTACTCTACAAAAGCTTTTAACTTTCGAACATATGAAAAACTGAACAGAAAACTTCAATTTATAGTGTTTTGAGTCGGCCAGACCAAGCCGGCGGCTTCAGTGGGAAGCCGGCGGCTTGCCCTTGAGTCGGTGACTCCTTGTGCAAGTTATACGTAATCAACAAGTAAACTTTGTAACCGTCCTAGCAAAGCCGGCGGCTTCAAAGCCAGGCCGGCGGCTTCAACTTTTTGCCGGATCTTTCTGCTTTTATCTTGATTTTGTTTCCATTTTTACTTGACTTGATCAATAAGTAGAAAACCGTGTTATCCAGGCCGGCGGCTTCAGTGTAAAGCCGGCGGCTTCATTGCCTTTTTGCTTGATCAACAAGTTCTTTCAATATTTTATCGAATTTCAGACTTTCTGGAACATTCAACCCCAAGCCGGCGGCTTCATCATAACCAGGCCGGCGGCTTCATCAGCCAATCTGCATTTTTCCTGTATTTTTGATCATGTTTGATACAAAACTTGAACATAATCATTAGAAATAACATTTTCCCCTTTTTACCCATTTTTGTGTGTTTTGGAATAAAAATGACTTAAAAACACTAAGATAACTCCTCGAAATGTTATTAAAAAACTGTATAATTTAGGAGTTATCAAATTCCCCACACTTAAACTTTACTTGTCCTCAAGTAAAACTTAGAACTTTTATCATGGGTATTTCAAAGTAAAATTACAAAGGCAAAAATATGTCTTACTAAAAAGTTAGTATTTATTATTCATAAGAACTAATCCGAACCAGACCAAGGATTATAAGCAATCCTAATGGTTATTAAGTCAAATTTATACAGTTTGGTCATCATTGGACTCTTTTGTTTTCTAACTTTTATAAGTGTATGGTTCTCATTGGAACTCTTTTCATTCATTGGCCTTCATTGGGCTCTTTTTCCTTTTCATTTCTTTTGCTTTTATGCTTAGCTTTTAGCTTTACACTTTGCAATTTTCTAATTTGGCCCTTCATTGGGACTCTTTTACTTTTGCCTCAGTGGTCCATGCTTATTATGCCATATGGTAGTGGCTATAAGTTCGCACTCGTTTCACAATTTTTGGCTTTCAACTTACTTATCTTAAACAAATAATCCGATCTCGAAATTGAGAATAGTTCTTTTATTAATTTTATAATTAAGTTAGTTAGAAAGACATACGTTTGACTAAGAATTTATACTTTCGAAAAATCGAAAAATTTTAAAATTATACCCATTTTTCAACCTTTTCGGGAAAATTTAACAATTTTTTTATGTTCATTATACTTAAGTGATTAATCACTTCCCTCCCCACACTTAGATTATGCAATGTCCTCATTGCATTTATGAAAGAATAAAATAATTAATTTAAAGGACATAAATAAAAATAAGGGAAAGAGTGATGTTACTTGATTTGCAGGATCATCATAGATTTTGATTTTTACTTTTGCAGATTTCTTTTGAATTAAATAGATAACTTAACAGAAATATTAAATAACAAAAATAACACAAACATAATATTTTATTCATTATTCAATCATTACTTAATCATTAAAACACTTAAACACTTATGAGCTATATTGCTCTTACAACCATAACAAAAATAATTAAAATACTTAAAACACTTGGACAATAATATAGTCCTAATAAACAAAACATATAGGGATAGGTAGTTTAGATTATAGAGTCGTTTTCGCGTCTCTTTCTTCCTCAACCAATTACTCCTTAGACTTATTTCCTTCACTCTTACTCTTTTCATACTCATTCAAAGCTTTAATTTCATGTAAGAAGTTCAATGTAGTGTCAAGACCCCTACGGAACGACATTTCGAACGAAACACTTAAATCATGGATATGCTTTCTTACTTCAGTACTAAGCTTATATTGTTCTTGTATGAATCTAGTAACAATTCTATCTACTGTGAAGTCATCATCCTCCTCCTTATCAACTTTAACCATCTTAACATTAGAGCGGGGAACCTTAGATCTCGGAACTAACGGAATAGTCTCGAATATTGCACCATAACGGATAGTTAATGAATTATCAGCGTAGTTAATGGTAGCACGAGCAGTGGCTAAAAACGGAGATCCTAAGATTAACGGAGTTATCGGATCTTCTTTCATGTCCATCACAATAAAATCAATCTTATAAAAAGCAAAACCAACAATAACTTCAATATTTTTAACAATCCCCAACGGCTTATGTGGATGACTATCAGCAAAACAAACATTCCCTCTGATTGGTTCTAATGATGGTAACCCCAAACGGTTATAGACAGAAAACGGCATAACGTTAATACTAGAACCAGTGTCCGCCAACCCCATAACAGGTATTGGACCTTGAATCAAACACGGAATTTGAAATTCCCCAGGATCAGTGCACATGGCAATAGGAACTTCAGGTGATGAATACGGATCTACCGGATTAATGGTGAATGAATAAAGAGGACGGAAACCTTCCTTTCTTCTTCTTTCTAACTCCCTCATATTATCAGCTAACCAATCTTCCTTATTTTCACCTTCCGATTTTTCAACTTTCTCACTCTCAACGACATCTTTTTCGTCATCCTTTTTACTAACCTCCTCTTCATCAAACAACTCATGCATAAAAATTACCTCATCACGATCAAGACCTCGAACCTTCACATCCTTTGACTTATCTTCCTCAACAGCAGTTAACTTCTTTATTTCTTTTTCATACTCTTCCTCAACCATATCAAACTCCCACAAGTACTTTACACCAGGCTCATAAACATCAACCCTATTTACTTCTCTAATAACATTCACCTTTTCACAACGAACATCCTTAGAAACTTCAGATTCAACCGGAACTTTTCCCTCGACAAGTTTGAATAACTTAGTAACATTACGCTCTAAGTTTTGTATCGACGCTTGATGATTATTTTGCACTTGGGAAAGTTGAGCTTTTATGTTATCATTAGCTTCATTTTGATTTTTAATAAACGTGAGGATGCTTTCTTCAAGATTAGACTTTTGAACATTAGAATTCGGAATAAAAGGTGCTCTAACAGGAAAGAAACCAGGTGGGTTTTTATTATTGTTATTATTATTAGGATAAGGTGTATTATAATTATTTCTGTAATTCGGGTTTCCTTGAAATTGATTAACATACGAAACATTCTCAACTTGCTCCATGGTAAGACTAGCAACACAATCCTTAGTAGCATGAGGACCTTGGCATTTTTCACAACCTACTTTAATCATATGCATTTCCTTAGTAAGCTTCTCAATCTGCCTGCCTAAATTACCCAGTTGCACATTCATAGCTTTAACCATATCTTCAGAATCATAACTAACAGATTTCACCGAACGAGAAATATCTAAGTCTTGGTGCCATTCGTGGGAATGAGCAGCCAACTTGTTAATAAGAGATTCGGCTTCTTCAGCAGTTTTGCTCATAATGTTTCCTCCAGCAGATGTATCAATTTCCCTTCTAGTAGCAATATCACAACCCTTATAAAAAGTAGTTACTATCTTAAACTTATCCAAACCATGTTGCGGACAACCTCTAAGCATTTGACCAAATCGAACCCACGCAGAATAAAGAGATTCATTAGTTTTCTGACGAAAATTAGCAATTTCAGTTTGCAGCGTGACAGTTTTAGATGCAGGAAAGAATCTAGTAAGAAATTTTTCACCCATCGTATCCCAACTAGTAATATCTCCAGCAGGTAACGAATTCAACCATTCCCTAGCTTCATCCTTTAGTGACCATGGGAAGAGACGAAGATAAATAACATTACTCTCCACATTATTAATATTAAACAGATTACAGATATCTTTAAAATTTCGAATGTGAGCATTAGCATCTTCCTTCTCCGTACCCCTAAATTGATTATCTTTTAACAAATGAAAAATCGGCCCCTTAATATCAAAATTCTCTTTAATTACGGGCTGAGTAATAGCATGACCTAACCCCTCTCGACCAGCTTTCATTAACGCTTCCATTGAATCAGTCATTCTAATTTCTGAACCAAAAAGACATCCCACATTAGAACTAGGATTAGATGGGGGACTAGATAACGAATCATCATCAGAAGTAGTTCCTTCTTGAAAATCTAATTTCTTAACTATTTTCAATTCCTTAGGACGTTTAAGTAATATATCAGGATTTGACAAAGTTCTTTGTAAGACCGGTTTCTTGGATCGAGTATTCATTTAATCTAGAATCATAAAAAGAAATGTTTTAGAAGAAAAATTTAAGTCTTAACGGATTTATGTTTCTCTTTTTAATTTTCTATTTAAGAAATATTTTAAATTAAAAATTTAATTATATTAAATATATATAATAATTAATAATAATAAATTTATCTAACAACTTTTATCGCATAACAACGAATAATCAAACATACTCGGCCTATTGAGTCTTTCAATACTTAAGTGACCCGTCCGCGTCTAGGTTTGGGCAGGAGCCTTTAAATCGGAACCCCAGCAACCCTCTTCCTAGAGGAAGGCAGTCATCACTCGTTTTCAAGAAATATCAATAACCAAAGTATATCCAAATTCCATATTTACCGCGCTGATCCTTGGTAAAAACCAAAGAAAGACAGCTTGCTTCTCTCCCCGGCAGCGGCGCCAAAAAGTTGATGTGCAAAAGTGTGTAGTGCTTAATTTGCCTTTCAAACTTTTAAATTTATATAACCTTTATTTAATACACTTTTAACACCCTAACGAGCAAGATAACCCGATCAAGTGTAGTATTTAAGGTGATCGTCCCAAGAGAGAAACTTGTAAACGAATAAAGTTGTTATTATTATTTAATTCTTATTAAAGAATTAAAGATATATTTTTGTAGTTTTAAAGGATAGATTTCTCTTAAGAAAGAGTTTTGGGTTTTTCAAGATATAAATAAAACAAAACAAGGAATTAAAAATTCAAAATACAAACTATTATACAAGCAATTACATGGATAATCAAATCATACGGAATTCATATTTAGAAGAGATCATAACTTATATTAACACAAAGTAGAATAATAATCATAGACCAATCATTATCCCTTAACAGGTTAAACTAAGTGTCGCATATCAATTAATAAGTAGGATTTAAAGCATATGCTAGATATGTGATGTGCATAACTAACATCTCAATTCTTCATGTTTAATTCAATTACATGATACATATCAATCTTGTGATGAGGACCAATATGCAAATAGACTGACAAATTATATAAGCTATTAAACACCAAGTAGATCAACTCAAGTTACTAGCTGAAAGTCAATTACTACTAAGTTCTCATGCAATCATTAATTAAACAAATCCAAACGAAGGATCTTTGATTAAACCTAACAAAATCAATCTTTATTATATAAGCGTAACTCCAATTAAACACATTTATCTCTATTAAGTTCTTTAACTTAGTTGCATGCAATTCAATTTAACAAGTTTGATGGACTAGATCTAAACAAGTAGCATGAATCAAATAAGTAGATTTATAAGATCAAGGACTAATCAATCCTAAAATCATGTTATTTAAACATTAAGCATGGCAAACAAGCATAATCAAACAAAACAGATTTAAAATAGTTCAAATATCATCACAGAAACTCAACCATACAGATCTGGAAAAGAACCAGAAACTGCACAGAATAAAGCCCAAAGCCGGCGGCTTTGCTCACTCCAAGCCGGCGGCTTCATCTGAATTCCAGATGAAGTGACTTTTAATCCACGTAAACGTTTAATTCATAATAAAAGACGAACAGAAACAGAAACAGTAAATAAATGAGACAAAATAATAAAATAAGGATAGAATCATACCTTATAAATGAAGGTAGATGTAAAATAACTTGATTAAAACTTGAATCTTGATTACAAAATACCAAATCTACTCTAATAGGGTTTAGAGAGAACCCCTAAACGAACCAACTACTCTACAAAAGCTTTTAACTTTCGAACATATGAAAAACTGAACAGAAAACTTCAATTTATAGTGTTTTGAGTCGGCCAGACCAAGCCGGCGGCTTCAGTGGGAAGCCGGCGGCTTGCCCTTGAGTCGGTGACTCCTTGTGCAAGTTATACGTAATCAACAAGTAAACTTTGTAACCGTCCTAGCAAAGCCGGCGGCTTCAAAGCCAGGCCGGCGGCTTCAACTTTTTGCCGGATCTTTCTGCTTTTATCTTGATTTTGTTTCCATTTTTACTTGACTTGATCAATAAGTAGAAAACCGTGTTATCCAGGCCGGCGGCTTCAGTGTAAAGCCGGCGGCTTCATTGCCTTTTTGCTTGATCAACAAGTTCTTTCAATATTTTATCGAATTTCAGACTTTCTGGAACATTCAACCCCAAGCCGGCGGCTTCATCATAACCAGGCCGGCGGCTTCATCAGCCAATCTGCATTTTTCTTGTATTTTTGATCCTGTTTGATACAAAACTTGAACATAATCATTAAAAATAACATTTTCCCCTTTTTACCCATTTTAGTGTGTTTTGGAATAAAAATGACTTAAAAACACTAAGATAACTCCTCGAAATGTTATTAAAAAACTGTATAATTTAGGAGTTATCATACACCATATTATGAGCCGATTGATTATACTACTTATGCTTCGGGATCTGCACCCGGGATGGGATATGTGGCCCCACCCGCACCATCTATTGCACCACCATTGTTCTATCAGCAGCCTACACCATTACCACCGGAGATGGAGAGAGTTCGGGAAGAAGGGAGGAAGTCGGTGTTTGACATGGCACCGTTGGCGAAGAGTATGTTTGAGAGTATTTTTGGTCCTGATTCCCGAATGGAATGAGCCTCTCTGATTTTTATCAGGTCCTGTGCTCCGTCTGTAATAAACATGTACACTTACTTTTCTTTTAATTTTTCCTTTATTTTCATTTTTATTTTTCTTTTTATTTTTAGTAGTTAAATGAAATTTGTGGGTATGTTCGCTATAAGCCCTCACGAGACAAAACTCGTCCACCCGAGCTATCGGGTGGTTTAAAGCGGGATCCCTCCGTAAAAGGGCTAGTTAGTTTTTACTTTTTCTTTTGTTTTTGTTTTGTGAGAATAAAATTGGATGGAAGGAAACATGTTGTGAGATGAAATGTTTAACAACCGGTCCTAATCCTCCCGAACGAAGTCATCAACAGTTGGTCCCATCGTGATGATCGACTCCAAGTAATGTCCTTAATATGAGCTAATGCACAGCGGAAGACTAAATTCGTACCTGAGAATAACATGCTTTAAAATGTCAACATAAAGTTGGTGAGATATATAGGTTTGATGCTAGCAGCGTAATAACTATGGACCACAAGATTTTAAGTTTATACATAATACACTCCTCGTGTATAGAAAAGACGTTGAGCACTTGGTAACCATACTTAACTAAAAGTCACAGCAGCATACTCTTAAATAAACCCTACACCGTACCAAAGTGTAGTAACGAGAACGAAGTACTGTGCAACCGTTAAATGCTGGTCGTCCAGCCCGGTTGGGGATGTCAGCCCGATAGATCTATCAACAGGATTCGCGTTTACGCTCCTCACGTAATTAGCAGTTACCAAGTATAAAGAGATATGCCATGGTACAACTCAACGTAGAATTTAATTTGATCACTTGTGTCCATAACGTAAATCATTTATAAAAACAGCGCATGTATTCTCAGCCCAAAAATATTTAGAGTTTAAAAGGGACTATATACTCACCATACTGTATTTTGTAGTAAAAATACATATAACATCATTGATCAAGTATAAGGTTGGCCTCGGATTCACGAACCTATATCATTTGTTTATTTATCAATACACATAATTATAATCGAATAAATTTATATATAATAATTTATAAGTTATATTAATAACTTATATTTTTCATATATTTATTTTATATATTTAAATTAAATGAAAATATTAATTTTGTTATGTTATATATATTTAATACATTTTTGTATATTTAAATGTATATATATCTTTTATTTGTTAAATTTTGTATAGATACTAAAAAAATAATAATCCTATTAATGATAAAAATTATGATATTAATAATAATACTTGTAAAATATTAATTTTCTTGTTTATGAGAGTTATTAATGATTTACTAATAATAATAATAATAATTTTATTAAGAATGATAGCATAAAAAAAATATAATAATATTACTATTAATAATACATTTGTTTAGTAATAAAATAATTATACCAATAGTTACAAAATTGATACTAATACTATTATTAATGAGATTAATGAAAACTTATATTATTGTAATAATAATAATAATAATAATAATAATAATAATAATAATAATAATAATAATAATAATAATAATAATAATAATAATAATAATAAATTAGAAGACTACCTTAATGAAACTGGCCTAAAAAGAAATAACAGTCCATGCCCGGGTTCGAACTCGAGACCCCTCGGTTAGACACACGCCCCTTTACCACTCCTCCACTCCATTCTTTTCTAATTTATTTCCATTTTATTTGGCTATAACTCGTACCCAGTTAATTCCCCAACTTCATCTTCTTCTCATAACCACAATTGATTACAACCCGTAGGATATTCATAAACACAAATTAAGTATTGTTTTCAGAGCACTAAACTAAAATATAATTCGACTATCTGTGTTTGAAATTAATTAGAAACGAAAAAAAATAAAAAGAAAAGCCATAACAGCTCGTTAACGTCATTGATGAACTCCAAATCGATTTTAAAATTTTAGGTCGTTTTAATTAAAACTTTCAACATGAAAAACATTTGAAATCCTTCCTAAAAACTTTCTGGGTCCTTAATTTCAACAGAAACATTACACCACAAACGAATTTTGTGATGAACATAAAATTTGTCTTTTAAATTTTTTAACTTTGACTGTCCAATTCGTTCTCGATAAAATGATTTGGGATTTGAAACTTTGTAATTAATTTAAGCATGAGATTCCTAACAGAACTACGTTTATACAATTTGAAATTCGATTCGAAATTGAGGGTTGGCCAAACGAGTTCGAAAACAGAGATAAACGGTTCTGGTTTACTTAAACTTCTGTTTTTTTTTCCTATGATAACAGATGCAATTCGGTATTTAACAAGAATACAGATGTTAATTTTCAACGTTGGAGCAGTAGTTTAATTGTTGGATTATGTAGATAGTCGACAGCTAGTCACAGGTAAACAGAAGTCGTTTGGATTAATTGACAGGTAGATACGCGTTTCTGATTCTATATCCTATATATTATATATTCAGTATTATAAATTATTAATTATATTAAATATAGTAATATATTAATAAATATATTAAATAGATGTTTAATATTAAAAATACTAAAAATAATAATATAAATATCAAATATAGTAATAATAATAATAATAATAATGATGTTAATAAAAAAAATCAATAAATTGTATTATATCTAAAGTTATAACATTTTTAATAATTTTACTAACAATGATAATACCAATAATATAATTATTAATGATATTAATACTAATACTTATAAAATTTATAACAATTATATTAATAATAAAAGTATTAATAACATAATGATATCAAAATAATGATTTCTATAAAAATATCAATAATATTATTAATATTAATAAAACTAATAATAATAGTAATGAATATAACAATCATAATAATACTAATAAAAGTACTGATAATAATAACTAAAAATAATAATTTCTAATAATACTGTTTATCAAAATTAATAATGATAACAATAACATTTAATAATCATAATAACAATTTTAACTGTACCAAATTTCATATGTATATAAATATATATATATTTTTTTAAAATATTAGTAATACAGATATTGATATTATTAAAAGTAACAAATATATTTTCGACTTGTAATCACCTTTAGTATTTTAATATATCAGTTTATTAATTGTATCATATTATATCAAATAACATATTTGAATATTTAATCCTTATAAATTCTATATATATATATATATATATATATACATATATATATATATATACATATATATATATATATATATATATATATATATATATATATATATATATCTATATATATATTACAATATATATAGTATTACTTATTTAGTTACATACAATTGTTCGTGAATCATCAGGCTAGGTCAAAAGGGTAACTGATTATCCGAATATAGATTTTGAACTTTCTAGACTCAATATTACAGATTTTGCTTATCGTGTCGGAAACATATAAAGATTAAGGTTTAAATTTGGTCGGAAATTTCCGGGTCATTACAGTACCCACCCGTTAAAAAAAATTTCATCCCCGAAATTTGATAGAGGTCGTCATAGATAACAATAAAAATAGTTTCATGACGAATATGAGGTGATAATGGAGTTTTATCATCATTAAGTAATGTAGATAAAACGATTCGATTGCGCGAAGGATATGAATGAAGCTATCGCAAAAGAGTGAGATGAGTAAGATATACTCGTTTTAACCGATGACGTAATTATGATTGATTTCCGGAATTCGCGGAATTTAAAGAAATTCTTACGTAATAAGATTTGGTTCTTCGGCGATCAGGATCTTCTTTGATTTAATGCGGCAATCTGTTTCGATTTCTTTGTCGGATAATTCATTATAAATCCACCCCTTCGTTTTTCTTATTCTCCACACCTTCTATTCTTTCTCCCTCTACTCTTTCTTAATATGCTCCATCCAATCCTGATTCTTATTATACTTCTAACTTTCATATCTTTCATTCTTCTTTTTCATTTGCCGCCAGAAGAATCTATTCACTTTTATGATTTCATTGGAATTATAATGTTTCTAATTCTCCCGTGTCTTTACGTCGCAATACGTATTGATATACACAGTTTGTAGTTTCTGGGTGATTGTTGGGTTTTATATCTTCCCTTATACTTCGATGTCCTTGCTTTTGTTTTCTATAATCATTGTCATCCACAGTTAATGCTTTCTCCTATTTGCTGCGATCTATACCCTAATTTCTATTTCGAAGCTTCATTCTTTCGTTTCCTCTTCTTGCGTTTAAGCGTCTCTTGTAATGGTCCGGAATTCGTAGGTATGAGATTTGGAATGAACATAGCTAATGCTCTAAGAAATAAAGGGTATTGACACGATTTTGACTTGTTAAATTACCAGTATACCCTGGAAAAGTTAGAACTATCAAGACGATATGTTCCTAATACGTTTGGGGATTGGATAGAATGTAAGAGCCGTGTAACATGGCACATGATGACGGTACTGTGAATCATTACATCCCATTAGAAACTTAACATGACTTACTGTAATATAATGAAGTTGATCAAGTTTCATTATATTATACTAATTCATGCATTAGTTCCCAACACTACTTCAAAACATTCATATTTTAATTTCGAAGGTTTCAGAATTTAAAAATAACACAGTTTCTTTTATTTTATAACGCAGATATTACGGAGAGATACATGATCGCAGATAGGAATAGTTGTGAAAATATCTCCAGAAATATGGAGAATATGTATAACGGAAGATATGAAGATATCTTATAATATCTAAGATAAGATGATGATGAAGAATATCATCCGAAAAGGTTTAGAATAAGGAGTAGGGTTTTTTACTAACGGTTTCAGCAGGCACTGAATTGTTTGGATTCTTTGAAGTCGGGTTTAGTTTTCATGATTTGTCCCCGGTCTCCTTCATACTTTGCTCAATCCGTTTTCCAGTTCTCAACCTTCTCTTTTTCGGAGCTTTACCAATACACTGTACTATATCATCAAACTTCTGACCGTTAATGTCGTTTACAGTTTTTGCTGCTTCATCAGCATTTCAAGTACTACTTCATAGTCCAGGGTGTTTTTCAGAGACTTCACATTCGAAATATGTAACTCTTAGGGATAGACGTTTTCGGTAAAACTGGGAGAATTTCTACGAGATTTTCAAAATACTAATTGCGGATTTCGCCAAAGAGATAACGAGTTGCTGATACGTCTGCTGATGACGTTGTGAAATATAAAAGGTTCTCCGGTAATGACGGCGAAAGGACAAGGTATAAATATCGAGATTATAATAGGAGTAGTCTCACTGAGAAGTCGAAGTGGAGCTGTGACAGAATTAGCTTCCTGAAAAGAAATTGTAGGGTTGTTTTTGCTAAAAAAATGGCAAAGGATTCAACACGATATGTGTTAAACTATGAATTTGGATTCGAAAGTTTTTCAGGTGCATCAATCTTTTCTTCCGTAGATGAAGTGCGGTTGGTTCATCTTTTCGATCGAGGTGTTTTCAAGAATCATAAAAAGTTGTGAATGCGAATTGTAATCGTCAAGATACGAATGAGGTTTATGATAGAATCAAGTGGCAAACTTGAAGATTAGTTTAGTTTCATATGTTATAATCAATATTTTAATTCATTTTACTTGTCCAAAGTTAGCAGTCCAATAGTCTGATTGTCCAATGGTCCAATAGTTCAACAATTCAATATATTCATATATAATTTAATATACATAATTAATACGTATCGTGACCCGTGTACCGGTCTCAGTGTCGATCACAACTCAAAGTATATATATATTTTGGAATCAACTCCGACCCTGTATAGCCAACTCCCACCTTCACATATAGAGTGTCTATGGTTGTTCCAAAATATATATATAGATGGGTCAATATGATAAGTCGAAACCTTGCATACGTGTCCCGTTATTTTAAATGCGTAAAATAAATAAATATATATCATGACCCATTATACAACGTGTTGTCTCAGAATTTATCCGTCGTATTATTGTACATGTGTCCTGACAGTATGTACAGTGCGGAAATTAAAATTGCGAGAAGGTAAATTGCGATAAATTAAATGTTAATCAGTTAGCTGGGAACAGTTAGCTGGAACAGTTAGCGTGAAATCCTATCACAATTTCAATTAATTAATTCGTTTGTTTCTAACACTTTTTATTTTTGTCCAATGTTTTCTTCGTTATGCCACTTGTTGGATTCTGATAGGTCAAAATCCAAATATGAAATTTGAATAGAAATGGTTATTCTGTGGTGAACGGATACGTATATCGGTAGTTGTGAGTAGGATAGTAAATGATTGTTGAATCAGATTCGAAGAATGTACAGTGTAACTTATTAATGTGAATTCTAAATATTCCTCGGGTACTACCCACCCGTTAAAATATTTTCATCATTAACAGTTTGTACAAAAGAATTTTTAATTACAATCTTTATAAAAATATACTTGCATATATATTTTCTTCAGATGTAATCACGAATCTAATGAGTCAATAAGGTATTAAACTCATTTGATTTATTGTTAATACTGGATTACATGATCTCTAAAACATTAGAGATTTCATAATCACCATGTTGAACGAAGAAAAAAAATGAGGTAGAATGATACGTAAAGCGAAGATAGTCGATGTAGATCGATATGTAGAACGAAGTTCATACTCGAAGTACAGATGATGATATTGAGGCGTGTAATGTTGATATTCGAGGTACAGATTGTGATGTTGAGAGTTACGGTGTGGTTATGGTTTAGGAATGATAGGGGTACTGTCGACGTCGATGATGGTGGTACTGGTTATGCTGCTGGTGCTGCTGCTGGTGTTCGTAACCTTCGCACCAGGTTCTCCAAAGTCGTCACACGAGCGCGTAGTCCGTTAACTTCTTCTAGTACTACGGGATGATTGACGGTTGAAGCGAGCGAATGAATAAGATTCGAAATATGGGATAGTATGTAATCGTGATGAAATACTCGGAAAAAGGGGAGAGAAAATGGTTTCTCGAACAGGTTCGCCGGTAAGCGCTTCGGGTTGAAAAGGGCAATTTGGTGAATGGAAGAGATCTTCGATGTGAAATGATTTTTCGGATGTCGGATGATATTCTAACTAGATAGAATATCTATAATCCTAAAGATTTCGTAGACTACAGAGGAACCTACAGCATATGTCAGGCAAGTCTACAGATGCGCTAAGATATGAATTATCAAATAAGCTAAGATATGAATTTCGTCTATACACTATCAATGCAGCAAATGCAGTAAGACGTGTCTAGACTTAAGAATAATAAGCAGGCAACTTCCTAAGGATGATAAGTAGATGATTTTCGATTAGATATGATAAGCAAAACTTTCGACATGCAGACACGGTCAAAGTCCAGACTCATTAATGTATCCTAACAACTACTAGTCAGACACACTAATGCAAGACCTGGTTCACTAAGACCAACGCTCTGATACCAACTTTAACAACTGGTCCTAATCCTCCCGGATGAAGTCATCAACAGTTGGTCCCATCGCGATGATCGACTCCAAGTAATGTCCTTAATATGAGCTAATGCACAGCGGAAGACTAAATTCGTACATGAGAATAACATGCTTTAAAATGTCAACATAAAGTTGGTGAGATATATAGGTTTGATGCTAGCAGCGTAATAACTATGGACCACAAGATTTTAAGTTTATACATAATACACTCCTCGTGTATAGAAAAGACGTTGAGCACTTGGTAACCATACTTAACTAAAAGTCACAGCAGCATACTCTTAAATAAACCCTACACCGTACCAAAGTGTAGTAACGAGAACGAAGTACTGTGCAACCGTTAAATGCTGGTCGTCCAGCCCGGTTGGGGATGTCAGCCCGATAGATCTATCAACAGGATTCGCGTTTACGCTCCTCACGTAATTAGCAGTTACCAAGTATAAAGAGATATGCCATGGTACAACTCAACGTAGAATTTAATTTGATCACTTGTGTCCATAACGTAAATCATTTATAAAAACAGCGCATGTATTCTCAGTCCAAAAATATTTAGAGTTTAAAAGGGACTATATACTCACCATACTGTATTTTGTAGTAAAAATACATATAACATCATTGATCAAGTATAAGGTTGGCCTCGGATTCACGAACCTATATCATTTGTTTATTTATCAATACACATAATTATAATCGAATAAATTTATATATAATAATTTATAAGTTATATTAATAACTTATATTTTTCATATATTTATTTTATATATTTAAATTAAATGAAAATATTAATTTTGTTATGTTATATATATTTAATACATTTTTGTATATTTAAATGTATATATATCTTTTATTTGTTAAATTTTGTATAGATACTAAAAAAATAATAATCCTATTAATGATAAAAATTATGATATTAATAATAATACTTGTAAAATATTATTTTTCTTGTTTATGAGAGTTATTAATGATTTACTAATAATAATAATAATTTTATTAAGAATGATAGCATAAAAAAATTTAATAATATTACTATTAATAATACATTTGTTTAGTAATAAAATAATTATACCAATAGTTACAAAATTGATACTAATACTATTATTAATGAGATTAATGACAACTTATATTATTGTAATAATAATAATAATAATAATAATAATAATAATAATAATATTAATAATAAATTAGAAGATTACCTTAATGAAACTGGCCTAAAAAGAAATAACAGTCCATGCCCGGGTTCGAACCCGAGACCCCTCGATTAGACACACGCCCCTTTACCACTCCTCCACTCCATTCTTTTCTGATTTATTTCCATTTTATTTGGCTATAACCCGTACCCAGTTAATTCCCCAACTTCATCTTCTTCCCATAACCACAATTGATTACAACCCGTAGGATATTCATAAACACAAATTAAGTATTGTTTTCAGAGCACTAAACTAAAATATAATTCGAATATCTGTTTTTGAAATTAATTAGAAACGAAAAAAAATAAAAAGAAAAGCCATAACAGCTCGTTAACGTCATTGATGAACTCCAAATCGATTTCAAAATTTTAGGTCGTTTTAATTAAAACTTTCAACATGAAAAACATTTGAAATCCTTCCTAAAAACTTTCTGGGTCCTTAATTTCAACAGAAACATTACTCCACAAACGAATTTTGTGATGAACACAAAATTTGTCTTTTAAATTTTTTAACTTTGACTGTCCAATTCGTTCTCGATAAAATGATTTGGGATTTGAAACTTTGCAATTAATTTAAGCATGAGATTCCTAACAGAACTACGTTTATACAATTTGAAATTCGATTCGAAATTGAGGGTTGGCCAAACGAGTTCGAAAACAGAGATAAACGGTTCTGGTTTACTTAAACTTCTGGTTTTTTTTTTCCTATGATAACAGATGCAATTCGGTATTTAACAAGAATACAGATGTTAATTTTCAACGTTGGAGAAGTAGTTTAATTGTTGGATTATGTAGATAGTCGACAGCTAGTCACAGGTAAACAGAAGTCGTTTGGATTAATTGACAGGTAGATACGCGTTTCTGATTCTATATCCTATATATTATATATTCAGTATTATAAATTATTAATTATATTAAATATAGTAATATATTAATAAATATATTAAATAGATGTTTAATATTAAAAATACTAAAAATAATAATATAAATATCAAATATAGTAATAATAATAATAATAATGATGTTAATAAAAAAAAATAATAAATTGTATTATATCTAAAGTTATAACATTTTTAATAATTTTACTAACAATGATAATACCAATAATATAATTATTAATGATATTAATACTAATACTTATAAAATTTATAACAATTATATTAATAATAAAAGTATTAATAACATAATGATATCAAAATAATGATTTCTATAAAAATATCAATAATATTATTAATATTAATAAAACTAATAATAATAGTAATGAATATAACAATCATAATAATACTAATAAAAGTACTGATAATAATAACTAAAAATAATAATTTCTAATAATACTGTTTATCAAAATTAATAATGATAACAATAACATTTAATAATCATAATAACAATTTTAACTGTACCAAATTTCATATGTATATAAATATATTTTTTTTAAAAAAAATATTTGTAATACAGATATTGATATTATTAAAAGTAACAAATATATTTTCGACTTGTAATCACCTTTAGTATTTTAATATATCAGTTTATTAATTGTATCATATTATATCAAATAACATATTTGAATATTTAATCCTTATAAATTATATATATATATATATATATATATATATATATATATATATATATATATTACAATATATATAGTATTACTTATTTAGTTACATACAATTGTTCGTGAATCATCAGGCTAGGTCAAAAGGGTAACTGATTATCCGAATATAGATTTTGAACTTTCTAGACTCAATATTACAGATTTTGCTTATCGTGTCGGAAACATATAAAGATTAAGGTTTAAATTTGGTCGGAAATTTTCGGGTCATTACAAAATGGGAGATTGGTGTCGTTGTCACGAGTGGTATTTTGGGAAGTTGCTTTTTAATCCCGGGTAATATTGTTCTTTTTCTTTCTCCTTATTTAATTTCCTCACTTTAATTTAACATAACTTTTTAACATGCGTACGAGGACGTAGCATGATTTAAGTGTGGGGGGGAGGAAGGAAATTTGCACATTTGGCTTAGCTTGGAAATGTTTGTTGTTTAAAGGTTTATGACTTAAATGGTTTTAAATGGCCTAGGTGGTAAAAATTTGAAAAATTTTAATTTCAAGGCTATAATCAAGATGTTGACCCATGAGAGTAACCTTAGTGATTAGGGATTAATTTGGAATTTCTTTGAAGTTTTTGGACTTGGCCGGTGAGGAATGATAGTGTTAGGCATTTGACCTTGTTGACCTTGACAAGTAACTTTAAGGAAATATACTTTTGTGGAGAAAAGAAAGTTTAAAAAGAAAAGAAGGAAAAGATCCCTAGGTTGTATGCTAGGTAACATGGATAATAAAGAAACACTTTAGGATTTTTCTTTTTAAACCAATTCTTTTTATTTTTGCAGCCAGTCTACCCAGGTCGTTAGTACACAAATTGTGTACTAGAATCAATTAGTGACCATTAGCAGCCTAAACCTTTAGAAAAGTGATATAAAAATCTGAGAAAAAGCAAACCAACTTCCCATTCCTACCCTTATTTTTGGTTATTGATGTTGAATTAATCTTACTTTATCTTGTTTAGATTTGGTAACGCTAGGTGACAACGCAACTCATTTTTGCTAAGACATAATTAGTTTAAAATAGCATGGCAAGTATAACTAGCTATTATGTTATAGTGTTTGTGGCTTTTTGATTAGTTTGACTCAAAGTGGTCTCCGGGGTTCCACAATGGAGTCCACGATTTACTCACTAGTATGAAAGTGCATAACAATGATGATAGTCACCAATGCAACACTTGTAGAGTTTACTCTTCCCTAGGCAAAGGTCGAAAGGGGGTACTTTATATCACAAGCTTTGGCAATGATATTCACCACACCCAACACCCATTATCCATGTTACATACATACATCTATATATATCATTGTCATCATCACCATATATTCACCATTGCATCCCAAATGTTCTCAATGTTTCATATGATATGTGCTAGTTCATTGAAGTTGTTGATTGTGAAAAAAAAAATGTTATGAAAGGAGGAAGTGAAGAGACGAATTTAAAAGAATAAAAAAGAGTAGAAGAAGAGTATGCCAAAAATTGTGAAATGAGTGCCTTATAAAGCATGGACCACTGAGGCATAAAATTCGTCTCGTTGAAGTTTAAGTTTAGAATATAAGATTCCTTATAACCTCGCAAAAACCTATACCTTCCATGAATGCCTCGCACAAATGGGCAATGTAACCAAAATTCCACCTTACCGAGCTTGTGGTATGGGGTACTTCTAACTAGACTTAGGGGGTTCATTGGTGTCGAGACTTAGAAGGTATGCACTTAGTACTAGTGTAGACAAGGGCATGAGTTTGGCTAATGGAAAAGTTAAGGAGGACCAAAAACACAAACATGTGCACAATTCTAGTTATGTTTGACATTCCGGTTTACTTTAATTTATCTTGGTACGGATGAGGGTCACGTTAAAATTTCTAAACCTTATAAAGTTTGATTGGTTCAACATTCGTAACCGTTTTACACCATTTTTATTTGAGTCATGGCCAACCCAATGAAATTAATCCGGATTTAATTTAACCCATGTTGTGTTTCTTTTGACATGTTACTTAGATACATTTATTTTGATCTTAAAAAGAATAAGTGTGGATCATGAAGTTGTTAAGGATAATTGTTTGATTTAGTGCTAAGTTTTGGTCCATATGATGATTTAAGGAAAATGTTTGAGGATTATGAGAATATGATTAATGGAGGAATTGTTGAAATAAGAAAATGATTTGTGATAAAGTAAGTTATGATTGAAGGTTTTAGAGGATGAAAGTTATTTGAGGTTTTGAGTGGTTAACCCATATCGTTTTTACATCTTGATTTATAGTTAATTTTGCTTGTGGAAAAATTGTTTGAGTTAATACCACCTAGGTGTTATTGTCTTGTAGCTAAAAACAGATTTGCTTGAGGACAAGCAAAAGCCAAGTGTGGGGGATTTGATCGTTCCTTAATTGTCACGATTAATTCTAACTAATTACGCAAAATTAACGTTACGCAAGTGAACAAGGAGATACTTTTATGGAGTTTTATGTTTTTACAGGTATTAAAGGTGTTGGTGCAAAAGATCGTGCAAAAATGGCATTTTGAGTGAAAGACAGTGGAAGATGGACGTGATTTGGAAGCAAAAACAGGAGCAGCTGAATTAACAAAGGCGTAATTTACGCCTGATCTGGCGTAAATTACGCCAGTACTCAGATGCCTCTCAGAACAGAAATCGTTTGGAGCCGTAAAAATACGCTGAGCAGATTTAACAAAGGCGCAAATTACGCCTGGCTGGGCGTAAATTACGCCAGTACAAAAATTCAGGATCCGGGAAATATGAAAATTAGCTTTTGGATAGGATTTCTTAACCCCTATTTAAGGAGGTCTTTAGGGTTACGAAAAACAACTTTTTCCTACCAGTTTTTGCAGCAGAGAACACCTAAAAACACCAAAAATCATCACTCAAATCACCATTCTTTCAAGATTCAAGTCAAGATCGAAGTGCTAATCATCATGCAATCATCAAGAAATTCGTTGGTTGTCTTCGTCACTATGCTTGGCTAGTCTCTTAAACTTTATTCCTTCCATGAACAATTGATACATGTATTTATTCATTCAAGTTGTGTGATTTATGATATTATGAAACTTCAGTCTGTTGAATTGTAATGTTATGAATCGATTATTTGTTGATCAATGCAAGTTTTGTTGATTGTGATTGTTGCAAGTTGAATTATAGTGATTTAACATTTTGTGCTGAATCCACTTAGCATTAAGTTAGATTAGGGAGAAAGACAAAGTGTATAGGTTGCATGATTCAATCTCAAAATAGTTAGAATCGATAAACTTAAGGAAATCTTGTCTATGAGATTTGGTTAATGAATGGTGAGCACAATACTTGTTTGAATTGAATGCATGTTAGATTGGGATTGTGAAGGGATAAAGGCTTTTAATCCATTGCTTACAACTTTCGTTTAATTCATTGTTTTAGCTATTCAAGTTACATTTTAGTTATTTCTCTAGTTTTCAATTTAGTTAAGTTAGTTAATCAAACAACAAAATCTGGAAATTGCTTGCTTGTTGACCATAACTTCCCGTGGAACGAATCCTGCTTACCCTAGCTAAGTTAGAGTAATTAGGCTATTTTTGATTGACCCTTCGACATCGATCAACCATCACACCAACTACATTGACCCCACATCAATATTTTATATTTTTATATATTATTATTATTATTATTATTATTATTATTATTTATGATTATTAATTTTATAATTATATTTATAAATTTAAAATGTATTTTATTTTGGAACGAAATATATTTTTTAATAAACTAAAAACTTCCATTAAATTAAAAACACACATTACATAAAAAAAGCACAAATAATAATAATAAAATACATAATTTAAAACTAGAAATCTAAACTCTTCATCGTCTTCGGACTGGTACTCCTTGGCGTATTTCTTGGTGAGTTTGTTACGATATTTCATGACCAAATCACATTGTTCGGGAGGAATGTCGGTCGAAACCGGTTGAGATAAATGCCTTAAACCATCAAATTTCGCCGCGTTTGTGCTTCCTTTCGTAACTCCTCCATATTAAGTCTTGTAGCAGTCGCCGAATCAATAACACGAGCTCGAGCCTCCTCCGAAGATAACCGAGAAGTTGCATCCGACGAACCGGAACTTCGAGCAGCTTTTGAACTATCCCGACCTCGAGGACGACAGATAGGATCTCCTCGGAATGAAGGCTCCACACTTGGTGCACTCATGTTCGGTGTCGGTGTCGGGTCAGGATCTTCGAGATTAATTGGCTCGGGTTGGGAGCGTTTGTGATTAAAACCTTCATAAGTTAAAAATTGCGGACAATCTTTTAAACTTCACCAAGCTTCTTCATAAACAAATGACCTATTTTTAGTTTGCAATTTGAAGTGTTTTTTCGCAAGTTTCTTAATATCGCCATCCGAGTGTCCACTTTGTCAATGTTTTGCAAGCTTTTCGTAAATTGCAATGAAGAGCTTGACGTCTTTACACATGTTACTCCATTTACGTGTTAATTGATCTTGTCGGCGAGGATCACGAACCAAAGAGTTGTACTCGGCTCGGACGGTGCACCGAAATGTCCTCGTACTTTGCGAGTTCCCGACAATGTTGTTTTCAGAAGCTCGTGCCCAACACTCTTTAAAATTCGGCTTTCTTCTTCGGACCACATAACCTTGGCGCGTTTTCCTTTTTCCCTGTTCTTCAACTTCTTCCTCATCAAATTGAGTTTCTTGGACCTCATCTACATCGGGTTGCGAATTTTCGGACGGTATGACATTTGGTGTAGGGGAGGTCGGGTGATACACGGGTTCGTAACCCGAAAAACCGTGTGACGACCCCGTCAAAACACTTAACGGATCCGTCAGTTGGTCCCATAGCTTGATCGGACTTAAATGAATTAAATAAACAAAGTTGCATTCTTTTATTTCAAAATGTTGCCCAAAAAGGAAACAAACCAAATTAAGTAGTTTAAAATCAACCAACCATAGTAATAAACCAAAAGTTGACACCAAACATTGCCAACAAAACCACACTTTAAATTATCCAAAAATAGAATGCAAACTTAAGTTTCATAAATTGTTTCATAATATCTGCCCAAATGCATGCAGACTCTTCTAACGACAGCGGAAGCATCAAATAACTCAAGTACCTGTGAAAACATGCAAGTAAACTGTCAACACAAAGGTTGAGTGAATTATAGGTTTAAATAAATAAGTAAACTTTAGACCACAAGATTTAAAAATGTTAGAAAACATTAAACATTATTCCATTATCAATGAGCCACCTGGTAACCACTTAACCCTTTAATTACCCTTACCAAACACAAAAATATACACTTGGACAGTGTATCTACAACAAATTACGAAGTACTAAACATTCCGATAAACAAATTGCTAGCGCGACTAGCTCGAAATGGGGTTGTCAAACCCGATAGATCTATCCGTAGGATTCGCGTTCACCGGTAGAAACCAATGATTACAGTTACCAGACTAGGGAATATTTTTGTCCAACTCACAATGAATAATTAAATTTAACTGTTACTTGTGTCTAACCGTAAATAAAAATATGCATGTAATCACATCCCAAAAAGTATACTTTGAAAAGTATTTAAAAACGGGACTATAACTCACCTTAAATAGCAACTGAAGAAATCTCACAAACAAACGAACAGCAAGTAAAGTAAAGTGATCAAGAAAGATCACAACGCCGACCTATAAATAAAGCAGGTCGATATAAATAACTAACTTAGGTCAAGTCTTAGTATGATAGCTATTGTACATGTTGCAAGTAGACATAGAACATTACTCATCAAGCATCGGTTTGATTGGAACAGCATAAGGACACACACTTTCTATTTTTAGAAAGTTTCTATTTTTAGCAGGTTTCCATTTTTGAAAAATTTTCTATTTTATGAAAGTTTCCAAATTTAGAAAGTTCTATTTTTAGAAAGTTTTGAAGTTAGGAAAGTTTCCTTATTTAGAAAGTCAACAGAAGTCAACTGAAAGTCAAAGTCAACCGAAAGTCAACTCAAAAGTCAACCTTGGTCAAACATAGTCAACATAAATTTGAAAAGTGTAAATTATAATAATAACATAGGTTATAATGTTTATTAAAGTCAAAAGTGTATAAATATGTCTTAACATAAGTTTAATTAAATAAAATGAATTATTAAAGTTAATATAAGTTAAAATGTTATAATTAGTATAACATAAGTATTTAATTAATTAATTAAATATTAATCATAATATAAATATTATTAATTAATAATAATTTTAAATCATATCATAAGTATTATAAATTAATAATGAATTATTAATTATATCATAAGTTTCTAATTAAAATTATTAAATCATAAGTATTTAATAATTAAATCATAATTAATAATTAAATGATATAATAAATATTTATATCATAGGTCTTAAATAATAATAATTACTTCTTTTATCATAAGTAATTAATTAATAATGAAATTCATAATTTTTATCATAAGTTAAATCATTAACCATAAGTTTTAAGTTTAAAAGTTCATCGGGTCGTATCTTGAGCCCCGAGTGTGTGTTTCGGGCAAGCCACATATGCAACTTCACCTACTCAAACCACCCGACACAATTATGAACACAAGAACACTCCAAGAACAGTCCCTAGGTCGTGGATATCAGCCATGACAACATTTGGGAAATCAATTTACTCAAAACAGTAATTCGGGCACAACGGGTGAACCGTGGCTCGGATTTAGGTGACCCGAACATGAAAATTCGTCCCACCATCAGTCCTAACCAAATGAGACACCCTAAAGACATCAAGGATGGTCACAAAGTCGGACCCAACCTTGTTCATGCCAAGAACACCTTTCAATCTTTAACAAAAATCAAATTTAGCATATCTAGGGCTCCGGGAATCGAAACGACATGAATCCGGAGTCTAAAATTAATGTCTTGATGAGAGGAACTCATTTATGTACTTTATTTTAACATTCATATCAGTTAAAAAGTCAGAATATACGAATTATGCTGCTGTCCAAAATTTACAAACCGAAATCATATGCAAACGAGTAATTCTACGCATCCAAACAACATTACAACAACTAATAAACATCATACTAATAATATAACATACAAAATCAGTAATATATATGAAAAATCAAAAAGCTAGGGTTAGGGTTTATACCCAAATCGAGAATCAAAGAGTAGAATCGTGTAGAGAACGGAACAAGGAACGCGATTATGATCTTCAATTCTTGAATCAAGCAATAATTTTTGATGATGATGATGCTAGGGTTGGTGATGGCGACGGCAAAGGGAGAGGGAGAAGAGGAGAGCAAAAATTAATTTAGGTTTTAGAATAAAATGGAAAGTGATAAGATAAAATCTCAAAAAAAGAAAAACAAGGAGGAGTAACCCCCTCCCCCCCTTGGCTTCAACCGAATTTACATGGGGGTGGGCCCCATGGGTCCAACTTTGATAAATGTTAATTTCCTTGTGGCCCGAAATCCCGAACGAAGCCCGAAACGCGAAAACACGCTTACGCGATTAAAAATCCGGAAAGATATCAAACGCGCGACGAAAAATAAATATAAATACACATATTAATAATATGATTATAAAATATCATATTTAAATTATTTAGGATTTAAAAATCCCGAAAGCTCGTCCGTTGGTTTAAAAACCGAAAAGATTCGCCGGATGGAAATCCGCGAGACTTAGAAACGTATAAATTAAAATATGAATACATATATTCACATAACACATAATAATTAATATATATATTATTACAAAAATAATAATATAGGTCATAGAAATGACGTGGCGCACTAACAGTTAACGGTCGTTAAATAATTAACGGAAAAAGATAACGGAAAAAGTAGGGTCGTGACAGTACCTTCCCGTTACGGAAATTTCGTCCCGAAATTTAAGCAGGCGCAGGGGTTGACTCGGCATCTGAGAACAAATGCGGGTACTTCTGCTTCGTTTGGTCCTCACGCTCCCAAGTGAAC
Source organism: Rutidosis leptorrhynchoides (assembly GCF_046630445.1). Lineage (NCBI taxonomy): Eukaryota > Viridiplantae > Streptophyta > Magnoliopsida > Asterales > Asteraceae > Rutidosis > Rutidosis leptorrhynchoides. The sequence continues at coordinate 666,872,582 of NC_092335.1, forward strand.
TCGGGACCGCGTCTAGCGTTCCATCGAACCCGAACAATAGGAATTCTGCTCTGTTTAAGAGTCTTTACCTCTCGGTCCATAATCTCAACGGGCTCCTCAATAAAATGCAATTGCTTGTCAACCTGAAGTTCCTCCAATGGAATAGTCTGATCATATTCAGCCAAACACTTCTTTAAGTTCGAAATATGAAAAACATCGTAACCAGCACTGAGTTCTTGTGGCAACTTCAAACGATAAGCCACCGGTCCAACTCTTTCGATAATCTAAAACGGTCCCACATAACGAGGACTTAACTTCCCTCTTTTACCAAAACGAATAACACCCTTCCAAGGTGAAACTTTTAACATAACATGATCACCAGCTTGAAATTCAACATCTTTCCTTCCTTTATCGGCATAACTCTTTTGCCGACTTCTAGCAGTTCTTAACCTTTCTTTAATTTGAACAATCTTCTCTGTAGTCTCGTGAATAATCTCCGGACCTGTAAGTTGAGCATCCCCAACCTCATTCCAACAAATAGGAGACCTACATTTCCTACCGTACAAAGCTTCAAACGGTGCGGCTTTAATACTCGCATGATAACTGTTGTTATAAGAAAACTCAGCTAACGGCAAATACTTATCCCACCCATTTCCAAAATCAATCACACAAGCTCGCAACATATCTTCTAATGTCTGAATGGTCCTCTCACTTTGACCATCTGTTTGAGGATGATAAGCGGTGCTCATATCCAATCTAGTGCCCAAGGCTTCTTGCAACGATTGCCAAAATCTCGATACAAATCGACTATCTCTGTCGGAAATAATAGAAACGGGAACACCATGCCTCGAAACAATCTCTTTCAAATACAAATGGGTGAGTTTCTCCATCGAATCGGTTTCCCTAATCGGCAAAAAGTGGGCCGACTTAGTGAGTCGATCTACGATCACCCAAATCGCATCATAGCCACCCGAAACTCTTGATAACTTAGTGATAAAATCCATAGTGATACCTTCCCACTTCCACTCGGGAATTTCTGGTTGTATCAACAATCCGGACGGTTTTTGATGCTCAGCTTTGACCTTAGAACAGGTCAAACACTTAGACACATACTTAGCTATGTCACCCTTCAAATTATGCCACCAATACAACTCCTTAAGATCCTGATACATCTTTCCTGAACCAGGATGAATAGAGTATCTAGACTTATGAGCCTCATCTAGAATCAACTGTCGAAGACCTCCAAACTTCGGAACCCAAAGACGTCCCGCAAAGTACCTAGTACCATCAGCTCGAACTTCAAACTTCTTAGCTACCTTGGCTGCATTCTCTTTCACAAAATTCTCCTCCTTTAAGGCTTCTTGTTGTGCCTCAAGAATCTGCCTAACGAGGTTTGATCTAACTGTCATATTCAAAGCTCTAACCCTTCGAGGTTCAGCTCTTTCTTTACGACTCAACGCATCAGCCACAACATTGGCTTTACCCGGATGATATAAAAGGTCACAATCGTAATCATTCAACGTCTCAATCCATCTTCGTTGTCTCATGTTCAAATGTTTTTGATCGAGGATATGTTGAAGACTCTTGTGATCGGTGTACACAGTACTCTTAACACCTAAAAGATAGTGTCTCCAAATCTTAAGTGCGAAAATAACAGCCCCCAACTCTAAATCATGAGTTGTATAATTCTGTTCGTGAACCTTCAACTGACGTGACGCATACGCAATAACCTTCTTTCGTTGCATCAAAACACAACCATAGCCTTGGCGTGATGCATCGCAATAAACTACAAAATCATCATTACCCTCCGGTAAAGACAATATCGGAGCGGTAGTCAACTTTTTCTTCAAAATCTGAAAAGCTTTCTCTTGTTCATCCTTCCACTCATACTTCTTCCCCTTATGCGTTAAAGCAGTCAGAGGTTTCGCTATACGAGAGAAATCCTGAATGAACCTTCGATAGTAACCTGCCAATCCTAAGAACTGACGAATTTGAGTAGGAGTTTTCGGAGTTTCCCACTTTTCAATCGCCTCAATTTTAGCAGGATCAACTTGTATTCCTTGTTTGCTAACAATGTGACCAAGGAACTGAACTTCTTTTAACCAAAATGCACACTTAGAAAACTTAGCGTACAACTCTTCTTTCTTTAACAGATCAAGCACTAAACTCAAATGTTCTTCGTGCTCTTCATCACTCTTAGAATAGATAAGAATGTCATCGATGAAAACTATAACGAACTTGTCCAGATAGGGTCTGCACACACGATTCATGAGGTCCATGAACACAGCAGGTGCATTCGTCAATCCGAACGGCATAACAAGAAATTCAAAATGACCGTAACGCGTGCGAAAGGCAGTTTTCGAAACATCAGATTCTTTAACGCGCAACTGATGATAGCCAGAACGAAGATCAATCTTTGAATAAACAGAAGAACCTTGAAGTTGATCGAACAGATCATCAATTCTCGGAAGAGGATAACGATTTTTAACAGTAAGTTTATTCAACTCACGATAATCAATACATAAACGAAATGAACCATCCTTCTTTTTAACAAACAGAACAGGAGCTCCCCAAGGGGACGAACTCGGACGAATAAAACCTTTGTCTAACAACTCGCGGAGTTGACTCGACAATTCTTGAAGTTCAGAAGGCGCAAGACGATAAGGAGCACGTGCTACAGGAGCAGCACCGGGAACAAGATCAATTTGGAATTCTACCGCGCGTTGTGGCGGAAGACCCGGTAAATCATCAGGAAACACTTCGGGAAAATCCCTAACAATGTGAACATCTTCAACGTTCATCACTTCTTTACTAGAATCAACAACATGAGCAAGAATAGCATGACAGCCCTTACGGAGATGTTTACGAACTTTCATACAGCTAATAAGGTTTAACTGTGCACATTTCTTATCTCCATAGACCATCAGTGGCTCTCCAATAACATCAGTAACACGAATAGCCTTATCATAACAGACGATCTCGACACGGTTCGCAAACAACCAATCCATACCAATAACAACATCAAAACTACCAAGTTCAATCGGTATCAAATCTATGTCAAAATCCCTACCACCCAAATTAATGTTACATTTACGGTATACAGTCTTAGCAGTAAGTTCTTTACCATTAGCTACTTCAACAACATAAGTATTGTCTAAGGGAGTTAACGGCGTTTTGATCTTTGGACTTAACTTATTCGACACAAAACTTAAATCAGCCCCTGAATCAAATAGAACATAAACTGATAAATCGTTGACTGAGAACGTACCAGTAACAAGCTTAGGATCTTCTTCAGCATCCTTCGCATTAATGTTGAACGCTCGGCCGCGTGCAGCTTCGGTAGTCTTCTTGTTCGGACAAGCATCTCAAAAATGCCCTGGCTTCCCACACTCATAGCAAACCCTTTGATTACCTCCATTATTAGACTTTCCATTACCATTACCATTACCATTACCATTCTATTACCAACATTATTACCACCAGCCGCGGGAGTAGCAGAACCCGGTAACAACACTGTGCAATCTTTCGCAATGTTCCCTTGCTTAGAGCACCTCTTACAAGTAATAGTACAGTAACCTTCATGAGCCTTATAGCAACGGGGACACACACGCTGATTTCTATTAGCAGCACCCGAGGTATCCTGTCTCTTTTGCTGATTTTGGTTCTGATTGCGGTTATTATCCCACTTTCGTTTCCCATTATCAGCCTTTTTGACAACCTCTTCACTAGTTTCAGTAACAGGAGTCTTACTTCTCCTCAACACTTTGTCATTCAACTTGTGGGCCATAGACATAGCCGCCTCAATAGTCTGGGGTTTACTAGACTCAACCCCGTGTTCAATCTTCTCCGACAAACCATCAATATAAGCCTCAATTTTGCGGTCCTCATCCGCATAAACCCTAGGACACAGTAAAGTTAACTCGAAAAACTTGCGTTCATAGGCATCTAACTCGGTGCCATGCATTTTCAGATTCTTAAGCTCAACTTCTAGCTTCTTGAGTTCACCCCGAGGTCTATAGCGGGTGATCAATCTCTCCTTAAAATCATTCCACGTTAAACCATAAGCAACATCGTTACCCAAACTACCAACTAGATTGTTCCACCATGTCAAGGCGCTATCCTTGAGGGTGCAACTCGCAAAACTAACTTTGTCCTCTTCACGGACCCGACTAACCCTGAAAATTGATTCGATTTTCTCAAACCATCGAGTGAGTCCTATCGGTCCCTCCGTACCACTGAATTCCTGAGGTCGACCAGCCATAAAAGTCTTGTGGGAACATCCCACCTGGTTGTTGTTGTTGACATTCGCATTAACATTAGCATTCGCTGCCATAGCAGCAGCAATTCCTTCATTGATCAAGCGTTGCATACGCGCTTCAGCAGACTCTCTTGGAGGCATGATCTTCAAAATAGAATAACACATTAATTAGTACCAAGAATAATACTAGTGTCATAAAGAAATAGATCAACCACGAAAAGACTAACCATTAAGATATTAGCCAACTAACACTATGAGTAATAACATGATAGTTATGATTGTTATAGAAATAACCATCACATGCATACATATTTTATGATAACATCATACAACATACATAGCACCTAACATACATGAACATATATTACGCATAATATAACATGCCAAGAGTCACAACATCCGAAATAAAACATGATAATGATCATAGATGTCATAAAATAACCATCCATACATAATGAAAGAAATATCCCATAACAAAATCTTAATTAAATCCTCGGCAAAACGCCGTACATAACCCAAAATGTATGTATGAAAAGGACATTAAGTCTGATGAAATAGATAATCAAAATGAATAATCATATCACATTCGCTTAGAGCGGGTGTGATGAGCTGGTCCAGTATGAGTCTCGGGAGGATCCTCATACTTACGCAACTTCCCTTTCACAACTTCCAACTCTTCCTTCAGCACACGAACAGTGCTCTCAAGAGCCTCGAACTTTGCAGTAGTTTCACGATCACGCTTGCGGTTACCATCCTCAACCTTATACTTAAAACTGATAAATTCCGCCATGTCCGCACGAATCTCGTCCATAACCTTATTATGCGGTAAAGTGCGCAAGCAATCACTAAGGGCGTTGATACGTGTCTCATGATTGAAGGCCCGAGTCATATGAGTAATAGTAGTAAAATAGTAAGGAACGGGATCATCGATCCGAGGTTGATGAACATGACGTCTAGCAGGAGACGGCGGGGCAGGAGCAGCAACGGAGCTATCACTCGAAGTCGACATCTGCAAACAGCAAAACCGCAAACCACATACCAAAAGATATAAAACTAATATGGAATGAAATGCATATTAATGCTATAGCAAAAAGGTCAGGCTGTAGACTAGACTCTAATGCACCCTAAGAACCACGAGTTGACCACATTAAGACCGCCTAGTTCCCTACAACCAGAGCTCTAATACCACATGTGACGACCCCGTCAAAACACTTAACGGATCCGTCACTTGGTCCCATAGCTTGATCGGACTTAAATGAATTAAATAAATAAAGTTGCATTCTTTTATTTCAAAATGTTGCCCAAAAAGGAAACAAACCAAATTAAGTAATTTAAAATCAACCAACCATAGTAATAAACCAAAAGTTGACACCAAACATTGCCAACAAAACCACACTTTAAATTATCCAAAAATAGAATGCAAACTTAAGTTTCATAAATTGTTTCATAATATCTGCCCAAATGCATGCAGACTCTTCTAACGACAGCGGAAGCATCAAATAACTCAAGTACCTGTGAAAACATGCAAGTAAACTGTCAACACAAAGGTTGAGTGAATTATAGGTTTAAATAAATAAGTAAACTTTAGACCACAAGATTTAAAAATGTTAGAAAACATTAAACATTATTCCATTATCAATGAGCCACCTGGTAACCACTTAACCCTTTAATTACCCTTACCAAACACAATAAAAATATACACTTGGACAGTGTATCTACAACAAAATACGAAGTACTAAACATTTCGATAAACAAATTGCTAGCGCGACTAGCTCGAAATGGGGTTGTCAAACCCGATAGATCTATCCGTAGGATTCGCGTTCACCGGTAGAAACCAATGATTACAGTTACCAGACTAGAGAATATTTTTGTCCAACTCACAATGAATAATTAAATTTAACTGTTACTTGTGTCTAACCGTAAATAAAAATATGCATGTAATCACATCCCAAAAAGTATACTTTGAAAAGTATTTAAAAACGGGACTATAACTCACCTTAAATAGCAACTGAAGAAATCTCACAAACAAACGAACAGCAAGTAAAGTAAAGTGATCAAGAAAGATCACAACGCCGACCTATAAATAAAGCAGGTCGATATAAATAACTAACTTAGGTCAAGTCTTAGTATGATAGCTATTGTACATGTTGCAAGTAGACATAGAACATTACTCATCAAGCATCGGTTTGATTGGAACAACATAAGGACACACACTTTCTATTTTTAGAAAGTTTCTATATTTAGCAGGTTTCCATTTTTGGAAAGTTTTCTATTTTAGGAAAGTTTCCAAATTTAGAAACTTCTATTTTTAGAAAGTTTTGAAGTTAGGAAAGTTTCCTTATTTAGAAAGTCAACAGAAGTCAACTAAAAGTCAAAGTCAACCGAAAGTCAACTCAAAAGTCAACCTTGGTCAAACATAGTCAACATAAATTTGAAAAGTGTAAATTATAATAATAACATAGGTTATAATGTTTATTAAAGTCAAAAGTGTATAAATATGTCTTAACATAAGTTTAATTAAATAAAATGAATTATTAAAGTTAATATAAGTTAAAATGTTATAATTAGTATAACATAAGTATTTAATTAATTAATTAAATATTAATCATAATATAAATATTATTAATTAATAATAATTTTAAATCATATCATAAGTATTATAAATTAATAATGAATTATTAATTATATCATAAGTTTCTAATTAAAATTATTAAATCATAAGTATTTAATAATTAAATCATAATTAATAATTAAATGATATAATAAATATTTATATCATAGGTCTTAAATAATAATAATTACTTCTTTTATCATAAGTAATTAATTAATAATGAAATCCATAATTTTTATCATAAGTTAAATCATTAACCATAAGTTTTAAGTTTAAAAGTTCATCGGGTCGTATCTTGAGCCCCGGGTGTCGGTTTCGGGCAAGCCACATATGCAACTTCACCTACTCAAACCACCCGACACAATTATGAACTCAAGAACACTCCAAGAACAGTCTCTAGGTCGTGGATATCAGCCATGACAACATTTGGGAAATCAATTTACTCAAAACAGTAATTCGGGCACAACGGGTGAACCGTGGCTCGGATTTAGGTGACCCGAACATGAAAATTCGTCCCACCATCAGTCCTAACCAAATGAGACACCCTAAAGACACCAAGGATGGTCACAAAGTCGGACCCAACCTTGTTCATGCCAAGAACACCTTTCAATCTTTAACAAAAATCAAATTTAGCATATCTAGGGCTCCGGGAATCGAAACGACATGAATCCGGAGTCTAAAATTAATGTCTTGATGAGAGGAACTCATTTATGTACTTTATTTTAACATTCATATCAGTTACAAAGTCAGAATATACGAATTATGCTGCTGTCCAAAATTTACAAACCAAAATCATATGCAAACGAGTAATTCTACGCATCCAAACAACATTACAACAACTAATAAACATCATACTAATAATATAACATACAAAATCAGTAATATATATGAAAAATCAAAAAGCTAGGGTTAGGGTTTATACCCAAATCGAGAATCAAAGAGTAGAATCGTGTAGAGAACGGAACAAGGAACGCGATTATGATCTTCAATTCTTGAATCAAGCAATAATTTTTGATGATGATGATGCTAGGGTTGGTGATGGCGATGGCAAAGGGAGAGGGAGAAGAGGAGAGCAAAAATTAATTTAGGTTTTAGAATAAAATGGAAAGTGATAAGATAAAATCTCAAAAAAAGAAAAACAAGGAGGAGTAACCCCCTCCCCCCCCCCCTTGGCTTCGGCCGAATTTACATGGGGGTGGGCCCCATGGGTCCAACTTTGATAAATGTTAATTTCCTTGTGGCCCGAAATCCCGAACGAAGCCCGAAACGCGAAAACACGCTTACGCGATTAAAAATCCGGAAAGATATCAAACGCGCGACGAAAAATAAATATAAATACACATATTAATAATATGATTATAAAATATCATATTTAAATTATTTAGGATTTAAAAATCCCGAAAGCTCGTCCGTTGGTTTAAAAACCGAAAAGATTCGCCGGATGGAAATCCGCGAGACTTAGAAACGTATAAATTAAAATATGAATACATATATTCACATAACACATAATAATTAATATATATATATATATATATATATATATATATATATATATATATATATATATATATATTATTACAAAAATAATAATATAGGTCATAGAAATGACGTGGCGCACTAACAGTTAACGGTCGTTAAATAATTAACGAAAAAAGATAACGGAAAAAGTAGGGTCGTGACAAACCGCCTTGCTGAGGCGCGTAACCCGAGAACCCGCCTTGATGCGGTGCGTAACCCGAGGACCCGCCTTGTGGAAGTCCGTATCCAAACCCGAAATTTTGTTGTGGAGGTACGGAACCCGCCTTGGGGGATAGAAGATGATGTAGTTCTCGGAACTACAATATTGTGTTGAGTGCTATCTTGTAACATCGAGTTGCACATATCAACACCGACGTTGTTTGAGGGTTGTTTGGTTGTTTGTTTTTTCTTTTGTTTAAGATTTTTTTGGTAGACATTTTGATAGGAAATGAGAATGAGAATGGTGTTTGAAGTGTTTGAGATAAAATGTAAAATGAAAATGGTTTTGAAGTGTAAATGAGTAGTGTATATATAGAAGTCAAAGAGCATAAATAAAAAAAACAAAAACAAAAACAAAAACAAAATAGCCGTTGAAGGGGGCGACGGTACGTTTTTTTATTTTTATAATTTTTTTTTTACGAAATTGGCCAAATTCCCGTCGTGCAACACGTCAATGTATATCATATAGCATCACGACCCTTCAACGGCGGCCGGCACCACACCTACTAGCAACAACGTCGTTGCTTCGGCGCTAGAAGACGGCCATGGCTGCTACCAGTCTAAGTCTAAGTTACTTCTGAAGAACGAATTTTTGTAAATTCACATGTACGTGAAAAGATATTTCTGAACCGTTTCCGCCAAGTTTATGGTCGCCTCAAAATATACCTTTATGAAGTTCGAAACTGAAATCTCTCTAGAGAATATTAGGATGTTTTACCACTTATAAGTCATCTTACTGATGTTTTGTCACATTTTTAATATATATCTTTAGAAAGACAAACCTACAACTACATCCCACAATATATTTCCAACAACACATATACATACTATATTGCTTACTTTGAGGTTTGAAGCTATAATCATAATGTTAGAGGAGTTCCTCATATATTCACGAGGCCAAAAGCTTTTCAGTTATCCTGCGTATATACTATTCCCTTTGTCCCATAATAATTGACTTTTTAAAGTCTTTATTTCTTAATTTTGACTATAAATATATTTGTTTGTGTCATATTATAATATTTGATGACTTTTTAAAGTCTTTATTTCTTAATTTTGACTATAAATATATTTGTTTGTGTCATATTATAATATTTGATAAAAATTATATAAGTAAATTGAGTTTTAAATGTACTCTTTATTTGATGAAAAATCTATTCTTAAAAGTATAAAAAAATGTGGAACGCATAGATTACATTATTAAATTGGTCATCTTCCTTTTAGTTAGTTTTAGCATGTCACTTCTTTCATTGTATAAATCTTCAACGTAAAGAAATGGAGGTATAAAGAACATATTGTGTAAACCTGTATAAAGAAAAAACCAAGTACATACCTTTACTAACAAACAATATCTCTCTATATTTTTTTTTCTAGTTTAAACATATGAAAAGTTTAAGGAATTGAAGTCTGACTTCCACTTTCCAACACTACATGTTTATGTTACTCAATACTCAATCATTTGTTCTTCCGATATATGAATTGGGCCTACTAAAAGTGACGAGCCACAAAAGAAATTTGTAAATTTCTCATTGTCTTGTCAACGAAACATTGCTTCAACGACATCCATTTCACCTTGTATGTTGGGGTTGGGGTTGGGTCATGGGTTCGAGTCTCGCCCCGCCTATCCTATTAATTAATCTACCTGAAATATGGATATCTAGATTGACCACGGGAGGGTTTTCTCCCAAATCCATTCAAGATTCAAATCCGGTCCGTCTGCCCCTCGACATGGTTAAAGGACCGGGTTTCTGTAATGCGATTCGGGTTTCCTTCCAAACACGTGTGTGTGTGCAAATGATGATTGTGGTTGAAATAAATGATACACTAATTCAAGCTTGCTTTTTTTAAAAAAAATCTCATTGTCTCTTACTATAGGGTTAGAAGAGAATGATTTTTGTGAATCTCGACTCTTTTATACTCACATATATTGTTGTATAATTGTCTCTTAAGTTTTAGTTATTGGTATAGTTAGAGGCAGAACTTGAAGGTCTATTTTGATATGTTCTTAAGAAAGTATACGTTTATGTTCGTTTGGTCATCCAGGTTGTCGTGGTGGAGCATTTAGAGGTAATACAACTTAAAGATTGCCCGGATCAATCCATTCAGCAGGCGATGGCAAAGGTTTGATGTGTTCAGCGTACGATAACCTATACCATTCGGTTGAAAAGTAGCTTTCAACATAGTTATTGACGTCGGTTTGGTTGAAATGACGTGTCATTGCTAAAACGTGCCCGCAAGATATCCCCGACTTCTGCCACTGACCACACGAGCATGTTTTATCATCCAGGTTCACATTTCCATTATACCTACCGTCGATTACCTCAATTAAATGGTTTGTAGATGGGCGTACTATCCAACCATGAGATTTTTCCATCATTTTCTTTGATTTTACATCAGCATGAGGTGTGACAGGTGTTGTTAATGCAGCTGCTATGTTGTGGTTGTTGAAATACCATTGCTGAACATAAACCTGAAAGTAGTCTAGTAACATTGTTATTGGTAACTTGCGTGCATGTACCGTCAAGACGTTCATGGACTCTGCATCGTTACTAGTCATATAAGAGTATCTTGATCGTTCGGAAAAAAGCCTTGACCATCTTTCAAAACCAATGTCTTTCGAATGAGCGGCACAGTCCGATAGATAACGAGTGAATACATCAAAATGTTTAATAAAATCAGCTTTGCGGTACGCTTTGCACAACACCCAATAATGATATTTGAAATACTTTATTTGACCTTTATCCTTCTTCGCCAGATTCACATACAAGTGCCAGCAGCAAAATGTGTGTGTGGCGTATGGGAAAACAATTTCAATGCCATATGCTATTGAAGCTACTTGATCGGAAATAAAAACAATCTTCTCAAAATCCATTCCCCCCGCGAGTTCCAGAGTATATCGTAAGTGACCGAAGAACCACGCCCAATGGTTATTATTCTTGTTAGAGGGTTAGTATTGGCCCAGCCCGATTGCATCGTGGCCCGGTCTGTTAGGGTTTAGATGTTTAGGGTTTCTTGTACTCTATAAATAGTGATTACTATAATCAATAATATTGACGGGTTCATCATTCAACTTGGTATCAGAGCAATCGGGCCACGATGCAATCGAGCTGGGCCAATACTAACCCTCTAACAGTTCTCACCACCTCCTATTGCGCACGCAAGAGGTAGAATGCCTTTATTACCATCCATTGCAACTGCAAGCAGATTAGTTCCCAAGTAAAATCCTTTCAAATGAGCACCATCAACAATGATTACTGGCTGCGTGTAATTCACAAATGTTCTTATATGTATTTAAAAATAGATTATAAATTATAGTTACAAAAACATTATAAAGCATTTAACAACAAATTCTACTTATGCCATTTTTAAGTTCAATGATGACAACACTGTAACTTTTAAATTATTCGAAAACACTTACATTTGGACACTAGAGACATTTGGCACAACCCTTAGTGTTCCATCTCCGGGTTCCAGTTTTTTCACTAAAGAACGAGTAATCGACGCATTTTCTGATGAGTATCGCAGTCAAGAAATGATAACCAAGATCTTTGATCCTCAACACACATTTGTCTCTCTTCGTCAAACCACTCTTTGTGACCAAATGATAGATCCAAATCTATGGCCTATCAATTCTGTAATTCGAAGCAACATACTCGATCGCTCGCTTGGGGATGGCGACATGACTGCCACTGAAATCTTTGTGTTGTGGTCCTTACTTGAGCACAAGCACATCAACATAGCATTTATCATGGCTAAGCGCATTAATGAAGCTCGTGATGACAACAAACCTATCCCATATAGCTTTCAACTATCACATCTGTTCATACATATGAGGATCCATGGTCGCTGCGTGGATACCGCAAAATCCATATCTCCTGGGGGATAGACTTGTCCCTTAAAAACATTCATGTCTTCTTTCATTGTTTTTTTCGTGTTTGCTTTGTGCTGCTTCTTTGTGTTGATTCGTTGTAATTTCTCTTAACTTTTGTGTTATCTAGTATTTTGTGTTTGTTTGCTTTTCTGCTTTGTGTTGATTTTTATTACTTATTCATTATAATTTGTCTTAACTTTGTGACATAAAATGGAAATAGATAAATAAAAACAGTTTACAATAAGATATACATTGAACGCCCATTATTTCATCCCCTTGGCATACACCTATGTACGTTTACTCCATTTGTCACCCTCGTTGCGCTTAAAAGGGTCATTTATCTCTTTAAAGGTAAAATCCCATATACGAGATCCACAAGGATAACGGTTCAATATATTTAAATCCTCAACTAAATAGTGTATAGTGTCATCAACCCGGTAATGTTCCTGCTTACCCATTAACGCATTCTCTACAAGGACCACAATAGCGAGCCTTACACGATCCTTATCACTGGTTTCCATGTCCATATCCAAAAATCGCTGTAAGATATCCCGTATTTACAAATTTTTTTATTCTTTTCCAAAACACCTGCTTATAACACCATGTACTTTTTCCTAACCGACGCGCTAACGTGACTTTCAATGTCGGCATCGGGACCGAATCTAAAACCCGTTATCAAACAAAATTCTCGACTCTCGAACCGCACAGAATGCTTTCGAGACAACTCAAACCATATATCATCCCGTTTAGCTGGGATGGTGATCTTCGACGATCTTCTACGCTTCTTCTTCTGAAGCACTACGTGCACCAAGCCAGGCTCGTTATGTGGACAACGTACATTAACCAATGACAGAATACAGTATCATCAAAAATATTTCGTTGTGCCGGGGTTAGTGTTTCCTTTATTTTATTAATTCAGCATTGACATACTTTTTTACCTGGAAAAATTACCCGAATTAGGTATACCAAACAACAAAACCAACACCCACCATGCATGTTTCTTAATTAAATTTCACAATGAACCATAACAAAACAACAACAACACATATATACGTATATACTGCACAACATAACATTAATCTGAAAATAATTTGAAAACTCAGAAACGCACACCAACTGTTCGACGATATGTCTGCAACAAATAACGAATCATAGGAAAGCAAAAATGTAGTTACTTGTTTTTTAGACATGTTGGAATATTTTTCAAACTCCACTCGCATAAAGAAGAACTTCAATACCAATATACTTCACAAATTATCGCTCAAATGTCGTAATTACAAGTAAATATGTGTTTTTAGAAGCGTGAGTGCGTCTAATACGGAGTAAAGGGATTTAATAACGACTCGACTGATTAACAAGCAAAAAAATATATATAAACCGAACGACTACTGAATAATCGCCGTTTGGTGCGTATTCTGAGAAATTTTGTGTGTGTGAAGTTTAAAATGAAAATGAGTGCCTATATGTAACCTTAAACATGCATCGTGCGTGTTGCGGTCAACTTAGTGCGTAGATATTATCATCGTCCTTGTTTGTCTAAGTGCTTGTATCCGCGAATCATGCTCCATGATCTACGCATGATGCATAGTGTGAAATGCGTGGATAGAAGGCATATGCTGCAATATACATTTTTCTGATGACATATTTTTAAACAATTTAGTTTTAGTTTTTAGGGTTGTTACTCCTTTATATCCTAAATCTCGTGACAATATGTGTCGTAAATACAAACTCCACCCAACCACTTCGACAACCCGTATCTTTCTCCTCGACTCGAGTTAAATTTCACCGACCATACCGTTAAACTCGAAATAATTTTATAAACAAAAGAAACTAGGTACGTTCGAAACAGACATGTAAAGACCCGTCCTTATCCACCTGGACAAGGTCTTCAACATTTGGTTCCATTGCGATGATCGACTCCAAGTAATGTCTTTAGTATGAGCTAATGCACAGCGGAAGACTTAATTCGTACCTGAGAATAAACATGCTTTAAAAGGTCAACATAAAGTTGGTGAGATATATAGGTTTGATGCTAGCAGCGTTATAACAATGGACCACAAGATTTCATGTTTAAACATTTTAATAAAAATATTCTAAGTGGTTGAGCACTTGGTAACCATACTTAACATTTAATCACGTCGCATATTCCCTTTATTATGAAATCTTACTACACCGTACCAAGTGTAGTCACGAAACGAAGTACTGTGCAACCGTTGAATACTGGTCGTCCAGTCCGGTTGGGGTTGTCAGGCCCGATAGATCTATCAACAGGATTCGCGTTTACAATACCGCTGTAAATAATAGTTACCAAGCTACAGGGAAGTATGCCAGTGGTACAACTCAATGTAGAATATATTTTTCAGTTACTTGTGTCCATAACGTAAAACATAAAATACATGTATTCTCATCCCAAAATACTTAGAGTTTAAAAGTGGGACTATATACTCACCTAATGTATTTTGTAGTAAAAATACATATAACACCATTGAACACGTATAAGGTTGGCCTCGGATTCACGAACCTATATTAGGTATATATATTAATACATATAATCGTAATCAGACAATTTATATATTATATTTTAAATTATATATCTTATGTATTTAATTTATATATATATATATATATATATATATATATATATATAAATTTTAATATTTATATAGTTTTATATATATGTATGATTAATATTATAGTAAAAATCAATATTTTGTTTTGTATAATATATAATCATTTGTAATAGTATACATATACTCTTATATATAAATATTTATTTGTAATAATAATATTGTTAATATGAAAGTAATGATAATAATGATAATAGTAATAATAATCTTAATGATAATAATAATAATAGTAAAAATAATAATATTAGTAATAAAAATGATAAAATACTAATATTAAAGATAATAATAATAATATAGATACTACCTTAAAAGCTTTTTCAAAAACGATATGCCGCAGACAAGGTTTGAATTCATGACCACTCGTAAACACAAACGACACTCAAACCAATTCACCCAATTCTGCTTTCTATTAAATATCACCACTTTAATGTCTATACACTATATTTCTGTTTCTCCTTCAGCATCATTAATTTATTTTCAACAGCAAATGTACCTGGGTCTCAGCTATGTCTCGGCCCGTTACTAGAACATATTTTACGGCCCAATAACATATACACGGCCCAACTCTTAGCCCACTGGTGTAAGTATTAGTTGAAAAAGAAAAATAAATCATTGTAGCCAAGATTCGAACTCAACACCACTCGTTAACCAAACACCCTCATAACCGTTCCTCCATTTGTGCTTTTCTGGAATAAACTGAATTCCTAATTACTTAAACAAATATTTCTTATTCATCTTCTTCAAAACCCATTTGATTACTTTTCAACATCTTCATCTATATTCATTAGCATCATCATCGATTTATTATTACTATCGTAATACTTATCATATTATGTATCATTCATCAACTAATTCATATCATCATCATCATATAATATCGTCATCATCATGATAATCTTAACCATAACCGTAAATCATCATCACCAATCCTATCATCGTTGTTTAGAAAAAAAATAGAATCCAAAAAAAATATAACTCATCATCGTTATAAATGGTTTATAACAGAAATAGGAGGTTATGTAGCGAGCAAGGTTTAATTCAAATTGTAGCAGCGGGGAAATCAACAATTAAGAAGGTGGTGTTCGATGGATTATGTTGGTTGTGGTTAATTGTGAAAACAGAAATAGAAAGATAGTTGTTTCCGTAAATAAGAACAAGAAATAGCAGCAACACAGTAACGTTCTTTGGTGGTTCTCGACGGCCTGAATCAGAAAAAAAAATAGCTGACGGAGGCGGTTGTAGGTGGTGGGGTTGAAAGTCGTTGGAGGTGAGACTAGGGTGTCGGTTGTAATGGATTGAAGGGAGGGAGTGAGAAAGAGTGAAAGTTGGCGGTTTCATGGTGATTAAAGGTTGTGGTTCTCCTCGGTGATGGTGGAGATGAAGGGTGGTGGTGGCGGTTTGGTAATAGTGGTGGAAAGTGGCGGGGCGGCTGTGGTTGTGAGGGAGAAGGTGAAGTGAGGGAGGTGATGAGTGTATCTCATATATCTTTTCTGCATTCTTGTATATAAATATATATATACACATAGATATATAGAAATTATGATATAAATAATAATAATTAATAATAATAATAATAATAATAATAATAATAATAATAATAATAATAATATAATAATATAGTATTACTTTAAAGATTGTGAAAAGATCGTGCATGAAGAAAAATTGGAAACAGAATCCAATGATGAAGCAACCTCCTTTATTTGGAGTGTTCTACCGACACATTTACACGGACTGGGTTTCGTCTTCCGTTATTAAACAGTGGCGGATAAAAGTTCTCAGAAAAATCCCAAATTTTTACAGTAAATATCTTTATTTATTTTAGTCATTATGGTATAAATTCGAGTATTAACTGTTAAATAAAAATGACATTAATTAGTCACTACCAACCGCTAAGTAAAATATAAAAAAAAAAAATTAAAATTTAACATATAGTTTCTAAACATATTTTTAATAAGCTTATAATTTGTAAATCTCATTTTTGGCTAACCATTTATTTTAGGATCATATAAGTTCGGATTTAACTTGCTTAATATCAATCGTAGATTTTGATCTGTCATTCGAGCTTCGTCCCAACTAAAAATTAAATATTTTTAAAATTAATTGAATAGCTTCTAGATATCTTTTTAAGTAAAAACTAAAATTTATACAGTTCATTTTTAACTCGTGTAATGTCATTCGAATGATAACTGGGTGTTACTATCGTTTCCTAAATAAATTCGAAACCACAAAATATATATTTTATATACTTTATTTAATCATGTAAATACTTCTTAAATAGTAATTATTATATATTATTATTATTTTAAAATAATTAATTCTAACAATTACAGTATATAATATTTCATATTATTATATACATTTATATATATAGATGCATGTCTCTTTACAAGCAGTCATATCGTGAGTCGTCGGGAACAGTCACAGGTCAAATTAATTTATGAAACAGTTTCAAAAATTTTCGAGACTCAACCTATCAGACTTTGCTTTTCGTGTTGAAAATACAATATCGTATCGAGAGTTTGGTTTAAAATTAGTCGAAATTTTCCCGGTCGTGACAGTACCTACCCGTTAAATAAATTTCGTCCCCGAAATTTGATGGAGGTGGTCATGACTAACAATAAAAGTATATCCATAATTGATAAATAGAGTTTTATCATCATTGAGTAATATAGATAAAACAATTCGATCATACCAAGCGTACGAGTGAAGCTATTATAAAAGAGTGAAAAGTTTCGTCTTAACTTTTAATGCAGTCATGGTGGATTTTTTTTTTTTCGGAATTCAAGGAATTTAAAAAAAATCTTCTAATCAGAAGGAAAATGTAATCTCACGATTTATTAGCAGATTATCGGAGTTACGGAAGAACAGAATTATCAAGGAAATATTTCCGTGATATGCTTAGAAATTAAGTAGAATGAAAAAGTCGTGTAACATGGCACATGATGATGGTACTGTGAATCATCATATTCCATTAGAAACTTAACATGACTTACTGTAATATAATGAAGTTGATCAAGTTTCATTATATTATACTAATTCATGCATCAGTTCCTAACACTACTTCAAAACATTCATATTTTAAATTCGGAGGTTTCAGATTTTAGAAACTAACACAGTTTCTTTTATGATGTGATACAGATAGCACGAGAAGATAGATGATTTCCGATAAGAATAGTTATAAAAATATCTTCGGAAACATTGAGGATATTTATAATGAAAGATATGATAATATCTTGGAACTTCTAATGCCGAAGGATGATGATGATGAATAGTGTCAGCAAAGGTTTTAAAGTAAGGAGTAGGGTATGTACTAAGGATTTCAGCAGGCACTGAATCTTTTAAATTCTTTGAAGTCAAACTTATTCTTTGTGATTTGTCCACGACTTACTTCATAGTTTCGCATAATCCGCTTTTTGGTACTAAATTTTCTATTGAGTGTTTCCAATACTCCGTTCTTTATCATCAACTTTTGGCTATTAAGACCATCTACAACATGCTACTTCGTAAGCATTCTCAAAGTTAACGGATCTGGGTCATCGGTTATCAAACTGAGGTGGTTTCAGGAGAATTGTGTTTTTAGATGGTTAAACGCTGATGATGGAATATAAAAGATTCTCCGGTAACGACAGCGAAAGAATAACGTGTATATATATCGAAACTAACCTTTCTGAGAAATCGAGGTTAACTTGCTGGAGCTGTGACAAAATTGGCTAATTTGAAAAGGGATTGCAAAGTTATTTTGGGTAATAATAACACTAAAGAAATTAACACTGCTGCGTGTTAAATGTTGACTCAGTCTCCGAGAGTCTTACAGGAGCATAAGTCTTTTCTTCCGTAGATGAAACGCGGTTGGTTCATCCTCTCGATTGAGGGGTTTTCAAGAATCATGAAAGATTTGAACACGCATTGTAATTGTCGAGATACAAATGAGGTTTAAGATGAAATCAAGTGGCAAGCTTGAAGAATTATTTAGTTTCATAAGTTATAATCAATATTTTAATTTAATTCATTTTAATTGTCCAAAGTTAGCAGTTCAATAGTCCGATGGTTCAATGATTCATATATAATTTAATATATAATATTCGAATTAAATAATACGTATCGTGACCCGTGTACCGGTCTCGGTGTCGATCACAACTCAAAGTATATATATATTTTAGAATCAACTCCGACCCTGTATAGCCAACTCCCACCTTCACATATAGAGTGTCTACGGTTGTTCCAAAATATATATATATATATAGATGGGTCAATATGATAAGTCGAAACCTTGCATACGTGTCCCGTTATTTATAGTGCGTAAAAGTAAATAACAGAAATTAAATGACGATAATTTAAATTGCGATAAATTAAATGTTAATCAGTTAGCTGGGAACAGTTAGCCGGAACAGTTAGCGTGGAATCCTAACCAAATTTCAATTAGTTAATCCGTTTGTTTCTAACAAATTTTATTTTGTCCAATGTTTTCTTCGTTATGCCACTTGTTGGATTCGGATAAGTAAAAATTCCAAATATGAAATTTAAATGAAAATGGTTAATCTGAGGTTAACGGATACCTTTATCGGTGATTGTAAGTAGGATAGTAAATGATCGTTGAATCAGATTCGAAGAATGTACAGTGTAACTCATTAATGTGAATTCTAAATATTTCTCGGGTACTACCCACCCGTTAAAATATTTTCATCATTAACAGTTTGTACAAAAGAATTTTTAATTACAATATTTATGAAAATATACTTGTATATATATTTTCATCGGATGTAATCATGGATTTAATGAGTCAATAAGATATTAAACTCATCTGATTTATTGTTAATACTGGATTACATGATCTCTAAAACATTAGAGATTTCATAATCACCATGTCGAACGAAGGTAAATGAGGTAGAACAATACGTAGAACGAGATTAATCGATGTAGAACGATATGTAGAACGAAGATCATACTCTAAATACAGATGGTAATATTGAGGCGTGTGATGTTGATATTCGAGGTACAGATTGTGATGTTGAGAGTTACGGCGCGGTTATGGTTTAGGGATGATAAGGGTACTGTCGACGTCGATGATGGTGGTACTGATTATGTTGCTGGTGCTGCTGCTGGTGTTCGTAACCTTCGCACCAGGTTCTCTAAAGTAGTCACACGAGCGCGAAGTTCGTTAATTTCTGCTAGTACATCGGGATGATTGACAGTTGGAGTAAGCGAATGAACAAGATCCAAAATGAAGGATAGTATATAATCGTGACGAGATACTCGAGAAATAAGAGAGAAAATGGTTTCTCGAACATGTTCGCTGATAAGTAATTCAGGTTCATCGCCAAGAGGACAATTTGGTGGATGGAAGGGATCTTCGATGTGAAATGATTTTCGATTATAGGATGATATTCTAACTTCATAGAATATCTATATATATAATACTAAAGATTTCATAAACTACAGAGGAACCTACGGCATATGTCAGGCAAGTCTACAGATGCGCCAAGATATGAATTTTGTCTATACACTATCGATGCACTAAATGCAGTAAGACGTGTCTAGACTTATGAATGATAAGCAGGCAATTTCCTAAGGAGTATAAGCAGATGATTTCCGACTAGAATTGATAAGCAAAACTTTTTGACAGGCAGACACGGTCGAAGTCCAGACTCACTAATGTATCCTAACAACTACTAGTCAGACACACTAATGCAAGGCCTGGTTCACTAAGACCACCGCTCTGATACCACCTGTAAAGACCCGTCCTTATCCACCTGGACAAGGTCTTCAACATTTGGTTCCATTGCGATGATCGACTCCAAGTAATGTCTTTAGTATGAGCTAATGCACAGCGGAAGACTTAATTCGTACCTGATAATAAACATGCTTTAAAAGGTCAACATAAAGTTGGTGAGATATATAGGTTTGATGCTAGCAGCGTTATAACAATGGACCACAAGATTTCATGTTTAAACATTTTAATAAAAATATTCTAAGTGGTTGAGCACTTGGTAACCATACTTAACATTTAATCACGTCGCATATTCCCTTTATTATGAAATCTTACTACACCGTACCAAGTGTAGTCACGAAATGAAGTACTGTGCAACCGTTGAATACTGGTCGTCCAGTCCGGTTGGGGTTGTCAGGCCCGATAGATCTATCAACAGGATTCGCGTTTACAATACCGCTGTAAATAATAGTTACCAAGCTACAGGAAAGTATGCCAGTGGTACAACTCAACGTAGAATATATTTTTCAGTTACTTGTGTCCATAACGTAAAACATAAAATACATGTATTCTCATCCCAAAATACTTAGAGTTTAAAAGTGGGACTATATACTCACCTAATGTATTTTGTAGTAAAAATACATATAACACCATTGAACACGTATAAGGTTGGCCTCGGATTCACGAACCTATATTAGGTATATATATTAATACATATAATCGTAATCAGACAATTTATATATTATATTTTAAATTATATATCTTATGTATTTAATTTGTATATATATATATATATATATATGTATATATATATATAAAATTTTTAATATTTATATAGTTTTATATATATGTATGATTAATATTATAGTAAAAATCAATATTTTGTTTTGTATAATATATAATCATTTGTAATAGTATACATATACTCTTATATATAAATATTTATTTGTAATAATAATATTGTTAATATGAAAGTAATGATAATAATGATAATAGTAATAATAATCTTAATGATAATAATAATAATAGTAAAAATAATAATATTAGTAATAAAAATGATAAAATACTAATATTAAAGATAATAATAATAATATAGATACTACCTTAAAAGCTTTTTCAAAAACGATATGCCGCAGACAAGGTTTGAACTCATGACCACTCGTAAACACAAACGACACTCAAACCAATTCACCCAATTCTGCTTTCTATTAAATATCACCACTTTAATGTCTATACACTATATTTCTGTTTCTCCTTCAGCATCATTAATTTATTTTCAACAGCAAATGTACCTGGGTCTCAGCTATGTCTCGGCCCGTTACTAGAACATATTTTACGGCCCAATAACATATACACGGCCCAACTCTTAGCCCACTGGTGTAAGTATTAGTTGAAAAAGAAAAATAAATCATTGTAGCCAAGATTCGAACTCAACACCACTCGTTAACCAAACACCCTCATAACCGTTCCTCCATTTGTGCTTTTCTGGAATAAACTGAATTCCTAATTACTTAAACAAATATTTCTTATTCATCTTCTTCAAAACCCATTTGATTACTTTCCAACATCTTCATCTATATTCATTAGCATCATCATCGATTTATTATTACTATCGTAATACTTATCATATTATGTATCATTCATCAACTAATTCATATCATCATCATCATATAATATCGTCATCATCATGATAATCTTAACCATAACCGTAAATCATCATCACCAATCCTATCATCGTTGTTTAGAAAAAAAATAGAATCCAAAAAAAATATAACTCATCATCGTTATAAATGGTTTATAACAGAAATAGGAGGTTATGTAGCGAGCAAGGTTTAATTCAAATTGTTGCAGCGGGGAAATCAACAATTAAGAAGGTGGTGTTCGATGGATTATGTTGGTTGTGGTTAATTGTGAAAACAGAAATAGAAAGATAGTTGTTTCCGTAAATAAGAACAAGAAATAGCAGCAACACAGTAACGTTCTTTGGTGGTTCTCGACGGCCTGAATCAGAAAAAAATAGCTGACGGAGGCGGTTGTAGGTGGTGGGGTTGAAAGTCGTTGGAGGTGAGACTAGGGTGTCGGTTGTAATGGATTGAAGGGAGGGAGTGAGAAAGAGTGAAAGTTGGCGGTTTCATGGTGATTAAAGGTTGTGGTTCTCCTCGGTGATGGTGGAGATGAAGGGTGGTGGTGGCGGTTTGGTAATAGTGGTGGAAAGTGGCGGGGCGGCTGTGGTTGTGAGGGAGAAGGTGAAGTGAGGGAGGTGATGAGTGTATCTCATATATCTTTTCTGCATTCTTGTATATAAATATATATATACACATAGATATATAGAAATTATGATATAAATAATAATAATTAATAATAATAATAATAATAATAATAATAATAATAATAATATAATAATATAGTATTACTTTAAAGATTGTGAAAAGATCGTGCATGAAGAAAAATTGGAAACAGAATCCAATGATGAAGCAACCTCCTTTATTTGGAGTGTTCTACCGACACATTTACACGGACTGGGTTTCGTCTTCCGTTATTAAACAGTGGCGGATAAAAGTTCTCAGAAAAATCCCAAATTTTTACAGTAAATATCTTTATTTATTTTAGTCATTATGGTATAAATTCGAGTATTAACTGTTAAATAAAAATGACATTAATTAGTCACTACCAACCGCTAAGTAAAATATAAAAAAAAAAAATTAAAATTTAACATATAGTTTCTAAACATATTTTTAATAAGCTTATAATTTGTAAATCTCATTTTTGGCTAACCATTTATTTTAGGATCATATAAGTTCGGATTTAACTTGCTTAATATCAATCGTAGATTTTGATCTGTCATTCGAGCTTCGTCCCAACTAAAAATTAAATATTTTTAAAATTAATTGAATAGCTTCTAGATATCTTTTTAAGTAAAAACTAAAATTTATACAGTTCATTTTTAACTCGTGTAATGTCATTCGAATGATAACTGGGTGTTACTATCGTTTCCTAAATAAATTCGAAACCACAAAATATATATTTTATATACTTTATTTAATCATGTAAATACTTCTTAAATAGTAATTATTATATATTATTATTATTTTAAAATAATTAATTCTAACAATTACAGTATATAATATTTCATATTATTATATACATTTATATATATAGATGCATGTCTATTTACAAGCAGTCATATCGTGAGTCGTCGGGAACAGTCACATGTCAAATTAATTTATGAAACAGTTTCAAAAATTTTCGAGACTCAACCTATCAGACTTTGCTTTTCGTGTTGAAAATACAATATCGTATCGAGAGTTTGGTTTAAAATTAGTCGAAATTTTCCCGGTCGTGACAAGACACTTTTTAAAAAACGCTAAACACAACGACAACTCGTATATTCTCGCTCGCCTCGAGTTAAATTTTTCCACCAGCAGCGTTATACTCAAAATAATTTTATGAACAAAACGAAAAAAGTGCGTTTGATACGGACACTTTTTAAAAAACGTTAAACACAACGACATCCCATATCTTCCTGCTCGCCCTGAGTTAAATTTTTTCACCAATGCCGTTAGACTCGAAATACTTTTAGCAACAAAACGAAACTAACTACGTTTGAACCGGACCAAAAGCCCCGCCGCATCGCGCGGGCCGTACCTGAAGTAGTTTTTACCAATTTCCAACATCTAAAACCCTCTCTTCTTGGTCGCGTTCTTCTTTTCTACCTAAAGAAATCTCAAATTGGAGCTGCAACAATGGTGAAAGTTTAAGACCTACCAATAGTAACAATGAAACTACCGATAAAAAGAAGAACAAAAAGAAGATCAATCCAAACTCAATACGTGAAAGCTCCAGTCACAAAACCTAATCCTTTTGAAACCATTTGGTCGCGTCGTAAGTTTGATATCCTCGGTAAAAAACGAAAAGGAGAAGAACGTCGTATTGGTCTCGCTCGCTCTCTCGCTATCGAAAAGGTTATTAATTTCATTATTTTTATATGTATAGATAGATATCGATATAAGTTTTGTACGTATATGTTTAGGAATTGTTAATAGTATCTAATTGTTTGTGGTAAAAACTTGCAGAGGAAGAAAACGTTACTGAAAGATTGTGAGAGAAGTTGTAAGTCATCTGTGTTTGTTGACAAGAGAATTGGAGAGGGAAATGATGATCTTGGTGAGTTCGATAAGGGCATTCTTCGAAATGCGGGTAAATGTCCTGAATTGTTTATATACTTCGTATTTTATCCATGAGAATAAGGAAATTAGTTTACTTTTTGTTTACGAACTTGATGGTTATGGAATGAGTGTTTTGGTTAGCGTTTTTAAGGATGATTTAGTGCTCAAGCTTCTCTAAAGGGTTTTTGATTGGCATTTATGAAGATGCTTATCGATCGTTTAGGGCAAATAAGCTAAAAACAATTGGGTTATCACTACTCACTGTATTCATGTCATGACAACTTTCGACCCGTTTCAATTAGACTGTCACTAATATAATACTTCTTGGTAATAAAGTTCCATGCACTAACCATACATAAAAAAGTTCAAAAAGAGCAATTTGAAGCATATTACCTTGCTACCTTTTGTTATTTCACCAAGTCTATCTCGTATGCAATACACACGTTGTGTTTGAAACTGTACCATGAATATTAACCAGAGTTAGTACACCTTTTATTGGCTTAAAGGGGTGGTTAAGATTTAAATTGAAAAAAGCGTATACCCCAACGATATTTAAAGGACTGTCACCCATCATTTTGGTCTCTCTTACATTGACTTCCGATATGTGTAATTTATGAGCATCAAGCACAACAATTAGTAAGACGCTATTAGTTTGGTTTTTAAATAGTATTTTCATTTAAAGCTATTAAAGAATTCGAGTACTATCCAAATTAGTTAAATTAGTCATCTAACCTTGGTATCATAAACATGCCTTGCATCTCACAAACCCTGTGCTCGGATTTACACCGCTCGACTATTTCAGGGGAACAATAATTTTCCAACACTTCACTTTCTCCCTCTAAAAAGCCCAAGTAAAAGTCAAAAAAGTTCAGTTGACTTACTTAAAGTCTTATATTTGGTAAAGTGATTTATTAATTTCACTATAGGTGATGTCAAATGGATATTTCACCATACACCAATTCACCTTAGACAATTTATACCCAGCAAATCACCAAAAAACAAAAGGTCAAAGCTTGACCATGAAAAGTCAAACTACAGAAAAAAAATATTGTTTCCATATTTTACAATTCAATTGAAAGACCTTATATGTTTACAAAATTCTACAAAATGTTTCATGATTAATACAATCAAGAACATGGCAATGATTTCATCACTTGTTTGCAATATGATTATGTGCCAACAATAAATAATAAATTTTGGAATGGAAAAAAATATGACCAGCTTACCTTATTTTTAAGTTTTATTACAATATTCCCACTGCACAGCCCATAAGTGATGACATATGATGGGGTGGCACTTTGACCCAATTAGTTTTTTTTCTATAACCGGGTCAAATAGATGTAATTAAAACACTTAAATAATCAGGTAATGAAAGATCATACTGAACGTCGTCTATAGTAAACTTCGAGCTCGTAAATCATTTTATTGTAACAATGTTTGCTTTTGATAATCACAACATTTGTGGTAATGAGTGTGGTTATCAGAAGAATACGTTTTAAACCACTCATCAAACCGACATGTTGCTGAACGGTGCTTGCAAACACCATTACAATCTCCTAAATCCCGATAAAATTTAGTACACCTATAATAAAACATAATAAAAAAAATATCAGTATACTAAGTAAAAAAAAATAGTCAAAGAAGCTATAAGAAACACAATAAGATAGGAGAGCAAAGTTAAATTTATCAGAGTCCTCATCTAGATAAAACTGCAACCGAGTTAAAGAAAAAAGAAATCCAAAAACAGATCTTGTTCTGGTTTGAAATTTGCACTCAAAATCAAGACACCTGCAACTGAAGGTGCCGATTCTTTTAATTCAAAAGCTTCACAAGCTTTAGATATACCAGTTATTGCATCACTCATGTATGGAAGAAGAGTATTCGACTCTTCAAGATCAAGAAACGTGTTATGAACTTGGAAAATTAATATCATAATCGATAAAGATATAAGAAAATATATATCTATTGTCAAATAGTTCAACTGAAAGATTCATAATGATAAGATAATGTATCAAATAAAATGTACCTTTGATTCAAAAGCTGATTTTTGTATTATTATATAGGTCTGCAAACAGTTAAAAAAGTTCTGCCCAGAAGCAATAGTATTTCTTCACACGTCGTTAATGTCCGCTTCAGATAAAAAAACACCAACCATCTCAAGAACCCGAGGTTTGATTCTTCATTTTTTCTTTTTTCTTTTTTTTTAGAAGAATCAAAATAAATAACCGATGATATTGGTTATTAAAATTAAGATTAAAATACTTGTGTGTTATTGAACACTAACATTTTAATTTTGTTTCAGTTATATCATTTAACATTTAATGGAGTTAAAATCCCAAAAGCCTCTTTTATGTATACGTGGGACCATAGATGATGATATAAAGCCTCTCGATTTTCTTATGTTAATGGATTCATCAGACGATTCCCTTTATTTTACCTCGGATAAATTCAGGTTAGTAGCTGTTTGTAAGGCTTTAAATTACGTTTCGTGGATGTTGACCAAGTTTGACTTTGACCGATTTTGACCAAGTTTGACATATGTGAATGTTGTTATAATCTTGTATATCCATTTATAATGAAAATGTGGTTTAATGTAGGGCGAGTATGCTTGCAGCAGTAGTTGATACACTACAAGGATATGCAAACATTTATGAAGATTTTAAATCATTTCCCGAAATATTTTTACCTTTTTCAAAATTACTAAATGAATTAAGTAAACAAAATCACGTTCCGGTTTCTTTAAAAGACAAGATGAAAGCGGCTGTTGAATTGATCGAGAAGAAAGTTGATGAACATTACATGTTACGTCAACCTTTGCAAATGAGGAAGTTAAAACCAGTTCCAATTAAGCTTCTTAATCCAAAGTTTGAAGAAAAGTACGTCTTTTTTTTTGTGTTATTTACTCTTCCAATAACATTCCCTGTTCTGTTTTTAATAGTTGAGGTGGCAAAATGGGCGGGTTGTGTAGGTCGGGTAGTATGCCAAAGCGGTTTTTCAACCTTCCTTGCATTTATTTGTGAATTAGGACTCTAATTTTAATATTAGGTTTTAGTTATTAGATCAAAATTAAATGTTGGTAGTCAAATATTTAGGACGTTTTTTACCCACTAAAACACAACTGGACATGTTTTTTGTGCTATTTTTAGTTTTTACTGTCTGTAATAAATTGGGTTTATTAAATTGCCACCTCTAACTTTTAGCTAACTGAAACTATTTTCACCCAAATATATACGTAGTAAAATATCCTACTCGCTGTTGTGTCTTTAGTTAATGTTGCAAAATGGGCGAGTCGTGTAGGTTGGGTAATATGCCAAAGCAGTTTTTCCACTTTTCTTGGATTTATTTGTGAAATATGACTTTTGTTACAATACATTAGATTAGATTAAAAATTAAAACTTGGTAGTAAATGTAGGAGGTTTTATGCGCACTAAAACATAACTGGACATGTTCTTTGTGCTATTTTAATTTTTACTGCTATTTTAATTTTTACTGTTCCAATTAAATGGGTCGAAATTGCCACCTTTAAGTTTTTGCAAACTGTAACTACTTTCACCTAATTATATATGTAGTAACATATCTTACTCGCTGTTCTGTTTTTATTAAGCTGGCAAAATGGGCGACAAAGCATTTTTTCCACTTTTCTTGGATTTATTTGTGAAATATGACTTTTATTCCAATATTAGATTAGATAGATTAAAGATTTAAACTTGGTAGTAAATGATTTAGGAGGTTTTATGCACTAAAGCACAACTGTACATGTCCTTTGTGCTATTATAATTTCTACTGTCTCAATTAAATGGGTCAAAATTGTCACCTTCCTCTAAACTTTTAGCAAACTGAAAGTGGTTGTTTGGTTTATGTTTGGCAGCTTTGTGAGCAATAGAGATTATGACCCAGATCGACAACGAGCCGAGGATAGAAAGTTAAAGAAACTTGTAAAACGCGAAGCGAAAGGGGCGGCTTGTGAACTGCGAAAAGATAATTATTTCTTGGCCGAAGCAAAGGCTAAAGATAAGGCCCGTTTAGATGCAGAAAAGGCTGAAGAGTATGGGAGAACTAAAGCTTTTCTTCAAGAACAAGAACACGCGTTTAAATCTGGTCAACTTGGTAAAGGAAAGAAAAGGAAAAGGTAGAAACAAATCAACAATTTTGTGTTCACTATTGGGATGTTTTTTGAGCATTGTAATGATGTGGTATGTGTTAGAATTAATTAATATTTGCAGGGCCGGGCCGGAGGCCGTACAAGGTGTACATTCGCCCCGGGCCCAATAATTTTAGGGGCCCAATATTATTTATTGGTCACAAAAATTACCAAGGTCAACTGCCCAATACTTTTAAAAGTGTAGATAAATTAAGCCCAAATGAATAAATTTAGTTTTTGTTCTTTATTTATCATGGCCCAAGTTATTAATGTATAGTGTATTCTTGTTTGATTCCTCACCAATGTGGGATAAAACACATTAACTTATCACTTATTAAGTGGACAACAGATAAAGAGAGGCAGAGCATTGAAGATCAATATCAAGGAGTTTAAATTATGTTGTATCTGTACAGTTGTTGTGTTTCATTTATTGAATAAAGTAACATTAATAATCTTTAAAATATCTTTAACGATTGATATATTTGTCGTTTTTTTAATTAGCTTATATTATTCATTAGGGTCTAAGGGCCATTTTTTTCGTTTCGTCCAGAGCACTCAAATTCTCGGGACCGGCCCTGAATATTTGGTTAGTGTTTTTACCCAAGGTAGATGATTATTGGATACACATCCTCAAGTTTTGACTACTCAATTCATAAGTAATCTAAAATATATATATATATATATATTTTTTAAACTGAAAGGCAAAACCTCTCAAAGTGTAACAAGTGAGGATTGAACCTGGGTCCCTTTGAAACTTTTTAAGCATCCTACCACCAAGCCAACCTCTTGGGGTTAGATGTAATCTAAATACTTTTCAGGTATTGTGATTTAGGAAGAAATGATAGGAGGATCAATCATTTCCCGTATACTAAGTAACAAGAGTCAGTATTAACTATCTTTCGTAAGAAGTGAGTGGGTAGTGGAAAATTAGGTCCGTTGTTTAGTGGGTTGCAATGGGCCTAACCCAGTTAACACGGATATAATGTAGTATGGGTTACGTTCGGTGGGCTGGAACATTGATGTTTAGACTTTAGACAAAGAATTATCACTGAAATGCCCATTTTTTTTTTCTCTTTTTTGACTCATAACATATAAAAAAAAAAAGTTGACAATTCGCCCGCGCATGAGCGCAAGATACCTGTTTGCGACCTTGCTTCCCGGTGGATGCAAGGACGCAAAGTTCCTCTTGCGACTTTGCTTCCCGAGGACGCAAGGATGCAAGGTGAAGGGCGTTGGTGGTTGGTGGTTAGTGGTGGTGAAGGGTGTGTATAGGCGGAATAGGGTAGAAAAAGGGGGTGGCTGGAAAGTAAAATGAACGTTATCGGTGGAAGGAGATGAAACGCTCATGTTGTACGGAGAGCATTTTTTTAAAAAAAAATAACTATTTGGTCCTTCTTTAGTCAACTATGCTTGAATATGTATGCTCTAATCTGATTATAATAGATGCTTACATCTTCATTTATGTTGATTTCAATATATTAAAAAGAGCATACTCTCATGTATTGACATAATTGTTGTAGGGGATTCGTTTGCCACATAATTGTTGTAAACTTCTATATTAGTAACGTTTCTTCTTATATATTTTTTTATATATATTTTTCTATTATGTTTTATAGTTCTCATTGGTGTAAGATATCTAATACTCCCCCTGTCTCATAATAACTGTCTAATTTGACTTTTCAAAGTCTCTGCTTTTAAATTTTGATTATATAAAATTTAATAAAAATTATATGAATAAATTCGGTTTTAAAATGTGATTTCATTGGTATAACTTTTATCAAACATTATCTAACATAAATAAAAATATTTAAGGTTAAAATTAAACAAAAAAGACCTAAAAAGTCAAAGTGGGACAATAATATGGGACATAACGAGTATATCATAAGCTATCTTAAAAATAGTTCAACTTAAGGTTTATGATTCAATATTTATGTTGATCGTCTTTATAATAAACACTTAATCAACTGGTCAATGATATTAATATTATAATGTAAATTTCTTCATCAAACCCGTAAATTTACGGGTCATTGTACTAGTTTAAATTAAAAAGAAGCTTGAAATATTTGTGATGGAGAGCTTGAGCACTTGAATAAAACAAGAAAGATGGGTTTGACCACTTAGTTGGGCTGAACAAATTATATATAAAAAAATACTTTTTGTTCCGGATTAAATGCTCTTCAACAAATACTTTTTTTTAACGGCAAAGAGAGTATGTATTATATATATCAACACGAAAATTACAATAGTGTCACACTTACAAAAATGGAACTACATCTAGGAAAACAAAACGACAAATATATAACCGAGATAGTAAGACTCCACAAGTGTGCAGGAAAACGCCGTAGTCCGTTCATTATCATTAAGGTCGAGATTGGACTTGAGAAGAATTAACTAAACAAGCTGGAGTGGGGACAGAGCACAATGTTGGCAATTCAACGACAAAGCACCTTGATTCACCCCAAATTCTCTCGACCAAAACGACTACTCCAGGAGTGGGGCAAAAAACCTGCGTGGGGAACAATTAATTAACCTATCCCGGATCTCCTAGACGATAAAGCTAGCGAATCATAAGCTCGTGGATTTGCCAACCAGACATCCCATTCAATATTGGTACATTTGATCCTATTAGAGAACCATTCGAAGCATTTAAGTTGGATGTCTTTGAAGACCATTGCGCATGTCGGTTTTATCTTAGTGAAAGTGAAAGCGTTCCTACTTTTCCAAATCATGTATCCCGTAACCCATTCCGTAGCTTGCCACAACTGTTTTCCCAAGTCGGAGGTGAAGTTATATCCATTTCCAAGAAAAGATTCATTTATACCCAAGTTTGTAAAAGGGTCGAGCTTCCACCAATCGTAGACTCGATTCCAAATGTCAGAAGCGAACGTGCATAAGATGATGGAGTGCTCTACTGATTCCAAACCATTGTCACAAACCAGACAACGAACCGTACCCAAGTCCATACCTCTCTTGTCAAGTTCAACTCTTGTAGGTAACCTTTTGTGTCGAGTACGCCAAATAAACAACTCAACTTTGAGGGGGACCAATTTGTTGCGGAGCGACTTTATGCTCACGGGTGTGATGTCAGGGTTGCTCCGGACCAGAATATCCGTAAGCTTGTGAACTGAAAATGAGCCATGCTTACTCCAAGACCATGACCATTCTTCTCTACCTGAGCTGCACAGGACAAAGCTAGATAAAAGATTAGTAAGAGTGGTGAGGTCCCCGGCCAATCTCCCCGAGATATCGCGGGACCAACACCACGTCGCATGAAAGTTCCCACCCTCCCATCTCGCCCGGTCAAAAATTGTGGCAAATTTATTTGTGTCAAGTCTATAAAGCCTATTAAATTTGTCTTTAAGAACCATTTTCCCAAGCCATAATTCATCCCAAAAACGTGTACTAGACCCATCTACGACTCTTTTTTTGAAAGAATTAGCGAAAGCGGAGTTTGCATTAAAGATATGTTTACCCACCTTAAGGATACCCGCCCAAGTGGAGGAAGCTCGTGAGGAAGGGGGAGAAAAAGAAGTGCTAAGGCCCCCGTCCTCACCGTAAATATTTTTAATAATAGACACCCAAAGTGAGTCATTCTCATGTTTAAACCGCCACCACTATTTTGCAAGTAAGGCACGATTTTTAAACACAAGAGGGGCAATATCTAACCCACCAAATTCACGAGGCTTAAGACAAGTATCCCATTTAACCCATGCTATTTTTGAGACCTCGGAAGATCCGCCCCAAAAAAACCGACGTCTCAAACCCTCAAGTTTATCAATAACACAAGACGGGGATATGTAAAGCGAAAAGAAATAAAGAGGTAGACTAGATAATACCGATTTAATTAATGTAAGTCTACCGCCATACGAGAGGGATCTAGCTTTCCAATCCGCCAGCCTCTTACCAAACTTGTCAAATACCGGATCCCATGACTTCGAGAGTTTCATCGACGATCCAAGTGGAAGCCCAAGGTAGGTAATAGGGAGTGTACCTGCTGCGCACCCAAGTCAGGCCGCCATATTTTCCGTTTCTACTTTTGAGACCCCGAGTCCATAAACACAGCTCTTATGAAAATTGATTTTTAGTCTCGATGTCAATTCAAAGCACTTAAGAATTTTAGTAAGATTTTGCACATTACGCCTATCCCATTCACCATAAAATATAGTGTCGTCCGCGTATTGCAAATGCGTGACCCGTAAATCCCCCCGCCCAATTGGGATCCCAGAAAAGCGGCTATGAAGTGCAGCAGATTTAATTAGATGGTTCAAACCTTCGGCTACCATGATAAAAAGATAAGGGGAGAGGGGATCCCCTTGCCTCACGCCTTTCTGAAGAGAAAATTCTTTAGTTGGGGAACCGTTTGCCCACTTAGTTGGGCTGAACAAATTATATAAAAAAATACTTTTTGTTCCGAATTAAATGCTCTTCAACAAATACTTTTTAATTTATGATAGTTTTGTGAAATGTCCATTTTAATTTTATTTAATAAGTCAGTCTAATTAATTAACTTCCAAAATAAAGTAAAATTAGATGAAATAAGTATTAATAGTTTTACTGAATTGCATATATGAAAATTGTGGAATTGGAACTTCAGTTACTTTTTATTATAATTTTGAGTAAGTGACATCTATTTAGGGACATATATAAATGGTAATATCGAATTTTTTTTTGGGACGTAGGGAGTAGTAAATACTAGTTAATGAATAAAAGATAACAAATGATATGTAGGATAATGACAATAAAGTTAAAAGAAGTTTCTACGTGACTACGCTAGAACAACTTAAAAAAAACTTCAGTTGCCTTTTATTATTATTTTGAATAAGCGACTTTATTTAAAAGCATATATAAATAATAATATGGAAAAAAATAAAATTGGACGGAAGAAGTAATAAATAGTAGTGAATGAGTAAAAGATAACAAATAATATGTAAAATAATGATAATAATGTTATAAAAGTTAAATTGGATGTTAATTTTATTATTATTATAGATATTGTATAGTAGATTTTTTGAGTATAAATATGTGTGTTATGAGTTTATAAAACACACACTAAATATATTCTCTCATATTCTCTCATATTCTCTCTATATACTTATTAGTAGTCTACAGTCAAGAACTAGGCCACTAAAGGTAGTTATAAGCCTACTGAATTATAACACGTTATCAGCACGAAGTACTCCGTATAATCAAGGTTTATCTAAGCAACCACACGTCACTAATCAAGGTAAGAAATTATCTAACTTTTATTAACTTCACTAACATTTATATTTATGTTATTAAAGTTATATATGGTCGGTTATACCGCCTGAATTATATTTCTGTAATCTAACTTTTATTAACTTCACTAACATTTATATTTATGTTATTTAAGTTATATATGGTCGGTTATACCGCCTGAATTATATTTCTGTAATCTAACTTTTATTAACTTCACTAACATTTATATTTATGTTATTTAAGTTATATATGGTCGGTTATACCGCCTGAATTATATTTCTGTAATCTAACTTTCATTAACTTTACTAACATTTATATTTATGTTATTTAAGTTATATATGGTCGGTTATACCGCCTGAATTATATTTTCTGTAATCTGACTCTTATTAACTTCACTAACATTTATATTTATGTTAATAAGACCTCATGATTGTACGCAACACGTCATTTGACAACACGGTACTTTATGTACGCAACACGTCATTTGACAACACGGTACCATGGGTCGAGATTAATTCCGATCAATACGAATACGATGGGGTCTTTATATGTTATCTAACATTTATGATTACTTATGCAATTAATCATTATTTATTTCATGCATACTAATGTTTATTCTTAAAAGTAAATCTTAAAAGTTAAAATAAGAAAAAATAGTTTGTATTTTTATTAAAAGTAAATCTTAAAAGTTAAAATAAGAAAAAATAGTTTGTATTTTTATTAAAAGTAAATCTTAAAAGTTAAAATAAGAAAAAGTAGTTTGTATTTTTATTAAAAGTAAATCTTAAAAGTTAAAATAAAAAAAAGTAGTTTGTATTTTTATTAAAAGTAAATCTTAAAAGTTAAAATAAGAAAAGTAGTTTGTATTTTTATTAAAAGTAAATCTTAAAAGTTAAAATAAGAAAAGTAGTTTGTATTTTTATTAAAAGTAAATCTTAAAAGTTAAAATAAGAAAAAGTAGTTTGTATTTTTATTAAAAGTAAATCTTAAAAGTTAAAATAAGAAAAAATAGTTTGTATTTTTATTAAAAGTAAATCTTAAAAGTTAAAATAAAAAAAAATCTTGTCCTTTATATTACTCATACGCGTTTTGATATAGTGACTTTATTCGTTAACGTCAACTAACGACGTTACAACGGTCATATATACATAACGGTTGTTAACGTCAACTGACGACGTTACAACAACTATATTTTTCAAATATAAAATAAACATCTCCGTTTTCACATTTTCACAAATCAATCTTCATTTTTCAGATTACTACTCTCAAAAAGTTTTTGTAAAAATGATTCACACAAGGATGATTTTTCCTATTGTATTGGTCATATTAACTATCATCATTGTTGCTAATATACCACCGGGTGAACCTATATTCTATCATGCCCTTGTGGTTTTATTATTTGTAATCATACCATTATTCTGTTGTTTGCTGCTTATGAATTTAAAATGATTCTAATTTCATTTTATTATTTTTCTATGAATAGAAGTTGATTATGATTATGATTTATGTTATTCATCTTTATGATAATAGAAAATGTCGAATTTGAAAAGGCTTAAATTTGCTCATTTAGAACAAGTGGGAACAACTACTTAACATGGGTTATGAATGTAGAAAAACATCTCGAATCAAACTGTATTTTAGAAACCCTGAATGAAAATAACAATTATTCCGAACAAGAGAAAGCAATAGTAAGTATTTTTCTTAGCAAACATATTGACGAGTCCTTAGAATCTACATATTATATGATCGAAAATCCAAGTGTATTATGGAAAATACTCAAAGATAGATACGATATTAATTATCAAAAAATAAAAAATAAAAATAAAATAAAAATAAAATAAAAAATAATAACAGTGATCCATGAAAGAATAAAATTAAAGATATTAGTAGACGCTCTTATAAGAATTCCGGAGATTCTTATTAATGATCTGGTAACGTGGATCATCAGTCTAGTATTTCTTGAATACATGAACATCTTGTTTAGCTCTACAAATAAGTCCCAAAAGAAAAGAAAACGAGAGTGAATCTTTTGACAAATCTTGATTAAATTAACCCTGAGCTACCTTGAGACTTGAATGGTTTGAATTTTCTAAGATGCCTAGTTTTTTTATGTATCACTCATAAATAAATGGTTTTAGACCATAACGCATATGTTTTATTAAGTGTTATCTTTTATGTACTTCAGATTATAACTTGTTTGCAGGTAATATAATTTGATTATCTTGCTGAAATATAACTCATTATTTGCATATCTTATTTGAAGTTTTAGTATGAATCCTGCAGAAATACAACATCAATTAAATGGTAAAGACCTATGTATTGCAGATAGTAGTAACATACACACTATGATCAAATCTAAGAAATATTTCATTGATTTAAATCAAATGAAGGAATTATAAATACTATATCAGCTCTTGCAAACTTGATATAAGAAACGAAAAAGGCAAAATTTCATATTACCAAATGGTACGAATTTTTTGGTAAACAATGTCTTGTTTTCTCCCAAATCAAAGAGAAATTTGTTAAGTTTCTCTGATATATATCATAATGGATATGATTATCAGTCAATGATAATCGAAAATGAGAAATATCTATGTAGCACCGAAAAGCGCATAGGATTAAAAGCGCATATGATAAAAAGCGCATATGATGAAAAGCGCAGCGCATATGATTAAAAGCGCATATGATAAAAAGCGCATATGATGAAAAGCGCAGCGCATATAATTAAAAGCGCATATGATAAAAAGCGCATATGACGAAAAGCGCAGCACATATGATTAAAAGCGCATATGGTGAAAATGATATATGATGAAAAGCACATATGGTGATTAATGAAAATCACATTTGGTGATTAATGAAAAGCACATATAGTGATTAATGAAAAGCACATATAGTGATTAACGAAAAACACATATGGTGATTAATGAAAATCACATATGGCGATTAATGAAAAGCACATTGAGAAATAATCACCAATGTTTCTTGAAAGAATTCAAGGGTATATATATGGACCAATTCATCCATCATGTGGACCATTTTTCTAATAGACGCATCTAACGCATGGTCTCATGTTTGTGTGTTATCAAGCCATAATATGGCATTTGCAAAGTTTCTTGCACAAATTATTAAATTAAGAACACATTATTCTGATTACACCATTAAAAGGATGAGACTTGATAATGCTGGTGAGTTAACATCTCAAGCTTTTAATGATTATTATATGTCTACAAGGATTGTTGTTGAACATCCAGTTGCTCATGTGCATACACAAAATTGGTTTAGCTGAATCAATAGATAAACGCTTACAGCTAATAACTAGACAATTAGAAATGAGTACAAAACTCTCAATATTTATATGGGGACATGTAAATTTACATGATATGACATTAATTCGCATTAAATCAAGTGCAAGTTATAAATATTCTCCATTACCAACTTAATTTTAGTGGAGACCAAATATTTTCCATCTTAGAACATTTGGTTGTGCAGTGTATTTTTAATTGAACAACCACAACAAATGGTTCCTCAAAGAAGGATTGAAATATATGTTAGATATGAAACATCTTCAATCATAAGATATATTGAACCCATGACGGGTGATGTTTTTACAGCAAGTTTTGTCGATTGTCACTTTAATGAAACATTGTTCCCTATATTAGGGGGAGAAATGAAATATAAATAAAATGATGTTTCATGGTGTGAACATCAATTAAGGAATATTGATCATCGCACAAAAGAATGCGAAAAGAAAGTTCAAATATAATGCATATGCAAGAACTTGCAAATTAATTACTTTATGCATTTAAAGATACAAAAAATAAGTGACTAAATCATATATACCAGCAGTAAATGCTTCAGCTAGAATTGAAATTACAAAAGCTGGCAATAATGTCACTCATGAGTCTTTGCTACGACAGAAACGTGGGAGACCAATTGGTTCCAAAGATAAAAATCCTCGAAAAAGAAAATCAGCTGATAATGAGGTAAAAGAAAGTGTTCAACAAGAACCACAAATCAATACTCCTTCTGCAGAGGATATTGATAAATGTAAATACATAAATTGCAATAAATTATGCAATATTATGAAACTGAAATGAAATGAAAAATCTTGATGAGATATTTTCATATAATGTTACAATGACATCATGAATAAAGATGATGATCTGGAACCAAAATCTGTCATTGAATATCAAAATAGACATGATTGAGCTCAACAGAAAGGAGCAATACGAGCTGAATTAGAATCACTCAATAAAAGAAAAGTTTTCGGATCAATCGTTATCACTTTTAAAGATGTGAAACGTATGGGATATAAATGAATTTTTATCCGAAAAAGAAATGTGCAAATGAAGATACAAGGCAAAACTAGACTTGTAACTCAAGGTTTCCCACAAAGACCAGAAATGAATTATGAGGAAAACTTATCCTTATGTAATGGATACAATTACTTATTAGATACTTAATCAACCTGGTAGTTACTTAAATGCATCTCATGGATGTTGTTACTACTTATCTATATGGATCACTTGATAGTGATATATATGAATATACCTGAAGGGTTTAAGGTATCAGAAACATCTAACGCAAAACCTAAAGAAATGTATTCCATTGAATCACAAAGATTTTTATATGGGTTGATACAATAGTATAACGGATTAAGTGATTACTTGATAAGAAAAGTGTATACATATAAACTTATTTGCACATGTGTTTTAATTATGAAAACAATGACCAGATATATATCGTAGTTATTTATGTCAATGGTTTTAATATCATAGGTACAAAAAAAAAGAGATCCATGAAGCCATTCAACTTCTAAAGAAAGAATTTGAAATGAAAGATCTCGGAAAAACCAAGTATTTCCTTGGTTTACAAATTGAACATATGCCTAATGGTTTACTTGTACATCAAACAACATATACTGAAAAGATTTTAAAACATTTTAATATGGACAAGGC
This sequence comes from Rutidosis leptorrhynchoides, assembly GCF_046630445.1. NCBI lineage: Eukaryota > Viridiplantae > Streptophyta > Magnoliopsida > Asterales > Asteraceae > Rutidosis > Rutidosis leptorrhynchoides. The sequence continues at coordinate 666,911,851 of NC_092335.1, forward strand.
AAAACCATTAAGTACTCCTATGGTTGTTAGATCACTTAATGTTGACACTGGTCCATTTCTTCCCTGTGAAGATCATGAAGATATCCTAGGACCAGAAGTACCATATCTTAGTGCAATTGGAGCTCTTATGTATCTTACAAATTGTACAAGATCTGACATTTCTTTTGCAGTTAATTTGTTGGCAAGGTTCAGCTCAGCTCCTACCAAAAGACACTGGAATGGGATCAAACACATATTTCGATACCTTCGAGGAACTACTGATTTAGGATTATTTTATTCTAACGAATCGAAACAAGATTTGGTTGGTTATACAGATGCAGGTTATTTATCTGATCCACATAAAGCTAAATCTCAAAATGGATATGTATTCCTAAATGGAGGTACCGCAATATCATGGCGTTCTCAAAAATAAACACTTGTTGCAACATCATCAAATCATGTCGAAGTGATTGCATTACATGAAGCTACTCGGGAATGTTTTTGGTTGAGATCAATGACACAACTCATTACTGATTCTTGTGGACTAGAACGCGATAAAAGTCCAACAACTATCTATGAAGATAATGTAGCTTGCATAACACAGATGAAAGAAGGGTATATCAAAAGTGACCGAACAAAACACATACCTCCTAGATTCTTCTCATACACTCAAAATCTCATTAAGGACAACCAGATTGAAATGAGATATGTTCAGTCAAGTAAAAACTCTGCTGACCTTTTCACCAAAGCACTTCCAACTGCTATTTTCAGAACACACATTCATAATATTGGCATGAGGCATGTTCAGAAGATGTAACAATTCAGGCGTTGCCTACTTGAGGGGGAGTCAACTCTATGCTGCACTCTTTTTCCCTTAGCTAAAGTTTTATCCCAATGAGTTTTCTTTAGCAAGGTTTTTAACGAGGCAGTACTAGTTATTCTCTAATAAAATTGTCATCCAAGGGGGAGTGTTATAAAAGTTAAATTGGATGTTAATTTTATTATTATTATAGATATTGTATAGTAGATTTTTTGAGTATAAATATGTGTGTTATGAGTTTATAAAACACACACTAAATATATTCTCTCATATTCTCTCTATATACTTATTAGTAGTCTACAGTCAAGAACTAGGCCACTAAAAGTAGTTATAAGCCTACTGAATTATAACAAATAAGAAGTTTTTACTTGACTATGCTATAATAACTTTAAAAAAAATTATTTACTACATATGCTTGAAAAAAAAATAATAATATTACGGAGTACTTTTTATTATTACATTATTACATATGCTTGAAATTGGAAGCGAAATATGGGAAAATGAGCTGACGCTAATATCATATTGGGAAATGCAATCGGTGTTGCTTCGGGCGAATAAAAAAGTCATATACCCCATGTATCTTCTACTTTACGCCCACCCCTACCCCTACACTTTCCCATCCTATTTTCCAAATAATGATTTGACACCTATTCTTATTCTATTCCTATTTTTTGTTTTAACTCTTAATATTTTGTACTGTATTACTACGTAATAAACTACACTAATACGGAGGAGTGCCTACAAAGAAAATTTTTAGTCCATACATGAGTTAAGAAAATGTTTAGAGTTGTAACGCTTATTATCTAAAAAATTATTCCTATTATTCTCTCTATTAAATTTAAAGAAAAATGATTATTACATTTTTGTAAGATATTGTAAGGTATTGCCTCTTTTTTTTTTTTTTTTTTTTTTTTTTTTAAAGGCAATAATCTTTTTTATTAATATAAGAAGTAATATACAATGTGTGAATCTCCTACCATTATACACACCAAAAACTCAGAATAATCTAAACTAAAACTCAAATAAGCTATACAAAAATAGAGACATCATGAAACGAGATCAGATGCTAAAACGCTTCGCTACGGACCAACATAATAACGAGAAGGAGCCCGTACTTGGGTAAAACCGAGCCGGGAGAAGAGGGGATTTCAGTACCGGAATACTTCTAGCGACAAAGAAAACCACCACCTCCCCCATTTAGAGATCCTAGACGTATCATGATGGCCGAAAACGAAGTATCATGAAAAACGAAGGAGATTCAAAACTTCACTAAAAGTGCACAGTCACCTGGCGAGGTAGCTATATTAGCCGATCCCCATTCTATCGTATGTGACTCTGTCTAAAAATAATTATGGGACAAATGGAGTATATTATAAGCTATCTTTAAATAGTTCAACTTAAGGTTTTTTCTTTTTTAAAAAGCAGGAAGATTTTATTGTTGTATTGATGTATGAAGTATTTACAAGTAACAGAGCTAAGCTCCCAGAAAATGATACATAAACGATTAATACATCAAATGAAAGAAATCGACTAGAAAAATAAAACCGAGAGTGTGCGAGAGGCAATATTGCAACCGTCAACACAATAGTAAAAGCGAGGAGCATACTTGGCAATCAAGCAGAGCCAAAGCCGAGGGACAGTGCTGGCAATTCAGCGACAAAGTGTCTCGACCTAAGCTCATTTCACCCCATGCTTGGCATATCGTGATGAGAGGAAACATAATTAAAATTGGTCCGAATAGTCTTCTTAGCCGATTCTGGATCTTTGAAAAGCGATAAGATCATACTTTCTTGGGTTAGCGATCCACAAATCCCAATCAATGTTAACATTAAGTCCATGGTTTGTTATCCATTTGAAGCATCTTAGTTGAATTTCTCTAAACAACATGGCATTGGATAATTTGGATTTGGTGAACGTGGCAGCATTCCTATTCTTCCATATCAAATATCCCGTTACCCATTCGGTAGCTTGCCAAAGTTGTTTTCCCACGATGGAAGAAAACGAGTGCCCATTACCAATGAAACAATCATCAATGTGACGGTTCGGGGGAAGGGTGATATTCCACCAATTATGGACCCGAGACCAAATATCAACGGCAACGCTACATTCAATGATAGAATGCACAACTGTTTCAAGGACATTATCACAAACGCGGCAACGCACCGTCCCCAAGTCGAGCCCCCTTTTGTCCAATTCAATCCTCGTAGGAAGCCGTAGGTGTCTTGCACGGCATACAAATAGCTCGACCTTTAAAGGAACAAGACGATTATGAAGGGTTCGGGTAGTAGCAGGTGCGTTATAACACCCCGTCAAAATCCCTTTAACGGAATGTTAACTCTGGTCCCAGTGTTTGGCTTGACTTCTATGTAACAGCAATATTCTACAGCGGAAGCAATTAATACCTGAGAATAAAACACGCAAAACGGATCAACAATAATGTTGAGTGAATCTACAGGTTTTAGTCAAACAATACAGTATGTTTAAGAAATAATATATTTCCGAAAACGTTTAATAGTGGAAGACCACCAAAGTTTTATATCAAAAGTTTGCATACAGCAATGTCAAATGTTAACTGTTCGAAATCAGTGATATCAAGTTCCAAATGTGTGACACCAAAATAGTTTCGTTTCATATACTTGTAGACATTACCATGTCTAGTTTTTAAATATTTGTAAACCACAGTTTCAATGTAACATCCCGTTTTTTCCCGTACGTGACTAAAGGTACATATTTAACCATTTGTACGTTATGATTCGGAAGCTTATGCGTAATTGTATAGATAAACGTATATATAATTTATTGTATGCTAGTTAACATGTGCGTATGTAAGTGTACAAATGAGCTTGTGTAGTGTTAGGTCTCGTGAGACTTAGATGTGAGGCTTAGACGTGTATTGGGAACGAGAATGAAGGAATTAGTTGTGGAAACCTTGGAAATTTGACTAACTAGTCGAAGTGGCCAGACCCAGGCGTATGTCGCGCCGCGACAAACGGGTCCGCGCCGCGACCCATCAAGCGTTTCCAGATCAGAACAGGACTTAAGCATGGTGAATTGTACTTTGATTCGTCGCGCCGCGACGTTTAGTGCCGCGCCGCGGCAGGCCTGCTGGCCAGGTCCCGGTTTTAGGTTAAATTAAGAGATTTTGAGGGGAAAAATGGTAAATGGACGTATAGATCAGATGGGTGCATTAAATCTGGTCCACTAGTTCATTTATTTCATTTTCCTTTTTCATTTTCTTTCAATTTCTCTCCCAAAACTCTAACACCCATTTGGATTCAAAGTGAGATTGAGAGAGGAAGGATTTAGGGTTGATCTTTGGAGCAAGTATTAAAGTTGTTCCTTATGACTCTAGCTACGTGGTGATAGTCTCGGTAAGTTCTAACTCTAAGTTTCGAGTTTTAATTGATTATGGCTAGGGTTTTGGTTAATAGAAGCTTGTATGACCCATTTGGGAGTAAAATGGGTGAATTTGGGTTAGGTTGTTGTAATGAAACCCTAATGGCCATAATCTAGGGTTTTGGCCTTGTAATTGTGAGTTGAAAGTGTTAATGATATTAAAAGCATTAAACATTTGTTAAAATTAAAAGAGATGTCATTTGGGTTATGTTTGACTAGTTTGGATGTGAAAGTGTCAAAATGGGTCAAGAGTGTACTAGTTGACCTAGTTTGGGTAAAATGGGTGTAAATTACCCTAGGTGGATGTCAATTGAGGCTAGTAGACTTTAATGCACTAATGTTGGTAACTAAAGTCAAGTCTTGGCCATTAAGAGGGCGGTTGTGATGTAGTTGGGTCATTTAATGCGAATTGAGTCATTAAATGCCCAAGTAATTGTAATGTGGTTAATTCCACTAGTTTATGTATTGAATTGGTACTTAATGTATTAGGTACTTGGCTTTGAGTTTGGAAGCGAATATTCATCATCCTTGTGTCAAGGTGAGTGGAATAATTATGCGTGAACGTATATAATGTATTTATTTGTGTTGTATGAATGTGGAAGTGTCGCGGTGTTCAAGACACCACATTCTAGGTAACGAGTAGTATTGTCGCGGTGCTTAAGACACTACTCCTTGTGTAATTGACTTGTGGGATTGTCGCGGTGTTTAAGACACCACAATGTCGTGAGAGTGGAAGTGTCGCGGTGTTCAAGACACCACTCATTGTATTGAATGAAGTGTGGATTCGTCGCGGTGTTTAAGACGCCACATTGTTGTAAGGGTGAGTTAGTCGCGGTGTTTAAGACATCACCCGGGGGACTAGTGATTACGCGGTGTATAAGTAACACTAGTGGATGTTATGAACTCCAACGGACTTACATGTACCGTTCTCTTGTATACTTGGTTAACCATGGTTGTGCGAATTGTACTTAGCATATTATATTGTGAACTATATGCTATTATTGTTGCTAGCGTAATGTGGAACGTGGATAGTAGTTTATGCATGATGGATTGCATGTTTGTTGAATTGCTAGCGCGTATGTGGTATTGTGTAAGTGTATGCAAGTAAGTAGGTTATATATGATCATGTATAATTATTGCATTCACTAAGCGTTAGCTTACCCCTCTCGTTGTTTATCTTTTTAGTTGCAGGCGAGGATAAAGGGAAGGGGATTGTCGGACACTAGATGTCCTTGATGATGTGCTTGTAGGAGCTTTTGGAAGTTGACCACCTTTTGGGTAGTTTAGTCCCAAACCATGCTCGTTGGGTCGTTTGGTTTATAAACTATCATTGTATTCGGTCAAACTTATATTTACTTAACTAATGGCCTTTGTGCCCTTTTGTAAACATTGGTAACGGTTGTATGGTTTAATGGAACTTGTGATTTGGTCTACATATTTAATTGGCGCGTAAATGTGTATTATAAAAAAAAAAAAATTTATCGTAAGGAGTACGGGTTGGGTTGTTTCAAGTGGTATCAGAGCATGGTCTAAGGGATTTAGGCGACTTGAGATAGGTGTCTAGACTTAGACTTTTATGTGTATGCGCTTTTAGGCGAGACTTGTACGACTTCGGGTCAAATCGGGAATTGTAGTGCGTAGGTTTATATGAACTAACCATGCACTAATTGATTTGTGTTGTAGATGGAATCATCGAGCGAGACAGACGTTGTACTAGCAAGTTAATGCGACGTGCTCGTGTAGCAATGACTAGCTACCCTTGCTACGGGTGCAAATCGTGTCAAACGAGCGATGTATGACGATTGTTGAGCGAGATGGGGTGGTATGGTATATATGTGTCATGTCTCTGGGTTCGTCGTTTAATCTTTTCCGTTTTATAGAATGAAGATGAGAAACGGACACGACACCGATAATGGGGGCACGAGCGAGGACCCCGAGTTCACGGCCAAGGTTGAGGCCATCTTTCAACGCCAAAGGGCGGATTTTCTTGTTGATATTAAGAAGATGTTTCTAGACACTATTGAAGAACAAGTCGTCGATATGGTTAAGGAACAAATTAAAATTGTTCTTCAAGAAGAGAATGTGGGGAGGCGAGACTTTTTCTTTAAGAACTTCAAGGATGCTCAACCTCCTACCTTTGATGGTGAACGGGACCCACTTAAGAGTGCCCGGTTTATCTCCGATATGGAGGGGGCTTTTCGTACATGTGAGTGCCCTAACGATAAAAAGACAAGGTATGGTTGTAGCATGCTAAGAGGTGATGCCAAGCTATGGTGGGATGCAAAGATTCAAGTCTATGGCGAAGAATAATGCATGGACTTTTCTTGGGATGAGTTTAAGGTGGAATTTTTCGAAGAATACCGAACTTCGGCTGATCTCACTAGGATAAAGGACGAGTTACGTTCCTTGAGGCAAGGGTCGATGGACTTGAACACTCTCAAATCCGTGTTTTTGTCTAAAACTCAATTTTGCCCGGAGTATGTCGGGAACGACAAGATGTTAAAGGAAGATTTTTATCGGATCTTGAATGATAGTTATCAAGAGAAGATAAGTGTGAATGTGGTGAAAAGCTTTGACGAATTGTTTAACATGGCCAAGGGTTTCGAGGCGCTTGTGATGAGGAAGAATAGCCTTACCTTGGGCAAGAAAAAATTTGAAGCTACTAGTCAATCTAATTTTTCTAGCAAGAAGTTTAAGAAAGGCTCCGAGAGTGTGGGGAGTGTGAAGAAAGGTGCTTCGGGGGATTTCCCCTATTCTTGTCATAATTGTGGGCGAAGGGGACATATGGCCCGTGATTGCACCAAACCATCTTCTACTACAAAATTCACTTGTTACAATTGTGGGAAGGAAGGACACAAGAAGACCGAGTGTCCCGAGTTGGTTAATGATCATGTCAAGCGGTTAGAGAAGGCGGCGGGTACGGGTCGGGGTCGAAATTATTTGATGACTAATGATGAAGCTAAACAATCGAACGAAGTTGTCTCAGGTACTTTCTTGGTTAACTCTAAACCGGCCAAGATATTATTTGATAGCGGTGCTAATTTGTCTTTTGTGTCGCCTCGATTTGTATCTAAGTTAAATAAACTGCTAGTTAAGTTGAGTCGTCCGGTTGAAGTCGAAATAGCGGATGGCAAGACGGCGCTAGTGGTTGATGCTTGTAAGAATTGTGATGTTGTGTTTGGTACCGAAATCTTTAAAATTGACCTCATTCCGATGACCTTGGGTGAGTTCGATATTGTTGTTGGTATGGATTGGCTCGATCGTTATAGAGCCGATATTGCATGCCATGATAAGTTCATTCGTGTTAGGACCCCAAGTGGGGGAGAGTTTATTATTCATGGTGATAGACGGAGGAGACTCGTACCATTGTGCACGTATGCAAGGGCACGACGTTTTCACAAGAGCGGTGCCTTGTTTTATCTTGCTCACGTAGTTGATACTCGTGATGAGCCACCACCTATTCGTAAGATTCCGGTGGTTAACGAATTTGAAGATGTCTTTCCGGATGAATTACCGGGTGTTCCGGAGGAAAGACAAGTCGAATTTCGCATCGAGTTGGTTCCGGGAGCTACTCCCATTGCTAAAACCCCTTATCGTTTAGTGCCGACGGAGATGCAAGAATTGCTTAATCAAACCCAAGAGTTGCTTGAGAAGGGTTTCATTCGACCAAGCTCCTCGCCGTGGGGTGCTCCGGTTTTGTTTGTGAAAAAGAAAGATGGAAGCATGCGAATGTGCATCGACTATAGGGAGTTGAATAAAGTGACGATCAAGAATCGTTATCCATTACCTCGGATCGACGATTTATTTGATCAACTCCAAGGTGCCACGTATTTTTCTAAGATCGATTTACGGTCCGGCTATCATCAAGTGCGGGTCCGTGAGGAAGACATCGAGAAAACGGCCTTTCGGACGCGTTACGGGCATTATGAGTTTGTGGTTATGCCTTTTGGTCTCACGAATGCACCGGCGGCATTCATGGATCTAATGAACCGAGTGTGCCAACCTATGTTGGACAAGTCGGTAATCGTGTTCATTGACGACATACTCGTTTATTCCAAGAGTATGAAGGAACATGAACACCATCTACGTGAAGTGTTGAAGACGTTGCGAAGGGAGAAATTGTATGCTAAGTTCTCCAAATGTGAATTTTGGCTAAGGGAAGTTCAATTCCTTGGTCATATTGTGAATCAAGAAGGTATTATGGTAGACCCGGGGAAGATCGAAACGGTGAAAAGTTGGAGTCGACCGACTACGCCTACGGAAATCCGAAGTTTTCTCGGATTGGCCGGTTATTATCGTCGGTTTATTCAAGACTTTTCTAAGATTGCTTCTCCTTTGACGAAGTTGACGAGGAAGAATGTTAAATTTAATTGGGAAAATGAACAAGAAGTCGCCTTTCAATTGTTGAAAGAGAAGTTATGTCAAGCTCCGGTGTTGGTGTTACCGGAAGGGATTGAAGACATGGTGGTTTATTGTGATGCTTCGTTGAATGGACTCGGGTGTGTTCTGATGCAAAGAGGTAAAGTCATCGCTTATGCCTCTCGACAATTAAAAGAACACGAGACGAGGTACCCGACTCATGATTTAGAGATGGCGGCGGTTGTGCATGCGTTGAAAATTTGGCGCCATTACTTGTATGGTGTCAAGTGTACGATATATTCGGATCACAAGAATTTGAAACATCTCTTTACTCAACGAGATTTGAATTATCGTCAACGTAGGTGGATGGATGTAGTGAAAGATTATGATTGCGTGATACTTTATCATCCGGGTAAGGCGAACGTTGTTGCGAACGCCTTGAGTCGAAAGAGTACACATCCGGCGATAAAGGTGGGATCGTTACGTTTGATTATCACTAATGACTTTCTTGAAAAGATGGGTGAAGATCAAATAGAGGCTTATGTTCACAATAAGCACACGGAACGAATCGTTGGCCAATCGGAGTTCATTACAATGGGCTCGCGTGGCTTGTTGTCCTTTCAAGGAAGGGTGTGGGTACCCAAGATGGGGGATTACCAGCGAATGCTACTTGATGAAGCACATAAGTCCAAGTATTCCATTCATCCGGGTGCAACGAAAATGTACTATGATTTGAAGAAAGATTATTGGTGGCCCGGCATGAAACGTGATGTGGTTAAGTATGTTGAACAATGCGTCACGTGCTTGCAAGTCAAAGCCGAACACCAAAAGCCTTACGGTAATTTACAACCATTGGAAGTCCCGAAATGGAAATGGGAGCACATTACCATGGACTTTATTACCAAGTTACCGAAGACGGCGCGAACCCAATACGATACGATTTGGGTGATTGTTGATAGATTGACGAAGAGTGCCTTGTTTCTTCCCATTCGGGAAACGATATCATCGGAGACTTTAGCTAAGTTGTTTATAAAGGAGGTGATATCAAGACATGGGGTTCCGGTATCTATTGTTTCGAATCGAGATACTCGCTTTACATCTCGGTTTTGGAACAAGTTTCATGAAGATATGGGTACTCAATTAAAAATGAGCACGGCGTATCATCCTCAAACGGACGGTCAAACCGAGCGTACTAACCAAACGCTAGAGGATATGTTGAGGGCGTGTATTATTGATTTTGGTGGAAGTTGGGACGAGCACTTACCCTTGGTGGAATTCTCATACAATAATAGTTACCACGCTAGTATTGGGATGCCACCATACGAGATGCTCTATGGGCGTAGATGTCGAACTCCCATTTGTTGGGGAGAAGTGGGTCAACGAGAAATCGGAAGTTCCAATTTGGTTTTGGAGACGAATAGTAAAATTGAAATGATTCGGGCTCGACTTAAAGCGACGCAAGATAGACAAAAGTCTTATGCCGATAAAGGTAGAAGAACGATTGAGTTTCAAGAAGGTGATATGGTGATGCTTAAGGTTTCTCCATGGAAGGGTGTGATTCGGTTTAGAAAGCGAGGAAAGTTAGCTCCTCGGTTTATTGGTCCTTTCAAGGTATTGGCACGTGTTGGTGAGGTTGCTTATCGATTAGAGTTACCCGAAGAACTTGCGGGAATTCATAATACGTTCCATGTTTCCCATCTTCGCAAGTGTCTTGTGGATGACTCGACTTGGGTGCCATTGGATGAGATTACTTTGAATAACAAGTTAGAGTATGCGGAAGAACCGGTTGCAATCCTTGATGAAAAGGTTAAGATGTTGCGGAACAAGGAAGTTAGAACCTTCAAAGTGCAATGGCGACATCGAAAGGGTTCCGAGTTTACATGGGAATCCGAAGAGTTTGCTTTGGTTTATCTTCCGGCTTGTCATGCGGCTTGGATCGCGAGGACGCGCTCCGATCTAAGTGGGGGAGAGTTGTAACATCCCGTTTTTTCCCGTACGTGACTAAAGGTACATATTTAACCATTTGTACGTTATGATTCGGAAGCTTATGCGTAATTGTATAGATAAACGTATATATAATTTATTGTGTGCTAGTTAACATGTGCGTATGTAAGTGTACAAATGAGCTTGTGTAGTGTTAGGTCTCGTGAGACTTAGATGTGAGGCTTAGACGTGTATTGGGAACGAGAATGAAGGAATTAGTTGTGGAAACCTTGGAAATTTGACTAACTAGTCGAAGTGGCCAGACCCAGGCGTATGTCGCGCCGCGACAAACGGGTCCGCGCCGTGACCCATCAAGCGTTTCCAGATCAGAACAGGACTTAAGCATGGTGAATTGTACTTTGATTCGTCGCGCCGCGACGTTTAGTGCCGCGCCGCGGCAGGCCTGCTGGCCAGGTCCCGGTTTTAGGTTAAATTAAGAGATTTTGAGGGGCAAAATGGTAAATGGATGTATAGATCAGATGGGTGCATTAAATCTGGTCCACTAGTTCATTTATTTCATTTTCCTTTTTCATTTTCTTTCAATTTCTCTCCCAAAACTCTAACACCCATTTGGATTCAAAGTGAGATTGAGAGAGGAAGGATTTAGGGTTGATCTTTGGAGCAAGTATTAAAGTTGTTCCTTGTGACTCTAGCTATGTGGTGATAGTCTCGGTAAGTTCTAACTCTAAGTTTCGAGTTTTAATTGATTATGGCTAGGGTTTTGGTTAATAGAAGCTTGTATGACCCATTTGGGAGTAAAATGTGTGAATTTGGGTTAGGTTGTTGTAATGAAACCCTAATGGCCATAATCTAGGGTTTTGGCCTTGTAATTGTGAGTTGAAAGTGTTAATGATATTAAAAGCATTAAACATTTGTTAAAATTAAAAGAGATGTCATTTGGGTTATGTTTGACTAGTTTGGATGTGAAAGTGTCAAAATGGGTCAAGAGTGTACTAGTTGACCTAGTTTGGGTAAAATGGGTGTAAATTACCCTAGGTGGATGTCAATTGAGGCTAGTAGACTTTAATGCACTAATGTTGGTAACTAAAGTCGAGTCTTGGCCATTAAGAGGGCGGTTGTGATGTAGTTGGGACATTTAATGCGAATTGAGTCATTAAATGCCCAAGTAATTGTAATGTGGTTAATTCCACTAGTTTATGTATTGAATTGGTACTTAATGTATTAGGTACTTGGCTTTGAGTTTGGAAGCGAATATTCATCATCCTTGTGTCAAGGTGAGTGGAATAATTATGCGTGAACGTATATAATGTATTTATTTGTGTTGTATGAATGTGGAAGTGTCGCGGTGTTCAAGACACCACATTCTAGGTAACGAGTAGTATTGTCGCGGTGCTTAAGACACTACTCCTTGTGTAATTGACTTGTGGGATTGTCGCGGTGTTTAAGACACCACAATGTCATGAGAGTGGAAGTGTCGCAGTGTTCAAGACACCACTCATTGTATTGAATGAAGTGTGGATTCGTCGTGGTGTTTAAGACGCCACATTGTTGTAAGGGTGAGTTAGTCGCGGTGTTTAAGACATCACCCGGGGGACTAGTGATTACGCGGTGTATAAGTAACACTAGTGGATGTTATGAACTCCAACGGACTTACATGTACCGTTCTCTTGTATACTTGGTTAACCATGGTTGTGCGAATTGTACTTAGCATATTATATTGTGAACTATATGCTATTATTGTTGCTAGCGTAATGTGGAACGTGGATAGTAGTTTATGCATGATGGATTGCATGTTTGTTGAATTGCTAGCGCGTATGTGGTATTGTGTAAGTGTATGCAAGTAAGTAGGTTATATATGATCATGTATAATTATTGCATTCACTAGGCGTTAGCTTACCCCTCTCGTTGTTTATCTTTTTAGTTGCAGGCGAGGATAAAGGGAAGGGGATTGTCGGACACTAGATGTCCTTGATGATGTGCTTGTAGGAGCTTTTGGAAGTTGACCACCTTTTGGGTAGTTTAGTCCCAAACCATGCTCGTTGGGTCGTTTGGTTTATAAACTATCATTGTATTCGGTCAAACTTATATTTACTTAACTAATGGCCTTTGTGCCCTTTTGTAAACATTGGTAACGGTTGTATGGTTTAATGGAACTTGTGATTTGGTCTACATATTTAATTGGCGCGTAAATGTGTATTATAAAAAAAAAAAAAAATTTATCGTACGGAGTACGGGTTGGGTTGTTTCATTCAAGTAACGTATCATAGTATCTGAAAAATGGTTATCAGAAAAATAGTTTAATTCCCTTGACCACGAGATTTTACAAGTACAACACAAAGTCGTAAAACGTTTGCATAATATATGAGCACCTGAATACTAGCAATGACCCGAGTATAGAAGCCACTATACCCGCCTTTACCTCCTAAAATGTTATACACTTGTTCAAATGTATTTAATGTTCAAAATAAATGCGCCGCAGTTATTATAGCGCGTGAGGTTGTCAACCTAACGAATCCGTCCATCTAAATTGAGCTTACCGATGGTATTAAAAGTATTCAAGCTAGAGGATTTTTGAACAAACTCAATATGCATATATAGTACTCGTGCCAATACAAAAGCATTTGATAAAGTAAATATAACAGCGTGCATTATCATCCCTGAAAACATGTAAAAAGCGGGACTGTAGACTCACCTTAAAATAAGCTTGGATGACAGACAAAAACTTGTACGGTTTACAGCCGAGTAAGGCAACCTAAGTATACGTATTTAAGTTGGTATATATATATGTATCTTAAATAAGTGTGGTTTCATAGTATACGTTGTCTTATTGCTCAACTCGACGCGTTTCCAAGTAAAAGTCAACTATATCATGCAAGTCAAACAAAGTTAACCGAAAGTCAAACTTGGTCAATGTGGTCAACTAAAGTCAACATCAGTAGATTCATGTCAAATATTGGTCAACATGTCAAACCTAATGTGACGATCACTCCAAATCCATATGGATGAACACGTCATTCATTGATTTCATTGCGAGGTATTTGACCTCTATATGATACGTTTTGTAAACATTGCATTCTTTTGAAAAGGCACACCATAAATGAATATTTAAATCAAAGGTTTTCGACATCTGATGATTTTTACATATAGACAATCACCATAAATAATAGTTTACAATAGTACTTCCGTTGACAATGCAGTCAAAATAAGATACATGGTGATGATTTGGTGAATGCAACGTTTCCTTGAAAAAATATGCCATGTAAGACTCCATGCACATAGCTTGTGTAACATATAATCAAACTGCGGAAGACTTCTAGGGAACCTGAGAATAAATATGCTAACAAGTGTCAACACAAAGGTTGGTGAGTTCATAGTTTTAATGTTTCGTATAATCTGTATATAAAGGTGGATCACAAGATTTCAGTTGTTTCATCCAGAAACGTTTATCAAAATATTCTACAAGATTGAGCACCCTGGTAACTAAACTTAACGTATATATAATTTATACCCTTTGTATAATCATCTTAATAATACACGCAAACCAACGTGTACGCTTCTCAAATAGCATACGTCCGTTAAAAGGCTAGTGCTCTAGCTCGGACGGGGATATCAAGCCCTATGGATCCATATACTACTACTCGCGCCCACCAGTTCTTATAACCGGCAGTTACTAGTTACCAAAGCTAAGGGATTTTCGGTTCAAACTCAGTGTAGAATTTAGTATTTACTTGTATCCATTGCGTTTAAAATAAAGTGCATGTATTCTCAGCCCAAAAATATATATTGCAAAAGCAATTAAAAAGGGAGCAAATGAAACTCACGCATATAAATATTGTATATCGGTTAACAAAGCATTTGCATGTATTCTCAGCCCAAAAATGTAGAGAGTAAAAGGGATCTTATGAAACTCACCTTAGCAGCATATAAAGTCGTTCACCAAAATGTGATCGAAACTCGGATTACCAAATAACCGTAGATCTCAACGTATCAGTATTGAGATTCAATATTGTAGAAAAGTACGTAGACGTAACGGAGATGATAAACACTAGGTTTGATTCATAAATATACCCCCCGAACATTACCCATAACCTTCTTGGCAATAACCCATAATTTCCTTAGCTCTAGCTTGCTTGTAAATTTATTTTAAAAGTGACACGCTCATAACCTCGTCATAGTATTTTATGTATAATACTAATAATATTACTAATAATAATTAGATTAATAATAATATTAATCTTAATAATAATAATAATAATAATAATAATAATAATAATAATAATAATAATAATAATAATAATAATAATAATAATAATAATAATATTAAATAAAATAAATAAATATCTACAGAGTAATTAAAATGAGACCAGAAACAGAAATGATCGGGTATTTATAGTTGTGGCCTGTCCCTGGTGTCCATGCGATCGCATGGCTGGGAAGGCTATATCCCATGCGATCGCATGGGCCGGCTGTCCAGCACACAATCCTTTTGTTTTCTTGCTTGTCGACATATTTAAATATTAATATAATATATATAATTTATATAATTAATTATATATTATATTAAATTCATGTGCATAGTTGATTTGTAATTTTTGTCCCAAAAAGTCATACGTCATTACTCGACTTATGTTCCGGTTCCGGTTTCTCAAACGCATTTTCGTACACTTAGAAAACTAGCACTTTACGTTTCGTGAATCGTACCTTTGTCAAAATATAGTCTTAAATCATCCATAAACTATACCACTCGAGGTATAACTTATACATTTGAGTGTTTTGGTCATTTACTTATATATATATTTTCATTTTGAAATAGTGTTTTACTGTAGCAAAGTTGCTTTGTTACGCCAATTTTTACTGTAGCAATTCACTGTAGCAAAGTCAATTTCACTGTAGCAAATAGTGATTTTCGAAAATACTGTAGCATTTTGGGTACTGTAGCAATTTGAAAATACTGTAGCAAATTAGTGTTTTACTGGTTCATCTTAAACGCTTTAGTTAACTTATCTAAATATCAATCGAATCAATAAACGAATGTTACTATCGTTTACTAAATAACTTGAAATTATATATAAGTATATATCTTTATACATAAATCAGTTTTTAAATACACATTGGAAGTTATTTATAATTAATTTTAATAATAAATATTTCAACTTATCATATATATTCAAATAGATATTTAAACCAATAAGTTTAATGTACGATATCAAACAATTAATACATTGTTACTTTTTCAAGTTATAGTATATATGTATCTATTTACATATAATTGTTCGCGAATCGTCGAAAACAACCGAAGGGTATTTAAATATATAAAAGTAGTTCAAAAATTTTGAGATTCAGTTTTACAGACTTTGCTTATCGTGTCGAAAATGTTAATCATACAAAGATTAAGTTTAAATTTGGTCAGAAATTTCCGGGTCATCACACCTAAGTCAAACAATACGTTTCAGGTCATGAATAATCAATTTCACAATTTCAGTTTATCGTTGTGCACAAAGTTCATGAACACGTAGCATAGTTAGCACAATATCTCATAGCACAAAATTCAAGTAAACATGGAAAGCTCCAGATCATAAATATACTTAAAATCAATTCCAAAAAGTCTGGCCAGGGTCTCATACGATAATTAAAAGTCAGGAATCAGAAGGGGTACATTTGGGGTTTGCCAAGTCAGTTTCTGACCACGCACTGATCTAATTTCGCCTATAACCGGAGTTAGGAACATGAAATTGATACAAGACCAGTGGCCATAGTTCAAGGACAAGCCAAAGTAACAAATATAAAAAATCTAGCAACTTTTGTTTAGCCAATTTGTACAGTTTATTCATGCAATTTGAATATTCAGTTTTCAGCTCAAATCAGAATTTACATGAAGTATGGCTCTATTGTGCCCAATTCATAAGGTTTCAGAGATTGACATAAACTAAAAATAAGTCACATATCATGTTAAGTTTCATTTTCCAGAATCATACATGCTCACTCAATAAACACAATCCACAGAGTACAAATCAGTGAGCAAGTTACAGATTCGATTCCCATTTAGTTAGTCACATTCGAACGCGATTATCCGAAGATCTAGATACAATTAGCCTATGATATCTACATGAAAAGTGAAATACTTTTTGTCTACATTTCAAATATGCAAATCTTTAATCACAGAAGTTATCACATTTTATCATACAAGGTTATTTTCATGCAAGTGCTGTATAAAACTACTTTTACACTAATTCAAGCATATCTCGGGTTATACATAAGCAAACGACATGATGTCCTAGTCTAAATTGTGTGTTTTTAAATTATTTTTCCAGTGGTATAAGTTTCACATTCCAATTCGTTGTCTATGAATACCAGATTTCTGATCAAGCAACAAAAACACAACGATAATTCAAATTGACATAACTTAATCATACGGAAACGAAATCAAGCGAATCCAAAGCCTAAACTCAATAGTTTTTCGCAAGGAATCTGAATATAACATAATAATTAACATTTGAAAAAATTAATTTTTCTGATCGTGCATAAACAAATTCGTTTTTAAACCCTAGCGCATCAAACAATCAAAATAATGATAACAATTAACACGTACGCGTATAGACTTGAGCAATTGACAACATAACTATGAAACTTTATTAAAAATCAGATTTTTAAGATTAGGGTTTATGTAAATATACCTTAGATCAAGAAAAGAATTATATCAACGCGTAGAGGAGATCGAGAATTACACTTTTCGTGTTCAAGGCTTGAGCAGAAGATGAAAAATTAATGGTGGTATGGGTGATGGTGATCGAAGGCCTGGGAGAGGGAGGAGGGAGCCAAAAGTCAACTGCCCTTTTGTGATTAGGGATAATACAGTGTTTTTAGGTTACTAGTTAATTTATACCTAGGTTAATTTCCACTAATTGCATTTAAGTCCCTCCATTAAGCCAAAAATTAACAAAATAAGGGGAGAGGGGAGGGGGGTCGGCCGAATATGGCCCATGGGGTACTCCCGGGCTCGTGTTTTGCAGTTTCGTGTAATCGTGGTCCGTTTTAAGTGTCGTTTAGTCGTACCGAAGGCCCGGAACGCTAACCCGATCGTTAAACGCAACCAATCGTTTAATTTATTAAAAACCCAATAAATTAAATATTTTAAAAAGTTAATAATTAATAAAATAATTATTAATATAAACTTGAGCATTTCGTTGCTCACAAAATAGTTATCAAAATCGTATCGTTTTTATCGTATTTCATTATCCGAAATATTTATTTGAATTAATATCAACCTATATTAATTATTGTATCCCTCCAAAGATCAGGTACGCATTTATTACACATAAACACATAAAAGTTAAATAATCGCCGTTAAATATACTAACGGAAGGTTAACGAAAGTAACGGAAAAAGCAGGGTTGTTACATTACCCACCTGTTATTGAAAATTTCGTCCCGAAATTTTAGTGAACGTCTGCTGAAGTAGTTTCCTCGGAAAACAGTTGTGGATACTTCAGCCTCATCTAGTCTTCACGCTCCCACGTGAACTCTGGTTCTCTTCTCGCGTTCCACCGAACTTTAACAATAGGAATTCTGCTTTGTTTCAACTGTTTGACCTCACGGCCCAAGATTTCGACAGGTTCCTCAATGAAATGAAGTTTGTCATCGATACGTAGCTCCTCTAGAGGAATAATCAAATTATCATCGGCTAAGCACTTCTTTAGATTGGACACATAAAAAACGTCATGAATACCGCTGAGTGCTTGTGGCAGTTCCAATCTGTAAGCTACCGGTCCAACTCTTTCACTCTAACGGTCCAACATATCTAGGACTCAATTTACCTCGTTTCCCAAATCGTACGACACCCTTCCAACGTGATACCTTGAGCATGACTCGGTCACCAACTTGGAACTCTATATCCTTCCGTCTAACATCGACGTAACTCTTTTGACGACTTCGAGCCATTCTCAATCGTTCCTGAATCTGTAAAACTTTCTCAGTTGTCTCCTGAATTATTTCGGGGCCTGTCAACTGACTATCCCCCAACTCGCTCCAACAAACGGGAGACCTACACTTCCTTTCGTACAACGCTTCGAAAGGTGCAGCCTTAATGCTAGTGGTAAGTACTTATCCCATCCGTTTCCGAAATCAATGACACATTCTCGCAACATGTGACGACCCAGAAATTTCCGACCAAATTTAAACTTTAATCTTTATATTATTTCGACACGATAAGCAAAGTTTGTTAAGTTAAATCTCAAGAATTTTAAACTGTGTTCATACATTCAATATAACCTCGACCAAATTCCGACGAGTCACGAACCGTTATATATAAATAGATATGTATATGTATATATATATTATAACTTGAGAATATTAATAAAGTATTAAACGTATAATACTTTACACGAATGTATTTGTTTCAATATGATTTTCGACGAAATTAAAAAGAAATATATTAAATGATTGAATTATCAGAAACATTGAATTATGATTACAAGTCTCTGTTGAGAGGTCCACTATGATTTGAGAAAATCTATTCCTCTTAACGATATTCAGAATAATTTGTAAAGCTATTTATAAATAAAAATAAAAAGTGTCATTTACGAAAGTTAGACAAAAGTTAGTGGAGAATTGGTTTCCATAATATTCTATTAATCTATTTTCAAACGTACAAAGACGTTTTCAGTTTAAAAAGAACTTTATATAACTTTTATAAATATCTAGAATCACTTTTGACAACTCATTACTTAACCAGTATAATAAATATAACGATATTTATATTTTATTTCATTAAATATATATAACGATTTAAATTAATATTATATATATTTATACGCGTATTATACATACATAGTTTTTATACTTTTACTATACTTTAACTTTACCTTTACTTTACTTTTACTTTACTTTAACTTTAATAATTCACTTTAATAATTTATACTTTAATAATTCACTTTAATAATTCATACTTTAATAATTCACTTTAATAATTCATACTTTAATAATTCACTTTAATAATTCATACTTTAATAATTCACTTTAATAATTCAAAAATCTATTATAAATAGAATTTAATAGGTTTCATTATTTCATAGAAACTTGAAAATATATTTCTCTAAACTCTCTCAATCGATATATATATATATATATATATATATATATATATATATATATATATATATATATATATATATATATATATATATATATATTGCTCTGTATTATTTCAAGATATTATTAGTATACATAAAATATTACGACGGAGTGCTGTCCGAGTGATTTCAAAATAGTTTTTTTGAATGAGTCGAAGCTAAGGAAATTATGGGTTATAGCTATGGAGGTGATGAGTATGGTTCATGAGTATGCTCGTGAGGTCAATCTAGTGTTTATCATCTCCGTTGCGTCTACGTACTTTCCTGCAATATTGAATCTCAATATTGGTACGTTCGTGAATCCGAGGCCAACCTTGCACTTGTTAAATGACGTTATATGTATTTTTACTACGAAATACAGTATTGTGAGTTTCATTTGCTCCCTTTTATATATATTTTTGGGACTGAGAATACATGCGCTGTTTTTATAAATGTTTTACGAAATAGGCACAAGTACTAAAACTAATTCTACGTGGGTTTAAACCAAAAATATACCCTTAGCTTGGTAACATTAAACTACTTGTCTATGTACGGTAGGCGCGAATCCTAAAGATAGATCTATTGGGCCTGACAAACCCCATCCTGACTATGGGATGCTTTAGTACTTCGAGGTTATTTTAAATACACCTGATCTGGTGTACTTCAGAGGGTAAAACATGAACGTTAAGGCTTGTTACCGGGTGCCTACAACTTATAGAATACTTTTATACACTTGCGAGTGTACATATATTTATAAACGGAAATCTTGTGGTCTATTAATATATTGAAATGATTGTTATGATAAACCTATGAACTCACCAACCTTTTGGTTGACACTTTAAAGCATGTTTATTCTCAGGTATTAAAGAAATCTTCCGCTGTGCATTAGCTCATTTTAAGGATATTACTTGGAGTCATTCATGGCATATTTTGAAAGACGTTGCATTCGAGTCATTGAGTTCATCAAGATTATTATTAAGCCAATTATAGTTGGATGTATTATGAAATGGTGTGCATGCCATCAACTTTCGTTGTAAAGAAAGTTTGTCTTTTAAAAATGAATGCAATGTTTGTAAAATGTATCATATAGAGGTCAAATACCTCGCGATGTAATCAACTATTGTGAATCGTTTATAATGTATATGAACGGGTCCTTTCAGTTGGTATCAGAGCGGTGGTCTTAGCGAACCAGGTCTGCATTAGTGTGTCTAACTGATAGTCGTTAGGATGCATTAGTGAGTCTGGACTTCGACCGTGTCTGCATGTCAAAAGTTTTGCTCATCATTTTTGTCGAAAATTACCTGCTTATCATTCTTAGTCTAGACACATCTTATTGCATTGATTGCATGAATAGTGTATAGACAAAATTCATATCTTAGCGTATCTGCTAATTCATATCTTAGCGTATCTGTTACTGTAAACTTTGCCTGACATATTCCGTAAATTCCTCCGTAATCTACGAAACCTTTTGCTCTATATAATTAGAATACCACCCGATAGCCGGAAAATCATTTCATATCGAAAAATTCTTTATTTAATCGTACGAAATGGAATTCGTCATTAGTTCAAGTCCCTCGGATTCCGAAATGGAATCCCACTCAAGTTCCGAAAGCAGTGTGACCGGAATGGATCAACCAATTAGTCATCATCTATTCTGGATGAATTGGGGATGGGTTCGTAGCCTCCTTAATCATTGGAGACAAGAAGAAGGTGATCCCTTCCATCCACCACATTTCCCTCTTGGCGAAGAACCTGAAGCACTTACCGGCGAACCTATCCGAAACACTATTTTCTCTCTTATTTCTAGAGTATCTCGTCACGATTACATACTACACCAAATTCTAGATTTTATTTATCCACTCGTCCGAACTGACAATCACCCCGGTGTAATAGAAGAAGTCAACGAGCTTCGCGCTCGGGTAGTGGCTTTGGAGAATATGGTGCAAAGGTTACAAACACCAGCAGCAGCACCAGCAGCATAAACAGTACCACCATCAGCAACACCAACAGTACCATCACCACCACCAACAACAACATCCACATCCCACACCGCAACATCACAATCTGTATCTCAAACATCAATGTCATACGCCCTGTAAATATCCAGGAATATCAACAACAACAAACGATGAAGTATTAATTCATAAACTTCATTGAAGAGATATCTCTGCGGCAGTTATGTAATCTCCAAAATCTTAGAGATTATTTAATTCTGACCGTAAATCGGATGAGTGAACGGAGATGGTAGAGTAGAAACTTTGATCGAAAATGGTGAACGATTTACAAGCTAGAATTGTTTTACCAACAGCATCAACAGGACCGTAGCATCATCAACACAGTCAGTGCCGTCAGTATCGTCAGAATCAACAGCACCTGTAACATCACAAACTCTGTCAGTTCAAGAATCGTTGTGGACATCATTACGAATCAACAACAAATATATTGTATCAACGAGTTATGAAGTATTAACTCATTTCCAATCGAAAGATTTATATGTATATTTTATATGTATAAATTTTTAAACCATAATAAATCTTCCCGTACTAAGCTATTATGTGTGAATCTTAACTACTCAGTTAATTCATATTACAAATATGCAATGATGTACGTCCTTCGTCCGCAACTTAACCATCGTTAATTACAATCTCTGTCTCAATTCAATAAAAATCCAATTCATAATAAATCAAGTGTATTATTCGAATATATGTTTGATTTTACACTTTCATCATCGATGTACTCGAAACTTTTCAAATAACATCATTCGTACCTTGCGAAGTTCACAAGAATTTCACGAAAACCAACAAATAACAAAGTAATGATTCATAATTTCAATATTATTGAAGAAATACTTATGCAATTTATAAAGTTTTAGGGATTACTCAATTCTAGTTCCAACCATAAAACAAATGAGTTTAATTTAATATTAACTCATTAAATCTATATTACATCTAAAGAAAATATACACATATATTTTCATAAAGACTGTAATAAACTTCTTTTGTACAAAATATTAATTGTGAAATTTTTCTTAACGGGTAGGTAATACCCGAGAGATATATAAATTCACAATTAATATATTACATTTTTCGAAACTGATTCAGCAATCATCAACTATACTCCCTACTTTCACAACAATATCCATTCTTTTATATAAATCAAAACAATCATACTCATTCAAATTCAATTACATATTCTGATTTTGAATTCGCATAATTCAATTCGAAATATAACCAGTATCATCACTCTTAGATTCTTATATCTTTCAAAGCTATACTTTGACTTCAAAACTGTGTTAGAACATCATATGTATTAACGATTACAATATGTGCTCAAAGCCTTCGAAATTCCTGGAGACACTTCAACTAAGGAACAATCGAGATGATGATCCAACCACATGTTACCCACAGTTATACACCTGAAAAACTCTCAAAACCCAAGTCATAGTTCAACACGTATTCGTGTTAGACCCTTTGGCATTTACTAGCTAAAATAACTTTTCAATTCCGTTTCAAAATAGACAGTTTTGTCACAGCTCCAGCAAGTCAACTTCGACTTCTCAATCAAAACAGTCTTATTATAACCTCGATAGATACGTTGCCCTTTCGCCAACGTTACCGGAGAATCATTTATATTCACCACATTAGCAATAAACTTACCAACAACTTCACTGATCTTTGACTTTCAAAAAAAAAAAATTATTATAATTATCGAAACCCTATCATATACTCATTCGTACCGTATAACAAGAATTGCCATACCAATTATTGAGAATCAGCAATCAGTATTTTGAAACCTCGCAGCATGTCTACATCAACAATTACATATACACACAACGTCTACCTCCAAGACTTACATTCTTTGAATGAGAAATTTCTGAAAAACACCCTAAACTGCGAACCAGTTCTCGAAATTTTGAAAAATGCTGATGTAGCAGCAAAAACTGTAAACGACCTTAACAGTAAAAAGTTGGATGATAAAGGATAGTATATTGGCAAAGCTCAGAAAAAGAGAAGCTTTGGAACTGGAAAACGGATTGAGCAAAGTATGAAGGAGGTTGTGGACAAATCACAAAGGCTGAACCTGCCTTCAAAGAATCTAAATGATTCAGTACTTACTGAAGTCATTAACGAATACCTTGCTCCTGACTCTAAACCCCTGTTGACCATATCCTTCATCATCCTCTGATATTAGACATTCTAAGATATCATCGTATCTTTCATTATAAGTATCATCCATACTTCTGAAGATATTTTTATAATTATTCTTATCTGAAATCATTTACCTCTTCGCGCTATCTGTATTATATCATAAAAGAAACTATTTTAGTTTCTAAATTCTGAAACATTCGAGTTTAAAATAGGAATATTCTTGAAGAAGTGTTGGGAGCTGAAGCATAAGTTAGTATAATATAATGACACTTGATCAACGTGATTATATTACAGTAATTGATGCTGAGTTTCTAAATGGAACATGATGATTCACAGATCATAACATCATCATGTGCTATGTTACACGACTCTTGTATTCTCTTTGATCTCTAAATATCAAGAAAATATTTCTTGATGATTCGGCCTTTTCCGAGGTATTCTGGTAAGTTGACAAGTCAAGATCGTGCCATTACAATTTCCTTCCTAGAACATTAACAATGTTCATCCGAAATTTATATCTGCGAATTCTGGACCATTACAAGCGGTACTTAATCGCAAGAAGAAGAAACGAAAGGACAAAGCTCTGAACTAGAAATGGGAGTATAAATCATAGCAAATAGAAGAGAGCATTAACTGTGGATGACAATGATTATAGAAGAAGCAAGAACTTTGAAATATAAGGGAAGATATAAAACCCAACAACAACCCAGAAATCACAAACCGTATATATCAATGCATATAGCAATATAAAGACAGGGGAGAACTAAAAACACTATAAAACCAAGAGTATAATAGAAGTAAATAGATTCTTCTGGAGGCAGATGAAAAAGAAGAGCGACAGATATGAAAGTGAGGAGTATATCAAGAATCAGCACTGGATGAAGCATATTGACAAATACTTTAAAATATGAGTTGAGAAGGTGGGAGTTGTAAGAAAACAAATGAGGTGGATTTATAGTGAAATATCCGACAGAGAAATCAAAATGGATTATCGCATTAATTCGAAGAGGATCATAATTTCCTTAATTGCCGAATAATCAAATCCAATATAGATTACAAATATTTTCTTTTCGGAGATCAATCGTGATGACGTCAAAAGATACGACGAATCACTATTATCTTATTTCATTTATTTACGATAACTTCACTCACACGCTTCGAGTAATCGAATTATTTTAACCATTCTTCTTGAACATGATAAAACTCTATAATCCTTATAATAAAATTCTCATTGTTAGTCATGACGACCTCTATCAAATTTCGGGGACGAAATTTCTTTAACGGGTAGGTACTGTGACGACCCAGAAATTTCCGACCAAATTTAAACTTTAATCTTTATATTATTTCGACACGATAAGCAAAGTTTGTTAAGTTAAATCTCAAGAATTTTAAACTGTGTTCATACATTCATTATAACCTCGACCAAATTCTGACGAGTCACGAACCGTTATATATAAATAGATATGTATATGTATATATATATTATAACTTGAGAATATTAATAAAGTATTAAACGTATAATACTTTACACGAATGTATTTGTTTCAATATGATTTTCGACGAAATTAAAAAGAAATATATTAAATGATTGAATTATCAGAAACATTGAATTATGATTACAAGTCTCTGTTGAGAGGTCCACTATGATTTGAGAAAATCTATTCCTCTTAACGATATTCAGAATAATTTGTAAAGCTATTTATAAATAAAAACAAAAAGTGTCATTTACGAAAGTTAGACAAAAGTTAGTGGAGAATTGGTTTACATAATATTCTATTAATCTATTTTCAAACGTAAAAAGACGTTTTCAGTTTAAAAAGAACTTTATATAACTTTTATAAATATCTAGAATCACTTTTGACAACTCATTACTTAACCAGTATAATAAATATAACGATATTTATATTTTATTTCATTAAATATATATAACGATTTAAATTAATATTATATATATTTATACGCGTATTATACATACATAGTTTTTATACTTTTACTATACTTTAACTTTACCTTTACTTTACTTTTACTTTACTTTAACTTTAATAATTCACTTTAATAATTCATACTTTAATAATTCACTTTAATAATTCATACTTTACTAATTCACTTTAATAATTCATACTTTAATAATTCACTTTAATAATTCATACTTTAATAATTCACTTTAATAATTCATACTTTAATAATTCACTTTAATAATTCAAAAATCTATTATAAATAAAATTTAATAGGTTTCATTATTTCATAGAAACTTGAAAATATATTTCTCTAAACTCTCTCAATCGATATATATATATATATATATATATATATATATATATATATATATATATATATATATATATATATATATATATATATATATATATATATATATATATATATATATTTGCTCTGTATTATTTCAAGATATTATTAGTATACATAAAATATTACGACGGAGTGCTGTCCGAGTGATTTCAAAATAGTTTTTTTGAATGAGTCGAAGCTAAGGAAATTATGGGTTATAGCTATGGAGGTGATGAGTATGGTTCATGAGTATGCTCGTGAGGTCAATCTAGTGTTTATCTTCTCCGTTGCGTCTACGTACTTTCCTGCAATATTGAATCTCAATATTGATACGTTCGTGAATCCGAGGCCAACCTTGCACTTGTTAAATGACGTTATATGTATTTTTACTACGAAATACAGTATTGTGAGTTTCATTTGCTCCCTTTTATATATATTTTTGGGACTGAGAATACATGCGCTGTTTTTATAAATGTTTTACGAAATAGGCACAAGTACTAAAACTAATTCTACGTGGGTTTAAACCAAAAATATACCCTTAGCTTGGTAACATTAAACTACTTGTCTATGTACGGTAGGCGCGAATCCTAAAGATAGATCTATTGGGCCTGACAAACCCCATCCTGACTATGGGATGCTTTAGTACTTCGAGGTTATTTTAAACACACCTGATCTGGTATACTTCAGAGGGTAAAACATGAACGTTAAGGCTTGTTACCGGGTGCCTACAACTTATAGAATACTTTTATACACTTGCGAGTGTACATATATTTATAAACGGAAATCTTGTGGTCTATTAATATATTGAAATGATTGTTATGATAAACCTATGAACTCACCAACCTTTTGGTTGACACTTTAAAGCATGTTTATTCTCAGGTATTAAAGAAATCTTCCGCTGTGCATTAGCTCATTTTAAGGATATTACTTGGAGTCATTCATGGCATATTTTGAAAGACGTTGCATTCGAGTCATTGAGTTCATCAAGATTATTATTAAGCCAATTATAGTTGGATGTATTATGAAATGGTGTGCATGCCATCAACTTTCGTTGTAAAGAAAGTTTGTCTTTTAAAAATGAATGCAATGTTTGTAAAATGTATCATATAGAGGTCAAATACCTCGCGATGTAATCAACTATTGTGAATCGTTTATAATGTATATGAACGGGTCCTTTCACAACATGTCCTCAAAAGTCTGAATAGTTCGTTCGCTCTGGCCATCTGTTTGGGGGTGATATGCTGTACTCATATCTAAACGAGTCCCCATTGCTTTCTGCAATGATTGCCAAAACCTGGAAGTAAATCTGCTGTCGCGATCGGATATAGTAGATATAGGCACTCCATGCCTAGAGACGACTTCCTTAATGTAGATCTGAGCCAACTTCTCCATTTTATCAGTTTCCCTTATCGGTAAGAAATGTGCAGACTTAGTGAGACAATCCACGATAACCCAAATAGTATCGTGACCTCCCGCCATTCTTGGCAGTTTCGTGATGAAGTCCATGGAAATACCTTCCCACTTCCACCGAGGAATCTCTGGTTGAGTCAATAATCCTGATGATTTCTGATGTTCAGCCTTGACTTTAGCGCAAGTCAAGCACTTCCCGACATAGGTAGCAATGTCAGCTTTCAAATTTGGCCACCAATAAAACGCCTTCAAATCCTGGTACATTTTATCTGATCCCAAATGAATTGAGTACCTTGACTTGTGTGCTTCTTCCAACACTAGTTCTCTCAATCCACCAAACTTTGGAACCCAGATTCGATTAGCAAAGTACCGTGTTCCATCCTCCTTGATGTCAAACTTCTTATCCATTCCCCTAAGAAATTCCACATCGACATTTTCTTGCTTCACAGCTTCTTGTTGTGCTACGCGGATTTGTGATGTGAGATTCGTACGGACAACTATGTTAAGAGCTTTAACCCTAAGAGGTTTCTCCCGCTCTTTTTTTCTTAAGGCATCCGCCACAACATTTGCCTTGCCCGGATTTATAATCGTTAAGTAGTTCCATCCAACGTCGTTGTCTCATGTTGAGCTGTTTCTGGTTGAATATGTGCTGTAAACTCTTATGGTCAGTGAAGATAGTAAACTTGGTTCCATGCAAGTAGTGTCTCCACATTTTCAGTGCAAAGACAACCGCTCCTAGTTCAAGGTCGTGCGTAGTGTAATTCTGCTTGTGAATCTTTAACTGACGTGATCCATAAGCAATAACCTTGTTTCGTTGCATGAGCACGCAACCCATTCCTTGACGTGAGGCATCGCAATAAACAACAAATTCTTCACTTCTCTCGGGTAGAGACAATACTGTTGCAGTTGTTATCTTCTCTTTCAACAACTGGAATGCAGTCTCTTGCGGTTCTAACCGCTCATACTTCTTGCCCTTCTGAGTCAACACGGTCAATGGTCGGGCGATCTTAGAGAATCCTTCAATGAATCTCCTGTAGTAACCAGCTAGACCCAAAAATTGCCTAACCTGCGTTGGCGTCTTCGGAGTTTCCCAATTCTTAACCGACTCAATCTTTGCCAGATCAACTTGAATTCCATTGGCCCCTACAACATGGCCAAGAAATTGTACTTCTGGTAACCAAAAGTCACACTTAGAGAACTTCGCATACAACTACTCATCTCTGAGTTTAGTCAGGATCGAACGTAAATGCTGTTCGTGCTCTTCTTTGTTCTTGGAGTACACCAATATATCATCAATAAACACAATGATGAATTTATCTAGGTATGGCTTACACACACGGTTCATGAGGTCCATGAACACTGCTGGTGTGTTCGTCAAACCAAACTACATCACCGTAAACTCATAATGTCCATAATGTGTTCTAAACGCTGTCTTCGGGACATCAGCTTCTTTGACTCTCAATTGGTGATACCCGGATCTCAAATCAATCTTCGAATAAAAACTGGATCCCTGCATTTGATCAAATAAATCATCAATCCTCGGTAGCGGATACCGATTATTGATTGTCATCTTGTTCAGTTCTCTGTAGTCGATACACAATCTCATCGACCCATCCTTCTTCTTAACAAACAAGACCGGAGTCCTAACTCGGAAATTCATGGTTATGTGACCTACCTTCTAGTACCTGTCACAAATTAGGGCATTACAACCCTAAAGTTCTTCGCCATGGGGAGCTCTTGTAGTTCTAAAGGTGCGAATATTAGTTCACAGTAATTGAACTATGAACACCAGACTCTCACTTTCAAAGATAAATAAGAATTAATAATGCAAAAGATGAGAGAACACGATAATAGAATAAGCAATTGATAATTGATCGTGAAAAGTACATCTTTCAACTGAACCATACGTCCCTATTTATACAGATAAAGACCAAATCTGGAGATTTGGTTTCCAAAACTACTTAGCTATAAATATGGAAACGATAAACTTAAAAACCAAACTAATTTGCTAAAAATTCTGAAAGTCAACCCTGGAGATAAAACTGAATCTTCAAAACAAATCTTCTTAATTTATAAACATATCTCCCGAATAATCTTTAGCTTTGTCTCCAAGAAATCTTCAAACGCTATCTTCAGTATTTTCCAGAGTCTGTAACTTCAGACTCTAAATCTCCAGACTCTAAAATCTGCAAAATACTTTTGACTCATCAGATTATTATTTATACTTTTTCCAACAATCTCCCCCTATCTGATGATGTCAAAACAATCTGTACACCTACTTAACCAACTTAGCATACTCCCTTTCAATCAGATTACACTTGTTCTTCATAAAATGAATTTTCTTCAACATGGTCAGCTTACTATACAAGTGTTTCAAAAATTGTACCCTGAAAGGAAATATTTTCTCTATTTCACACATGGATAAAAGATTAATTAACATTTCAATACTAGCCCCTTCAAATTGATCACACCTAATCAACATCCTTTGATTTCCTATGGTCTTAAACATCAAGCCATCCAAGTATTCAACATACTTATTATCAACAAACTCCAAATGTTCAGGAACAACATATCTTTCAACATGTCCCTTAACTCTTCTTTCTTTCATCTTCAAATTAAAAGTTTCACAAAACACTTCATAATCTTTAACACTGATGAATCCCTCTTCAAATACCAAGTGAACCAACATGCACACTCTCTTTAATACTGCATTCACAATAACTTGATCCCCTGCATACTCCTTGATACAAACAGCAATGCCTCTCTATTCACAAAAACCTAAACGAACAATTTGATTTATTTTTACTCTTAACCTTCTGTCTGGCAAATGTGCCATTGTTAACAGCAAAATCACACCTTCAAACTCAGAATTTTCAACTTCAACTTTCACAACATCACCATCATACCTTCTGAATCTGAACCTCTTGTTCATCTGGGCTCTGAGATCACCATCAGCTCTTTGTGTAACAGCACC
Source organism: Rutidosis leptorrhynchoides (assembly GCF_046630445.1). Lineage (NCBI taxonomy): Eukaryota > Viridiplantae > Streptophyta > Magnoliopsida > Asterales > Asteraceae > Rutidosis > Rutidosis leptorrhynchoides. The sequence goes on from NC_092335.1 coordinate 666,942,276, forward strand.
ACTAGAATTACCCTGACTGTCACCAGTATCCTTATCAACAACATTCTTCCCCTCAATTTGTTACTCCCCCTCAATATGAGTCCTCTTAGATTGCTCCCCCTCAACACTTGCAATACCTGCATCTGCAATACCTGCATCATCTTACCTCTTTCTTTTTTCCCCCTTTTTGACATCATCTAAAGGTAGAGAAGATATGACCTTCCAAATTTCAGTCTGTTGATTTTTGAGGGAACAAATATCAGAAGCAAACCCAGTAAAGCATTGTCTCAGTTCATCAACACCAACCATTTTTTTTTCTAGCTCAGCCAACCTGTGATTAATTTCTGTAACAGACCCTGAACCACCTGTACCTGTCAACCCCTGCATGTCCCCAACCAACCTCCTTACCTCCAGCAACTCATCTTTAGAAACAAAATTATTATTAAAGTTAAGATTATTAATCTTAGACTGCACAACAGTGAGCTTGTCATCAAACTCCTTAGTCAACTTAGTCAAAGCCTAATGTAGGCCAACCATGGTGACTGGTGCCTCAGTCTGAAAAATTGTGCCAGTGGATGAGGGTAGGGTTGGTATGTCCTCACAGCCTTCCTGTTGTAAAGAAAGCTGATCTTTAGACATAGAAGATTTGGAGACCTGTATCTCACTCTGTGACATGAGTGTGATATTGACAGCCTGTGCAAGAATGTGTAAGGATGGAACATTTTGGGTTGGTAGTGACAGACTTAAGTCTGGGGTAAAAGTAGGCTTGGTCATTTCATTTGGTTTTTAGATTTGGTTACTTGAGTTCAGGATTGAAACTTCTTCATGTAAGTCAGCTGAGTGGGTTTCTTCAGTGACTGTAATATGGGTATCCAAGTTCACTATCCTATCAGGTTTAGGTTGGGTCAAAGCACTGCCTTCATTAACCTCTAGCAGAGGTGATGACGCAGTACTAGAAGCACCTTGCCTAGTAAATTTTTGAGGGGAATTCGCAAGTGCTGTATCATCTAGGGTTTCAGATATGGTAATATTCTCTGTATGAACTGGTGGGTTCATAAGGTGGGCTGAGTGGAAAATTTGCTTAGTAACAGTGGGTGAAGATGGGTTAGAATGAGGTGGGATTTCCTCATTCATGTCCTCAGCCTGCTCTGTATGTGTAACATCATGGGGTGGAGTATACCGTTAATTCCAATGATACCAAAAAGGCTCTCGTTACTGGTTTTAGCCCCAATAAGGCTCTAGTGTGCGGTTCATCCGCGGGTTACAAGCTTGTGTATTCAAAGTTGTTCCCTGTTTTGAAACAACCACACGTCGAGTAAAATTACCGAGCCAACTAAACCCGGTGTCGGTGTAGGGCGAAAAAGATACTCGAGAATGGCAATTTGTACAATTCAATTCAATTCAATTCTGGGGTAACAACTTTGACTCTGATTGCTCAGAATCTGCAAAGTGATTTTGACCATCCTCATTCTCTGATTGCTTAGATTCAGAGGAACTGTTGTGATCCTCTTCAGACTCTGGTTGCTCAGAATCTGAGGAAGATGCCCCTTCAGACTCTGATTGTTTGGAATCTGCAGGTTGGTCTGCACGGCCAAGATTGACCTAATGCATCATAGCAGAAAGTTATCAAAAAATTGACACAATCATTATCAAATTAATACTCCTGTCAAAAAATTTCAAAAAAAAAAAAGTTACCATTAACCCCCTTCATTAATAACAAATTTGACCCTTTTATTTTAGGAAATAGAATAAAGAAAAAAAATTAACCTAAAAACGAAATTAAAAAAAAAAACTTTATTTGACTAAAAAGGAAACGATTTTACACAAAAATACACCTGAGTAAACTTTCCCAGACTCTGAATAATATTATGTCACCCAGACTCTAAGAAAATAATTCAGACTCAAGGAATATCATTACTGGACAACATTTCAATAGATGGATTTAACATTCCAAGTTGTCCAAGAAGATAGAAGTGCCTTTCCTCAGTGAGTGCCTTAGTGAAAATATCTGCCAATTGATCCTTAGTACCAATATGCTGTAGGAAGACTTTGCCCTTTTCAACACAATCCGTTATAAAGTGATGTCTGATTTCAATATGCTTGGTTCTTGAGTGAAACACTGAATTCTCAGTGATAGCAATTGCACTCTCATTATCACACATGATTGGAGTGTTGGTCAATGTTAACCCAAAATCCAGAAGTTGATGTTGCGTCCAAAGTAATTGAGCACAACAACTTCCTGCAGCAACATACTCTGCTTCTGCTGTAGAAGTAGCCACAGAATTCTGCTTCTTACTAGACCAGCTGACCAACTTTCCACCTAGCAATTGACATCCACCAGAAGTGCTTTTTCTGTCTAATTTGCAACCTGCATAGTCTGCATCTGTGTAACCAATTAGATCAAACCCTGAGTCTTTAGAGTACCAAAGACCCAGGTTAGGGGTACCTTTAAATACCTAAAAATTCTTTTCACAACTTTATAATGAAACTCCCTAAGATCAGACTAGTAACGTGCACAAAGACATGTAGCAAATATTATATCAGGTCTACTTGCAGTTAAGTATAGCAAAGATCCAATCATACCTATATAGGTTGATTGACAAGTGGGTTTTCCAGACTCATCTTTATCAAGTTTTTCAGAAACACTCATTGGAGTTCTTAAAGAGGAACAATTTTTAAAACCATATTTAGTTAATATGTCAGAAATGTAGTTACTTTGGTTAATAAAAATGCCCTCAAAACTTTGTTTGATTTACAACCCAAGAAAATAGTTTAAAGTACATAAATTACTCATTCTATATTCTTTAGACATAATGTCAGAAAACCATTTTCTCAAGTGTGAATTTGTAGACCCAAAAATAATATCATCAACATAAATTTGAATAAGTAGCACATCACCTTTGTCCTTTTTGATAAACAAAGTCTTGTCAATAGCTCATATGGAAAAATTCTTTTCTAGAAGAAATGTTGACAAGGTATCATACCAGGCTCTGGGAGCTTGCTTCAGACCATACAATGCTTTCTTCAGTTTGTAGACATGCTTAGGAAATTTCTTACTTTTATAACCAGGAGGTTGTTTCACATAAACCTCTTCTTGCAATTTACCATTCAGGAAAGCACTCTTTACATCCATTTGAAACACCTTGAAATCTTTGTGTGCAGCATATGCCAGAAACAATCTAATAGCCTCAATTCTAGCAACAGGAGAAAAAGTCTCATCATAGTCTATTCCTTCTTCTTGTCTATACCTTTGAACAACCAACCTTGCTTTATTTCTGATTACAATACCATCTTTATCAACCTTATTTCAGTAAACCCATTTTATGCCAATTGCAACTTTATCAGCAGGCTTTGGAACCAATTTCTATACATCATTCCTTTCAAATTCTGTCAATTCTTCAGTCATTGCTTCAGCCCAATCATTGTCAGCTAATGCTTCATCTACTTCCTTGGGCTCAATTAGTGATAGAAAATTTGAAAAGAAGCAGTAATTTACTATAGCAAAATCAGACACAGGTGTCTGAGAAGAAGAACTAGGCTTAGGCAAACCTGTAAGATCTACAATATAGTCCTCAAGATGCTTTGGAGGAACTATATTTCTAGATGATTTCCTAGTAGGAACAGTGAAATCTAAAGTGGTATTTGATGACTGATCACTTTCTTGATTGACAACAGATTCATCTTCCTATGGAGGTTCTTCTTTTCGAGTAGGAACAATGAGATCCAAAATAGTATTTGATGACTGTTCACTTTCTTGATTGACAAAAGATTCATCTTCCTGTGGAGGTTCTTCTGTGAGAGTATTATCTGCAATTTCATTTCTCAATACAGACAAGTTTGGTTCATCTGACTCAGACTCTGAATCCTGAGTCTGAACACTATTTCCTGAAATTAAATTTGACAACTCACCAAGTGCAGATAGCTCAGTATTGGCTGACTGATCTATTTCTAAAGAACTTTCATCAAAGGAAACATTAATGGATTCTTCAATCTTCATTCTTCTCTGATTAAATGCTCTGTAAGCTTTAGATACAGAAGAATATCTCATAAAAATACCTTCATCAGACTTTGGCCTCATCTTATCAAGCTGATCTCTTTGATTTAATATATAGCACTTACACCCAAATACATGGAAGTAATGAATAGTAGGCACCTTTTTATGATATAACTCATAAGGAGTTTTGCCATGTTTCTTCACAATCAAGGATCTATTTTTGAGTGTAACATGCTGTATTGACAGCTTCAGCCTAGAACTTTAGGGCAACATTTGATTGATATACCATGGTTCTGGCTGCTTCAATAAGTGTCCTATTTCTTCTTTCAGCAACTCCATTTTGTTGTGGAGTTCTAACAGCAGAGAAATTTTGACCAATTCCAGACTCTTCACAAAAATCAATTAATGTGACATTTTTGAACTCAGTACCTTGATCACTTCTCAACTGTTTGACAAGAACACCCTTTTGCACCTGCTCTTTCTTGATCAAATTGATGATTTCTTCGGGAGCATCACTTTTTGCAGCTAAGAAAATAACCCATGTAAATCTAGAATACTCATCAACAATCACCATAGTATATCTTTTCCTACCCAAACTACTAGTGTTCATTGGACCAAATAGATCCATGTGAAGCATGTGAAGTGGATCACTTATAGTAGCTAGGGTTTTTGAGGGAAACTTTGCTTTGGTCTGTTTACCCATAATACAAGCAGAACAAGGTTTATCTTTCTTAAAAGGTTGTTATGGAAGACCTCTTACAAGCTTCTTTTTGGAAAGCTCATTAATATTTTTAAAGTTAAGATGAGAAAGTTTTTTGTGCCAAAGCCAATTGAGTTCAGGGACAGTCTGAGAGTACAGACATGTCTCAATTCCAGCATCAACAGATTCTAGATCCAGCATATACACATTTTGAAATCTCCATGCCACAAGTGTTGGTCTTCCTTTAGGATCATAAATAATACCAGCTTTCTTCCTAATTCTGATTTCATAGTCTTCATCAGCAATTTGGCTCACACTTAGCAGATTTGCTTCAGCCCTTCAACTAAAGCAACTTTCTTAAATGTAACACTTCCAGCTTTAACAGTACCATAACCAATAGTCTTTACAACAGAATTATCCCCATATCTTACAGTAGGACCCTTTTCTTCAACAAACCCTACTAGATGCTCTTTGCATCCAGTCATGTGTCTTGAGCAGCCACTATCCAGATACCACATATTACCCTGCTACACAAGATACAAACAAAAGAGAATGATTAGTTTTTAAGGGGAACCCACTTTTCAGTGGGTTCAATTGAGTACCCTTCACTCTTCAGACAAAAGCTTTGTTTCCAATCCAGATCAATTTTTACATGACAGATTTAAAGACACTTTTATTTTCACAAGCTTTGGGTTTCCATACCTTCTTAATTTTCTTAAGAAAATAAGATGTTCTTTTAACTGAAGGTTTTTCTTGACTCTTGATTTTTTCATTGAGTTTTGAAATTTCCTTTTTGAGTTTTTGAATAGTCTTAGCTTGTTTTGACTTTGACTTTCTTTTAGTTGACCCTTTTGGATCTGGACAAAAGCTAGCATCAGAGGATGATTCAGAGTTGTCTTTGTAACTTGACTCATGAGTGTCAGACTCCAGGTCAGAACACACACTTTTATTTTGAGAGTCTGAACTATTAGAGTCTGAAGGTTTCAAGAGTTCAAACTCTGATGGATTTTTACTTTCAAGTATTATAGTCTCAGGAGGCTCGACAGGATCTAATGATCTTACAAAAGCATTGGTTAAAATCTTTTTGTCACCATCAAATTTTACAAAAGTATTTGGTAAAATGTCAGGTTTGAACATACTTGGATCAACTTCCACATTATTATTTAATATGTAGTCTTCACCTAGTATAGCTTTGATATCATTTGGAATTTGTTTGGTAATAGCAACAGAATTCTTTTTAGAAGATACACACCAGGATTTACAAATTGATTCATAATGTTTTGACCTCTTAATTGATCTTCCTAATTTAATATTTAATCTTTTAGTTTCTTCTGTGTATGCCATTTTATATGTGTCAAGTTCAGCCTCACATTTTCTTAAGCCTTTAATTTCAGCATCTTTGTCTTTGATGACATTTTTAAGATCAAAAACTTGTGTTCTTAACCTATCAATATCTTCTAAACACCACTTAAAGTCAAGCAACAAGTACTGAAACATTATCACTTTTTCATTATCAAGATAGTTCACAAAGTTTTGTACCTTATAGGCAGAAGCTTTATTGCAAGTAGAGTCCTTATCCATCTTCTCAACAGCTTTCAGATCTTCCTGAAACTTGCTAGAACCACCAACCTTTTCAATTATAGCCATAACTGGGGTAGTAATAGTACTGATAAGAAAAATATGGATCGTTTTAAAGATCACCGAGATAGGATTTACACCTTTCCCGCTCTGATACCAGTTATTAGTTCACAATAATTGAACTATGAACACCAGACTCTCACTTTCAAAGATAAATAAGAATTAATAATGCAAAAGATGAGAGAACACGATAATAGAATAAGCAATTGATAATTGATCGTGAAAAGTACATCTTTCAACTGAATCATACGTCCCTATTTATACAGATAAAGACCAAATCTGGAGATTTGGTTTCCAAAACTACTTAGCTATAAATATGGAAAAGATAAACTTACAAACCAAACTAATTTGCTAAAAATTCTGAAAGTCAACCCTGGAGATAAAACTGAATCTTCAAAACAAATCTTCTTAATTTATAAACATATCTCCAGGATAATCTTTAGCTTTGTCTCCAAGAAATCTTCAAACGTTATCTTCAGTATTTTTCAGAGTCTGTAACTTCAGACTCTAAATCTCCAGACTCTAAGATCTGCAAAATACTTTTGACTCATCAGATAACTATTTATACTTTTTCCAACAGCGAATCCGTATGTTGTACGCGTAACGGGTGCAGCTGCTGGCACTAAATCAATTCAAAATTTTGACTTCACGGTGGGGTGGATGTGTAACCCCGGGACAATCTCCAATAGTCGGGACATATTCGGGTCACTTAAATGTCGATTCGTCTTTACTCACATGTGCCAGAATTGCGAGACATTCTCACCTCAGGTACTTCTGGACCTTCGAGTAATTAGCGTAACATGACGGTGTACTGATCCCTTCTCCGTACACCCTTACCGTCGGTGGAAGGAATTCGAATAAACTTCTGGTTGTAGCTGCCTTGGTTGTATCGTCAGATAACCAGTTTGTTTCAACCACGAGGTTAAAACTTCTCAGTTTAATAGTTCTATATAGTACACATTGTCTAAGGAAGGTACAGGGTTATAAACGTTGCGACTAAATTCTCTAGCGTCAAAGCTTCGTCCGACATGGGTGTTGACGGTATATAAAGGCATTATGATTTATGAGTGAGAACAATTTCGTGATGATATTCATGGAAAACAAAAATGAACAAGGTGTAATGGCAACTCAACAAGATCTGATATTTAATCGAAAGGGGTTTGTACAAACCTCCCAACGTAAGTGTCTCGCGGAAAACAGATGAAGTGTAGTTCGCGTCGATGTGTTCAAGCCGGTCGATAATGTTTTTAGGCATAAGGAAAATGACTGCTGCTTAAGATAAGCACGTTATAACAGAATGAGAAGGGATATGGTAACAAGTAGTACTTGCTAGTAGCAATGAGTGGTGGTGTTAGCGGTGAGTAGCGATGAGTTGTGATAAGGCGGTGATGATAGTAGTGACGTATAAGTTATTAGATAGAATGCTTGCCTCATAAGTATATACCCATGTATGCTAATGCATCAATAAGGCATGATGGTTATCAGTCGGTAGGTTCGTGCTGGGAAATAAAATCATGAACAGCGGGTGGCTGAATGATAGGTAAATTGGAAATCGAGTAGACAATACCTACTATGTATTGTGCGGGCTGTTACCAGGAATTCCTCCTCTAAAGACGTATCAGAAAAGAGTTGTGATGCACAGTAGTGAGCAGTAAAGCATGGAGGTGTTAGTAGTGACGAGTGGTACCTAGTGGTGGTAAGTAGTAATGAGTAATATTGAGTAGTAGTAAGTAGCAAGAGGTAGCAGTAAGTAGTATTTTGTAATGTCAAGCAGTGAGAAGTAGTGATTAGTCGTGACTAGCAGTGGGAGGCGGCGTTGGGTAGTAGTTAGCAGTGATAAACAGTGCTGATTGGTGGTATGAGATGACGAGTGTGTTCAAGTAGTGTCTTTGTAGTGACAAGTAGTGATCGATGGTGATGGACAATGTCAAGCAGTGGCGAGTTGTGTCATGATTACAAGTTATATCACAATTAATTTGCACAGTCTAAGTTTCTACTCACATTTGAGATTACACGATTTGTTTTCTAAACGTTGTTTATCCAAGTAACCTACTTGACTCGGCCCCAATTCCTTATCTTACGATGTCAGAACTTCTATATGAGTTACCGTAATGTAATCCCGGTCATTTCATTACGCTATCTCACATTTCCATTCGACATAACTCCATAAGTGCAAGATAGCGTAGTCAACTTAATTCATTTAATTCTCGCGTCGTGTGTACGTAGGCGATTCGTGATACAGTATTTAGTCTAAGTCCGTATCGAATTGGTATAAGGTGTATATGTTTGTGATGTGATGTGTAGCCCTATATGTAGCATGGTGTCACAAACAGTGCAAATATGATGCATAAAAGTTGTCCAAGACACACGGCTATAGACTAGACTTCACTAATACATCATACGGTTAGACACACTAATGTATCCTAGTTCCCTATAGCCAAAGCTCTGATACCAACTATAACACCCCATCAAAATCCCTTTAACGGAATGTTAACTCTGGTCCCAGTGCTTGGCTTGACTTCTACGTAAAAGTAATATTCTACAGCGGAAGCAATTAATACCTGAGAATAAAACACGCAAAACGGATCAACAATAATGTTGAGTGAATCTACAGGTTTTAGTCAAACAATACAGTATGTTTAAGAAATAATATATTTTTGAAAACGTTTAATAGTGGAAGACCACCAAAGTTTTATATCAAAAGTTTGCATACAGTAATGTCAAATGTTAACTATTCGAAATCAGTGATATCAAGTTCCAAATGTGTGACACCAAAATAGTTTCGTTTCATATACTTGTAGACATTACCATGTCTAGTTTTTAAATTTTTGTAAACCACGGTTTCAAGTAACGTATCATAGTATCTGAAAAACGGTTATCAGAAAAATAGTTTAATTCCCTTGACCACGAGATTTTACAAGTACAACACAAAGTCGTAAAACGTTTGCATAGTATATGAGCACCTGAATACTAGCAATGACCCGAGTATAGAAGCCACTATACCCGTCTTTACCTCCTAAAATGTTATACACTTGTTCAAATGTATTTAATGTTCAAAGTAAATGCACCACAGTTATTATAGCGGGTGAGGTTGTCAACCTAACGGATCCGTCCATCTAAATTGTGCTTACCGATGGTATTAAAAGTATTCAAGCTAGAGAATTTTTGAATAAACTCAATATGCATATATAGTACTCGTGCCAATACAAAAGCATTTGATAAAGTAAATATAACAGCGTGCATTCTCATCCCTGAAAACATATAAAAAGCGGGACTGTAGACTCACCTTAGAATAAGCTTGAATGACAGACAAAAACTTGTACGGTTTACAGCTGAGTAAGGCAACCTAAGTATACGTATTTAGGTTGGTCAATATATGTATCTTAAATAAGTGTGGTTTCATAGTATACGTTGTCTTATTGCTCGACTCGACGCGTTTCCAAGTAAAAGTCAACTATATCATGCAAGTCAAACAAAGTCAACCGAAGTCAAACCGAAAGTCAAACTTGGTCAATGTGGTCAACTAAAGTCAACATCAGTAGGTTCATGTCAAATATTGGTCAACATGTCAAACCTAAGTCAAACAATACGTTTCAGGTCATGAATAATCAATTTCACAATTTCAGTTTATCGTTGTGCACAAAGTTCATGAACACGTAGCATACTTAGCACAATATCTCATAGCACAAAATTCAAGTAAACATGGAAAGCTCCAGATCATAAATATACTTAAAATCTATTCCAAAAAGTCTGGCCAGGGTCTCATACGATAATTAAAAGTCAGGAATCAGAAGGGGTACATTTGGGGTTTGCCAAGTCAGTTTCTGACCGCGCACTGATCTCATTTCGGCTATAACCGGAGTTAGGAACATGAAATTGATACAAGACCAGTGGAAATAGTTCAAGGACAAGCCAAAGTAACACATATCAAAAATCTAGCAACTTTTGTTTAGCCAATTTGCAAAGTTTATTCATGCAAGTTTAATATTCAGTTTTCAGCTCAAATCAGAATTTACATAAAGTATGGCTCTATTGTGCCCAATGAATAAGGTTTCAGAGATTGACATAAACTAACAATAAGTCACATATCATGTTAAGTTTCATTTTCCAGAAGCATACATGCTCACTCAATAAACACAATCCACAGAGTACAAATCAGTGCGCAAGTTACAGATTAGATTCCCATTTAGTTAGTCACATTCGCACGCGATTATCCGAAGATCTAGATACAATTAGCCTATTATATCTACATGAAAAGTGAATTAACTTTTAACTACATTTCAAATATGCAAATCTTTAATCACAGAAGTTATCACATTTTATCATACAAGATTATTTTCATGCAAGTGCTGTATAAAACTACTTTTACACTAATTCAAGCATATCTCGGGTTATACATAAGCAACCGACATGATATCCTAGTCTAAATTGTGTGTTTTTAAATTATATTTCCAGTGGTATAAGTTTCACATTCCAATTCGTTGTCTATCAATACCAGATTTCTGATCAAGCAACAAAAACACAACGATAATTCAAATTGACATAACTTAATCATACGGAAACGAAATCAAGCGAATCCAAAGCCTAAACTCAATAGTTTTTCGCAAGGAATCTGAATATAACATAATAATTAACATTTGAAAAACTTAATTTTTCTGATCGTGCATAAACAAATTCGTTTTTAAACCCTAGCGCATCAAACAATCAAAATAACGATAACAATTAACACGTACGCGTATAGACTTGAGCAATTGACAACATAACTATGAAACTTTATTAAAAATTATATTTTTAAGATTAGGATTTATGTAAATATACCTTAGATCAAGAAAAGAATTATATCAACGCATAGAGGAGATCGAGAATTACACTTTTCGTGTTCAAGGCTTGAGCAGAAGATGAAAAATTAATGGTGGTATGGGTGATGGTGATCGACGGCCTAGGAGAGGGAGGAGGGAGCCAAAAGTTGACTGCCTTTTTGTGATTAGGGATAATACAGTGTTTTTAGGTTACTAGTTAATTTATACCTAGGTTAATTTCCACTAATTGCACTTAAGTCCCTCCATTAAGCCAAAAATTAACAAAATAAGGGGAGAGGGGATGGGGGTCGGCCGAATATGGCCCATGGGGTACTCCCGGGCTCGTGTTTTGCAGTTCTGTGTAATCGTGGTCCGTTTTAAGTGTCTTTTAGTAGTACCGAAGGCCCGGAACGCTAACCCGATCGTTAAACGCAATCAATCGTTTAATTTATTAAAAACCCAATAAATTAAATATTTTAAAAAGTTAATAATTAATAAAATAATTATTAATATAAACTCGAGCGTTTCGTTGCTCACAAAGTAGTTATCAAAATCGTATCGTTTATATCGTATTTCATTATCCGAAATATTTATTTGAATTAATATCAACCCATATTAATTATTGTATCCCTCCAAAGATCAGGTACGCATTTATTACACATAAACACATAAAAGTTAAATAATCGCCGTTAAATAAACTAACTGAAGGTTAACAAAAGTAACGGAAAAAGCAGGGTTGTTACATGCGTTAACAGTTTCAGCGCAAGTGATGATCCGGGAAAGAGTTCTGACTGAGAAAGCACCATTGGAACTGAGAGACCAAATCCACTCGTCGGTACCTGTGCTACAAGGAACAAAACTAGCTAAAAGATTAGCGAGATTGGTGACGTCCCCTAGTATTCTCCCCGAGATACTACGGGACCAACACCAATGGGTTTGCGGTTGGTTATTCTCCCATCGAACCCGATAAAAAACATTGGCGCTTTGGTTTGAGTCAAGTCTATAAAGCTTATTAAATTTGTCTTTGAGTACAAAGTCTCTGAGCCATGTTTCATCCCAAAACTGAGTATGTGTGCCATTTACGACTCTTTTTTTAAACGATTTAGAAAACGGTGTATTGAGATCATTTATGTTTTTTTCGACCTTTAAAATACAAGCCCAAGTAGAAGACACACGGTTTGGAGGAATGTTATACGATTCATTAAGACCACCATCGGACCTGATGTTGCGCGAGGTGTATATAAAATAGCTTTATATTTTACAAGGAAATACTATTAAATACGATACAATTTTACACAAGATATTTATTTATTTATAGAATGGATATACTTAAACCTTGCTACAACACTTATAGGCAGTGTACCTAATCGTACAGTAGTGTAGTTTTTAGTAAGTCCGGTTCGTTCCACAGGGAAAATCTTTAAACAAAGCTTAACGCTATATTAGTTTACTTTTATAAAAATACAAATATATATATAAGTAATATTATTATTATAAAGGGGAGTTTTTACCGTTTAATGACCGGTTTATCGATTTTAAAACTTTAGCCGCAGTTAAAACAAAATGTAAAATATTAAATAAATAAAAGACTTAATTTAAAGCATAAAGTAAATAACGATAATGAAATTGCGAATAATAAAAGTGCGATAAAATAAACTTGCGATAATTAAAAAGTACAATAATTAAAAGTGCAATTAAATACAATAACAATAAAAATGCGATAATTAGAAGTGCAATTAAATATAAAATAAAGGAAATTAAATATGAAATAAAATAATTATGCTTATTTAAACTTCCGTAATCATGATGTTTGACGTGTTGATTTTAGTTTTATGCCCATGGGTTAATTGTCCTTTGTCCTGGATTATTTAATATGTACGTCTGGTTTTTGTCCATAACAGTCCATCAGTCATAAATATAAAGTGCGAGTGTCCTCGTCAAATTATCCTTATACCCGAAGTTAAATATTCCAACTAATTGGGGACTTAAACTGTAACAAGATTTTAATACTTTGTTTAATAATTACACCAGGTTATCGACTGCGTGTAACCCAAGGTTTTAATACTCTATTATCAATTATGCCAAGTGTCCTTGTACATAATTTCACCCCTGTTTTAATAATTCTAGTGGCTATTAATCCATTCCCGTATCCGGTTAAATGAACGATTATTCGTACATATAAATATCCCGCCCATCGTGTCCGATCGAGTGTATATGGTTATTTATAGGGACGTCCAATTGTGAATCTTTATATTAAAATTAACAAACTATCATTTAGTTAAACAAATATAAAGCCCATTAATAGCTCATAGTCTAATTTCCACAAGTGTCGTTCTTTTGTCCAAACCCCAATTATGGTACAAAGCCCAATTACCCAATTTTAGTAATTAGCCCAACATCATGATTACTTTATTTTAAATAAGCATAATAATAACTTAGCTACGAGATATTAAATTAAAAAGGTTGAACATAACTTACAATGATTAAAAATAGCGTAGCGTTACACGGACAGAATTTCGACTTACACCCTTACAACATTCGCTAACATACCCTTATTATTAGGATTAAAATTAGAATTAAAATTAAAATATAAATTATAAATATAAATATTGCGTATAGATAGATGGATGGATATATATTGATATTTTTGCGATCAAACTGCGTTTGCTTTTATAGGCGGTTTCAGAATTTGGGGCTCCGCGACTCGCGACAATTTTTGCCTTCAAACTCCGCGAGTCGCGGAGTTTGATTTTCCAGCTCACCAACTTTGGAGTCTTTCTTTGCTGACGAATTTTTAATATATTATAATATTTAAATAATTATAAGAATTATTTAAATATTATATTATATTTATGTGCATAGTTGACTCGTAATTTTTAGTCCGTTGCGTCGAGCGTTGAGAGTTGACTCTGGTCCCGGTTCCGGATTTTCGAACGTCCTTGCGTACAATTTAATATCTTGTACTTTGCGTTTTGAATCTTGTACTCTTGTAATTTCGAGACGTTTCTTATCAATAATTGGAACCTCTTTGATTGTATTTTGTACTTTTGAGCTTTTTGGTCGTTTGCGTCTTCAATTCGTCGAATCTGTCTTTTGTCTTCACCTTTTATTATTTAAACGAATATCACTTGTAAATAGAACAATTGCAACTAAAAGCTTGTCTTTCTTGAGGAATAATGCTATGAAATATATGTTCGTTTTTAGCATTATCAAATATTCCCACACTTGAGCGTTGCTTGTCCTCAAGCAATATAGTCTTGAAATACTAGAATCACTTCTTTATTCTTCACACTTTGTACATCAGTGATTTCTATACGGCGGTATAAACAATGGTAGTAACGATATGGTTTACAGTCCCATACTAGAATCACTTCTTTATTCTTCACACTTTGTACATCAGTGATTTCTATACGGCGGTATATACAATGGTAGTAACGATATGGTTTACAGTCCCACATGACTATTGATGTGTGCAGCGGGGTGTATGATGTGTGCAGCGGGGTGTACTAAATAGTATTAATTTTTACTACAAAATGCGACGAAATATTACACAAGTTTTATTTATTTATTTATCGAGTGGATATACCTAAACCTTGCTACAACACTTATAGGCAGTGTACCTAATCGTAGAGTAGTGTAGTTTTTAGTAAGTCCGGTTCGTTCCACAGGGAGCTGGTGAAGTTAACGCTATATTATTAAGTTTATTTGTAAAAATATATATATAAATAAGTAGTAGTATTATTATAAAATGGGGGTTTTACCGTTTAATGACCGGTTTGTCGATTTTAAGCGTAAAAATAAATGACAAAAATTAAAGTGCGTAAAATAAATTGCGATAAATAAAATGACAGAAAATAAAATGACAGAAAATAAAAGTGCGATGAAAAATACAATAAAATAATTATGCTTATTTAAACTTCCGTAATCATGATGTTTAACGTTTTGATTTTAATTAATTGTTACTCGGGTTAATTGTCCTTTGTCATGGTTTATTTGATACCTATCTGGTTTTTATCCATAATAGTCCATCGGTCATAAATATAAAGTGCGAGTGTCCTCGTCAAATTACCCTTATACCCGAAGTCAAATATTCCAACTAATTAAGGATTTAAACTGTGACGCAGTTATCACTTCTGTCAACAATTACACCAGTTATCACTGTATGTAATCTACCCCTGTTTTGATTAGATATGAATATTAATTTACCCACTTGATCAGTTTGAATAATCAATTACCCAACCCGAATAATTAATTAAATGATTATAATAGATTCTATATGAACGTCACTAAATAGGACAACCATAATCATTATTAATTATTAGGATAATTAATTTGAAGATAGGTTCGACAGACTCCAATGAGTTGTCACTCAATTAGACAATACCCCCCATCTATTAATAGTCAATAGTCCAATTTCCACAAGTGTCGGTCTTTTGCCCAAACCTTAATTATGGTACAAAATCCAATAACCCCGTCTTAATATTTAGTCAAACATCACGATTACTTCGGCTTAAATAAACATAATAATGACTTAGCTACTAGACATTAATTTAAAAAGGAAGAACATAGCTTACAGTGATGATTAATCGCGTAGCGTTACACGGACAGAGTTCCTACTTTAAAACCCGTAAAACATTTCTTACAATAACCCAATTATTATTAATCTTAAATTAAACTTAATATTATAAATATAAATATAAATTACATAAGAAAGAAATAAGATTGGAAAAAGGTGTATCTAAATCATCGATTTAGATGGCCTTTTATAGGCAAATGATAAATTGAAATTTTCACTTATGACCCCTGAACTATGCTCAATTAACAACTTTTTATTATTTAATATTATTCTTATTATGAATTATTTAAATATTATATTTTATTCTTGTGCATAGTTGACTCGTAATTTTTACACCGTTGCGTCGAGCGTTGAGAGTTGACTCATGTCCCGGTTCCGGATTTTCGAACGTCCTTTCGTACAATTTTATATCGTGTACTTTGCGTTTTGTAACTTGTACTCTTGTCATTTTTAGACGTTCTTCATCAATAAATTGAACCTTTTGAATTGTATCTTGTACATTTGAGCTTTTTGGACATTTTGGTCTTTCAAATCTTCGTTTTTGTCTTTAAATCTTCATTTTCGAGCGATTTGCGTCTTTCGTCTTCGCACTTATTTATTTAACTATTACAAATAAAAATAAGGAAATTACATTTAAAAACTTTACATATTGGAACGATATTGCTACTAAATATATGTTCATTTGGAACACTATCAAATATCCCTACACTTGAGCGTTGCTTGTCCTCAAGCAATACAGAACTTGAAATAAAAACATACATGAATCACTTTTTTATTCATCACATTTTGTACATCAGTGATTTTGATATAGCGGTATAAACAATGACAGTAATGATGGTTAAAGGTGGGTGTGTCATCCACAGTTGCCTTGGGTTTAGGTCAACGACACTTGCAATCAAATAGCCGATTTACTTTCGGTTTCCAAAGCAAAGTGCACATTTGAAAGGCGGTTTACAGTCCCACATGACTATAAAAATTTAGATCCTTTAGGAAATAGGATCTTTATGAAAACATTTGATCTTTTGAAAATTCAATCTAGATTTTACCCTAGATAAGTTTTCTGATTTGATCCACCATCGGTGTTGCAAAATTTATTTGTGGATCAATATTTTGGCTAAAAACATTTAGGTTCGTGTAATCCACTGCTATCCCGGTATCGGAAAGCACACATCCAGTTTACTTGTTCCGTATATTACCTTTCGGCAAACTACCGTCCGGTTGTAAAGGAAAGCGATGAACAAGAAACTGTTAAGGCAATGTCCCGTGACATGCAGATGATTATGGTCTTTTAACGTGTCGGATGCTAGAACTATCCTTGGTAGGAGCGATAGTAAAGATCATCCTATGATTTTTCGGTCTGGCACAAGGTCCTGTCTCCGACCATGCTATGCAATCACCGTTCTTACGGTTGACACCCGATTTGGTTCAGGTGACCTAATGAATTCCAGGTGAATTCCTAGGATTTTACGTTCAATTGTAATGAACGCATTGAAAATGGATTTTCAGAAAACAAATCGGTTTGCAATTTTGATCAAAATATTTTCTCGTTCAAGCTCGAGTTTAGATATCATTGAATTCCATGAGTTTGAATTCTCAATCTTTAAGGTCAATCTCTAGGATTGAATAATATCAGTCTTAAAAGCTGATTTTTAATCTTTAAGGAGATTATCCTTTCTGGAGATCTGATTCATTAGTCTTATCCAGCTAATTTGCATGGTGCCCCCCCATTGTGCGAGATAAATCCTTCTCATGGTTAGGATAAATCTGACCACATGGCGACCCTGTTTGATGCTGAGGTCCGTGGATTTCCTGCTGATTTTAGTGATGACTTTTCTAGATTTTTCGTCAACCTACAGCTGGTCTGGACGACAACTTCATGACCTAAATCAAGAAGCGCGTTTCTTTTTCGGAAGACTTTACTTCCTTTTAATGATGGAATTGATTCATCGTGTAGATCCATCTCTTCTTTTCTTTCATCGGGTAAAACAGTTAATTTAGTCCAAAACAAAAACACCTGCAATAACTTTACAGAAACATGTGATAGATAGTTTTTAATTGAATAATTTGGTACATTCTCCCCACACTTAGTTTTTATTTATTTTTTTCTTTGCCTTTTTATTTTCTATGAATTCAAGCGTTTTGGGTTGTTTCTCAATTTATGTCCTCGAGGTAACAATAATTTCGGCATTAACACCTAGTTTCATTATTCATAAATATGTATAAACATGATTTTGAGTTTATTTAGTTGAAAATTTTTCAAATTTTCCCAAAATTTGGCAAATAAACCAAGTGTAAACCCGAGAGAATTTATAACCCTTCCCCACACTTAAGATCATGCAATGCCCTCATTTGCATGAAATCAGACTATAATTTAAATTCATGAGGGTGATTAGTGTAGAAAAGTGATTAAAAATACCGAGTTTGTAATTACAAAGCTCGTCGAATGATAGATGGCGCCTCATCGTTCATTCCTTCATTTGTTATATCATATTTGTTGTTTTGCGTCTTGTTGTCAAAATTAGTAGTTTTTGCTGAACTTAATGACAGTCTTTGAAAGTACATTGTTTTACCCTGTTTTGTACATAATAAAATACAAACATACATATACATATTTTTGAAGTTTGGTATATTACCCTACTTTCAAAAATTTATAATATTTAATATTTTTTTTGGCATACTTTAAATCAATAAAATTAAAAATAATGATAACAAAATTTGTCGTCCCGCCCTCGGGTAAAGCAATTTCGGCTTAATGACCTAGTCTTCAACTCACGACGAATTTTAGAAATCATTTTTTCAACTTAATGAATTAAAGTAAATTTTGTTTTTAAATATCACACAAAACTTAAAAGCATATTAATTTCATATAAAACCTAAAAAAAACAAAAATTCAGAATGGGGGGAGAAAACTAGTTCTTTAGTGTCTGCTAGCGGAAAAGACCAATCGGATTCCATTCTCGGAACTACACGAGAACAGAACAACTAACTCTAGATAACATTTTCTTAGAACATTTGAATCTCCCCACACTTAGGTAGCTGTGGTGTCGAAATTGTGATTAACTTCATCGTCAATTTCTTTTGGTCCGTAATCAACTTGCCTATCTGTGACTTTTTCTTTAAGCCAGTGCCCGGCTTCTTCCGTAATATCCCAAAATTCAACTAGTTTCGCCTTTTCTTTAGGCGACAGACTGGATACTAACCGGTTACATAACTTAAAGTTCCCCTTACTTCTAGCATCGATAGCCCGTTTAAAAAGTTTCTTCATTGAACTGTTAATAACGGGGTCATTTAATTTCGTATCAACAACGGGGTTCTTTATTATCAAGTCATCATTAGGTTTTACTTCATTTTCCCCACACTTAGGCATTTTATTATTGCTAAGCACTACCGTTGGAGTTGGTAAAACAACATGGTTATTACCAATCGTTTTTACTGGTTCAACGGTTTTAGTTGGTGGAGATTTAGACTTTCGAATCATAAAGGTGATTGATTTGTTACCACTTTTAAGTGTCATTCTTCCATTTCCTACATCAAATAACGCCCCGGTGGACGCAAAGAATGGTCGACCTAAAATTAGAGGAACGTTTGGGTCCTCTTCTATATCAATGACAATAAATTCGACTAGAAAGGTTAAATTACCTACTTGAACGGGTAGGTTGTCAGCAATTCCAACTGGGTGCTTAATGGTTTGATCAAAGAGTCGAACACTCATATCCGTTAGACTTAACTCACCTACACCTAATCTCTTATATAATGAAAGAGGCATAACACTCACACTTGCACCTAAATCTGCTAGTGCATCATACATGACACAATCACTAAGTAGACAAGGAACAATAAATTCACCCGGATCACCTACCCTAGGTGGAGGTTTTGGTGGAACTGTATTCACCGGGTTTATATTTACGGCTTTTGTTTCTTGCACTTTCTTATTCTTTTTCTTCTTCTTCTTTCCAGAGGTATCACAATCTTTATTACCTATCACTTGCTCATACTCAACTCCTTTTCTTGGAAACGGGATGGGTGGTTTATATGGTGCTACCACTGGCTTTACATACTCTGGTGGTGGTGGTGTAACTTCTTCATTTTTATTCTCATCTAAAACCTTCCCATCTTCCGGAGCTGGTTTTTCAGAATTTGTTGAAACCATGTTAACATTCTCATTCCGAGGATTTGCTTCAGTATTACTCGGTAGCTTTCTTTGTTCCCTCTCACTCATTAAGCTAGCAAGAGTACCTACGTGTTTTTCTAGATTCAAAATGGAAGCTTGTTGAGTTCTTAATGACTGATCAAACCTCTCGTTCGTTTGGGTTTGAGTTTCAATAAATTGTGTTTGAGATTCAACTAGCTTGAATACCACGTCTTCCATATTTGACTTTTTCTCTTCGGTTTGTTGTTGTGGTTTATATAAGCCAGGTCTTTGTTGATTGAAAGTGTTGTTTTGAGTTGGTTGGTTATTCGGACCTTGTTGGTTATACCAGTTATTTTCGGGTCCTTTTGGATTGTAAAGAATATTTTGATTTCGATTGAAGTTTAGCTTTGGCGGTTGATAATTATTTTGATAATTATTTCCAGGCCTTTGGTTCATATAGGAAACATTCTCTCGTTGTTCCAATGTTGGTTCAATGTGACAATCTTTCAATAAGTGTGGTCCACCGCATAGCTCACAACTGATTCGTATTGCGTGAATATCTTTATTCATCTTTTCCATTCGTCTTTCGAAAGCATCTATTTTTGCGGAAACGGAATCAAAGTCATGGCTAGAATCAGCTCTAGCCGCTTTAGATGATCGAAAGATATCTTTTTCTTGGTGCCACTCATGAGAGTGGGAGGCTGTATTATCAATAATTTTGTAAGCTTCAGTTGCGGTTTTCTTCATAATTGAACCACCAGCTGTTATGTCGATGTCTTTTCGTGTAGCAACGTTGACACCTTGGTAGAATATTTGTACTATTTGATAAGTGTCTAAACCGTGTTGAGGACATCCTCTCAACAACTTTCCAAATCTTGTCCACGCCTCATATAGAGTTTCATTTGGCTTTTGCGCGAACGTAACAATTTCTCCTTGAAGTCTCACGGCTTTGGATGCCGGAAAGAATTGTTTAAGAAAATTTTCAACTAAAACATCCCATGTGTCAATCGCCCCTTCAGGTAACGATTCTAACCAATCTTTGGCTTCTCCCTTTAAAGTCCAGGGAAACAACATGAGATAGATCTGCTCATCTTCCACTTCTCGGATTTTGAATAGTGTACAAATTCTTTTAAACGTACGAAGGTGTTCGTTAGGATCTTCATTCGGTGCACCACTGAATTGGCATTGGTTAGTTACCATGTGTAGAATTTGTACTTTGATTTCATAATCTGGCGCATTAACTTCTGGCTTAATAATGGCGTGACCTTGGCCCGTGCGTGTGGCTCTCATTCGATCTTCCATACTTAGAGGTTCCGTTACTTCCATAATTGAATTTGTTGAATACGAATCACTAGAGGATTCTGATTTAATGGTTTGTGGCTCAGGAGGAATAATTAGTGGTTCAAGATCTTGGAATTGTCCTTGAATATGCTCCGGGTTCTTAATTGTGAAGTCGGGTTCAAAAGATGGATTATCGGAAATTTGAGTTGGAGTTCTTGTTCGACTAGATGACGATTCTAAAGAAAAATCAACGGCGACAATATTTGCTAGATGTCTTGATCGAGTTACAGGTGGTGAACGTATGACCGGCGGCGAACGTCTTGCTCGGTGCATTCACTGAATATCCTATTAGTTTTTAAAAATGAAAGAAAAATTATAATAAGTTATCCAATTAATAGACTTTTCTGATTTTGCCCACGTTTCGAATAGCCAAAAGATGCAGCAGAGGGGCAGGATTCGTTTGGTCTCAATATAATTGAGTACTGTTTGGCTCCAATAACCCGGTCCACGTACAAATCCAACTATTACTACGAACCAGAAAATTTTGATGTCTATCAATTTAACTACTTAAAATAAATTTTCGTAATTTTAAGAAATTTAGAGAAGAAGTAGAAAAAATTCTAAGTCCTAAAAACTAGAATGGCGAGAAATAAGAGAGAAAAAGATTGCGCGTCGAAAAGTGTCGAAAAATAAAAAGGTCGAAAAATAGGCGTCGAAAAATAAAAATAAGAAAGTAGTGCGAAATACGGCGTCGTAAAATTCTAAAGCACCTAAAACTTAGTCTAAGGAATAAGCACTTAAGGGATTTTACGGCAAAGCCTAAAAATTCTAGAAGTAAAAATAACTATGGCAAAACTAAACTTAATACTAAAAGTTGCGACTATAGTCTAAAAATCTAAAGGTAATAAAACTAAAAAAAAAATTTGTTTTTTTATAGACAAAATCTTAAAAAATATATATTTTTTTTTTAATATTTTTTTTTTTTTACGTTTTTTTTTACGTTTTTTTTTTTTTAAGTTTTTTTTTTTTTTTTTTTTTTTTACGTTTTTTTTTTTTAAAAACGAATTTTTTTTTCTAAAAAAAAAAAACGTTTTTTTTTTACAATTTTTTTTTTTTTTTTTTAAAAAATGATTTTTTTTTATAAATTAATACTTTTTTTTTATAATTATTATTTTTTTTTCAAAACTTTTTTTTTTAATTCATTTACTATTCATGAATAGTAAATGAAAAGAAATTAATTAATTTACTATTCACATGAAAGCGATATGATAGAAATTATTAATTACAAGTTACATAATATACCCCTGAAGTATTTAATAAATACGACTTTTTAAAACTTTTACGATTCAAAATATATTCTAAAATATTATTATATTATTATATTCTATTTCAATATTATTATATTATTATATTCTATTTCAATATTATTATATTATTATATTTTATTTCAATATTATTATAATTAAAAATATAGCGTTTTAACGCTCCCCGGCAGCGGCGCCAAAAACTTGATGTGTGCAGCGGGGTGTACTAAATAGTATTAATTTTTACTACAAAATGCGACGAAATATTACACAAGTTTTATTTATTTATTTATCGAGTGGATATACCTAAACCTTGCTACAACACTTATAGGCAGTGTACCTAATCGTAGAGTAGTGTAGTTTTTAGTAAGTCCGGTTCGTTCCACAGGGAGCTGGTGAAGTTAACGCTATATTATTAAGTTTATTTGTAAAAATATATATATAAATAAGTAGTAGTATTATTATAAAATGGGGGTTTTACCGTTTAATGACCGGTTTGTCGATTTTAAGCGTAAAAATAAATGACAAAAATTAAAGTGCGTAAAATAAATTGCGATAAATAAAATGACAGAAAATAAAATGACAGAAAATAAAAGTGCGATGAAAAATACAATAAAATAATTATGCTTATTTAAACTTCCGTAATCATGATGTTTAACGTTTTGATTTTAATTAATTGTTACTCGGGTTAATTGTCCTTTGTCATGGTTTATTTGATACCTATCTGGTTTTTATCCATAATAGTCCATCGGTCATAAATATAAAGTGCGAGTGTCCTCGTCAAATTACCCTTATACCCGAAGTCAAATATTCCAACTAATTAAGGATTTAAACTGTGACGCAGTTATCACTTCTGTCAACAATTACACCAGTTATCACTGTATGTAATCTACCCCTGTTTTGATTAGATATGAATATTAATTTACCCACTTGATCAGTTTGAATAATCAATTACCCAACCCGAATAATTAATTAAATGATTATAATAGATTCTATATGAACGTCACTAAATAGGACAACCATAATCATTATTAATTATTAGGATAATTAATTTGAAGATAGGTTCGACAGACTCCAATGAGTTGTCACTCAATTAGACAATACCCCCCATCTATTAATAGTCAATAGTCCAATTTCCACAAGTGTCGGTCTTTTGCCCAAACCTTAATTATGGTACAAAATCCAATAACCCCGTCTTAATATTTAGTCAAACATCACGATTACTTCGGCTTAAATAAACATAATAATGACTTAGCTACTAGACATTAATTTAAAAAGGAAGAACATAGCTTACAGTGATGATTAATCGCGTAGCGTTACACGGACAGAGTTCCTACTTTAAAACCCGTAAAACATTTCTTACAATAACCCAATTATTATTAATCTTAAATTAAACTTAATATTATAAATATAAATATAAATTACATAAGAAAGAAATAAGATTGGAAAAAGGTGTATCTAAATCATCGATTTAGATGGCCTTTTATAGGCAAATGATAAATTGAAATTTTCACTTATGACCCCTGAACTATGCTCAATTAACAACTTTTTATTATTTAATATTATTCTTATTATGAATTATTTAAATATTATATTTTATTCTTGTGCATAGTTGACTCGTAATTTTTACACCGTTGCGTCGAGCGTTGAGAGTTGACTCATGTCCCGGTTCCGGATTTTCGAACGTCCTTTCGTACAATTTTATATCGTGTACTTTGCGTTTTGTAACTTGTACTCTTGTCATTTTTAGACGTTCTTCATCAATAAATTGAACCTTTTGAATTGTATCTTGTACATTTGAGCTTTTTGGACATTTTGGTCTTTCAAATCTTCGTTTTTGTCTTTAAATCTTCATTTTCGAGCGATTTGCGTCTTTCGTCTTCGCACTTATTTATTTAACTATTACAAATAAAAATAAGGAAATTACATTTAAAAACTTTACATATTGGAACGATATTGCTACTAAATATATGTTCATTTGGAACACTATCAGTGTACGAAATATACTATTATTTTTACTACAAAATGCGACGAAATATTACACAAGTTTTATTTATTTATTTATCGAGTGGATATACCTAAACCTTGCTACAACACTTATAGGCAGTGTACCTAATCGTAGAGTAGTGTAATTTTTAGTAAGTCCGGTTTGTTCCACAGGGAGCTGGTGAAGTTAACGCTATATTATTAAGTTTATTTGTAAAAATATATATATAAATAAGTAGTAGTATTATTATAAAATGGGGGTTTTACCGTTTAATGACCGGTTTGTCGATTTTAAGCGTAAAAATAAATGACAAAAATTAAAGTGCGTAAAATAAATTGCGATAAATAAAATGACAGAAAATAAAATGACAGAAAATAAAAGTGCGATGAAAAATACAATAAAACAATTATGCTTATTTAAACTTCCGTAATCATGATGTTTAACGTTTTGATTTTAATTAATTGTTACTCGGGTTAATTGTCCTTTGTCATGGTTTATTTGATACCTATCTGGTTTTTATCCATAATAGTCCATCGGTCATAAATATAAAGTGCGAGTGTCCTCGTCAAATTACCCTTATACCCGAAGTCAAATATTCCAACTAATTAAGGATTTAAACTGTGATGCAGTTATCACTTCTGTCAACAATTACACCAGTTATCACTGTATGTAATCTACCCCTGTTTTGATTAGATATGAATATTAATTTACCCACTTGATCAGTTTGAATAATCAATTACCCAACCCGAATAATTAATTAAATGATTATAATAGATTCCATATGAACGTCACTAAATAGGACAACCATAATCATTATTAATTATTAGGATAATTAATTTGAAGATAGGTTCGACAGACTCCAATGAGTTGTCACTCAATTAGACAATACCCCCCATCTATTAATAGTCAATAGTCCAATTTCCACAAGTGTCGGTCTTTTGCCCAAACCTTAATTATGGTACAAAGCCCAATTACCTAATTTTAGTAATTAGCCCAACATCATGATTACTTCGTTTTAAATAAGCATAATAATAACTTAGCTACGATACATTAATATAAAAAGGTTGAACATAACTTACAATAATTAAAAATAGCGTAGCGTTACACGGACAGAATTTCGACTTACACACTCAAACGATCTCTATCATAAATCTTATTATTATCATAATTTAAAATTAAAATTAAGATTATTGTTATATCTTATTACATTAACATTATGATAGAGATTTTTAGATATTGATATTGATAATAGATTTTTAGGATAGAAAAAGGGATGCTTTTAAATTAATCGATAATCATCGCCTTTTATAGGCAAAATATGAAATTGAATTTTCATTTATGACCCCTGAACTATGCTAAATTAACAACTTTTTATTATTTAATATTATTCTTATTATGAATTATTTAAATATTATATTTTATTCTTGTGCATAGTTGACTCGTAATTTTTACACCGTTGCGTCGAGCGTTGAGAGTTGACTCATGTCCCGGTTCCGGATTTTCGAACGTCCTTGCGTACTATTTTATATCGTGTACTTTGCGTTTTGTAACTTGTACTCTTGTCATTTTTAGACGTTCTTCATCAATAATTTGAACCTTTTTAATTGTATCTTGTACTTTTTAGCTTTTCGGACCTTTGTGTCTTCAATTCGTCGAATCTGCCTTTTGTCTTCGCACTTATTTAATATAAACGAATATTACTTGAAAATAGAATAATTGCAACTAAAATCTTGTCTTTCTTGAGGGATAATGCTATGAAATATATGTTCCTTTTTAGCCTTATCAATATCCCCACACTTGAGCGTTGCTTGTCCTCAAGCAATACAGTCTTGAAATAAGATAATACAAATCACACGAATCACTTCTTTATTCTTCACACTTTGTACATCAGTGATTTTGATAGAGCGGTATAAACAATGATAGTAACGATAGAACCATGGTTAAAGGTGGGTGTGTCATCCACAGTTGCCTTGGGTTTAGGTCAACGACACTTGCAATCAAATAGCCGATTTACTTTCGGTTTCCAAAGCAAAGTGCACATTTGAAAGGCGGTTTACAGTCCCACATGACTATAAAAATGTAGATCCTTTAGGAAATTGGATCTTTATGAAAACATTTGATCTTTTGATAATTCAATCTAGATTTTACCCTAGATAAGTTTTCTGATTTGACCCACCATTCGTTGTTGCAAAATATATTTGTGGATCAATATTTTGGCTAAAAACTTTTAGGTTCGTGTAATCCACTGCTATCCCTGTATCGGAAAGCACACATCCAATTTACTTGTTCCGTATATTACCTTTCGGTAAACTACCGTCCGGTTGTAAAGGAAAGCGATGAACAAGAAACTGTTAAGGCAATGTCCCATGACATGCAGATGATTATGGTCTTTTGACGTGTCGGATGCTAGTACTATCCTTGGTAGGAGCAATAGTAAAGATCATCTTATGATTTTTTGGTCTGGCACAAGGTCCTGTCTCCGACCATGCTATGCAACCACCGTTCTTACGGTTGACACCCGATTTGGTTCAGGTGACCTAATGAATTCCAGGTGAATTTCTTAGGATTTTACGTTCAATGGTAATGAACGCATTGAAAATGGGTTTTCAGAAAACAAATCGGTTTGTATTTTTGATCAAAATATTTTCTCGTTCAAGCTCGAGTTTAGATATCATTGAATTCCATGAGTTTGAATTCTCAATCTTTAAGGTCAATCTCTAGGATTGAGTATTATCAGTCTTAAAAGCTGATTTTTAATCTTTAAGGAGATTATCCTTTTCTGGGGATCTGATTCATTAGTCTTATCAAGCTAATTTGCACGGTGCCTCCCCATTGTACGAGATAAATCCTTCTCATGGTTAGGATAAATCTGACCACTTGACGACCCTGTTTGATGCTGAGGTCCGTGGATTTCCTGCTGATTTTAGTGATGACTTTTCTAGATTTTTCGTCAACCTACAGCTGGTCTGGACGACAACTTCATGACCTAAATCAAGAAGCGCGTGTCTTTTTCGGAAGACTTTACTTCCTTTTAATGATGGAATTGATTCATCGTGTAGATCCATCTTTCTTTCAAATGTATTACAGTAAATCGGGTAAAACTGATTAGTATCGTCCAAAGCAAAAGTACCTGCAATAATCTTGTACAAAAATATGTGATATATGTTTTAAATTGAATAACTTAGTACATTCTTCCCACACTTAGTTTCTTTCTTTGCCTTTTTATTTTCTTCTATTTCATTTTAAATGAATTCAAGCGTTTTAGGGTGTTTCTCAATTTATGTCCTTTTCGAGGTAACGATAATTTCGGTATTATCACCTAGTTTTCATCGTTCATAAATATGTATAAACATGATTTTGAGTTCATTTAATTGAAAATTTTTTAAATTTTCACAAAATTTGGCAAATAAACTAAGTGTAAACCCGAGAGAATTTATAACCCTTCCCCACACTTGAGATCATGCAATGCCCTCATTTGCATGAAATCAGACTCTAATTATAAATTCACGAGGGTGATTAGTGTAGAAAAGTGATTAAAAATACCGAGTTTGCAAACATGTTGTTGTCATATCACATTTGATATTTTGCGTCTTGTCGTCAAAATTAGTAGCTTTTGCTGAACTTAATGCTAGTCTTTGAAAGTGCGCTGTTTTACCCTGTTTTGTACATAACATAAAATACAAACATATATATACATATTTTTAAAGTTTGATATATTATCCCACGTTTAAAAATTTATAAAATATAATATATATATATATATATATATATATATATATATATATATATATATATATATATATATATATATATATATATATATATATATTTTGCATACTTTAGATCAATAAAATTAAAAAAATAATGATAACAAAATTTATCGCCCCGTCCTTGGGTAAAGCAATTTCGGTTCAACGACCTAGTCTTCAACTTACGACGAATTTTAGAAATCAATTTTTTAAACTTAATGAAATAAAGTAAATTTTGTTTTTAAAATCACACAAAACTTAAATTTAAAAGGCATATTAATTAAAACCTAAAAAATAAAAATTCAGAATGGTGGGAGAAAACTAGTTCTTTAGTGTCTGCTAGCGGAAAAGACCAATCGGATTCCATTCTCGGAACTACACGAGAACAGAACAATTAACTCTAGACAGCATTTTCTTTTTAGAACATTTAAATCTCCCCACACTTAGGTAGCTGTGGTGTCGAAATTGTGATTAACTTCATCGTCAATTTCTCTTGGTCCATAATCAACTTGCATATCCGTGACTTTTTCTTTAAGCCATTGGTCGGATTCCTGTGTAATATCCACAATTTCAACTAGTTTCTCCTTTTCTTTAGGTGATAGATTGGATACTAACCGGTTACATAACTTAAAGTTCCCCTTGGTTCTAGCATCGCGAATCTGTTTAATAAGTTTCTTCATTGAACTATTAATAACGGGGTCATTTAATTTCGTATCAACAACGGGGTTCTTTGTTATCATGTCATCATTAGGTGTTACTTCATTTTCCCCACACTTAGGCGTTTTATTATTATTAAGCACTACCGTTGGAGTTGGTAAAACAACATGGTTGTTACCAATCGTTTTTGCTGGTTCAATGGTTTTGGTTGGTGGAGATTTAGACTTTCGAATCATAAAGGTGATCGATTTGTTACCACTACTAAGTGTCATTCTTCCATTTCCTACATCAAATAACGCCCCGGTGGACGCAAAGAATGGTCGACCTAAAATTAGAGGAACGTTTGGGTCCTCTTCTATGTCAATGACAATAAATTCGACTAGAAAGGTTAAATTACCTACTTGAACGGGTAGGTTGTCAGCAATTCCAACTGGGTGCTTAATGGTTTGATCAAAGAGTCGAACACTCATATCCGTTGGACTTAACTTACCTACACCTAATCTCTTATATAAGGAAAGAGGCATAACACTCACACTTGCACCTAAATCTGCCAGTGCATCATACATGACACAATCACTAAGTAGACAAGGAACAATAAATTCACCCGGATCACCTACCCTAGGTGGAGGTTTTGGTGGAACTGTATTCACCGGGTTTATATTTACGGCTTTTGTTTCTTGTACTTTCTTATTCTTTTTCTTCTTCTTCTTTCCAGAAGTATCACAATCTTTATTACTTATTACTTGCTCATACTCAACTCCTTTTCTTGGAAACGGGATGGGTGGTTTGTATGGTGCCACCACTGGCTTTACATACTCGGGTGGTGGTGGTGTAACTTCTTCATTGTTACTCTCATCTAAAACCTTCCCATCTTCTGGTGCTGGTTTTTCAGAATTCGTTGAAACCATATTAACATTCTCATTCCGAGAATTTACTTCAGTATTACTCGGTAGCTTTCCTTGTTCCCTCTCACTCATTATGCTAGCAAGAGTACCTACGTATTTTTCTAGATTCAAAATGGAAGCTTGTTGAGTTCTTAATGACTGATCAAATCTCTCGTTCGTTTGGGTTTGAGTTTCAATAAATTGTGTTTGAGATTCAACTAGCTTGAATACCACGTCTTCCATATTTGACTTTTTCTCTTCGGTTTGTTGTTGTGGTTTATATAAGCCAGGTCTTTGTTGATTGAAAGTGTTGGTTTGAGTCGGTTGGTTATTCGGACCTTGTTGGTTGTACGAATTATTGTTTGGTCCATTTGGATTATAAAGAATGTTTTGATTTCGATTGAAGTTTAGCCTTGGCGGTTGATAATTATTTTGATAATTATTTCCCGGCCTTTGGTTCATATAGGAAACATTCTCACGTTGTTCCATCGTTAGTTCAATGTGACAATCTTTCAATAAGTGTGGTCCACCGCATTGCTCACAACTGATTCGTATTGCGTGAATATCTTTATTCATCTTTTCCATTCGTCTTTCGAAAGCATCTATTTTTGCGGAAACGGAATCAAAGTCATGGCTAGAATCGGCTCTAGCCGCTTTAGATGATCGAAAGATATCTTTTTCTTGATGCCACTCATGAGAGTGGGAAGCAGTGTTATCAATAATTTTGTAAGCTTCAGTTGCGGTTTTCTTCATAATGGAACCACCAGCTGTTATGTCGATGTCTTTTCTTGTAGCAACGTTGACACCTTGGTAGAATATTTGTACTATTTGATAAGTGTCTAAACCGTGTTGAGGACATCCTCTCAACATCCTTCCGAATCTTGTCCACGCCTCATATAATGTTTCATTTGGCTTTTGTGTGAACGTAACAATTTCTCCTTGAAGTCTCACGGCTTTAGATGCCGGAAAGAATCTTTGAAGAAATTTTTCAACTAAGACATCCCATGTGTCAATCGCCCCTTCAGGTAACGATTCTAACCAATCTTTGGCTTCTCCCTTTAAAGTCCAGGGAAACAACATGAGATAGATCTGCTCATCTTCCACTTCTCGGATTTTGAATAGTGTACAGATTCTATTAAAGGTACGAAGATGTTCGTTGGGATCTTCTTTTGGCGTACCACTATATTGTCACTGATTAGTTACCATATGTAGAATTTGTCCTTTGATTTCATAATCTGGAGCATTAACTTCTGGCTTAATAATGGCGTGACCTTGGCCCGTGCGTTTAGCTCTCATTCGATCTTCCATACTTAGAGGTTCCGTTACTTCCATAATTGAATTCGTTGAATCGGTATCACTAGATGATTCTGATTTAATGGTTCGTTCCTCAACAATCTCTGTTTGAATGATTGGTGGCTCCGGAGGAAAGTTTAGTGGTTCAGGATCTACGAACCGTTCCTGAATATTCTCTGGATTCTCAATTGTGAGGTTGGGTTCAAAAAATGGATTATCGGAAATTTGAACTGAAGTACTTGGTCGACTGGATGACGATTCTAAAGAAAAATCAACGGCGGTTATATTTGCTAAATGTCTTGATCTAGTTACAGGTGGTGAACGTACAAAAGGTGGTGAACGTCTTGCTCGGTGCATTCACTGAATATCCTATTAGTTTTTAAAAGGAAAGAAAAATTATAATAAGTTATCCAATCAATAGACTTTTCTGATTTTGCCCACGTTTCGAATAGCCAAAAGATGCAGCAGAGGGGCAGGATTCGTTTGGTCTCAATATAATTGAGTACTGTTTGGCTCCAATAACCCGGTCCACGTACAAATCCAACTATTACTACGAACCAGAAAATTTTGATGTCTATCAATTTAACCACTTAAAATAAATTTTCGTAATTTTAAGAAATTTAGAGAAGAAGTAGAAAAAATTCTAAGTCCTAAAAACTAGAATGGCGAGAAATAAGAAAGAAATAGATTGCGCGTCGAAAAATGTCAAAAAATAAAAGGTCGAAAAATAGGCGTCGAAAAACAAAAATAAGAAAGTAGCGCGAAAAACGGCGTCGTAAAATTCTAAAGCACCTAAAACTTAGTCTAAGGAATAAGCACTTAAGGGATTTTACGGCAAACCTAAAAATTCAAGAAATAAAAATAACTATGCAAAACTAAACTTAATACTAAAAATTGTAACTATAGTCTAAAAATTTAAAGGTAATAAAACTTAAAAAAAAATTTATTATTTATTATTTTTTTTTTAAATTTTTTTTTTAAAAACGAATTTTTTTTTTACAATTTTTTTTTTTTTTTAAAAAACGAATTTTTTTACAACTTTTTTTTTTAAAAAACGATTTTTTTTTACAAATTAATAATTTTTTTATAATTATTATTTTTTTCCAAAATTTTTTTTAATTCATTTACTATTCATGAATAGTAAATGAAAAGAAATTAATTAATTTACTATTCACATGAAAGCGACATGATAGAAATTATTAATTACAAGTTACATAATATACTCCTGAAGTATTTAATAAATACGACTTTTTAAAACTTTACGTATCAAATTTTGATTCTAAAATATTATTATATTATTATATTCTATTTCAATATTATTATATTATTATATTTTATTTCAATATTATTATAATTAAAAATATAGCGTTTTAGCGCTCCTCGGCAGCGGCGCCAAAAACTTGATGTGTGCAGCGGGGTGTACGAAATATACTATTATTTTTACTACAAAATGCGACGAAATATTACACAAGTTTTATTTATTTATTTATCGAGTGGATATACCTAAACCTTGCTACAACACTTATAGGCAGTGTACCTAATCGTAGAGTAGTGTAGTTTTTAGTAAGTCCGGTTCGTTCCACAGGGAGCTGGTGAAGTTAACGCTATATTATTAAGTTTATTTGTAAATATATATATATAAATAAGTAGTAGTATTATTATAAAATGGGGGTTTTACCGTTTAATGACCGGTTTGTCGATTTTAAGCGTAAAAATAAATGACAAAAATTAAAGTGCGTAAAATAAATTGCGATAAATAAAATGACAGAAAATAAAATGACAGAAAATAAAAGTGCGATGAAAAATACAATAAAACAATTATGCTTATTTAAACTTCCGTAATCATGATGTTTAACGTTTTGATTTTAATTAATTGTTACTCGGGTTAATTGTCCTTTGTCATGGTTTATTTGATACCTATCTGGTTTTTATCCATAATAGTCCATCGGTCATAAATATAAAGTGCGAGTGTCCTCGTCAAATTACCCTTATACCCGAAGTCAAATATTCCAACTAATTAAGGATTTAAACTGTGACGCAGTTATCACTTCTGTCAACAATTACACCAGTTATCACTGTATGTAATCTACCCCTGTTTTGATTAGATATGAATATTAATTTACCCACTTGATCAGTTTGAATAATCAATTACCCAACCCGAATAATTAATTAAATGATTATAATAGATTCCATATGAACGTCACTAAATAGGACAACCATAATCATTATTAATTATTAGGATAATTAATTTGAAGATAGGTTCGACAGACTCCAATGAGTTGTCACTCAATTAGACAATACCCCCCATCTATTAATAGTCAATAGTTCAATTTCCACAAGTGTCGGTCTTTTGCCCAAACCTTAATTATGGTACAAAGCCCAATTACCCAATTTTAGTAATTAGCCCAACATCATGATTACTTCGTTTTAAATAAGCATAATAATAACTTAGCTACGAGACATTAATATAAAAAGGTTGAACATAACTTACAATGATTAAAAATAGCGTAGCGTTACACGGACAGAATTTCGACTTACACACTCAAACGATCTCTATCATAAATCTTATTATTATCATAATTTAAAATTAAAATTAAGATTATTGTTATATCTTATTACATTAACATTATGATAGAAATTTTTAGATATTGATATTGATAATAGATTTTTAGGATAGAAAAATGGATACTTTTAAATTGATCGATAATCATCGCCTTTTATAGGCAAAATATGAAATTGAATTTTCATTTACGACCCCTGAACTATGCTAAATTAACAACTTTTTATTATTTAATATTATTCTTATTATGAATTATTTAAATATTATATTTTATTCTTGTGCATAGTTGACTCGTAATTTTTACACCGTTGCGTCGAGCGTTGAGAGTTGACTCATGTCCCGGTTCCGGATTTTCGAACGTCCTTGCGTACTATTTTATATCGTGTACTTTGCGTTTTGTAACTTGTACTCTTGTCATTTTTAGACGCTCTTCATCAATAATTTGAACCTTTTTAATTGTATCTTGTACTTTTTAGCTTTTCGGACCTTTGTGTCTTCAATTCGTCAAATCTGCCTTTTGTCTTCGCACTTATTTAATATAAACGAATATTACTTGAAAATAGAACAATTGCAACTAAAATCTTGTCTTTCTTGAGGGATAATGCTATGAAATATATGTTCCTTTTTAGCCTTATCAACTATAAAAATTTAGATCCATTAAGGAAATTGGATCTTTATGAAAACATTTGATCTTTTGAAAATTAAATCTAGTTTTTACCCTAGATAAGTTTTCCGGAATAATCCTTCACCGGTGTTTGCAAATTATTTTTGTGGGTTTGGTGGGTTTCATATTTGAAAATTTTAGCTCAAAACTTATGGTTTTGTGTCACCCACTTGCTAACCTTGTATTAGGAAAGCAAAACGTCCAGTTTACTTGTCCCGTATATTACCTTTCGGTAAACTACCGTCCGGTTGTAAAGGAAAGCGTTGAACAAGCAACTGTTAAGGCAATGTCCCCTGACATGCTTTTAATTATGGTCTATAACGTGTCGGACGCAATTACTATCCTTGGTAGGAGCAATAGTAAAGCTCACGCTTATGATTTTTCGGTCTGGCACAAGGTCCTGTCTTTGACCATGCTATGCAACCACCGTTCTTACGGTTGACACCCGATTTGGTTCAGGTAACCTAATGAATTCCAGGTGAATTCCTAGGATTTTACGTTCAATGGTAATGAACGCATTGAAAATGGATTTTTAGAAAACAAATCGGTTTGTAATTTTGATAAAAATATTTTCTCGTTCAGGCTCGAGTTTAGATATCATTGAATTCCATGAGTTTGTAATTCTCAATCTTTAAGGTCAATCTCAAGGATTGAGTAATATCAGGCTTAAAAGCTGATTTTTGATTTTTTAAGGAGATTATCCTTTCTGGGGATCTGATTCATTAGTCTTATCCAGCTAATTTGCACGGTGCCCCCCATTGTACAAGATAAATCCTTCTCATGGTTAGGATAAATCTGACCACTTGGCGACCCTGTTTAATGCTGAGGTCCGTGAATTTCCTGCTGATTTTAGAGATGACTTTTCTAGGTTTTTCGTCAACCTACAGCTGGTCTGGACGACAACTTCTTGACCTAAATCAAGAAGCGCGTTTCTTTTTCGGAAGACTTTACTTCCTTTTAATAATGGAATTGATTCATCGTGTAGATCCATCTCTTCTTTTCTTTCATCGGGTAAAACAGTTTAGTTTAGTCCAAAGCAAAAGTATTTTCAGTTATTTGTTACAGAAATATGTGACATATGTTTAAGATAACTTGGTAATTTTTCCCACACTTGGCTTTTATTTTCCTTTTATTGTCCTCTATTCCATTTTAAATGAATTCTAACATTTTGATTTGTTTCTCAATTTATGTCCTTTCCAAGGTAACAATAATTTCGGTGTTAACACCTAGTTTTATCGTTCATAAATATGTATAAACATGATTTTGAGTTCATTTAATTGAAAATTTTAAAAAATTTTACTAGAATTGGGTAGTCAGTATATAAGACTAGGGCTGTTCTTTATTATCAGAGAGCACTAGATTCTAATACAACTACTGCTTTACTAGTAGTTTTAATGGTAACCAAGTGTTTAAGATAAAAATTTTAAAAATCCGAAAGAATTTAACCCCTTCCCACACTTAAGATCTTGCAATGCCCTCATTTGCAAGAAATCAGTAACAATTTAAATTATTGAGGGTGATTAGCGTAGAAATGATTAAATTTTACCAAATTTTCCAAACATATTGTTGTTTGTGTTGAATGATAAATGGTGTACATCATTTGTTCATTCCTTCTCGTTGTTATTTCACATATATTTTGCATCTTGTCGTCAAAATTAGTTGCTTTTGCTGAACTTAATGCCAGTCTTTGAAAATGCGTTGTTTTACCCTGTTGTGTACATAAGATAAACTGCAAACATATATACATATTTTTGAAGTTTGGTATATTACCCCACATTCAAAAATTATTAAAATCTAATAATAAAAGTTAGAAAATTATAAAAACTATTATAATATTAACATAAGTATTAAATGTATTAACATTACAAATAATAAAATAAATAAAACTAAGTAGACTAGAGATGATACTGATACCAGTAGGGGTTCCATGCATAACCATATGTGTTATAAAATGCTTCGGCTGGGTTATACGTAGGATACGGTGGTTGGATCTCTATAGACCAGGGAGGAAATACGGGCGAGTGAGTAGGAATATAGATTCTACCTATTTGTTGGCAATAAGCTATGATTTGGTTTTGATGAACTTGTCAATCTTCAAATACTCGATGTCTAGCATTTTCATACTCTTGTGAAGCTATAAACCTTTGCATTTCTGTCATTTCATTTCCCCCTCCCACATTACCTGGCTGTTAGTTTCTCTCAACCTGTGGAT
The DNA here is from genome assembly GCF_046630445.1 of Rutidosis leptorrhynchoides. NCBI lineage: Eukaryota > Viridiplantae > Streptophyta > Magnoliopsida > Asterales > Asteraceae > Rutidosis > Rutidosis leptorrhynchoides. Next base: position 666,978,685 of record NC_092335.1, read on the forward strand.
GTCTACCATGATATTGTGCTGCGGCGTTATTTTGCCTCTTCAAAACCTTCGCACCATGGTATACATTTAAACCTATTGTATCGCGGGGTTCTGGTTCTTCGACTAATAATCCCCCCGACTTATATCCACACCGAGATATTCAGCAATCAAAGTAATAAATATACCACCTCCTATTATGCTATGCGGTCTCATCCCCCTAACCATAGCTGATAAATAATAACCCACACAATAAGGTATACTTACAGCGCTTTGTGGGTCTCGAATACACATGTGGTAAAACAAATCCTGTTCATTTACCTTTTCCTTGTTCTTACCTCGTTGTGTAATCGAATTGGCTAAAAATCTATGAATTACTCTTAACTCTGCTCTATCTATATCCAAATAAGAGTAATTTCCCCCTTTAAATCGGTGATGGCTAGTCATTTGACTCCATACACCATGCGTATCAAAATTTTCGTCTATCTTTCTACCATTTAGTATCAACCCTCTATAATCGGCAGATGCTAACTCCTCAGGCGTATATCTACGTAAAGCCTGAGCCATGTCTAGTAAAGACATGTGGCGCATCGAACCTCCTAACAAAAATCTAATAAAAGATCGATCGGTTAAACTAGCTACCCGATCATTTAATTCTATACTACACAACAATTCTTCACACCATACTTTATATACAGGTCTACGCATGTTGAATAACCGTACCCAATCGTTAAAAGTAGAATTACCATACCTCTGTGCAAGTAATTTCCTAATTGGCCCGGCCAATTCTACAGCTTCTAATGGTCCCCATTCTATGACCCTAGGTACTTCAACAGTTTTAGAATGAAGAGTATGCAAGCCCCTTTGGTATTTTGGATAATCTATCCAAAGTCTGTCAAATCTCAGGTTCGGGTGCAAATCTTCCAAGTGCATATCAGAAAATGTCATGACTGGATGAGGTATATCTTGTTTGTAGTAGTTATTCACCTCCTGTTGTTCCGTATTCTCAGCAGGAGCATTGCGAGCTTGGGATGAAGATTCACCCCTTTCAGTCTGCAAAACACATCAAACACAATTTTTGTGCATCCAAATATGCATTAGTGTCAGCAAAATCATCAATCAAAATAATTACAATAACATGTCCAATTTATATCAAACTTAAGCTCATTTTCTTATTTTTATCAAATCTACACTTTTTTAAATAAGCATATACGAAAATGTTCGCCAAGTTCATAAGCATTCAACTCAAATAACATGTCAAAATAATCATCACTAGCAATTAAACAAGTTTCAAATGACATTATCTCTCAAAAATCAAGTTCATGAATTTTAGACTTGAAAAAGTCCACTTTAATTCTCAAAATCATGTTTAGGCTCAAAGTTTGGATCATTTAACTGCCTAAACATGTTACACTACTTAATTTAGCAACAATTCATGACAAAAATCGGCCATAACCTGTTTATATCAAAAAGCCCCAAATTGCTCAAGAACACAAACCCTAGATTACTCAAAATTTGAAGTTTAAGGCTTCTAATCATGTTAAATAGCATCAATCTAGGTTATACAAGCATAATACATAAGAAATTTAAGCATAATTACACTAAAAAGCATCAAAATCGAATTGGGCATAAAATTGCTCAAGAACACCAATTTTCGGATTAAATGGTGTTTAGGTGTAGAAATTTACCGTTTTTCTTGAATAATTCCTTGATAGCATCCTTCTCAACATGATTTTAGTAAAAGATTTGATGATTAACGGTCAAAAATTGCGAATTTGGTGTGTATTTTTCGGGTTTTTTCGGGTTTATTTCGCAGTTTATGTGGTGTGGGGATGGGGACTGATCAGTTCAGCTCGTTTTATTTTTTTCTGGGTTTTGGATCCTCCGCGACTTGCGGTGTTTTTACCCTTCAAACTCCGCGAGTCGATAAGTTTGTACTTTTTTTTAAACATCTTATACTAATTAAAACAATTAAGTAATTAATTTTAAAATTTTGTTTCCCTTGTTATTTAGGACGAGGTCGTTTCGGATCGATGTCCTAGTCCGTCCTTCGACAAAATTTTAAAATTTGTCTTTTTGTAGCGATTGTTTTAAAAGCTAAGATTTTTGGGTTTTTTTAATGTTTTTGTCATACTTTAATTCAATAAGATTAAAAATAATGATAATAAAAGTTCTCGTCCCTCCCTCGGGTAAAGCAATTTCGGTTCAACGACCTAGTCTTCAACTTACGACGAATATTAAAAATCATATTTTTAACTTAATGAGATAAAGTAAATTTTTGTTTTTAAATTCACACCAAACTTAAAATAAAAATACATAAAATTCAAAATTAATATTAAAAATTCACACCAAACTTAAAATTTGAAATGCATAAAATTAAAAATTCTTATTTTAAAAATTAAAAATTCACACCAAACTTAATTTAAAAATTCATATTATAAATTCACACCAAACTTATATTAATTTTTTAAATATTTACAATTTTAAATATATTGATTTTACAAAGTTTACAATATTAATTTAAGATTTATATATTAATTTTAAAAACATGGTAAAATAAAATTAAAAATCTTTTTGGCTTTTATCCCACTTTAATCAATCAAATATTATCAAAAATATGCGCCACTCTTTTCGGTAAAGTAATTTCGGTTCCATGACCTAATTTAACTCATGAAGAATTTTTGAAATATTTTGGGTTGATTGATTAAAGATTTTTATACCTTAAGAATAAACGTTAAATTTCACCGTGATGTAATAAATTTTTGAATGATATCAATAATTTCGGTCGCCAAACCTAATTTTATTCAATACCAATTTAATACTTTATAGCGAACAAATTAGCGTTTATTTTCAAAAGGTTAAAAATAAAAATAAAAACTGTACAGACTTACCTGTGAGATAGTATTCTTAGTTATATGATCTATCCCATTCATAAGATAGTCGGTTTAATTGGTTTTCCATGGCTACATAGGCGTAACCTCGAGCATTCGGTGTTTTTTCTTCTAAACATATGAACGGTCCGTCTCTGCATAAAGTAACAAATTCGGTATTTGAATAGGTTTGATTATTTGAACATTTACCTCCATGTGACCATTTTTCGCATTTGTGACATCTTTCTAGGTGTCGTGCTCTTCTTTTCGCTGCGGATTTTGATTTTCCTTTACCAAATTGTAATTTATTATCTTCGCATCTGGATTCTTTTCTTACTCCGTCCAATCTTTCTCTGATTACTGATACTATTTCACTCGGTAGTGTGTCATTATTACGTTTAGTGATCAAAGCGTGTAGCATTAGACCATGGTTTAGTTCACAGGCAGTCTTCATTTCCTAAAAAAAATAAAAATTCAGAATAGGGGGAGTAGACTAGTTCTTTAGGGTCTGCTAGGGAAAGACCATTCGGGTTTTATTTTCGAGAACTACACGAAAACAGACAATCTAACTCTAACAGAAATACATAAAATCCTTTAAAGATTTGATTCTCCACACACTTAGTTAGCTGTGGTATCGAAATTATGATTAACTTCGTTGTCAACTTCCATTGAACTATCTATGTAGTGTTTAACTCTGTGACCATTAACTTTAAATTCAATCCCATTTGAATTTATTAATTCTATCGTTCCGTATGGGAAAACTCTTTTGACTATGAATGGTCCAGACCATCTTGATTTCAATTTTCCAGGAAATAGCTTAAATCGTGAATTGAAAAGAAGAACTCTGTCTCCTTCTTTAAATTCTTTTAAACTTCTGATTCTTTTATCATGTCATTTCTTCGTTCTTTCCTTATAGATTAACGAATTTTCGTATGCTTCATGTCTTATTTCTTCTAATTCCTTTAGTTGACTTAATCGTAGACGTCCAGCTTCATGTAAATCAAGATTACATGTCTTCAAAGCCCAAAATGCTTTGTGTTCAATTTCTACTGGAAGATGACATGCTTTTCCATAAACGAGTCTAAAAGGTGTGGTTCCAATTGGAGTTTTGTAGGCTGTTCTAAAAGCCCAGAGTGCATCCTCCAATTTAATGGACCATTCCTTCGGATTTGATCCTACATTTTTTTCTAGAATACGTTTTAAAGTTCGGTTGGTATTTTCAACTTGTCCACTTGTTTGTGGATGATAAGCAGTGGAGATTTTATGAGTTACTCCATATCTTTTAAGAACTTTCTCAAGTTGATTATTACAGAAATGAGTTCCCCGATCACTTATTAAAGCTTTCAGTGTTCCAAACCTTGCAAAAAGACGTTTTAAAAAGTTGACTACAACTCGTGCATCGTTAGTTGGGAGAGCTTGTGCTTCCGCCCATTTAGATACATAATCAATGGCTATGAGAATGTAGAGATTATTATGAGATTTTAGAAATGGACCCATAAAGTCAATACCCCAAATGTCAAATACTTCACATACTTGGATGACATTTTGTGGCATTTCATCACGTTGACTTATTTTTCCGGCCCTTTGACAAGCATCACAGGATTTGCAAAGAAGGTATGCGTCTTTGTAAATTGTAGGCCAATAGAATCCAGCTTCATAAACTTTTCTTGCTGTTAGTTGAGGCCCATAATGCCCTCCTGTTGGTCCTGTGTGACAATGGTTTAAAATTTTACTAGCTTCATCTCCGAATACACATCGGCGTATTATTCTATCTGGACAACTTTTAAATAGATGTGGATCTTCCCAAAAATAGTGTTTTATATCACTGAAGAATTTCTTTCATTTTTGGTACGGCAATCCTTTTTCAAGGAATCCACAAACTAAGTAGTTTGCATAGTCTGCAAACCATGGGATTTCATTATAATCTATCTTCAATAGATATTCATCAAGAAAGTTGTCTTGTATGGCCGATTCATTTAGAACTTCTAATTCGGGATTTTCAAGACGAGAAAGATGATCAGCGGCGAGATTTTCTGCTCCTCTTTTATCTCGGATTTCAATATCAAACTCTTGTAAGAGTAAGATCCAACGGATTAATCTTGGTTTAGCATCTTGTTTCGAAAATAGGTATCTAAGAGCAGAATGGTCGGTATAGACCACCGTTTTAGCTAGAACGAGATATGATCGAAATTTTTCAAAAGCAAAGACAATAGCAAGGAGTTCTTTTTCAGTAGTTGTATAATTTGTTTGTGCTCCTTGTAATGTCTTACTAGCATAATATATAGGTTGAAATCATTTTTCAATCCTTTGTCCTAAAACGGCTCCCATTGCAAAATCACTTGCATCGCACATTAGTTCAAATGGTAGATTCCAATTTGGTGTTATCATGATCGGCGCATTAGTGAGTTTCTTTTTAAGAATATTAAAAGATTTGATACATTCATCTGAAAAGATGAATAGAGCATCTTTTCCTAGGAGTTTATTCATAGGAGTGGCAATTTTAGAAAAATCTTTTATGAAACGTCGGTAAAAACCGGCATGCCCTAGAAAACTCCTAACTCCTCTAACATTGGTGGGATGTGGAAGTTTATCAATTACATCTACTTTAGCTCTATCCACTTCAATTCCTTCTTTTGAAATTTTATGACCAAGAACGATGCCTTCTTTAACCATAAAATGGCATTTCTCCCAATTAAGAACTAGATTTGATTGTTCGCATCTAATAAGCATTCGTTCAAGATTAGCTAGACATGTTTCAAATGTATCACCGAAGACTGAAAAATCATCCATGAAAACTTCCATGCATTCTTCTATCATGTCGTGAAAAATCGCCATCATACACCTTTGAAAGGTTGCAGGGGCGTTGCAAAGTCCAAATGGCATGCGTTTGTAAGCAAAAGTACCATAAGGGCACGTGAATGTGGTTTTCTCTTGATCTTCGGGTGCTATTGGAATTTGAAAATATCCGGAAAATCCATCAAGAAAACAATAATAACTATTTCCGGCTAATCTTTCCAACATTTGATCAATGAAAGGTAAGGAAAAGTGATCTTTTCTGGTGGCGTCATTTAATTTTCTATAATCAATACATACATGCCATCCTGTTACAGTCCTAGTAGGAATAAGCTCATTTTTCTCATTTGTAATGACAGTCATGCCACCCTTCTTAGGCACGCATTGAACTGGGCTTACCCATGGACTATCAGAGATTGGATAAATTAGACCTGCTTCTAGCAGTTTAATAATCTCTTTCTTAACTACATCTTGCATATTCGGATTTAGTCTTCGTTGGCGTTGCACATACGTTTTATGACCTTCTTCCATAAGGATTTTATGTGTGCAATACGAAGGACTTATTCCTTTAATATCATGAATCTTCCATGCAATAGCTGGTTTATGAGCTTTCAACACAGAAATGAGTTGTGATTTCTCATTTTCAGTAAGAGAAGACGATATTATTACAGGTAATTCAGATTCACCATGTAAATAAGCGTATTCCAAATGGTTTGGAAGTGGCTTTAACTCTAATTTTGGAGGTTCTTCTATTGATGATTTATATCGATATCTGTCTTCTTCTTTTAGCATTTGAATTTCTTCTGTTGTTGGTTCATATCCATTAGCTATAAGTGTAGCTAACATTTCAGCTTCATCAATTTGTTCAGTTCCTTCTCCTAAAGAACATTCTCCTGTTCCTTGTAATTCTAGAAATTCTTCTAATAATTCTGCATGTGCATCTATAGTTTGAATATAATAACATGTATCATCTGCAGATTGTGGTTGTTGCATTGCTCTATCAACTGAAAAGGTAACACTCTCGTCCTCTATACTTAGGGTCAATTTCTTACCGAACACGTCTATCATTGCTTTAGCCGTGTTTAAGAATGGTCTTCCTAATATGAGAGGAACTTGAGAAACTTCTTCCATGTCCAGAACAACAAAATCTACTGGAAATACTAAAGTATCAACTTTAACTAGCATGTTCTCCATTATCCCTCTAGGATATTTTATTGATCGATCGGCTAGTTGTATACTTATTCTGGTTGGTTTCAATTCTCCAAGGTCTAGTTTAGCGTATAGTGAATACGGCATTAGATTTATACTAGCACCTGAAAGAACCCGTTCATATACATTATAAACGATTCACAATAGTTGATTACATTGCGAGGTATTTGACCTCTATATGATACATTTTACAGACATTGCATTCGTTTTTAAAAGACAAACTTTCTTTACATCGAAAATTGACAGGCATGCATACCATTTCATAATATCCACTATCCAACTATAAATTGATTTAATAATAATATTTGATGAACTCAATGACTTGAATGCAACGTTCTTCGAAATATGCTATGAAAGACTCCAAGTAATATCTTTAAAATGAGCAAATGCACAGCGGAAGATTTCTTTAACACCTGAGAATAAACATGCTTTAAAGTGTCAACCAAAAGGTTGGTGAGTTCATTAGTTTATCATAATCATTTATTTCCATCATTTTAATAGACCACAAGAATTTCATTTACAGTTCTCATAAATATACGTCCCATGCATAGAGACAAAAATAATCATTCATATGGTGAACACCTGGTAACCGACATTAACTAGATACATATAAGAATATCCCCTATCATTCCGGGATCCTCCTTCGGACATGATATAAATTTCGAAGTACTAAAGCATCCGGTACTTTGGATGGGGTTTGTTAGGCCCAATAGATCTATCTTTAGAGTTCGCGTCAATTAGGGTGTCTGTTCCCTAATTCTTAGATTACCAGACTTATTAAAAAGGGGAATATTCGATTTCGATAATTCAACCATATAATGTAGTTTCGATTACTTGTGTCTATTTCGTAAAACATTTATAAAAGCAGCGCATGTATTCTCAGTCCCAAAAATATATATAAAAAGGGAGCAAATGAAACTCACCATACTGTATTTCGTAGTAAAAATACATATAACGTCATTGAACAAGTGCAAGGTTGGCCTCGGATTCACGAACCTAAATTAATTATATATATTTATGTGTTGGTCAATATTTGTCTAACAAATTAGGTCAAGTCATAGTGTACCACAATCCTAATGCTCGAGACTAATATGCAAAAGTCAACAAAAGTAAATTTGACTCAAAATAATTTCCAAAAATCTATACATGATTAATATATAGTTTAAATATCGTCGTTTTATATTTTTAAATATTTTTAAAAGATTTATTAGAGTAAATAATATAATTTATTTATTAATAAATAAAATTTTATATTAAATTTATATAATAAAATATACTTTTATATATATTAAGTAATAAAATTTATAGGGTTCATTTAATATCATAAAGATAATATGATAGGTATTATTAAAGTAAGTTATTACACGTAGTAAAATATGTTGGTATCACATATTTATTTGATAAAATAATATCTATAATGATAGTAAGTAAAAGTTGTATTATTTTGTAATAATAATTATTATTATAAAAATATCAATATTTATATTTACTAAGATGACATTATGTTAAAACGATAATTCTAATTATGATAACTTTAATATTTACGATAATTTTTAATATTATCTTTAAAATAATAATTCTATTTAAAATAATAACAATAATGATATTTTATAGTAACAATGACATTTCTATTAAAATGATAATTTTTGTTAAAATGATAGTTTTAATACTAACGATACTTTTAATAATAATAGTAATGATAAAAATAATAAGAACAATAATTTTATCTAAATCAATATCTTATAATATTTTAATTTCATCATGATACTCTTACTCATTATTTCCTAATCGTTTCATTTAATAGCTTTTAATCGTCTTTTATATCGTGTTCATAATAATGATAATAATAGTAATCAAAATAATTAGGTGTTACAAATATTTGTTTTAGTTACACTAATATTAATAATGATAATTACTATAACATTACTAACGATAATACTAATAATTTTCTTAATGATAATATAGTAATAATAATAATAACAATAACAATAACCATTTTTAAATAATGATATATATATTAATAATGATAATAATAATAATAATAATAATAATACTAATAATAATAATAATAATAATAATAATAATAATAATAATAATAATAATAATAATAATAATAATTGGATAATAATAATAATACTAATTATAACTTTAACGATAGTAATAATAAAAAAAATAACAATTTTTAATGATAAATCCCTTTTATTGATAAAGATAATAATAATGATAATAATAAGATAAAACTGGAACGACGATAAAAACGACGATAATAATAATCATTTTTAATAAAAATATCGAAAATTCAATTGATTATAACTTCTAATCCGTTCATCGAAACCATTCGATATCTAAAGGAAAAGTTCTTAATTTTTCGCTAGCTTTCCAAGGACATGCATATCTTATACCTTATCTCAACCGCAAGAGTAACTAATTCAAGATTCAACCAACCTGTCTAAGGGCAATATCAAAAGTACAAGCATGCATAATCCTAAATACTCGAGCACTAGTCAGGGATACACTATTAGTATGTAAAAGTTAAATTATGAGTACTCACGTATCAATATTGAGATTCAATATTGCAGGAAAGGTACGTAGACGCAACGGAAATGATAAACACTATATTGACCTCACGAGCATACCCATGAACCATACTCAATCACCTCCATAGCTATAACCCATAATTTCCTTAATCTTATCCTACTCGAAAAACAATTTCGAAATTACTTGGACAGCACTCCGTCGTAATATTTTATGTATACTAATAATATCTTGAAATAATACGGAGTAAATATATATATGTAAATCGATTGAGAGAGTTTAGAGAAAAATATTTTCAAGTTTATATGAAATAATGAAACCTATTGAATTCTATTTATAATAGATTTTTGAATTATTAAAGTGAATTATTAAAGTATGAATTATTAAAGTGAATTATTAAAGTATGAATTATTAAAGTATGAATTATTAAAGTGAATTATTAAAGTATGAATTATTAAAGTGAATTATTAAAGTTAAAGTAAAGTAAAAATAAAGTAAAGGTAAAGTTTAATTATAGTAAAAGTATAAAACTATGTACATATAATACGCGTATAAATATATATAATATTAATTTAAATCGTTATATATATATATAATAAAATAAAATATAAATATCGTTATCTTTATCATTCTAGTTAAGTAATGAGTTGTTAAAAGTGGTTCTAGATATTTATAAAAGTTATATACGTTTTAATAATAAAGTTCTTTTTAAACTGAAAATATTTTTGTACGTTTGAAACTAAATAGATCAATCGAGTCTTTATGAGATTCAATCTTCCACTATCATTTGTCTAGTTCTCAATGATTGACAATTTGTTCTTATTTATAAATCACTTTACCATTTATTGTTAAAATGGAAAGATTTCTCAAATCAATGTGGGCCTTTCAACAGAGACTTGTAATCACAATTTAATATATCTGATAATTCAATCATTTGATCTTATCTTCTAATTCCATTGATAAACATTTTGAAATAGATACAATCATGTAAAGTATTTAATCTAATATTTTATTTACGTTTCAAGTTATAATATATATACACATATACATATATAATCATATTCGTTTAATGGTTCGTGAATCGTTGGAACTTGGTCGAGGTTGAATGAATGTATGAACATAGTTTAAAATTCTTGAAATTTAACTTAACAAATATTGCTTACCGTGTCGGAAACATATAAAGATTAAAGTTTAAATTTGGTTGGAAATTTTCGGGTTGTCACAGTACCTACCCGTTAAAGAAATTTCGTCCCGAAATTTGAGTGGAAAGGTCGTGAATGATAATAAGTATGTTTTCATGATGCATACGGGCTGAAAATTAGAGTTTTATCATCAGCGAATAATTTGGATAAACAATCCATTTATATGAAGAGTACGAATGAAGCTAACATAGAAGAGTGAAATGAGTAAGTGTAGATTCATCTTATCATTTGACGTAGATATGATTGATTCCCAGATTTCAATGGATTTGAAGAAAATCTTCTTAATAAGATTTGACTATCCGGTAATCAAGGGAATTAGGATCCGCTTTAAATGCGATCGTCCATTTTAATTGTTCTGTCAGAGATTTTCTTATAAATTCACCTCCTTCGTTTCCTTACAACTCACACCTCCTGTTGATGCATTTTATGCAAGTCCTTAGACATCTACCCACGTCCATTGCAGGTACAACAGTTTACAGGCCACCATGATTGCTCGTTATTTTCCTATCCGTGTTTGTATGTGGTTACAGGAACTTCAGGAACGAGATTTAGATGTTTGACTATATTAGACTTAGTCAGACGTACGAGTGAAGCCTCACTAGTACGGCTGACAGGCTCATACGCACGGTTGATGCTGAGCTAAGTCACAATTACAACCTAAATGAGAAGACGCGAGTGAGTAATCACCCGTACGGCTGATGAAGCCAACTCGTACGTGTGATGAATGAATCGTATGGGTGAGTCAACAGCAGGGGTATATAAAGTCTTATGTTCTTCATTTTAGGTTAAGCCTCTCATTTGTTACACACACTCAGATCTAGTGAGCTCCTCCGATTCTCTCTCAGTCCAAATCACCCAGGTGGTGAATAATAGCTCTAGGTGTTGATCTAATCACACTTGATTTAGTTGTGGTTTGACTAAATTAATCAAAAAAAACTTAACCTATTCACTAGAGGGTTTGATTCACTTATTCCGCCATTGTGTGAGTTAAATCTGTTGATTTCTAAGTTCCTAGTCATGTTTCATCACCTTCTATTCTTTCCCCCTCAACTCATATTTTAAAGTATTCATCAATATGCTCCATCCAGTTCTGATTCTCGATATACTTCTAACTTTCATATCGGTCATTCTTCTTTTTCATCTACCGCCGGAAGAATCTATTTACTTCTACTATACTCTTGGGTTTATAGTGTTTCTAGTTCTCCTGTGTCTTTATATTGCTATATGCATCGATATATATGGTTTATAATTTCTGGTTTGTCGTTGGGCTTTATATGTTCCCTTATATTTCAAAGTCTCTGCTTTTGTCTTCTATAATCATTAGCATTCACAGTTAATGCTCTCTTTTATTTGCTGCAATTTATACCCCAATTTCTATTTCGGAGTTTTGTCCTTTCGTTTCTTCTTCTTGCGATTAAGCACCGCTTGTAATGGTCCAGAATTCACAGATGTAAATTTCAGAATGAACATTGTTAATGTTCTAGGAAGGAAATTGTGATGGCACGATCTTGACTTGTCAAATTACTAGAATACCTTGGAAAAGGCCGAATCATCAAGAAATATTTTCTTGATATTTTAGAGGTTAAATAGAATACAAGAGTCGTATAACATGGCACATGATGATGTTATGATCTGTGAATCATCACGTTCCATTTAGAAACTCAGCATGACTTACTGTAATATAATCACATTGATCAAGTGTCATTATATTATACTAATTCATGCTTCAGTTCCCAACACTACTTCAAAATATTCCTATTTTAAACTTGAATGTTTCAGAATTTAGAAACTAAAATAGTTTCTTTTATGATGTAATACAGATAGCGCGAAGAGGTAAATGATTTCAAATAAGAAAAATTAAGAAAATATCTTCAGAAATATGGAGGATATTTATAATGAAAGATATGATGATATTTTAGAATTTCTAATATCAGAGGATGATGAAGAATATTGTCCGCAGGGGTTTAGAGTCAGGAGCAAGGTATTCGTTAATGACTTCAGCAGGTACAGAATCATTTGGATCCTTTGAAGTCAGGTTCAGTCTTTGTAATTTGTCCACAGCCTCCTTCCTACTTTGCTCAATCCGTTTTTCAGTTTCAAAACTTCTCTTTTTCTGCGCTTTGCCAGCACACTTCATCATTATCATCCAGCTTTTACCGTTTAAAGTCGTTTATAGTTTTTGCTGCTTCATCAGCATTTTTTTTTTTTCCATTTTTGGAGAACCAATTCGTAGTTCGGAGTGTTTTTCAGAAACTTCACATTCAAATTAAGTCCAGAAGATAGACGTTATATATATACACATATAACTGTTGGCGTAGACATGCTGCGAGATTTCAAAATACTGATTGCTAATTCCCAATGATTCGTATGGCAATTCTCATTACAAGATGCGAATGAGTAAATGATGGGGTTTCAATGAATAATTATAATGACTTTTTGGAGAGGCTAAAGTCAAAGGGTAATGAAATTGTTGGTACATCTGCTAATAATGTGGTGGAATGTAAGAGGTTCCATGGTAACGATGGTGTATATCTCAAGGTTATAATAAGGTTAGTCTAACTGAAAAGTCGAAGTTGACTTGCTGGAGCTGTGACAAAACTGGCTACTTTGAATAGGAGTCGCAAAGTTATTTTTGCTAATAAATGCCAAAGAATCTGACGCGGATACGTTGTTTAAACTTTTACTTTGGTTTTAAGAGTTTTTCGGGTACATAACTGTGGGTAACATGTGGTTGGATCATCATCTCGATTGCTCATCATTCGAAGTGTCTTCGGAAATTTTTGAAGGGTTTGAACACAGATTGTAATCGTTACCATACATTTGATGTTCTAACACAGCTTTGAAGTCAAAATATAGCTTGTGAAAGATGTAAGGATCTAAGAGTGATGATTTTGGTCATATCTCAAGTTGAATATTGAGATTTCAAAATCAGAATATGTAATTAAATTTTGAATGAGTATGGTTGTTTTGATTTCTATAAAAGAATGTATATTGTTGTGAAAGTAGGGAGTATAATGGATGATTTGCTGAATCAGATTCGAAGAATGTAACATATTAATTGTGAATTTATATATCTCTCGGGTATTACCTACCCGTTAAAAAAAAATTTCACAATTAATATTTTGTACAAAAGAATTTTATTACAGTCTTTATGAAAATATATATATGTATATTTTCTTCAGATGTAACATAGATTTAATGAGTTAATGTTAAATTAAACTCATTTGATTTACGGTTGAAACTAGAATTGAATAATCCCTAAAGGCTTTAAAAAGTACATAACTTTTACGCAGTATTTCTTTAATGACATTGAAATTATGAATCAATACTTCGTTATGTGTTGATGTATGATGTTCGGTTCGTGGAATTCTTGTGAATTTCGCAAAGTACGAATGATGTTATCTGAAAAGTTTCGGGTACATCGATGATGAAAGTGTAAAATCAAATATATACTTGATTTATTATGAATTGGAATTTGTTGAGTTGCGACAGAGATTGTAGTTAACGCTGGTTAAGTTGTGGCCGAAGGACGTACATTATTGCATATTTGTAATATGAATTAACCGAGTAGTTAAGATTCACACTCAATAGCTTAGCACGGAAAGATTTATTTCAATATATATATATATATATATATATATATATATATATATATATATATATATATATATATATATATATATATATATATATAAAATATACATATAATTTCTTCAGAGGGAATGAGTTAATTCTTCATAACTCGTTGATACAATATACACGTTATTGATTCGTAATGATGTCCACAGTGATTCTTGAACTGACGGAGTTTGTGATGTTATCGGTGTTGTTGATTCGGATGTTGACTGTACTGACGATGCTGGTAACGCTGACGGTATTGCTGATGTTGTTGGTAAAGCAAGTTTAGCTTGTTAATCACACACCATTTTTGTCAGGGTTTCTACTCTTCCTTCTATCATTTTGGTTCGCTTAACTGATTTATAGTTAGGGCTAGATTAGATAATCTCTAAGACTTTAGAGATTACATAATCGCCGCGGAAATGTTTCTCCAATGAAGTTATGAATTAATACTTCGTCAGTTATTGTTGTTGGTACTCCTTGGTATCTATGGTGCGTATGACATTGATGCTCGTGGGACAGATTGTGAAGTTGAGGTTTACGACGCGGTTGTGGTTGAAGGTGGTATTGGTACTGTTGGCGTTGATGATGGTGATACTGGTTATGCTGTTGATGATGCTGCTGCTGGTGTTTGAAATCTCTGCATCATATTCTCCAAAGCCACTACCCGAGCGCGAAGCTCGTTGACTTCTTCTATTACACTGGGGTGATTGTCGGTTCGGACGAGCGGATAAATAAAATTTAAAATTTGATGTAATATATAATCGTGACGAGATACTCTGGAAATGAGCGAGAAAATGGTGTTTCGGACAGGTTCGCTGTTAAGTGCTTCAAGTTCTTCGTCAAGAGGGCAATGTGGTGGATGGAAGGGATCACCTTCTTCTTGTCTCCAATGATTGAGGAGGCTACGAACCCATCCCCAATTCATCCAGAATAGGTGATGACTAATTGGTTGATCTATTCCGGTCACACTGCTTTCGGAGCTTGAATGGGATTCCATTTCGGAATCTGAGTGACTTGAACTGATGACGAATTCCATTTCGTACGATTGGATAAAGGATTTTTTTTTCCCGATATGAAATGATTTTGGCTAACGGATGGTATTCTAATTACATAGAATATATATATATATATATATATATATATATATATATATATATATATATATATATATATATATATATATATATATATATATATATATATATATAAATCAAAAGATTTCGTAGATTACGGAGGACTTTGCGGGATATGTCAGGCAAAGTTTAAAGTAACAGATACGATAAGATATGATTTAGCAGATATGCTAAGATATGAATTTTAGTCTATACACTATTCATGCAATCAATGCAGCAAGACGTGTCTTAGACTAAAAATGATAAGCAGGTAATTTTTCGAGGATGATAAGTAGTTAATTTTCGACACAAAATGATAAGCAAAACTTTTGACATGCAGACACGGTCGAAGTCCAGACTCACTAATGCATCCTATCGACTTATCAGTTAGACACACTAATGCAGACCTGGTTCGCTAAGACCACCGCTCTGATACCAACTGAAAGAACCCGTTCATATACATTATAAACGATTCACAATAGTTGATTACATTGCGAGGTATTTGACCTCTATATGATACATTTTACAGACATTGCATTCGTTTTTAAAAGACAAACTTTCTTTACATCGAAAATTGACAGGCATGCATACCATTTCATAATATCCACTATCCAACTATAAATTGATTTAATAATAATATTTGATGAACTCAATGACTTGAATGCAACGTTCTTCGAAATATGCTATGAAAGACTCCAAGTAATATCTTTAAAATGAGCAAATGCACAGCGGAAGATTTCTTTAACACCTGAGAATAAACATGCTTTAAAGTGTCAACCAAAAGGTTGGTGAGTTCATTAGTTTATCATAATCATTTATTTCCATCATTTTAATAGACCACAAGAATTTCATTTACAGTTCTCATAAATATACGTCCCATGCATAGAGACAAAAATAATCATTCATATGGTGAACACCTGGTAACCGACATTAACTAGATACATATAAGAATATCCCCTATCATTCCGGGATCCTCCTTCGGACATGATATAAATTTCGAAGTACTAAAGCATCCGGTACTTTGGATGGGGTTTGTTAGGCCCAATAGATCTATCTTTAGAGTTCGCGTCAATTAGGGTGTCTGTTCCCTAATTCTTAGATTACCAGACTTATTAAAAAGGGGAATATTCGATTTCGATAATTCAACCATATAATGTAGTTTCGATTACTTGTGTCTATTTCGTAAAACATTTATAAAAGCAGCGCATGTATTCTCAGTCCCAAAAATATATATAAAAAGGGAGCAAATGAAACTCACCATACTGTATTTCGTAGTAAAAATACATATAACGTCATTGAACAAGTGCAAGGTTGGCCTCGGATTCACGAACCTAAATTAATTATATATATTTATGTGTTGGTCAATATTTGTCTAACAAATTAGGTCAAGTCATAGTGTACCACAATCCTAATGCTCGAGACTAATATGCAAAAGTCAACAAAAGTAAATTTGACTCAAAATAATTTCCAAAAATCTATACATGATTAATATATAGTTTAAATATCGTCGTTTTATATTTTTAAATATTTTTAAAAGATTTATTAGAGTAAATAATATAATTTATTTATTAATAAATAAAATTTTATATTAAATTTATATAATAAAATATACTTTTATATATATTAAGTAATAAAATTTATAGGGTTCATTTAATATCATAAAGATAATATGATAGGTATTATTAAAGTAAGTTATTACACGTAGTAAAATATGTTGGTATCACATATTTATTTGATAAAATAATATCTATAATGATAGTAAGTAAAAGTTGTATTATTTTGTAATAATAATTATTATTATAAAAATATCAATATTTATATTTACTAAGATGACATTATGTTAAAACGATAATTCTAATTATGATAACTTTAATATTTACGATAATTTTTAATATTATCTTTAAAATAATAATTCTATTTAAAATAATAACAATAATGATATTTTATAGTAACAATGACATTTCTATTAAAATGATAATTTTTGTTAAAATGATAGTTTTAATACTAACGATACTTTTAATAATAATAGTAATGATAAAAATAATAAGAACAATAATTTTATCTAAATCAATATCTTATAATATTTTAATTTCATCATGATACTCTTACTCATTATTTCCTAATCGTTTCATTTAATAGCTTTTAATCGTCTTTTATATCGTGTTCATAATAATGATAATAATAGTAATCAAAATAATTAGGTGTTACAAATATTTGTTTTAGTTACACTAATATTAATAATGATAATTACTATAACATTACTAACGATAATACTAATAATTTTCTTAATGATAATATAGTAATAATAATAATAACAATAACAATAACCATTTTTAAATAATGATATATATATTAATAATGATAATAATAATAATAATAATAATAATACTAATAATAATAATAATAATAATAATAATAATAATAATAATAATAATAATAATAATAATTGGATAATAATAATAATACTAATTATAACTTTAACGATAGTAATAATAAAAAAAATAACAATTTTTAATGATAAATCCCTTTTATTGATAAAGATAATAATAATGATAATAATAAGATAAAACTGGAACGACGATAAAAACGACGATAATAATAATCATTTTTAATAAAAATATCGAAAATTCAATTGATTATAACTTCTAATCCGTTCATCGAAACCATTCGATATCTAAAGGAAAAGTTCTTAATTTTTCGCTAGCTTTCCAAGGACATGCATATCTTATACCTTATCTCAACCGCAAGAGTAACTAATTCAAGATTCAACCAACCTGTCTAAGGGCAATATCAAAAGTACAAGCATGCATAATCCTAAATACTCGAGCACTAGTCAGGGATACACTATTAGTATGTAAAAGTTAAATTATGAGTACTCACGTATCAATATTGAGATTCAATATTGCAGGAAAGGTACGTAGACGCAACGGAAATGATAAACACTATATTGACCTCACGAGCATACCCATGAACCATACTCAATCACCTCCATAGCTATAACCCATAATTTCCTTAATCTTATCCTACTCGAAAAACAATTTCGAAATTACTTGGACAGCACTCCGTCGTAATATTTTATGTATACTAATAATATCTTGAAATAATACGGAGTAAATATATATATGTAAATCGATTGAGAGAGTTTAGAGAAAAATATTTTCAAGTTTATATGAAATAATGAAACCTATTGAATTCTATTTATAATAAATTTTTGAATTATTAAAGTGAATTATTAAAGTATGAATTATTAAAGTGAATTATTAAAGTATGAATTATTAAAGTATGAATTATTAAAGTGAATTATTAAAGTATGAATTATTAAAGTGAATTATTAAAGTTAAAGTAAAGTAAAAATAAAGTAAAGGTAAAGTTTAATTATAGTAAAAGTATAAAACTATGTACATATAATACGCGTATAAATATATATAATATTAATTTAAATCGTTATATATATATATAATAAAATAAAATATAAATATCGTTATCTTTATCATTCTAGTTAAGTAATGAGTTGTTAAAAGTGGTTCTAGATATTTATAAAAGTTATATACGTTTTAATAATAAAGTTCTTTTTAAACTGAAAATATTTTTGTACGTTTGAAACTAAATAGATCAATCGAGTCTTTATGAGATTCAATCTTCCACTATCATTTGTCTAGTTCTCAATGATTGACAATTTGTTCTTATTTATAAATCACTTTACCATTTATTGTTAAAATGGAAAGATTTCTCAAATCAATGTGGGCCTTTCAACAGAGACTTGTAATCACAATTTAATATATCTGATAATTCAATCATTTGATCTTATCTTCTAATTCCATTGATAAACATTTTGAAATAGATACAATCATGTAAAGTATTTAATCTAATATTTTATTTACGTTTCAAGTTATAATATATATACACATATACATATATAATCATATTCGTTTAATGGTTCGTGAATCGTTGGAACTTGGTCGAGGTTGAATGAATGTATGAACATAGTTTAAAATTCTTGAAATTTAACTTAACAAATATTGCTTACCGTGTCGGAAACATATAAAGATTAAAGTTTAAATTTGGTTGGAAATTTTCGGGTTGTCACAGCACCTAAGTCTGCTAATGCTTCTATTGAACTAAGACTACCCAGAAAACATGGAATTGTGAAACTTCCTGGATCAGATAATTTTTCTGGTATCTTATTCAACAGCACTGCTGAACAATTAGCATTCATAGTAACAGCCCAGAGTTCTTCCATTTTCTTTCTATTTGAGATTAGATCTTTCAAGAATTTAGCATATCTAGGCATTCCTGAAATCACATCAATGAAAGGAAGATTTACATTTATCTGTTTAAACATATCCAAGAATTTGGATTGCTCAGCTTCAAGTTTCTCTTTCTTCATTTGACTCGGGTAAGGAAGTGGTGGTTGGTATGGTTTAACATAAGGTTTAGCCTTAACTGTGTTATCTTCATTAACCTTCTCAACTACCGGTTCTGTTTCCTTATCTTGATCAGGTTGTGGTTCTTGTGGAGTAGGAATAGCTTCATCAGAAGTTACAGGTATTTCAGGTGGTTTAAGTGTTGTACCACTTCTTGTGGTAATAGCTTTAGCTATTTCATTTCGGGGGTTAGCATTTGTATCACTAGGTAGACTTCCCGGTTTTCTTTCACCTATTAATCTTGCTAGGTTACTTACTTCTTGTTTCAAGTTTTGAATAGAAGCTTGTTGATTTCTAAATGCTTGAGCATTTTGTTCATTAGTTTGTTTTTGAGATGTGAAAAACTGCGTTTGAGTTTCAACTAGCTTCGTCATCATATCTTCTAAATTCGGCTTTTTATCATCGGGTTGTTTTGGTTTGTTTTGAAAATTAGATCTTTGCTGGTTGTAATTATTGTTGGACACTTGTTGATTGCTAGGACCTTGTTGGTTGTTGTATGTAATATTTCGATTATAATTCTGGTTTTGATTGTAGATCGGTCTTGGCGGTTGATAATTATTCTGATAATTATTTCCAGGCTTTTGGTTTATGTATGAAATATTCTCTCTTTGTTCCATTGTTAATTCAATACTGAGACAATCTTTTGTCAAATGTGGTCCTCCACACTGCTCACAACTAATTCGTATTGAGTGAATATCCTTAGTCATCTTTTCCATTCGTCTCTCGACAGCATCTATCTTTGCGGAAATGGAATCTAAGTCATGACTAGAATTGGCTCTAGCTACTTTAGATGATCTAACAATATCTTTTTCTTGCTGCCACTCATATGAGTGGGAAGCAGTGTTATCAATAATTTTATAAGCATCATTTTCGGTTTTCTTCATAATGGAACCACCAGCTGCTATATCGATGTCTTTTCTTGTAGTGATGTCGCATCCTTGGTAGAATATTTGTACTATTTGACAGGTATCTAAACCATGTTGCGGACATCCTCTTAATAACTTTCCAAATCTTGTCCACGCCTCATATAGAGTTTCATTTGGTTTCTGTGTGAACGTAACAATTTCTCCTTGAAGTCTTACGGCTTTAGATGCCGGAAAAAATTGTTTAAGAAATTTTGCAACTAAAACATCCCATGTATCAATCGCCCCTTCAGGTAACGATTCCAACCAATCTTTGGCTTCTCCCTTTAAAGTCCAGGGAAATAACATGAGATATATCTGTTCATCCTCAACTTCTCTTATTTTAAATAGAGTGCAGATCCTATTAAAGGTACGAAGATGTTCATTTGGATCTTCCTTCAGCGCACCACTAAATTGGCATTGATTAGTCACCATATGTAGAATTTGTCCTTTGATTTCATAATCTGGCGCATTAATGTCAGGATGAGTAATTGCGTGACCTTGGCCAGTGCGTTTAGCTCTCATTCGGTCTTCCATACTTAAAGGTTCCAGATTCTCCATAATTGAATTTGTTGAATCGGAATCACTAGAGGATTCTGATTTAATGGTTCGTTCCTCAACAATCTCTGTTTAAATGATTGATGGTTTCGGAGGAAAGTTTAGTGGTTCAGGATCTATGAATCGTCCTTGAATATTCTCCGGATTCTCAATTGTGAGGTCGGGTTCAAAAAATGGATTATCGGAAATTTGAATTGGAGTACTTGGTCGACTGGATGACGATTCTAAAGAAAAATCAACGGCGGTAATATTTGCTAAATGTCTTGATCTAGTTACAGGTGGTGAACGTACAAAAGGTGGTGAACGTCTTGCTCGGTGCATTCACTGAATATCCTATTAGTTTTTAAAAAGGAAAGAAAAATTATATAAGTTATCCAATTGATAGACTTTTCTGATTTTGCCCACGTTTCGAATAGCCAAAAGATGCAGCACAGGGGCAGGATTCGTTTGGTCTCAATATAATTGAGGACTGTTTGGCTCCAATAACCCGGTCCACGTACAAATCCAACTATTACTACGAACCAGAAAATTTTGATGTCTATCAATTTAACCACTTAAAATAAATTTTCGTAATTTTAAGAAATTTAGATAAGAAGTAGAATAAAAATCTATGTCCTAAAACTAGAATGACGAGAAATAAGAAAGAAAAAGAGTGCGTCGGAAAAAGGTCGAAAAATAAAAATAAGAAAGAAAAAGAGTGACTTATAGAACTTAAAAACACTCGACTAACCCAACCTTATTACTATCACTAACTTAAAATTATAATCGCAAATTGAGATTACTAATTGGAATGATAATTGATACATAGGTAAAAGGCGTCTAAAAATATTAAAGCTTACAAGTAAAACTATATCCCAAATGGAAATATCTTAAAAAGAGGTACTAAAACTTAAAAAGGCGTCACAAAATTCTAAGCACCTAAATCTTAGTCTAAAGAAAAAGCACTTAAGGAATTTTATGGCAAAGTCTAAAAATCTAGAAGTAAAAAAATAACTATGGCAAAAACTATATCTTAAAACTAAATACGAGCGAAAAATACAAATATTACGCTAAAATAATTAAAAAGGGACAAAATATAAAAATATACAAAAAGTTGTAAAAAGTACAATTTTTATAAAAATATTATTTTTATATTATTTATTTTATTAAACTATTAATTTTATATTTTAATTAAACTAATTTAACTAAAATACAATTTAATTTAAAAACTTAAAACTAATTATAATAATAAATAAGTAATTAGGGTTAATAATAATAAATAAATAATAATTACCCCGTATTTAATGCTGATTAGGGTTTCTGTCACGTGTGTCAGGGAGGCTCCGCGAGTTGCGGTATTCGAAGCTGCAAACTCCGCGAGTCGCGGGGTTCTAAAATTCAACTCAGGTACAGGATTTAATTCGACATTTTTTTTTATGTTTTAATAAAAACAAAATATTTAAATAAAACTTATATTTTTATAAAATAAAAATAAAGAAACTTTACAAAACTTAAATATTTAACAAATTCTTAAAAATATTTATATTTTTGTTTTCTTTTTATGTTTTCGAATAATTAAAAACGTATTTTTACAAAAGTGAATTTTAATAAAAGTAAACTAAAAATAAAAATCTTTTTTTTTAAATTGAGCGTTACGCTTCCGGCTTTTAAGCTAGATTGTCCCCGGCAGCGGCGCCAAAAATAACTTGATGTTGCGCGAGGTGTATATAAAATAACTTTATATTTTACAAGGAAATACTATTAAATACGATACAATTTTACACAAGATATTTATTTATTTATAGAATGGATATACTTAAACCTTGCTACAACACTTATAGGCAGTGTACCTAATCGTACAGTAGTGTAGTTTTTAGTAAGTCCGGTTCGTTCCACAGGGAAAATCTTTAAACAAAGCTTAACGCTATATTAGTTTACTTTTATAAAAATACAAATATATATATATAAGTAATATTATTATTATAAAGGAGGGTTTTTACCGTTTAATGACCGGTTTGTCGATTCTAAAACTTTAGTCGCAGTTAAAACAAAATGTAAAATATTAAATAAATAAAAGACTTAATTTAAAGCATAAAGTAAATAACGATAATGAAATTGCGAATAATAAAAGTGCGATAAAATAAACTTGCGATAATTAAAAAGTACGATAATTAAAAGTGCAATTAAATACAATAACAATAAAAATGCGATAATTAGAAGTGCAATTAAATATAAAATAAAGGAAATTAAATATGAAATAAAAATAATTATGCTTATTTAAACTTCCGTAATCATGATGTTTGACGTGTTGATTTTAGTTTTATGCCCATGGGTTAATTGTCCTTTGTCCTGGATTATTTAATATGTCCGTCTGGTTTTTGTCCATAACAGTCCATCAGTTATAAATATAAAGTGCGAGTGTCCTCGTCAAATTATCCATATACCCGAAGTTAAATATTCCAACTAATTGGGGACTTAAACTGTAATAAGATTTTAATACTTTGTTTAATAATTACACCAGGTTATCGACTGCGTGTAACCCAAGGTTTTAATACTCTGTTATCAATTATGCCAAGTGTCCTTGTACATAATTTCACCCCTGTTTTAATAATTCTAGTGGCTATTAATCCATTCCCGTGTCCGGTTAAATGAACGATTATTCGTACATATAAATATCCCGCCCATCGTGTCCGATCGAGTGTATATGGTTATTTATAGGGACGTCCAATTGTGAATCTTTATATTAAAATTAACAAACTATCATTTAGTTAAACAAATACAAAGCCCATTAATAGCTCATAGTCTAATTTCCACAAGTGTCGTTCTTTTGTCCAAACCCCAATTATGGTACAAAGCCCAATTACCCAATTTTAGTAATTAGCCCAACATCATGATTACTTTGTTTTAAATAAGCATAATAATAACTTAGCTACGAGACATTAAATTAAAAAGGTTGAACATAACTTACAATGATTAAAAATAGCGTAGCGTTACACGGACAGAATTTCGACTTACACCCTTACAACATTCGCTAACATACCCTTATTATTAGGATTAAAATTAAAATTAAAATATAAATTATAAATATAAATATTACGTATAGATAGATGGATGGATATATATTGATATTTTTGCGATCAAACTGAAATGTCCCGTTCTTATTGATTAAAAACGTTCCATATTAATTGATTTCGTTGCGAGGTTTTGACCTCTATACGAGACGTTTTTCAAAGACTGCATTCATTTTAAAACAAACCATAACCTTTATTTCATCAATAAAGGTTTAAAAAGCTTTACGTAGATTATCAAATAATGATAATCTAAAATATCCTGTTTACACACGACCATTACATAATGGTTTACAATACAAATATGTTACAACAAAATAAGTTTCTTGAATGCAGTTTTTACACAATATCATACAAGCATGGACTCCAAATCTCGTCCTTATTTA
This sequence comes from Rutidosis leptorrhynchoides, assembly GCF_046630445.1. Taxonomy (NCBI): domain Eukaryota; kingdom Viridiplantae; phylum Streptophyta; class Magnoliopsida; order Asterales; family Asteraceae; genus Rutidosis; species Rutidosis leptorrhynchoides. The sequence continues at coordinate 667,003,320 of NC_092335.1, forward strand.
AGTATGCGACAGCGGAAGCTCTTAATAATCACCTGAGAATAAACATGCTTAAAACGTCAACAAAAATGTTGGTGAGTTATAGGTTTAACCTATATATATCAAATCATAATAATAGACCACAAGATTTCATATTTCAATACACATCCCATACATAGAGATAAAAATCATTCATATGGTGAACACCTGGTAACCGACAATAACAAGATGCATATATAAGAATATCCCCATCATTCCGGGACACCCTTCGGATATGATATAAATTTCGAAGTACTAAAGCATCCGGTACTTTGGATGGGGTTTGTTAGGCCCAATAGATCTATCTTTAGGATTCGCGTCAATTAGGGTGTCTGTTCCCTAATTCTTAGATTACCAGACTTAATAAAAAGGGGCATATTCGATTTCGATAATTCAACCATAGAATGTAGTTTCACGTACTTGTGTCTATTTTGTAAATCATTTATAAAACCTGCATGTATTCTCATCCCAAAAATATTAGATTTTAAAAGTGGGACTATAACTCACTTTCACAGATTTTTACTTCGTCGGGAAGTAAGACTTGGCCACTGGTTGATTCACGAACCTATAACAATATATACATATATATCAAAGTATGTTCAAAATATATTTACAACACTTTTAATATATTTTGATGTTTTAAGTTTATTAAGTCAGCTGTCCTCGTTAGTAACCTACAACTAGTTGTCCACAGTTAGATGTACAGAAATAAATCGATAAATATTATCTTGAATCAATCCACGACCCAGTGTATATGTATCTCAGTATTGATCACAACTCAAACTATATATATTTTGGAATCAACCTCAACCCTGTATAGCTAACTCCAACATTCACATATAGAGTGTCTATGGTTGTTCCGAAATATATATAGATGTGTCGACATGATAGGTCGAAACATTGTATACGTGTCTATGGTATCTCAAGATTACATAATATACAATACAAGTTGATTAAGTTATGGTTGGAATAGATTTGTTACCAATTTTCACGTAGCTAAAATGAGAAAAATTATCCAATCTTGTTTTACCCATAACTTCTTCATTTTAAATCCGTTTTGAGTGAATCAAATTGCTATGGTTTCATATTGAACTCTATTTTATGAATCTAAACAGAAAAAGTATAGGTTTATAGTCGGAAAAATAAGTTACAAGTCGTTTTTGTAAAGGTAGTCATTTTAGTCGAAAGAACGACGTCTAGATGACCATTTTAGAAAACATACTTCCACTTTGAGTTTAACCATAATTTTTGGATATAGTTCCATGTTCATAATAAAAATCATTTTCTCAGAATAACAACTTTTAAATCAAAGTTTATCATAGTTTTTAATTAACTAACCCAAAACAGCCCGCGGTGTTACTACGACGGCGTAAATCCGGTTTTACGGTGTTTTTCGTGTTTCCAGGTTTTAAATCATTAAGTTAGCATATCATATAGATATAGAACATGTGTTTAGTTGATTTTAAAAGTCAAGTTAGAAGGATTAACTTTTGTTTGCGAACAAGTTTAGAATTAACTAAACTATGTTCTAGTGATTACAAGTTTAAACCTTCGAATAAGATAGCTTTATATGTATGAATCGAATGATGTTATGAACATCATTACTACCTTAATTTCCTTGGATAAACCTACTGGAAAAGAGAAAAATGGATCTAGCTTCAATGGATCCTTGGATGGCTCGAAGTTCTTGAAGCAGAATCATGACACGAAAACAAGTTCAAGTAAGATCATCACTTGAAATAAGATTGTTATAGTTATAGAAATTGAACCAAAGTTTGAATATGATTATTACCTTGTATTAGAATGATAACCTACTGTAAGAAACAAATATTTCTTGAGGTTGGATGATCACCTTACAAGATTGGAAGTGAGCTAGCAAACTTGAAAGTATTCTTGATTTTATGAAACTAGAACTTTTGGAATTTATGAAGAACACTTAGAACTTGAAGATAGAACTTGAGAGAGATCAATTAGATGAAGAAAATTGAAGAATGAAAGTGTTTGTAGGTGTTTTTGGTCGTTGGTGTATGGATTAGATATAAAGGATATGTAATTTTGTTTTCATGTAAATAAGTCATGAATGATTACTCATATTTTTGTAATTTTATGAGATATTTCATGCTAGTTGCCAAATGATGGTTCCCACATGTGTTAGGTGACTCACATGGGCTGCTAAGAGCTGATCATTGGAGTGTATATACCAATAGTACATACATCTAAAAGCTGTGTATTGTACGAGTACGAATACGGGTGCATACGAGTAGAATTGTTGATGAAACTGAACGAGGATGTAATTGTAAGCGTTTTTGTTAAGTAGAAGTATTTTGATAAGTGTATTGAAGTCTTTCAAAAGTGTATAAATACATATTAAAACACTACATGTATATACATTTTAACTGAGTCGTTAAGTCATCGTTAGTCGTTACATGTAAGTGTTGTTTTGAAACCTTTAGGTTAACGATCTTGTTAAATGTTGTTAACCCAATGTTTATAATATCAAATGAGATTTTAAATTATTATATTATCATGATATTATCATGTATGAATATCTCTTTATATGATATATATACATTAAATGTCGTTACAACGATAATCGTTACATATATGTCTCGTTTCAAAATCATTAAGTTAGTAGTCTTGTTTTTACATATGTAGTTCATTGTTAATATACTTAATGATATGTTTACTTATCATAATATCATGTTAACTATATATATAACCATATATATGTCATCATATAGTTTTTACAAGTTTTAACGTTCGTGAATCACCGGTCAACTTGGGTAGTCAATTGTCTATATGAAACCTATTTCAATTAATCAAGTCTTAACAAGTTTGATTGCTTAGTATGTTGGAAACATTTAATCATGTAAATATCAATCTCAATTAATATATATAAACATGGAAAAGTTCGGGTCACTACAGTACCTACCCGTTAAATAAATTTCGTCCCGAAATTTTAAGCTGTTGAAGGTGTTGACGAATCTTCTGGAAATAGATGCGGGTATTTCTTCTTCATCTGATCTTCACGCTCCCAGGTGAACTCGGGTCCTCTACGAGCATTCCATCGAACCTTAACAATTGGTATCTTGTTTTGCTTAAGTCTTTTAACCTCACGATCCATTATTTCGACGGGTTCTTCGATGAATTGAAGTTTTTCGTTGATTTGGATTTCATCTAACGGAATAGTGAGATCTTCTTTAGCAAAACATTTCTTTAAATTCGAGACGTGGAAAGTGTTATGTACAGCCGCGAGTTGTTGAGGTAACTCTAGTCGGTAAGCTACTGGTCCGACACGATCAATAATCTTGAATGGTCCAATATACCTTGGATTTAATTTCCCTCGTTTACCAAATCGAACAACGCCTTTCCAAGGTGCAACTTTAAGCATGACCATCTCTCCAATTTCAAATTCTATATCTTTTCTTTTAATGTCAGCGTAGCTCTTTTGTCGACTTTGGGCGGTTTTCAACCGTTGTTGAATTTGGATGATCTTCTCGGTAGTTTCTTGTATAATCTCCGGACCCGTAATTTGTCTATCCCCCACTTCACTCCAACAAATCGGAGACCTGCACTTTCTACCATAAAGTGCTTCAAATGGCGCCATCTCAATGCTTGAATGGTAGCTGTTGTTGTAGAAAAATTCTGCTAACGGTAGATGTCGATCCCAACTGTTTTCGAAATCAATAACACATGCTCGTAGCATGTCTTCAAGCGTTTGTATCGTCCTTTCGCTCTGCCCATCATTTTGTGGATGATAGGCAGTACTCATGTCTAGACGAGTTCCTAATGCTTGCTGTAATGTCTGCCAGAATCTTGAAATAAATCTGCCATCCCTATCAGAGATAATAGAGATTGGTATTCCATGTCTGGAGACGACTTCCTTCAAATACAGTCGTGCTAACTTCTCCATCTTGTCATCTTCTCTTATTGGTAGGAAGTGTGCTGATTTGGTGAGACGATCAACTATTACCCAAATAGTATCAAAACCACTTGCAGTCCTTGGCAATTTAGTGATGAAATCCATGGTAATGTTTTTCCATTTCCATTCCGGGATTTCGGGTTGTTGAAGTAGACCTGATGGTTTCTGATGCTCAGCTTTGACCTTAGAACACGTCAAACATTCTCCTACGTATTTAGCAACATCGGCTTTCATACCCGGCCACCAAAAATGTTTCTTGAGATCCTTGTACATCTTCCCCGTTCCAGGATGTATTGAGTATCTGGTTTTATGAGCTTCTCTAAGTACCATTTCTCTCATATCTCCAAATTTTGGTACCCAAATCCTTTCAGCCCTATACCGGGTTCCGTCTTCCCGAATATTAAGATGCTTCTCCGATCCTTTGGGTATTTCATCCTTTAAATTTCCCTCTTTTAAAACTCCTTGTCGCGCCTCCTTTATTTGAGTAGTAATGTTATTATGAATCATTATATTCATAGATTTTACTCGAATGGGTTCTCTGTCCTTCCTGCTCAAGGCATCGGCTACCACATTTGCCTTCCCCGGGTGGTAACGAATCTCAAAGTCGTAATCATTCAATAATTCAATCCACCTACGCTGCCTCATATTCAGTTGTTTCTGATTAAATATGTGTTGAAGACTTTTGTGGTCGGTATATATAATACTTTTGACCCCATATAAGTAGTGCCTCCAAGTCTTTAATGCAAAAACAACCGCGCCTAATTCCAAATCATGCGTCGTATAATTTTGTTCGTGAATCTTCAATTGTCTAGACGCATAAACAATCACCTTCGTTCGTTGCATTAATACACAACCGAGACCTTGCTTTGATGCATCACAATAAATCACAAAATCATCATTCCCTTCAGGCAATGACAATATAGGTGCCGTAGTTAGCTTTTTCTTCAATAACTGAAACGCTTTCTCTTGTTCATCATTCCATTCAAATTTCTTCCCTTTATGAGTTAATGCAGTCAAGGGTTTTGCTATTCTGGAAAAGTCTTGGATGAACCTTCTGTAGTAACCAGCTAGTCCTAAAAACTGGCGTATGTGTTTCGGAGTTTTCGGGGTTTCCCACTTTTCAACAGTTTCTATCTTTGCCGGATCCACCTTAATACCTTCTTTGTTCACTATGTGACCGAGGAATTGAACTTCTTCCAACCAAAATGCACACTTTGAAAACTTAGCGTACAATTCTTCCTTCCTCAATACTTCTAACACCTTTCTCAAATGTTCACCGTGTTCTTGGTCATTCTTTGAGTAAATAAGTATGTCATCAATGAAAACAATGACAAACTTGTCAAGGTATGGTCCACACACTCGGTTCATAAGGTCCATGAACATAGCTGGTGCATTAGTTAAACCAAACGGCATAACCATAAACTCGTAATGACCGTAACGTGTTCTGAAAGCAGTCTTTGGAATATCATCTTCTTTCACCCGCATTTGATGATACCCGGAACGTAAGTCAATCTTTGAATAAACAGACGAGCCTTGCAGTTGATCAAATAAGTCGTCGATTCTCGGTAGTGGGTAGCGGTTCTTGATGGTAAGTTTGTTCAACTCTCGGTAGTCGATACACAACCTGAATGTACCATCTTTCTTCTTGACAAACAAAACAGGAGCTCCCCACGGTGATGTGCTTGGTCGAATGAAACCACGCTCTAAAAGTTCTTGTAATTGGCTTTGCAGTTCTTTCATCTCGCTGGGTGCGAGTCTGTAAGGAGCACGAGCTATTGGTGCAGCTCCTGGTACAAGATCTATTTGAAATTCAACGGATCGATGTGGGGGTAATCCCGGTAATTCTTTCGGAAATACATCGGGAAATTCTTTTGCAATGGGAACATCATTGATGCTCTTTTCTTCAGTTTGTACTTTCTCGACGTGTGCTAGAATAGCATAGCAACCTTTTCTTATTAGTTTTTGTGCCTTCAAATTACTAATAAGATGTAGCTTCGTGTTGCCCTTTTCTCCGTACACCATTAAGGGTTTTCCTTTTTCTCGTATAATGCGAATTGCATTTTTGTAACAAACGATCTCTGCTTTCACTTCTTTCAACCAGTCCATACCGATTATCACATCAAAACTCCCTAACTCTACTGGTATCAAATCAATCTTAAATGTTTCGCTAACCAGTTTAATTTCTCGATTCCGACATATATTATCTGCTGAAATTAATTTACCATTTGCTAATTCGAGTAAAAATTTACTATCCAAAGGCGTTAATGGACAACTTAATTTAGCACAAAAATCTCTACTCATATAGCTTCTATCCGCACCCGAATCAAATAAAACGTAAGCAGATTTATTGTCAATAAGAAACGTACCCGTAACAAGCTCCGGGTCTTCCTGTGCCTCTACCGCATTAATATTGAAAACCCTTCCACGGCCTTGTCCATTTGTGTTCTCCTGGTTCGGGCAATTTCTAATAATGTGGCCTGGTTTTCCACATTTATAACAAACTACATTGGCATAACTTGCTCCGACACTACTTGCTCCGCCATTACTCGTTCCGACACCATTTGTTCCTTTCGTTCTATTAACCCCTGGTCCGTAGACCTCACACTTCGCCGCGCTATGACCATTTCTTTTACACTTGTTGCAAAATTTGGTGCAGAACCCCGAGTGATTCTTTTCACACCTTTGGCATAGCTGCTTCTGATTGTTGTTGTTGTTGCGGTTATTATTGTTGTTGGGATGATTGTTGTAGTTGCTGTTGTTGTTGTTGTTGGGCCGTTTGTTGTAGTTGCGATTGATGTTGCGATTGTTGGGATAATTGTTGCGATTATTGTTGTAATTGCTGTTGTTGTTATATTGGTGATTCTTATCACCGTTTTCCTCCCACTTTCTTTTGACTTGCTTCACATTGGCCTCTTCAGCAGTCTGTTCTTTAATTCTTTCTTCAATCTGGTTCACTAGTTTGTGAGCCATTCTACATGCCTGTTGTATGGAGGCGGGCTCGTGTGAACTTATATCTTCTTGGATTCTTTCCGGTAATCCTTTCACAAACGCGTTGATCTTCTCTTCCTCATCTTCGAATGCTCCCGGACACAATAGGCACAATTCTGTGAATCGTCTTTCGTACGTGGTAATATCAAATCCTTGGGTTCGTAACCCTCTAAGTTCTGTCTTGAGCTTATTGACCTCGGTTCTGGGACGGTACTTCTCGTTCATCAAGTGCTTGAATGCTGACCACGGTAGTGCGTACGCATCATCTTGTCCCACTTGCTCTAGATAGGTATTCCACCATGTTAACGCAGAACCTATGAAGGTATGCGTAGCGTACTTCACTTTGTCCTCTTCAGTACACTTACTTATGGCAAACACCGATTCAACCTTCTCGGTCCACCGTTTCAATCCGATCGGTCCTTCGGTTCCATCAAATTCCAAAGGTTTGCAGGCAGTGAATTCTTTGTAGGTGCATCCTACACGATTTCCTGTACTGCTAGATCCAAGGTTATTGTTGGTATGTAGCGCAGCCTGTACTGCGGCTATGTTTGAAGCTAGAAAAGTACGGAATTCCTCTTCATTCATATTCACGGTGTGTCGAGTAGTCGGTGCCATTTCCTTCAAAATAGTTAAATGGAACAAGTTAATCATACAGAATATTAAGAGTAGTTAATAGTATTTCGTAGCATAATATGAACTCATTTATAAAAGCTTTTTCTTCATATTAGCGTTTTATAAGTTTAAATTCGGGTAGTACCTACCCGATAAGTTCATACTTAGTAGCTAATATACAATTCAACTACTACAATTCTATATGAAAAACTGATTATAATAATATTTCGCGTTCAAACTTTTATACAATATTTTACAAACTTACAATACCGCTTATTTTACATAAAGCATGAAATATAGCACACAATAACTTTGATACAAGATAGTTGTGAAGACAATTCTAGCTAGTACACAAGTCGTTCAGCAAAGGCAATAAAGACACGTAATTCATACGTCCAGAAACAAGTCATGCATTCTGGTTTTACTAGGACTACTTCCCATCCTTGGTCTTGTGCAACATAACCGTTATGGCCGTTGATAAGACAGCGTGTTGTAACGTCATCAAAGGGACGAGGGTTACGTAATGTCCAACAGTCCCGTAATAATCTAAAAACCTCATTTCTTACCCCAATTACCGACTCCGTCACTTGTGGAAACGTTTTGTTTAATAGTTGTAGCCCGATGTTCTTGTTCTCACTTTGGTGAGAAGTGAACATTACTAATTCGTAAGCATAACATGCTTCTTTATGTTGCATGTTAGCCGCTTTTTCTAAATCACGAAGTCCAATATTCGGATATATTGAGTCAAAATAATTTCTTAACCCGTTGCGTAAAATAGCATTTGGGTTCCCCGCAATATATGCGTCAAAGTAAACACATCGTAACTTATGGGTTTCCCAATGTGCTATCCCCCATCTTTCAAACGAAAGTCTCTTATAAACCAAGACATTCTTGGAACGTTCTTCGAATGTCTTACAAACTGATCTCGCCTTAAATAGTTGTGCCGAAGAATTCTGGCCGACTCTAGACAAGATTTCATCAATCATGTCTCCGGGTAGGTCTCTTAAAATATTGGGTTGTCTATCCATTTTATGTTTTTAAACTGTAAAATAGACAAGAGTTAGATTCATAAAAAAATACTTATTAATACAAGCAATTTTTACATATATCATAAAACATAAGAACACTATATTACATATATTACACCACACGAATAGAACTATCTTATTCCGACTCGCTCGTTTCTTCTTCTTCGGTTTTGGTTCGTTTTGCCAAGTTTCTAGGGATATATGATGTTCCCCTAATACGAGCCGTCGTTGTCCACATTGGTTTAGAAAAACCTGGTGGTTTAGAGGTTCCCGGGTCATTGTTACAACTTAAGGACTTCGGGCGTTGACGATACATATAAAGTTCATCGGGGTTGGAATTAGATTTCTCTATTTTTATGCCCTTTCCCTTATTATTTTCTTTTGCCTTTTTAAATTCAGTTGGGGTAATTTCTATAACATCATCGGAATTCTCGTCGGAATCCGATTCATCGGAGAATTGGTAATCCTCCTAATATTTTGCTTCCTTGGCGGAAACACCATTGACCATAATTAACCTTGGTCGGTTGGTTGAGGATTTTCTTTTACTTAACCGTTTTATTATTTCCCCCACCGGTTCTATTTCTTCATCCGGTTCCGATTCTTCTTCCGGTTCCGATTCTTCTTCCGGTTCCGACTCTTCTTCCGGTTCCTCTTCGGGAACTTGTGAATCAGTCCACAAATCATTCCAATTTACATTTGACTCTTCATTATTATTAGGTGAGTCAATGGGACTTGTTCTAGAGGTAGACATCTATCACATAATATCAAACACGTTAAGAGATTAATATATCACATAATATTCATATGTTAAAAATATATAGTTTCCAACAAAAATGTTAAGCAATCATTTTTAAAGAAAACACGGTCGAAGTCCAGACTCACTAATGCATCCTAACAAACTCGATAAGACACACTAATGCAAATTTTCTGGTTCTCTAAGACCAACGCTCAGATACCAACTGAAATGTCCCGTTCTTATTGATTAAAAACGTTCCATATTAATTGATTTCGTTGCGAGGTTTTGACCTCTATATGAGACGTTTTTCAAAGACTGCATTCATTTTAAAACAAACCATAACCTTTATTTCATCAATAAAGGTTTAAAAAGCTTTACGTAGATTATCAAATAATGATAATCTAAAATATCCTGTTTACACACGACCATTACATAATGGTTTACAATACAAATATGTTACAACAAAATAAGTTTCTTGAATGCAGTTTTTACACAATATCATACAAGCATGGACTCCAAATCTCGTCCTTATTTAAGTATGCGACAGCGGAAGCTCTTAATAATCACCTGAGAATAAACATGCTTAAAACGTCAACAAAAATGTTGGTGAGTTATAGGTTTAACCTATATATATCAAATCATAATAATAGACCACAAGATTTCATATTTCAATACACATCCCATACATAGAGATAAAAATCATTCATATGGTGAACACCTGGTAACCGAAAATAACAAGATGCATATATAAGAATATCCCCATCATTCCGGGACACCCTTCGGATATGATATAAATTTCGAAGTACTAAAGCATCCGGTACTTTGGATGGGGTTTGTTAGGCCCAATAGATCTATCTTTAGGATTCGCGTCAATTAGGGTGTCTGTTCCCTAATTCTTAGATTACCAGACTTAATAAAAAGGGGCATATTCGATTTCGATAATTCAACCATAGAATGTAGTTTCACGTACTTGTGTCTATTTTGTAAATCATTTATAAAACCTGCATGTATTCTCATCCCAAAAATATTAGATTTTAAAAGTGGGACTATAACTCACTTTCACAGATTTTTACTTCGTCGGGAAGTAAGACTTGGCCACTGGTTGATTCACGAACCTATAACAATATATACATATATATCAAAGTATGTTCAAAATATATTTACAACACTTTTAATATATTTTGATGTTTTAAGTTTATTAAGTCAGCTGTCCTCGTTAGTAACCTACAACTAGTTGTCCACAGTTAGATGTACAGAAATAAATCGATAAATATTATCTTGAATCAATCCACGACTCAGTGTATACGTATCTCAGTATTGATCACAACTCAAACTATATATATTTTGGAATCAACCTCAACCCTGTATAGCTAACTCCAACATTCACATATAGAGTGTCTATGGTTGTTCCGAAATATATATAGATGTGTCGACATGATAGGTCGAAACATTGTATACGTGTCTATGGTATCTCAAGATTACATAATATACAATACAAGTTGATTAAGTTATGGTTGGAATAGATTTGTTACCAATTTTCACGTAGCTAAAATGAGAAAAATTATCCAATCTTGTTTTACCCATAACTTCTTCATTTTAAATCCGTTTTGAGTGAATCAAATTGCTATGGTTTCATATTGAACTCTATTTTATGAATCTAAACAGAAAAAGTATAGGTTTATAGTCGGAAAAATAAGTTACAAGTCGTTTTTGTAAAGGTAGTCATTTCAGTCGAAAGAACGACGTCTAGATGACCATTTTAGAAAACATACTTCCACTTTGAGTTTAACCAAAATTTTTGGATATAGTTCCATGTTCATAATAAAAATCATTTTCTCAGAATAACAACTTTTAAATCAAAGTTTATCATAGTTTTTAATTAACTAACCCAAAACAGCCCGCGGTGTTACTACGACGGCGTAAATCCGGTTTTACGGTGTTTTTCGTGTTTCCAGGTTTTAAATCATTAAGTTAGCATATCATATAGATATAGAACATGTGTTTAGTTGATTTTAAAAGTCAAGTTAGAAGGATTAACTTTTGTTTGCGAACAAGTTTAGAATTAACTAAACTATGTTCTAGTGATTACAAGTTTAAACCTTCGAATAAGATAGCTTTATATGTATGAATCGAATGATGTTATGAACATCATTACTACCTTAATTTCCTTGGATAAACCTACTGGAAAAGAGAAAAATGGATCTAGCTTCAATGGATCCTTGGATGGCTCGAAGTTCTTGAAGCAGAATCATGACACGAAAACAAGTTCAAGTAAGATCATCACTTGAAATAAGATTGTTATAGTTATAGAAATTGAACCAAAGTTTGAATATGATTATTACCTTGTATTAGAATGATAACCTACTGTAAGAAACAAAGATTTCTTGAGGTTGGATGATCACCTTACAAGATTGGAAGTGAGCTAGCAAACTTGAAAGTATTCTTGATTTTATGAAACTAGAACTTTTGGAATTTATGAAGAACACTTAGAACTTGAAGATAGAACTTGAGAGAGATCAATTAGATGAAGAAAATTGAAGAATGAAAGTGTTTGTAGGTGTTTTTGGTCGTTGGTGTATGGATTAGATATAAAGGATATGTAATTTTGTTTTCATGTAAATAAGTCATGAATGATTACTCATATTTTTGTAATTTTATGAGATATTTCATGCTAGTTGCCAAATGATGGTTCCCACATGTGTTAGGTGACTCACATGGGCTGCTAAGAGCTGATCATTGGAGTGTATATACCAATAGTACATACATCTAAAAGCTGTGTATTGTACGAGTACGAATACGGGTGCATACGAGTAGAATTGTTGATGAAACTGAACGAGGATGTAATTGTAAGCATTTTTGTTAAGTAGAAGTATTTTGATAAGTGTATTGAAGTCTTTCAAAAGTGTATAAATACATATTAAAACACTACATGTATATACATTTTAACTGAGTCGTTAAGTCATCGTTAGTCGTTACATGTAAGTGTTGTTTTGAAACCTTTAGGTTAACGATCTTGTTAAATGTTGTTAACCCAATGTTTATAATATCAAATGAGATTTTAAATTATTATATTATCATGATATTATCATGTATGAATATCTCTTTATATGATATATATACATTAAATGTCGTTACAACGATAATCGTTACATATATGTCTCGTTTCAAAATCATTAAGTTAGTAGTCTTGTTTTTACATATGTAGTTCATTGTTAATATACTTAATGATATGTTTACTTATCATAATATCATGTTAACTATATATATAACCATATATATGTCATCATATAGTTTTTACAAGTTTTAACGTTCGTGAATCACCGGTCAACTTGGGTAGTCAATTGTCTATATGAAACCTATTTCAATTAATCAAGTCTTAACAAGTTTGATTGCTTAGTATGTTGGAAACATTTAATCATGTAAATATCAATCTCAATTAATATATATAAACATGGAAAAGTTCGGGTCACTACACAAACTGCGTTTGCTTTTATAGGCGGTTTCAAAATTTGGGGCTCCGCGACTCTTCAAACTCCGCGAGTCGCGGAGTTTGATTTTCCAGCTCACCAACTTTGGAGTCTTTCTTTACCGACGAATTTTTAATATATTATAATATTTAAATAATTATAAGAATTATTTAAATATTATATTATATTTATGTGCATAGTTGACTCGTAATTTTTAGTCCGTTGCGTCGAGCGTTGAGAGTTGACTCTGGTCCCAGTTTTGGATTTTCGAACGTCCTTGCGTACAATTTAATATCTTGTACTTTGCGTTTTGAATCTTGTACTCTTGTAATTTCGAGACGTTTCTTATCAATAATTGGAACCTCTTTGATTGTATTTTGTACTTTTGAGCTTTTTGGTCGTTTGCGTCTTCAATTCATCGAATCTGTCTTTTGTCTTCACCTTTTATTATTTAAACGAATATCACTTGTAAATAGAACAATTGTAACTAAAAGCTTGTCTTTTTTGAGGAATAATGCTATGAAATATATGTTCGTTTTTAGCATTATCAGGACCCGTAAATACTTTTAATAATGTTGACCCAAAGTGAGTTTTGTTCTTTTTTGAATCTCCACCACCATTTACATAATAACGCTTGGTTTTTAGTTCGCAATGAACCAATACCAAGGCCACCATGATTTTGGGGTAAGATGCACGTTTCTCACTTTACCCATGCCATTTTCGAGACGTCGTTAGACCCGCCCCAAAAGAACCGATGTCTCTAACCCTCAAGTTTATATATTACGCATGTATGGGCAGAATATAAAGAGAAAAGAATTAAGAGGTAGACTAGTTAATACCGCATTGACAAGAGTGAGCCTTCCTCCATATGAGAGTGATCTAGCCTTCCAATCCGCGAGTCTTTTCCCAAATTTCTCTAACACCGGCTCCCAATCTTTTGATTTTTTTCATAGTGGACCCGATGGGGAGCCCCAGGTATGTGATAGGTAATGAACTCGCGATGCAACCGAGCCATGATGCCATCTCATCCGTCTCAACTTTCAAAACACCTAACCCGTATACACAGCTTTTGTGAAAGTTAAATTTTAAACCCGAAGTGGCTTCAAAACATTTTAATATTTTCAATAAGTTTCTCTCATTACGCCGATTTCATTCACCAAAAAACAAGGTATCCTCCGCATATTGTAGATGTGTCAAGCAGATGTTGTCATTACCGATAGGGATACCAGAAAAACGATTATGCTCGACAGCGGATTTTGTAAGGTGGTTAAGACCCTCGGCCACCATAATGAAGAGGTACGGGGATAGAGGATCCCCTTATCGAACACCCCTTTAGAGATAGAATTCTTTTGTGGGAGAGCCGTTCACTAGAACAGAGACACTAGCCGAGGATAAGCAAGCTAAGATCCATTTACGCCAGCGAGTACCAAAGCCCATTAATTCCATTATTTCAAGTATAAAGTTCCAATTAATACTATCAAAAGCCTTTTCAAAATCGACTTTAAATAAAAAAAACCCTTACGCTTTATTGCTTTAATATCATGTAGTGCCTCGTTTGCTATTAAGATGCCATCAAGGATAAAATGATTTTTAATGTATGCACTTTGTTTAACCGAAGATATGACAGATTGGAGCCGCTTCATTAATACCTTGGATAAAATTTTGTAAAAACATCCTATTAAACTTATTGGACAATAGTCACCGAAGCCTTGCGGGTCACCTTTCTTAGGAATCAACGCTGTAAATGAAGAATTGCAACCTTTTGTAATTTCCCCATGTTCCCAAAAATGATTGAAAGACGAGAAAAGGTCGCCCTTGACAGTTTCCCAATATTTAACGAAGAATTTCATGTTGATGATATTAATATTATAATGTAAATTTCTTCATCAAACTCGTAAATTCACGGGTCATTGAACTAGTTTAAATTAAAAAGAAGCTTGAAATATTTGTAATGGAGAGCTTGAGCACTTGAATAAAACAAGAAAGATGGGTCTGCCACTTCGTTGGGCTGAACAAACTAAAAAAAAATACTTTTTGTTCCGGATTAAATGCTCTTTAACAAATACTTTTTAATTTATGATAGTTTTGTGAAATGTCCATTTTAATTTTATTTAATAAGTCAGTCTAATTAATTAATTTCCAAAATAAAGTAAAAATAGATTAAATAAGTATTACTAGTAATAGTTTTACTGAATTGCATATATGAAAATTGTGGAATTGGTGAGTCAGTGACATCTATTTAGCGACATATATAAATGGTAATATCAATTTTTTTTTGGGACGTAGAGTAGTAAATATTAGTTAATGAATAAAAGATAACAAATGATATGTAGGATAATGATAATAATGTTAAAAGAAGTTTGTACGTGACTACACTATAACAACTAATAAAAACTTCAGTTACTTTTTATTATTATTTTGAGTACGGACATTTATTTAGATACATATATAAATAGAAATATGGAAAAAAATTGTGACGAAAGGAGCAGTAAATAGCATGAATGAATAAAAGATAACAAATAATATGTAAGATAATGATAATAAAAAGTTTTTACTTAACTATGCTATAATAATTCAAAAAAAAAAAACTTTATTTACTTTTTATTATTACCTTTACATATTTACATATCTCTCCTCATTTATATATTAAAAGAGGATCATAAATCATCCCTCTAAAATCAAGGAAGACCTTTATGACCATAGGATTGTAGTGACCCGAACTTTTCCATGTTTATATATATTAAATGAAATTGATATTTACATGATTAAGTATTTCCAACATGTTAAGCAATCAAACTTGTTAAGACTTGATTAATTGAAATAGGTTTCATATAGACAATTGACCACCCAAGTTGACCGGAGATTCACGAACGTTAAAACTTGTAAAAATTATATGATGAAATATATATGGATATATATATAGTTAACATGATATTATGATAAGTAAACATATCATTAAGTATATTAACAATGAACTACATATGTAAAAACAAGACTACTAACTTAATGATTTTGAAACGAGACATATATGTAACGATTATCGTTGTAACGACATTTAATGTATATATATCATATTAAGATATATTAATACATCATGATATCATGATAATGTAATAATTTAACATCTCATTTGATTTAATAAACAATGGGTTAACAACATTTAACAAGATCGTTAACCTAAAGGTTTCAAAACAACACTTACATGTAACGACTAACGATGACTTAACGACTCAGTTAAAATGTATATACATGTAGTGTTTTAATATGTATTCATACACTTTTGAAGGACTTCAAGACACTTATCAAAATACTTCTACTTAACAAAAATGCTTACAATTACATCCTCGTTCAGTTTCATCAACAATTCTACTCGTATGCACCCGTATTCGTATTCGTACAATACACAGCTTTTAGATGTATGTACTATTGGTATATACGCTCCAATGATCAGCTTTTAGCAGCCCATATGAGTCACCTAACACATGTGGGAACCATCATTTGGCAACTAGCATGAAATAAATCATAAAATTACAAAAATATGAGTAATCATTCATGACTTATTTACATGAAAACAAAATTACATATCCTTTATATCTAATCCATATACCAACGACTAAAAACACCTACAAACACTTTCATTCTTCAATTTTCTTCATCTAATTGATCTCTCT
The DNA here is from genome assembly GCF_046630445.1 of Rutidosis leptorrhynchoides. NCBI lineage: Eukaryota > Viridiplantae > Streptophyta > Magnoliopsida > Asterales > Asteraceae > Rutidosis > Rutidosis leptorrhynchoides. The sequence continues at coordinate 667,019,759 of NC_092335.1, forward strand.
CAAGTTCCATCTTCAAGTTCTAAGTGTTCTTCATAAATTCTACAAGTTCTAGTTTCATAAAATCAAGAATACTTCCAAGTTTACTAGCTCACTTCCAATCGTGTAAAGTGATCATCCAACCTCAAGAAATCCTTGTTGTTTACAGTAATATATCATTCTAAATCAAGGTAATACTCATATACAAACTTTGATTCAATTCCTATAACTATAACTATCTTAATTTGAGTGATAATCTTACTTGAACTTGTTTTCGTGTCATGATTCTACTTCAAGAACTTTCAAGCCATCCAAGATCCTTTGAAGCTAGATCATTTCTTGTCACTTCCAGTAGGTTTACCTACTAAACTTGAGGTAGTAATTATGTTCATAACATCATTCGATTCATACATATAAAATTATCTTATTCGAAGATTTGAACATGTAATCACTAGAACATAGTTTAGTTAATTCTAAACTTGTTCGCAAACAAAAGTTAATCCTTATAACTTGACTTTTAAAATCAACTAAACACATGTTCTATATTCATATGATATGCTAACTTAATGATTTAAAACCTGGAAACACGAAAAACACCGTAAAACCGGATTTACGCCGTCGTAGTAACACCGCGGGCTGTTTTGGGTTAGTTAATTAAAAACTATGATAAACTTTGATTTAAAAGTTGTTCTTTTGGGAAAATGATTTTTCTTATGAACATGAAACTATATCCAAAAATCATGGTTAAACTCAACGTGGAAGTATGTTTTTCAAAATGGTCATCAAGACGTCGTTCTTCGACTGAAATGACTACCTCTTACAAAAACTACTTGTAACTTATATTTCTGACTATAAACTTATACTTTTTCTGTTTAGATTCATAAAATAGAGTTCAATATGAAACCATAGCAATTTGATTCACTCAAAACGGATTTTAAACGAAGAAGTTATGGGTAAAACAAGATTGGATACTTTTTCTTGTTGTAGCTACGTGAAAATTGGTAACAAATCTATATTAATCATATCCTAGCTAACTTATATTGTATTATACATGTATTCTAATATATTATGTAATCTTGGGATACCATAGACACGTATGCAAATGTTTAGGGAACATCACTAATTTTGAGAATTAGTGCACGCCTAATTGACGCGAATCCTAAAGATAGATCTATTGGGCCTAACGAACCCCATCCAAAGTACCGGATGCTTTAGTACTTCGAATTCGTTTTTATCATGTCCGAAGGATTTTCCAAAATGATAGGGGATATTCTTATATGCATCTTGTTAATTTCGGTTACCAGGTGTTCACCATATGAATGAATTTTATCTCTATGTATGGGATGTATATTGAAATACGAAATCTTGTGGTCTATTATTATGATTTGATAATATATAGGTTAAACCTATAACTCACCAACATTTTTATTGACGTTTTAAGCATGTTTATTGTCAGGTGATTATTAAGAGCTTCCGCTGTTGCATACTAAAATAAGGACAAGATTTAGAGTCCATGCTTGTATGATATTGTGTAAAAACTGCATTCAAGAAAACTTATTTTTGATGTAATATATTCTTATTGTAAACCATTATGTAATGGTCGTGTGTAATCGGTATATTTTAGATTATCATTATTTGATAATCTACGTAATGCTTTTTAAACTTTTATCGATAAAATAAAGGTTATGGTTATTTTAAAAATGAATGCAGTCTTTGAAAAACGTCTCATATATAGGTCAAAACCTCGCGACGAAATCAATTAATATGGAACGTTTATAATCAATATGAACAGGACATTTCAGTTGGTATCCGAGCATTGGTCTTAGAGAACCAGAAAATTGCATTAGTATGTCTTACTGAGTTTGTTAGGATGCATTAGTGAGTCTGGACTTTGACCGTGTTTTTCTTCAAAAACGATTGCTTAACATTTTTTTGTTGGAAACTATATATTATTAACATGTAAATATTATGTGATATATTAATCTTTTAACGTGGTTGATATTGTGTGATAGATGTCTACCTCTAGTACAAATCCCATGGATTCACCTAATAATAATGAAGAGTCGAATATATTTTGGGAAGATTCACAAATTCCCGAAGAGGAACCGGAAGAGGAGGAATCGGAAGAGGAGGAACTGGAAGAAGAGGAACCAGAAGAGGAGGAATCGGAAGAGGAGGAACCAGAAGAAGAAGAGGTTCCGGAGGAAGAAATATTGATACCTATAGTAAATCGATTAAATAAAAGAAAATCCTCAACCAACGGACCAAAGTTAATAATGGTCAATGGTGTTTCCGTCGAGGAAGCAAAATATTGGGAAGATTACCAATTTTCCGATGAATCGGATCCCGATGAGGATTCCGATGATGTTATAGAAATTACCTCGACCCAATTTAATGAAGCGAAAGAAAATAATAAGGGAAAAGGTATAAAAATAGAGAAACCTGATTCCAACCCCGATGAACTTTATATGTATCGGCAACATCCGTATTTCCTAAAATGTAACAATGACCCGGGAACCTCTAAACCACCAGGTTTTTCTAAACCATTGTGGAAAACGACGGCTCGTATTAGAGGAACACCATATATTCCTAGAAAATTAGGAAAACGAATGATAATGCTAAAAACGAACATATATTTCATAGCATTATTCCTCAAGAAAGACAAGCTTTTAGTTGCAATTGTTCTATTTACAAGTGATATTCGTTTAAATAATAAAAGGTGAAGACAAAAGACAGATTCGACGAATTGAAGACGCAAACGACCAAAAAGCTCAAAAGTATAAAAGACAATCAAAGAGGTTCCAATTATTGATAAGAAACGTCTCGAAATTACAAGAGTACAAGATTTAAAACGCAAAGTACAAGATATTAAATTGTACGCAAGGACGTTCGAAAATCCGGAACCGGGACCAGAGTCAACTCTCAACGCTCGACGCAACAGACTAAAAATTACAAGTTAACTATGTATATAAATATAATATAATATAATATATAATTAATTATATAAATTATATATATATTATATTTATATAATTAACCGTCGGTAAACAAAGAGCCAAAATGGAGTGAGCTGTAATTACAAAGAAGGAATGGGCCGCGAGTCGCGGAGCCCCAAAAACTGAAACTCCCTATAAAGCCCAACGAATTCTGATCATTTTTTCATCCATAATTAAATCTCTCTCTATATATGTATACGTAAATATATTTATATTTTAATTTTAATTTTAATTATAATTCTAATAATAAAGGTATGTTAGCGAATGTTGTAAGGGTGTAAGTCGAAATTCTGTCCGTGTAACGCTACGCTATTTTTAATCATTGTAAGTTATGTTCAACCTTTTTAATTTAATGTCTCGTAGCTAAGTTATTATTATGCTTATTTAATCCGAAGCAATCATGATGTTGGGCTAATTACTAAAATTGGGTAATTGGGCCTTGTACCATAATTGGGGTTTGGATAAAAGAACGACACTTGTGGAAATTAGACTATGGGCTATTAATGGGTTTTATATTAACTAAACAATACCTTGTTAATTTAATATACAAACTTATAATTCGATGTATTTATATATAACCACATACGCTTGACTGGGTACGGTGGGCGAGATATCTATAAATACCAATAATTATTCATTTTACCGGACACGGAACTGGATTAATAGTTAATAGACTTGTTGAAACAGGGGTGAATTACATTCAAGGGTAATTGGTGTAATTGTTAACAAAGTAGTAAAACCTTGGTTTACACGCAGTCGATAACCTGGTGTATTCATTAAACAAAGTATTAAAACCTTGTTACAATTCGAATCCCCAATTAGTTGGAATATTTGACTTCGGGAATAAGAATAATTTGTCGAAGGCTTTCGCTATTTATATTTATGACTGATGGACTATTATGGACAAATCCGTATGGACATATTAAATAATCCAGGACAAAGGACATTTAACCCATGGGCATAAAACTAAAATCAACACGTCAAACATCATGATTACGGAAGTTTAAATAAGCATAATTCTTTTATTTCATATTTAATTTCCTTTATTTTATATTTAATTGCACTTCTAATTATCGCATTTTTATTTATTGTTATTGTATTTAATTGCACTTTTAATTATCGTACTTTTTAATTATCGCAAGTTTATTTTATCGCACTTTTATTATTTGCAATTTCATTATCGTTATTTAATTTACGCTTTAAATTAAAGTCCTTTTAATATTTTACATTTGGTTTTAACTGCGACTAAAGTTTTAAAATCGACAAACCGGTCATTAAACGATAAAAACCCCCCTTTATAATAATAATATTACTTATATATATATTTGTATTTTTATAAAAGTAAACTAATATAGCGTTAAGCTTTGTTTAAAGATTTTTCCTGTGGAACGAACCGGACTTACTAAAAACTACACTACTGTACGATTAGGTACTCTGCCTATAAGTGTTGTAGCAAGGTTTAAGTATATCCATTCTATAAATAAATAAATATCTTGTGTAAAATTGTATCGTATTTAATAGTATTTCCTTGTAAAATATAAAGCTATTTTATATACACCTCGTACGACATCAAGTTATTTTTGGCGCCACTGCCGGGGAAAAGATAGCTTAAAAGCCGAAAGCGCAACGCTAAATATAATAATAATAAAAAAGATTTTTATTTTTAGTTTACTTTTATTAAAATTCACTTTTGTAAAAATACGTTTTTAATTATTCGAAAACATAAAAAGAAAACAAAAATATAAATATTTTTAAGAATTTATTAAATATTTAAGTTTTGTAAAGTTTCTTTATTTGTATTTTATAAAAATATAAGTTTTATTTAAATATTTTGTGTTTATTTAGAACATAAAAAAAAATGAAAAAAAATTAATATATATATAAATCTATTTTTAAGATATTTTTAAAATTATAAAGTAGTTCTATTTTTATTTTAGTTTTTAAATATAAGTTTTTATTATATAAATATTTTAGATTTTAAAACAGAAAACAGAAAAATATAAAATAAAATAAAATAAAACGCGTCGAATTTTAAACTGTACCTGAGTTGAAAATTGGAACCCCGCGACTCGTGGAGTTTGCAGCCTCGAATACCGCGACTCGCGGAGCAGCCCTGACACCCGTGACTGAAACCCTAATTCGCATTAAATACGGAGTAATTATTAATTATTATTATTATTAACCCTAATTACTTATTATTATTATAATTAGTTTTACTTTTTATTTAATTTATATTTTAGTTAAATTAGTTTAATTAAATTGTAAAATTAATAGTTTTAATAAATAATTAATATAAAAATAATATTTTTATAAAATTTGTACTTTTTACAACTTTTTGTATATTTTTATATTTTGTCCCTTTTTAATCGTTTTAGCGTAATATTTGTATTTTTAGCTCATATTTAGTTTTAAACTTAGTTTTTGCCATAGTTATTTTTACTTCTAGATTTTTAGGCTTTGCCGTAGAATTCCTTAAGTGCTTTTTCTTTAGACTAAGATTTAAGTGCTTTAGAATTTTGCGACGCCTTTTTAAGTTTTAGTTTCTTTTTAAGTTATTTCCATTTGGGATATAGTTTTTCTTGTAAGCTTTAATATTTTTAGACGACTTTTACCTATGTATCAATTATCATTCCAATTAGTAATCTCAATTTGCAATTATAATTTTAAGTTAGTTGTGGTAATAAGGTTAGGTTAGTCAAGTGTTTTTAAGTTTTATAAGTTTCTTTTATTTTTCCGTCACCTTTTATTTTTCAACCATTTTTCTTTTTCGACCTTTTTCGACACACTCGTTTTCTTTCTTATTTCTCGCTATTCTAGTTTTTAGGACATAGATTTTTATTCTACTTCTTATCTAAATTTCTTAAATTACGAAAATTTATTTTAAGTGGTTAAATTGATAGACATCAAAATTTTCTGGTTCGTAGTAATAGTTGGATTTGTACGTGGACCGGGTTATTGGAGCCAAACAGTCCTCAATTATATTGAGACCAAACGAATCCTGCCCCTCTGCTGCATCTTTTGGCTATTCGAAACGTGGGCAAAATCAGAAAAGTCTATTGATTGGATAACTTATATAATTTTTCTTTCCTTTTTAAAAACTAATAGGATATTCAGTGAATGCACTGAGCAAGACGTTCACCACCTGTAACTAGATCAAGACATTTAGCAAATATTACCGCCATTGATTTTTCTTTAGAATCGTCATCCAGTCGACCAAGTACTCCAGTTCAAATTTACGATAATCCATTTTTTGTACCCGACCTCACAATTGAGAATCCGGAGAATATTCAGGGACGATTCGTAGATCCTGAACCACTAAATTTTCCTCCGGAACCACCAATCATTCAAACAGAGATTGTTGAGGAACGAACCATTAAATCAGAATCCTCTAGTGATTCTGATTCAACAAATTCAATTATGGAGAATCTGGAACCTTTAAGTATGGAAGACCGAATGAGAGCTAAACGCACTGGCCAAGGTCACGTAATTACTCATCCTGACATTAATGTGCCAGATTATGAAATCAAAGGACAAATTCTACACATGGTGACTAATCAATGCCAATTTAGTGGTACGCCAAAGGAAGATCCAAATGAACATCTTCGTACCTTTAATAGGATCTGCACACTATTTAAAATCCGAGAAGTAGAAGATGAACAGATATATCTCATGTTATTTCCCTGGACTTTAAAGGGAGAAGCCAAAGATTGGTTGGAATCGTTACCTGAAGGGGCGATTGATACATGGGACGTTTTAGTTGAAAAATTTCTTAAACAATTCTTTCCTGCATCAAAAGCCGTAAGACTTCAAGGAGAAATTGTTACGTTCACACAGAAGCCAAATGAAACTCTATATGAGGCTTGGACTAGATTTGGAAAGTTGTTGAGAGGATGTCCGCAACATGGTTTAGACACCTGTCAAATAGTACAAATATTCTACCAAGGATGCGACATCACTACAAGAAAAGACATAGATATAGCAGCCGGTGGTTCTATTATGAAGAAAACAGAAACTGATGCTTACAAAATTATTGATAACACTGCTTCCCACTCACATGAGTGGCACCAAGAAAAAGATATCGTTAGATCATCTAAAGTAGCTAGAGCCGATTCTAGCCATGATTTAGATTCCATTTCCGCAAAGATAGATGCTGTCGAGAGACGAATGGAAAAGATGACTAAAGATATTTACTCAATACGAATTAGTTGTGAGCAGTGTGGAGGACCACATTTGACAAAAGATTGTCTCAGTATTGAATTAACAATGGAACAAAGAGAGAATATTTCATACATAAACCAAAGGCCTGGAAATTATTATCAGAATAATTATCGACCGCCAAGACCTATTTACAATCAAAACCAGAACTATAACCGAAATATTCCATACAACAACCAACAAGGTCCTAGCAATCAACAAGTATCCAATAATAATTACAATCAGCAAAGACCTAATTTTCAAAACAAACCACCACAACAAACCGATGATAAAAAGCCGAATTTAGAAGATATGATGACGAAGCTAGTTGAAACTCAAACGCAGTTTTTCACATCTCAAAAACAAACTAATGAACAAAATGCTCAAGCATTTAGAAATCAACAAGCTTCTATTCAAAATCTGGAACAAGAAGTAAGTAACCTAGCAAGGTTAATAGGTGAAAGAAAACCGAGAAGTTTACCTAGTGATACAAATGCTAACCCCCGGAATGAAACAGCTAAAGCCATTACCACAAGAAGTGGTACAACACTTAAACCACCTGAAATACCTGTAACTTCTGATGAAACTATTCCCAATCCACAAGAACCACAACCTGAACAAGATAAGGAAAAAGAACCGGTAGTTGAGAAGGTTAATGAAGATAACACAGTTAAGGCTAAACCTTATGTTAAACCATACCAACCACCACTTCCTTACCCGAGTAAAATGAAGAAAGAGAAACTTGAAGCCGAGCAATCCAAATTCTTGGATATGTTTAAACAGATAAATGTAAATCTTCCTTTCATTGATGTGATTTCAGGAATGCCTAGATATGCTAAATTCTTGAAAGATCTAATCTCAAATAGAAAGAAAATGGAAGAACTCTCGGCTGTTACCATGAATGATAATTGTTCAGCAGTGCTGTTGAATAAGATACCAGAAAAACTATCTGATCCAGGAAGTTTCACAATTCCATGTTTTCTGGGTAGTCTTAGTTCAATAGAAGCATTGGCAGACTTAGGTGCTAGTATAAATCTAATGCCATATTCACTATACGCTAAACTAGACCTTGGAGAATTGAAACCAACTAGAATAAGTATACAACTAGCCGATCGATCAATAAAATATCCTAGAGGGATAATGGAGAACATGCTAGTTAAAGTTGGTACTTTAGTATTTCCAGTAGATTTTGTTGTTCTGGACATGGAAGAAGATTCTCAAGTTCCTCTCATATTAGGAAGACCAATCTTAAACACGGCTAAAGCAATGATAGACGTGTTCGGTAAGAAATTGAACCTAATTATAGAGGACGAGAGTGTTACCTTTTCAGTTGATAGAGCAATGCAACAACCACAATCTGCAGATGATACATGTTATTATATTCAAACTATAGATGCACATGCAGAATTGTTAGAAGAATTTCCAGAATTACAAGGAACAGGAGAATGTTCTTTAGGAGAAGGTAATGAACCAATTGATGAAGCTGAAATGTTAGCTACACTAATAGCTAATGGATATGAACCAACAACAGAAGAAATTCAAATGCTAAAAGAAGAAGACAGATATCGATATAAATCATCGATAGAAGAACCTCCGAAATTAGAGTTAAAGCCACTTCCAAACCATTTGGAATACGCTTATTTACATGGTGAATCTGAATTACCTGTAATAATATCGTCTTCTCTTACTGAAAATGAGAAATCACAACTCATTTCTGTGTTGAAAGCTCATAAACCAGCCATTGCATGGAAGATTCATGATATTAAAGGAATAAGTCCTTCGTATTGCACACATAAAATCCTTATGGAAGAAGGTCATAAAACGTATGTGCAACGCCAACGAAGACTAAATCCTAATATGCAAGATGTAGTTAAAAAAGAAATTATTAAACTGCTAAACGCAGGTCTAATTTATCCAATTTCTGATAGTCCATGGGTAAGCCCAGTTCAATGCGTGCCTAAGAAGGGTGGCATGACTGTCATTACAAATGAGAAAAATGAGCTTATTCCTACTAGGACTGTAACAGGATGGCGTGTATGTATTGATTATAGAAAATTAAATGACGCCACCAGAAAAGATCAATTTCCATTACCTTTCATTGATCAAATGTTGGAAAGATTAGCCGGAAATAGTTACTATTGTTTTCTAGATGGATTTTCCGGATATTTTCAAATTCCAATAGCACCCGAAGATCAAGAGAAAACCACATTCATGTGCCCTTATGGTACTTTTGCTTACAAACGCATGCCATTTGGACTTTGCAATGACCCTGCAACCTTTCAAAGGTGTATGATGGCGATTTTTCACGACATGATAGAAGAATGCATGGAAGTTTTCATGGATGACTTTTCAGTCTTCGGTGATACATTTGAATCATGTCTAGTTAATCTTGAACGAATGCTTATTAGATGCGAACAATCAAATCTAGTACTTAATTGGGAGAAATGCCAGTTCATGGTTAAAGAAGGCATCGTTCTTGGTCATAAAATTTCGAAGGAAGGAATTGAAGTGGATAGAGCTAAAGTAGATGTAATTGCTAAACTTCCACATCCCACCAATGTTAGAGGAGTTAGGAGTTTTCTAGGGCATGCCGGTTTTTACCGACGTTTCATAAAAGATTTTTCTAAAATTGCCACTCCTATGAATAAACTCCTAGAAAAGGATGCTCCATTCATCTTTTCAGATGAATGTATCAAATCTTTTAATATTCTTAAAGAGAAACTTACTAATGCGCCGATCATGATAACACCAAATTGGAATCTACCATTTGAACTAATGTGCGATGCAAGTGATTTTGCAATGGGAGCCGTTTTAGGACAAAGGATTGAAAAACGATTTCAACCTATATATTATGCTAGTAAGACGTTACAAGGAGCACAAATGAACTATACAACAACTGAAAAAGAACTCCTTGCTATTGTCTTTGCTTTTGACAAATTTTGTTCATATCTCGTTCTAGCAAAAACGGTGGTCTATACCGACCATTCTGCTCTTAGATACCTATTTTCAAAACAAGATGTCAAACCAAGATTAATCCGTTGGATCTTACTCTTACACGAGTTCGATATTGAAATTCGAGATAAAAGAGGAGCAGAAAATCTCGCCGCTGATCATCTTTCTCGTCTTGAAAAATCCGAATTAGAAGTTCTAAATGAATCGGCCATACAAGACAACTTTCCTGATGAATATCTATTGAAGATAGATTATAATGAAATTCCATGGTTTGCAGACTATGAAAACTATTTAGTATGTGGATTCCTTGAAAAAGGATTATCGTACCAAAAACGAAAGAAATTCTTCAGTGATATAAAACACTATTTCTGGGAAGATCCACATCTGTTTAAAAGTTTTCCCGATGGAATAATACGCCGATGTGTACTTGGAGATGAAGCTAGTAAAATTTTAAACCATTGTCACACAGGACCAACAGGAGGGCATTATAGGCCTCAACTAACAGCAAGAAAAGTTTATGATGCTGGATTCTATTGGCCTACAATTTACAAAGACGCACACCTTCTTTGCAAATCCTGTGATGCTTGTCAAAGGGCCGGAAAAATAAGTCAACGTGATGAAATGCCACAAAATGTCATACAAGTATGTGAAGTATTTGACATTTGGTGGGGTATTGACTTTATGGGTCCATTTCCAAAATCTCATAATAATCTCTATATTCTCGTAGCCATTGATTATGTATCTAAATGGGCGGAAGCACAAGCTCTCCCAACTAACGATGCACGAGTTGTAGTCAACTTTTTAAAACGTCTTTTTGCAAGGTTTGGAACACCGAAAGCTTTAATAAGTGATCAGGGTACTCATTTCTGTAATAATCAACTTGAGAAAGTTCTTAAAAGATATGGAGTAACTCATAAAATCTCCACCGCATATCATCCACAAACAAGTGGACAAGTTGAAAATACCAACCGAGCTTTAAAACGTATTCTAGAGAAAACCGTAGGATCAAATCCGAAGGAATGGTCCATTAAATTGGAGGATGCACTCTGGGCTTTTAGAACAGCATACAAAACTCCAATTGGAACCACACCTTTTAGACTTGTTTATGGAAAAGCATGTCATCTTCCAGTAGAAATTGAACACAAAGCATTTTGGGCTTTGAAGACATGTAATCTTGATATACATGAAGCTGGACGTCTACGATTAAGTCAACTAAACGAATTAGAAGAATTAAGACATGAAGCATACGAAAATTCATTAATCTATAAAGAAAGAACGAAGAAATGGCATGATAAAAGAATCAGAAGTTTAAAAGAATTTAAAGAAGGAGACAGAGTTCTTCTTTTCAATTCACGATTCAAGCTATTTCCTGGAAAATTGAAATCAAGATGGTCTGGACCATTCATAGTCAAAAGAGTTTTCCCATACGGAATGATAGAATTAATAAATTCAAATGGGATTGAATTTAAAGTTAATGGTCACAGAGTTAAACATTACATACATGGTCCGATGGAAGAAGACAATGAAGTTAATCACAATTTCGATACCACAGCTAACTAAGTATAGGGGGTTTATGAATTTCTGTTAAAGTTAGATTGTCTGTTTTCGTGTAGTTCTCGAAAATGGAACCCGAACGGTCTTTCCCTAGCAGACCCTAAAGAACTAGTCTTCTCCCCCCATTCTGAATTTTTATTTTTTTTAGGAAATGAAGACTGCCTGTGAACTAAACCATGGTCTAATGCTACACGCTTTGATCACTAAAAGTAATAATGACACACTTCCGAGTGAAATAGTATCAGTAATCAGAGAAAGATTGGACGGAGTAAGAAAAGAATCCAGATGCGAAGATAATAAGTCACAATTTGGTAAAGGAAAATCAAAATCCGCAGCGAAAAGAAGAGCACGACACCTAGAAAGATGTCACAAATGTGGAAAATGGTCACATGGAGGTAAATGTTCAAATAATCAAACCTATTCAAATACCAAATTTGTTACTTTATGCAGAGACGGACCGTTCATATGTTTAGAAGAAAAGACACTGAATGCTCGAGGTTACGCCTATGTAGCCATGGAAAACCAATTAAACCGACTATCTTATGAATGGGATAGATCATATAACTAAGAATACTATCTCACAGGTAAGTCTGTACAGTGTTTATTTTTTTTATTTTTTATTTTTAACCTTTTGATAAAAAACGCTAATTTGTTCGCTATAAAGTATTAAATTGGTATTGAATAAAATTAGGTTTGGCGACCGAAATTATTGATATCATTCAAAAATTTATTACATCAATGCAAAATTTAACGTTTATTCTTAAGGTATAAATATCTTTAATCAAATCAACCCAAAATATTTCAAAAATTCGTCATGAGTTAAATTAGGTTTTGGAACCGAAATTACTTTACCGAAAAGAGGGGCGCATATTTTTGATAATATTTGATTGATTAAAGTGGGATAAAAAGCCAAAAAGATTTTTAATTTTATTTTTACCATGTTTTTAAAATTAATATATAAATCTTAAATTAATATTGTAAACTTTGTAAAAACAATATATTTAAAATTGTAAATATTTGAAAAATTAATATAAGTTGGGTGTGAATTTATAATATGCATTTTTAAATTAAGTTTGGTGTGAATTTTTAATTTTTAAAAAAAATATGAATTTTTAATTTTATGCATTTTAAATTTTAAGTTTGGTATGAATTTTTAATATTAATTTTGAATTTTATGTATTTTTAATTGGTGTGAATTTAAAAGCAAAAATTTACTTTATCTCATTAAGTTAAAAATATGATTTTTAAAATTCGTCGTAAGTTGAAGACTAGGTCGTTGAACCGAAATTGCTTTACCCAAGGGAGGGACGAGAACTTTTATTATCATTATTTTTAATCTTATTGAATTAAAGTATGCCAAAAACATTAAAAAAACCCAAAAATCTTAGCTTTTAAAACAATCGCTACAAAAAGATAAATTTTAAAATTTTATCGAAGAACGGACTAGGACATCGATCCGAAACGACCTCGTCCTAAAACAAAGGAAAACAAAATTTTAAATTTATTTTATATATGTTTTATAAGTTAAGGCTATAAAAAAAAACAAAAAAAAAACACCGCGACTCGCGGAGTTTGTAAGCATCAAACACCGCGACTCGCGGAGTTCCAAAAATACCGAAAAAAATAAAAGGGGCAGAACTGATCAGTCCCCAACCCAACATAAAAAACACTGCGAAACAAACCGAAAAAACACCCCCAAATTCACAATTTTTGACCGTTAATCATCAAATCTTTTACTAAAATCATGTTAAGAAGGATGCTATCAAGGAATTACTCAAGAAAAACGGTAAATTTCTACACCTAAACACCATTTAATCCGAAAATTAGTGTTCTTGAGCAATTTTATACCCAATTTGATTTTGATGTTTTTTAGTGTAATTATTCTTAAATTGTTTATGTATTATGCTTGTATAACCTAGATTGATGCTATTTAACATGATTAGAAGCCTTAAACTTCAAATTTTGAGTAATCTAGGGTTTGTGTTCTTGAGCAAATTTGGGGCTTTTTGATATAAACAGGTTATGGCCGATTTTTTCATGAATTGTTGCTAAATAAAGTAGTGTAACATGTTTAGGTAGTTAAATGATCCAAACTTTGAGCCTAAACATGATTTTGAGAATTAAAGTGGACTTTTTCAAGTCTAAAATTCATGAACTTGATTTTTGAGAGATAATGCCATTTGAAACTTGTTTAATTGCTAGTAATGATTATTTTGACATGTTATTTGAGTTGAATGCTTATGAACTTGACGAACATTTTCGTATATGCTTATTTGAAAAAGTGTAGATTTGATGAAAATATGAAAATGAGCTTAAGTTTGATATAAATTGATCATGTCATTGTAATTATTTTGATTGATGATTTTGCTGACACTAATGCATATTTGGATGCACAAAAATTGTGTTTGATGTGTTTTGCAGACTGAAAGGGGTGAATCTTCATCCCAAGCTCGTAATGCTCCTGCTGAGAATGCGGAACAACAGGAGGTGGATAACTGCTACAAACAAGATATACCTCATCTAGTCATGACATTTTCTGATATGCACTTGGAAGATTTGCACCCGAACCTGAGATTTGACAGACTTTGGATAGATTATCCAAAATACCAAAGGGGTTTGCATACTCTTCATTCTAAAGCTGTTGAGGTACCTAGGGTCATAGAATGGGGACCATTAGAAGCTGTAGAATTGGCCGGGCCAATTAGGGAATTACTTGCACAGAGGTATGGTAATTCTACTTTTAACGATTGGGTACGGTTATTCAACATGCGTAGACCTGTATATAAAGTATGGTGTGAAGAATTGTTATGTAGTATAGAATTAAATGATCGGGTAGCTAGTTTAACCGATCGATCTTTTATTAGATTTTTGTTAGGAGGTTCGATGCGCCACATGTCTTTACTAGACATGGCTCAGGCTTTACGTATATATACGCCTGAGGAGTTAGCATCTGCCGATTGTAGAGGGTTGATATTGAACGGTAGGAAGATAGATGAAAATTTTGATACGCATGGTGTATGGAGTCAAATGACTAGCCATCACCGATTCAAAGGGGGAAATTACTCTTATTTGGATATAGATAGAGCAGAGTTAAGAGTAATTCATAGGTTTTTAGCTAATTTGATTACACAACGAGGTAAGAACAAGGAAAAGGTAAATGAACAGGATTTGTTTTACCATATGTGTATTCGAGACCCACAAAGCGCTGTAAGTATACCTTATTGTGTGGGTTATTAATTATCAGCTATGGTTAGGGGGATGAGACCGCATAGCATAATAGGAGGTGGTATATTTATTACTTTGATTGCTGAATATCTCGGTGTGGATATAAGTCGGGGGGGATTACTAATCGAAGAACCAGAACCCCGAGATACAATAGGTTTAAATTTATACCATGGCGCGAAAGTTTTGAAGAGGCGAAATAAAGCCGCAGCACGATATAATGGTAGAAATCCACAGGTTGAGAGAAACCAACAGCAAGGTAATGTAGGAGGGGGAAATGAAATGGCAGAAATGCAAAGGTTTATAGCTTCACAAGAGTATGAAAATGCTAGACATAGAGCATTTGAAGATTGGCAAGTTCATCAAAACCAAATCATAGCTTATTGCCAACATATAGGTAGAAACTATATTCCTACTCCATCGCCCATATTCCCTCCCTGGTCTATAGAGATTCAACCACCGTATCCTACGTATAACCCAGCCGAAGCATTTTATAGCACCTATGGTTATGCATGGAACCCTTATTGGTATCAGTATCATCCCTAGTCTACTTAGTTTTATTTATTTTGTAATTTGTAATGTTGATACGTTTAATACTTATTTAATATTTTATTAGTTTTTATAATTTTCTAACTTTTATTCTTAGATTTTAATAATTTTTGAATGTGGGGTAATATACCAAACTTCAAAAATATGTATATATGAATGCAGTTTATCTTATGTACACAACAGGGTAAAACAACGCATTTTCAAAGACTGGCATTAAGTTCAGCAAAAGCAACTAATTTTGACGACAAGATGCAAAATAAATGTGATATAACAACAAGACGGAATGAACAAATGATATGCACCATTTATCATTCAGCAAACAAACGCCAATATATTTGGAAACTTTGGTAAAATTTAATCATTTTCACACAAATCACCCTCAATAAATTAAATTGTTACTGATTTCTTGCAAATGAGGGCATTGCAAGATCTTAAGTGTGGGAAGGGGTTAAATTCTTTCGGATTTTAAAATTTTTACTTTATACACTTGGTTACCATTAGAAATACTAGTAAAGTAGTAGTTGTATTAGAATCTAGTGCTCTCTGATAAAAAAAAACAGCCCTAGTCTTATATACTGACTACCCAATTCTAGTAAAAATTTTCAAAATTTTCAATTAAATGAACTCAAAATCATGTTTATACATATTTATGAACGATAAAACTAGGTGTTAACACCGAAATTATTGTTACCTCGGAAAGGACATAAATTGAGAAACAAACCAAAATGTTAGAATTCATTTAAAATGGAATAGAGGACAATAAAAAGGAAAATAAAAGCCAAGTGTGGGAAAAATTACCAAGTTATCTTAAACATATGTCACATATTTCTGTAACAAATAACTGAAAATACTTTTGCTTTGGACTAAACTAAACTGTTTTACCCGATGAAAGAAAAGAAGCGATGGATCTACACGATGAATCAATTCCATCATTAAAAGGAAGTAAAGTCTTCCGAAAAAGACACACGCTTCTTGATTTAGGTCAAGAAGTTGTCGTCCAGACCAGCTTTAGGTTGACGAAAAATCTAGAAAAGTCATCACTAAAATCAGCAGGAAATCCACGGACCTCAGCATTAAACAGGGTCGCCAAGTGGCCAGATTTATCCTAACCATGAGAAGGATTTATCTCGTACAATGGGGGGGCACCGTGCAAATTAGCTTGATAAGACTAACGAATCAGATCCCCAGAAAGGATAATCTCCTTAAAGATTAAAAATCAGCTTTTAAGCCTGATATTACTCAATCCTTGAGATTGACCTTAAAGATTGAGAATTACAAACTCATGGAATTCAATGATATCTAAACTCGAGCCTGAACGAGAAAATATTTTGATCAAAATTACAAACCGATTTGTTTTCTAAAAACTCATTTTCAATGCGTTTATTACCATTGAACGTAAAATCCTAGGAATTCACCTGGAATTCATTAGGTCACCTGAACCAAATCGGGTATCAACCGTAAGAACGGTGGTTGCATAGCATGGTCAAGGACAGGACCTTGTGCCAGACCGAAAAATTATAAGGGTGAGCTTTACTATTGCTCTTACCAAGGATAGTAATTGCGTCCGACACGTTATAGACCATAATTAAAAGCATGTCAGGGGACATTGCCTTAACAGTTGCTTGTTCAACGCTTTCCTTTACAACCGGACGGTAGTTTACCGAAAGGTAATATACGGGACAAGTAAACTGTACGTGTTGCTTTCCAAATACAAGGTTAGCAAGTGGGTGACACAAAACCGCAAGTTTTGAGCTAAAATTTTCAAATCTGAAACCCACCAAACCCACAAAAATATTTTGCAAACACCGGTGAAGGGTTATTCCGGAAAACTTATCTAGGGTAAAAACTAGATTTAATTTTCAAAAGATCAAATGTTTTCATAAAGATCCAATTTCCTTAATGGATCTAAATTTTTATAGTCATGTGGGACTGTAAACCATATCGTTACTACCATTGTTTATACCGCCGTATAGAAATCACTGATGTACAAAGTGTGAAGAATAAAGAAGTGATTCTAGTATTTCAAGACGATATTGCTTGAGGACAAGCAACGCTCAAGTGTGGGAATATTTGATAATGCTAAAAACGAACATATATTTCATAGCATTATTCCTCAAGAAAGACAAGCTTTTAGTTGCAATTGTTCTATTTACAAGTGATATTCGTTTAAATAATAAAAGGTGAAGACAAAAGACAGATTTGACGAATTGAAGACGCAAACGACCAAAAAGCTCAAAAGTACAAAAGACAATCAAAGAGGTTCCAATTATTGATAAGAAACGTCTCGAAATTACAAGAGTACAAGATTCAAAACGCAAAGTACAAGATATTAAATTGTACGCAAGGACGTTCGAAAATCCGGAACCGGGACCAGAGTCAACTCTCAACGCTCGACGCAACGGACTAAAAATTACAAGTTAACTATGTATATAAATATAATATAATATATAATTAATTATATAAATTATATATATATATTATATTTATATAATAAACCGTCGGTAAACAAAGAGCCAAAATGGAGTGAGCTGTAATTACAAACTCCGCGACTCGCGGAGTTTGAAGAAGGAATGGGCCGCGAGTCGCGGAGCCCCAAAACCTGAAACTCCCTATAAAGCCCAACGAATTCTGATCATTTTTTCATCCATAATTAAATCTCTCTCTATATATGTATACGTAAATATATTTATATTTATATTTTAATTTTAATTTTAATTATAATTCTAATAATAAGGGTATGTTAGCGAATGTTGTAAGGGTGTAAGTCGAAATTCTGTCCGTGTAACGCTACGCTATTTTTAATCATTGTAAGTTATGTTCAACCTTTTTAATTTAATGTCTCGTAGCTAAGTTATTATTATGCTTATTTAATCCGAAGTAATCATGATGTTGGGCTAATTACTAAAATTGGGTAATTGGGCCTTGTACCATAATTGGGGTTTGGATAAAAGAACGACACTTGTGGAAATTAGACTATGGGCTATTAATGGGTTTTATATTAACTAAACAATACCTTGTTAATTTAATATGCAAACTTATAATTCGATGTATTTATATATAACCACATACGCTTGACTGGGTACGGTGGGCGGGATATCTATAAATACTAATAATTATTCATTTTACCGGTCACGGAACTGGATTAATAGTTAATAGACTTGTTGAAACAGGGGTGAATTACATTCAAGGGTAATTGGTGTAATTGTTAACAAAGTAGTAAAACCTTGGTTTACACGCAGTCGATAACCTGGTGTATTCATTAAACAAAGTATTAAAACCTTGTTACAATTCGAATCCCCAATTAGTTGGAATATTTGACTTCGGGAATAAGAATAATTTGTCGAAGGCTTTCGCTATTTATATTTATGACCGATGGACTATTATGGATAAATCCGTATGGACATATTAAATAATCCAGGACAAAGGACAATTAACCCATGGGCATAAAACTAAAATCAACACGTCAAACATCATGATTTCGGAAGTTTAAATAAGCATAATTCTTTTATTTCATATTTAATTTCCTTTATTTTATATTTAATTGCACTTCTAATTATCGCATTTTTATTTATTGTTATTGTATTTAATTGCACTTTTAATTATCGTACTTTTTAATCATCGTAAGTTTATTTTATCGCACTTTTATTATTTGCAATTTCATTATCGTTATTTAATTTACGCTTTAAATTAAAGTCCTTTTAATATTTTACATTTGGTTTTAACTGCGACTAAAGTTTTAAAATCGACAAACCGGTCATTAAACGGTAAAAACCCCCCTTTATAATAATAATATTACTTATATATATATTTGTATTTTTATAAAAGTAAACTAATATAGCGTTAAGCTTTGTTTAAAGATTTTCCCTGTGGAACGAACCGGACTTACTAAAAACTACACTACTGTACGATTAGGTAACTGCCTATAAGTGTTGTAGCAAGGTTTAAGTATATCCATTCTATAAATAAATAAATATCTTGTGTAAAATTGTATCGTATTTAATAGTATTTCCTTGTAAAATATAAAGCTATTTTATATACACCTCGCATGACATCAACGAACCAAGTCCGAAGAAGAAGAAACCAGTGATTCAGATTAGAGGATTGTAATCATGTTGTGTATTATATGTATTGTAGTGTGCTTGTACTTTTATGTTCTATGTAAAAATTGCTTGTATTGTTTGTTAATTATCTTTTACGAATCTAATCCTTGCATATTTTACAGTATAACAACAAAATGGACGTTAAGGGTAGACAACCGAATATTTTAGAAGACCTACCAGAGGATATGATTGAGGAAATCTTGTCTAGAGTCGGTCAAAATTCATCAGCACATTTAGTTATGGCGAAATTAACTTGTCAAACATTTGAAAGACTTTCCGAAAATGCCTTAGTTTATAAAAGGCTTTCCTTTGATAGGTGGGGTATATCACATTGGGGAGACTTTAAGTTACGACGTGTTTTCTTTAAAGCGTTAAATGTGGGGAACCCAAATGCAATTTTACGCTACGGGTTAAAAACCTATTTTGACTCAACATATCCCAACATAGGATTTCGTGAATTAGAAAGAGCTTCTAACATGCAACATAAAGAAGCATGTTATGCTTACGGGTTAGTGATGTTCACTTCTTACCAAAGTGAGAAAAAGAACATCGGATTGCAGCTTTTAAATAAAACTTTCTCACAAGTGACGGATTCAGTAGTTGGGGCGAGAAACAAGGTTTTTAGATTATTACGGGGCTGTTGGACATTACGAAACCCTCGTCCTTTTGACGACATTACAACATGCTGCCTAGCCAATGGTCATAACGGTTATTTTCCACAAGACCAAGGATGGGAAGTCGTCTTAGTAAAACCAGAATGCATGACTTGTTTCTGGACTTATGAATTACGTGTCTTTATTTCCTTTGCTGAACAACTTGCGTATTAACTAGATTGATCTTCAAAACTGTCCTGTATCAAAGTGTACTATATTTCATGTTATATGTAATATAGCGATGTTGTAAGTTTGAAGAATATTTATATGTGATATATTATTATAATCAGTTTTTCATATGGAATTGTAGTAGTTGAATTGTAAATTAGCTACTAAGTATGAACTTAACGGGTAGGTAGTACCCGAATTTAAACTTATAAAATGCTAATATGAAGAAAAAGCTTTTATAAATGAGTTCATATTATGCTACGAAATACTATTGACTACTCTTAATATTCTGTATGATTAACTCGATTCTTTTGGCTATTTTTGAAGGAAATGGCACCGGCAACTCGTCAGAATTTGAACATGAGTGAGGAAGACTTCCGTGTTTTCCTTGCAGCAAACATAGCCGCAGTACAGGCTGCGATGCAAAATAACAATAACTCTGAATCTAGCAGTGGAACTAATTCCACAAGAAATCGTGTAGGATGCTCCTACAAAGAATTCACTGCCTGCAAACCTCTGGAATTCGATGGAACCGAGGGTCCAATAGGATTAAAACGGTGGACCGAGAAGGTCGAATCGGTGTTCGCCATAAGCAGGTGTACTGAAGAGGACAAGTTTAAGTACACCACGCATACCTTCACAGGTACTGCGTTAACGTGGTGGAACACCTATCTTGAACAGGTAGGACAAAATGCTGCTTACGCACTACCGTGGTCAGCATTCAAGCACTTGATGAACGAGCAATACCGTCCTAGAAACGAGGTCAATAAGCTCAAGGCAGAGCTTAGAGAGTTACGAACACAAGGGTTCGATATTACCACGTATGAACGAAGATTCGCAGAGTTGTGCCTATTGTGTCCGGGAACGTTCGAAGATGAAGAAGAGAAGATCGACACGTTTGTAAAAGGATTACCAGAAAGTATTCAAGAAAATGTGAGTTCACACGGGCCCGATTCCATACAAAAGGCAAGTCGAATGGCTCATAAACTCATAAATCAGATTGAGAGAAGAATTAAAGAGCAGGCGGCCGAAGAAGGCAACACGAAACAACTCAAGAGGAAGTGGGAGGAAAACAGTGACAAGAGTCACTAGTACAACAACAACAACAACAATTACAACCACAATCGCAACAACTATCCCAACAACTGCAACATAAATCGCAATAATAACAATCGCAATCCCAACAACAACAACTACAACAAACGTCCCAACAACAATAATAACCGCAACAACAACAATAATCAGAAACAGCCATGCCAAAGGTGTGAAGAGAATCACACGGGGTTCTACACAACATTTTGCAACAGGTGTAAAAGAAATGGTCATAGCGCGACAAAGTGTGAGGTCTACGGACCAATGTATAACAGAACTAAAGGAACAAATAATGTCGAAATGAGTAATGTCGGAACAAGTAGTGTCGGAGCAAGTACTGCCAATGTAGTCTGTTATAAATGTGGAAAACCGGGCCACATTATTAAAAATTGCCCGAACCAGGGGAATACTAATGGGCAAGGCCGCGGAAGAGTTTTCAATATTAATACGGCGGAAGCACAGGAAGACCCGGAGCTTGTTACGGGTACGTTTCTTATTGACAATAAATCTGCTTATGTTTTATTTGATTCAGGTGCGGATAGAAGCTATATGAGTAGAGAATTTTGTGCTAAATTAAGTTGCCCATTGACGCCTTTGGATAGTAAATTTTTACTCGAATTAGCAAACGGTAAATTAATTTCAGCAGATAATATATGTCGGGAGAGAGAAATAAAACAGGGGAATGAAACGTTTAAAATTGATTTAATACCAGTCGAGTTATGGAGTTTTGATGTAATAATTGGCATGGACTGGTTGAAAAAGGTGAGAGCAGAGGTCGTTTGTTACAAAAATGCGATTCGCATTATGCGTGAAAAAGGAAAACCTTTAATGGTGTACGGAGAAAAGAACAACGCGAAATTAAATCTTATTAGTAGTTTGAAGGCACAAAAACTAATAAGAAAAGGTTGTTACGTCATTCTAGCACACATCGAGGAAGTTAAACCTGAAGAAAAGAACACCAGTGATGTTCCCGTTGTAAAAGAATTTCCCGATGTATTTCCGAAAGAATTACCGGGATTACCCCCACATCGATCCGTTGAATTTCAAATAGACCTTGTACCGGGAGCTGAACCAATAGCTCGTGCTCCATACAGACTCGCACCCAGCGAAATGAAGGAACTTCAGAGCCAATTACAAGAACTTTTAGAGCGTGGTTTCATTCGACCAAGCACATCACCGTGGGGAGCTCCTGTTTTGTTTGTCAAGAAGAAGGATGGTACATTTAGGTTGTGTATCGACTACCGAGAGTTGAACAAACTCACCATCAAGAACCGCTACCCACTACCGAGAATTGACGACTTATTTGATCAACTACAAGGCTCGTCGGTTTATTCGAAGATTGATTTACGTTCTGGGTATCTTCAAATGCGGGTGAAGGAGGATGATATTCCAAAGACTGCTTTTAGGACGCGTAACGGTCATTACGAGTTTATGGTTATGCTGTTTGGACTGACTAACGCACCAGCTGTGTTCATGGACCTCATGAACTGAGTGTGTGGGCCATATCTTGATAAGTTTGTCATTGTTTTCATCGATGACATACTTATTTACTCGAAGAATGATCAAGAGCACGAAGAACATTTGAGAAAAGTGCTAGAGTTGCTGAGAAAAGAAAAACTGTACGCTAAGTTTTCAAAGTGTGTATTTTGGTTGGAAGAAGTTCAATTTCTCGGTCATATAGTGAACAAAGAAGGTATTCAGGTGGATCCAGCAAATATTGAAACCGTTGAAAAGTGGAAAACCCCGAAAACTCCGAAACACATACGCCAATTTTTAGGGCTGGCTGGTTATTACAGGAGATTCATCCAAGATTTTTCCAAAATAGCAAAACCCTTGACTGTATTAACGCATAAAGGGAAGAAATTTGAATGGAATGATGAACAAGAGAAAGCATTTCAATTGTTGAAGAAAAAGTTAACTACGGCACCTATATTGTCATT
Organism: Rutidosis leptorrhynchoides; assembly: GCF_046630445.1. Lineage (NCBI taxonomy): Eukaryota > Viridiplantae > Streptophyta > Magnoliopsida > Asterales > Asteraceae > Rutidosis > Rutidosis leptorrhynchoides. Next base: position 667,043,155 of record NC_092335.1, read on the forward strand.
ACCTGAAGGGAATGATGATTTTGTGATATATTGTGACGCCTCAAAGCAAGGTCTCGGTTGTGTATTAGTGCAACGAACAAAGGTAATTGCTTATGCGTCTAGATAATTGAAGATTCACGAGCAAAATTATACGACGCATGATTTGGAATTAGGCGCGGTTGTTTTTGCATTAAAGACTTGGAGGCACTACTTATATGGGGTCAAAAGTATTATATATACCGACCACAAAAGTCTTCAACACATATTTAATCAGAAACAACTGAACATGAGGCAGTGCAGGTAGATTGAATTGTTGAATGATTATGACTTTGAGATTCGTTACCACCCGGGGAAGGCAAATGTGGTAGCCGACGCCTTGAGCAGAAAGGACAGAGAACCCATTCGAGTAAAAGCTATGAATATAATGATTTACAATAACCTTACTACTCAAATAAAGGAGGCTCAACAAGGAGTTTTAAAAGAAGGAAATTTAAAGGATGAAATACCCAAAGGATCGAAGAAGCATCTTAATATTCGGGAAGACGGAACCCGGTATAGGGCTGAAAGAATTTGGGTACCAAAATTTGGAGATATGAGAGAAATGGTACTTAGAGAAGCTCATAAAACCAGATACTCAATACATCCTGGAACGGGAAAGATGTACAAGGATCTCAAGAAATATTTTTGGTGGCCGGGTATGAAAGCCGATGTTGCTAAATAAATAGGAGAATGTTTGACGTGTTCTAAGGTCAAAACTGAGCATCAGAAACCATCAGGTCTACTACAAGAACCTGAAATCCCGGAATGGAAATGGGAAAACATTACCATGGATTTCATCACTAAATTGCCAAGGACTGCAAGTGGTTTTGATACTATTTGGGTAATAGTTGATCGTCTCACCAAATCAGCACACTTCCTGCCAATAAGAGAAGATGACAAAATGGAGAAGTTAGCACGACTGTATTTGAAAGAAGTCGTCTCCAGACATGGAATACCAATCTCTATTATCTCTGATAGGGATGGCAGATTTATTTCAAGATTCTGGCAGACATTACAGCAAGCGTTAGGAACTCGTCTAGACATGAGTACTGCCTATCATTCACAAACTGTTGGGCAAAGCGAAAGGACGATACAAATGCTTGAAGACATGCTACGAGCATGTGTTATTGATTTCGAAAACAGTTGGGATCGACATCTGCCGTTAGCAGAATTTTCCTACAACAACAGCTACCATTCAAGCATTGAGATGGCGCTGTTTAAAGAACTTTATGGTAGAAAATGCAGGTCTCCGATTTTTTGGAGTGAAGTGGGGGATAGACAGATTACGGGTCCAGAGATAATACAAGAAACTACCGAGAAGATCATCCAAATTCAACAACGGTTGAAGACCGCCCAAAGTCGACAAAAGAGCTACGCTGACATTAAAAGAAAAGATATAGAATTTGAAATTGGAGAGATGGTCATGCTTAAAGTTGCACCTTGGAAAGGCGTTGTTCGATTTGGTAAACGAGGGAAATTAAATCCAAGGTATATTGGACCATTCAAGATTATTGATCGTGTCGGACCAGTAGCTTACCGACTTAAGTTACCTCAACAACTCGCGACTGTACATAACACTTTCCACGTCTCGAATTTAAAGAAATGTTTTGCTAAAGAAGATCTCACTATTCCATTAGGCGAAATCCAAATCAACGAAAAACTTCAATTTATCGAAAAACCCGTCGAAATAATGGATCATGAGGTTAAAAGACTTAAGCAAAACAAGATACCAATTGTTAAGGTTCGATGGAATGCTCGTAGAGGACCCGAGTTCACCTAGGAACGAGAATATCATAGGAATAAGAAATACCCGCACTTATTTCCAGAAAATACGTCAACACCTCCAACTGCTTAAAATTTCGGGACGAAATTTATTTAACGGGTAGGTACTGTAGTGACCCGAACTTTTCCATGTTTATATATATTAAATGAAATTGATATTTACATGATTAAGTGTTTCCAACATGTTAAGCAATCAAACTTGTTAAGACTTGATTAATTGAAATAGGTTTCATATAGATAATTGACCACCCAAGTTGACCGGTGATTCACGAACGTTAAAACTTGTAAAAACTATATGATGACATATATATGGATATATATATAGTTAACATGATATTATGATAAGTAAACATATCATTAAGTATATTAACAATGAACTACATATGTAAAAACAAGACTACTAACTTAATGATTTTGAAACGAGACATATATGTAACGATTATCGTTGTAACGACATTTAATGTATATATATCATATTAAGATATATTAATACATCATGATATCATGATAATGTAATAATTTAACATCTCATTTGATTTAATAAACAATGGGTTAACAACATTTAACAATATCGTTAACCTAAAGGTTTCAAAACAACACTTACATGTAACGACTAACGATGACTTAACGACTCAGTTAAAATGTATATACATGTAGTGTTTTAATATGTATTCATACACTTTTGAAGGACTTCAAGACACTCATAAAAATACTTCTACTTAACAAAAATGCTTACAATTACATCCTCGTTCAGTTTCATCAACAATTCTACTCGTATGCACCCGTATTCGTACTCGTACAATACACAGATTTTAGATGTATGTACTATTGGTATATACACTCCAATGATCAGATCTTAGCAGCCCATGTGAGTCACCTAACACATGTGGGAACCATCATTTGGCAACTAGCATGAAATAAATCATAAAATTACAAAAATATGAGTAATCATTCATGACTTATTTACATGAAAACAAAATTACATATCCTTTATATCTAATCCATATACCAACGACCAAAAACACCTACAAACACTTTCATTCTTCAATTTTCTTCATCTAATTAATCTCTCTCAAGTTTCATCTTCAAGTTCTAAGTGTTCTTCATAAATTCTACAAGTTCTAGTTTTATAAAATCAAGAATACTTCCAAGTTAATAGCTCACTTCCAATCTTGTAAAGTGATCATTCAACCTCAAGAAATCCTTGTTGTTTACAGTAATATATCATTCTAAATCAAGGTAATACTCATATATAAACTTTGATTCGATTCCTATAACTATAACTATCTTAATTTGAGTGATAATCTTACTTGAACTTGTTTTCGTGTCATGATTCTACTTCAAGAACTTTCAAGCCATCCAAGATCCTTTGAAGCTAGATCATTTCTTTTCACTTCCAGTAGGTTTACCTACTAAACTTGAGGTAGTAATGATGTTCATAACATCATTCGATTCATACATATAAAACTATCTTATTCGAAGATTTGAACATGTAATCACTAGAACATAGTTTAGTTAATTCTAAACTTGTTCGCAAATAAAAGTTAATCCTTCTAACTTGAATTTTAAAATCAACTAAACACATGTTCTATATTCATATTATATGCTAACTTAATGATTTAAAACCTGGAAACACGAAAAACACCGTAAAACAGGATTTACGCCGTCGTAGTAACACCGCAGGCTGTTTTGGGTTAGTTAATTAAAAACTATGATAAACTTTGATTAAAAGTTGTTCTTTTGGGAAAATGATTTTTCTTATGAACATGAAACTATATCCAAAAATCATGGTTAAACTCAAAGTGGAAGTATGTTTTTCAAAATGGTCATCAAGACGTCGTTCTTCGACTGAAATGACTACCTCTTATAAAAACGACTTGTAACTTATATTTCCGACTATAAACTTATACTTTTTCTGTTTAGAATCATAAAATAGAGTTAAATATGAAACCATAGCAATTTGATTCACTCAAAACGGATTTTAAACGAAGAAGTTATGGGTAAAACAAGATTGGATACTTTTTCTTGTTGTAGCTACGTGAAAATTGGTAACAAATCTATATTAATCATATCCTAGCTAACTTATATTGTATTATACATGTATTATAATATATTATGTAATCTTGGGATACCATAGACACGTATGCAAATGTTTTGACATATCATATCGACCCATGTGTATATATTATTTGGAACAACTATAGACACTCTATATGCAGTAATGTGGGAGTTAGCTATACAAGGTTGAGGTTGATTCCAAAAATATATATACTTTGAGTTGTGATCTAGCCTGAGACGTGTATACACTGGGCCGTGGATTGATTCAAGATAATATATATCAATTTTTTTTGTACATCTAACTTTGGACAACTAGTTGTAGGTTACTAACGAGGACAGCTGACTTAATAAACTTAAAACATCAAAATGTATTAAAAGTGTTGTAAATATATTTTGAATATACTTTGATATATATGTACATATTTGTTATAGGTTCGTGAATCGACCAGTGGCCAAGTCTTACTTTCTGACGAAGTAAAAATCTGTGAAAGTGAGTTATAGTCCCACTTTTAAAATCTAATATTTTTGGGATGAGAATACATGCAGCTTTATAAATGTTTTACAAAATAGACACAAGTACATGAAACTACTTTCTATGGTTGAATGATCGAAGCCGAATATGCTCCTTTTTGCTTGGTAGCCTAAGAATTAGGGAACATCACTAATTTTGAGAATTAATGCACGCCTAATTGACGCGAATCCTAAAGATAGATCTATTGGGCCTAACGAACCCCATCCAAAGTACCGGATGCTTTAGTACTTCGAATTCATTTTTATCATGTCCGGAGGATTTCCCGGAATGATAGGGGATATTCTTATATGCATCTTGTTAATGTCGGTTACCAGGTGTTCACCATATGAATGAATTTTATCTCTATGTATGGGATGTATATTGAAATATGAAATCTTGTGGTCTATTATTATGATTTGATAATATATAGGTTAAACCTATAACTCACCAACATTTTTGTTGACGTTTTAAGCATGTTTATTTTCAGGTGATTATTAAGAGCTTCTGCTATTGCATACTAAAATAAGGACAAGATTTGGAGTCCATGCTTGTATGATATTGTGTAAAAACTGCATTCAAGAAAACTTATTTTTGATGTAATATATTCTTATTGTAAACCATTATGTAACGGTCGTGTGTAATCGGTATATTTTAAATTATTATTATTTGATAATCTACGTAATGCTTTTTAAACTTTTATCGATAAAATAAAGGTTATGGTTATTTTAAAAATGAATGCAGTCTTTGAAAAACGTCTCATATAAAGGTCAAAACCTCGCGACGAAATCAATTAATATGGAACGTTTATAATCAATATGAACGGGACATTTCAAGGATCAATCAAATGTAAAACTTAAATCTAGCCATTAATTTTCAAGATTAGCTAGCAAATAATTAACACTAGCTAAACCCTTAATCATTTTATTAAAACATTCAACAACAATAAAATATCCCTTTTAATGTTTGTACACCATATACATTTATAAAAACAAATAAATATAATAAAATATAAGTAATTTGTAATATGTAATAATAATAATAATAATAATATTAATAATAATAATAATAATAATAATAATAATAATAATAATAATAATAATAATAATAATAATAATAATAATAATAATAATAATAATAATAATAATAATAATAATAATAATAATAAGGAATGGATGTATAATGGATCGGATATGGATCGAGTGAGGTCGTATCCATATCCATTTATTTTTTTTAATCCATATCCATATCCATATTCATTTATGTAACAACTCGTCCAAATCCATATGGACGAATACAATAACATCTGGTCCCATTGCGAGGTATTTGACCTCTATATGATACGTTTTGTAAATATTTCATTCTTTTGAAAAAGTATATCATAAATGAATATTTAAATTCAAGGTTTTCGACATATGATGATTTCTACATATAGACAATCACCGTAAATAATAGTTTACAATAATACTTCCGTTGACCATGCAGTCAAAATAGATACATGATGATGGTTTTGTGAATGCAACGTTTTCTTGAATAAACCATGTATGACTCCATGCACAAAGCTTGTCTAACATATAAGCAAATAGCGGAAGACTTCTAGGGAACCTCAGAATAAACATGCTAACAAGTGTTAACACAAAGGTTGGTGAGTTCATAGTTTTAGTGTTGCACATAATCTGTATATAAAGGTGGATCACAAGATTTCAGTTGTTTCATCCAGAAATGTTTATCGATAGATTCTACATAACAGAGCACCCTGGTAACTAAACTTTAACGCTATAATAATAATTACCCCTGTTGTTTTAATACACGCAAACCAACGTGTCGTAAACTCAAGTAACATACGTCCGTTAAAAGGCTAGCGCTCTAGCTCGGACGGGGATGTCAAGCCCTATGGATCCATATACGATTACTCGCGTCCACCAGTCCATATCTTATGTACTGGTAGTTACTAGTTACCAAAGCTAAGGGATTTTCGGTTTAAACTCAGTGTAGAATTAAGTATGTACTTGTATCCATTGCGTTTAAAATAAAGTGCATGTATTCTCAGCCTAAAAGTATATATTGCAAAAGCAATTAAAAAGGGAGCATATGAAACTCACAATACTGTATTTCGTAGTAAAAATACATATGACGTCATTGAACAAGTGCAAGGTTGGCTTTGGATTCACGAACCTATATTAAGTATATATATATTCATATATTGGTCAATATCTATCAAACAATTCAGGTCAGGTCATAGTGTATCACAATCCTAATGCTCGAGATCGATATGTAAAAGTCAACAAAAGTCAACTTGACCCAAAATGACCTCCAAAATCTATTTATGTTAAATAACCTTCGTTTTATATAATTATTTATCATATTTTATTAGCGTGATTAATACAAATCATTTATTAATAAATAAAAGTTTATATTAAAATTTATATATGATAAAAATATACTTTTATATATCTAACGTAATAAAATTTATATAGTTTACTCAATATCATAAAATATAGTGGTATGTATTATTAATGTATTTATATTACGTGTGGTAGAAATATCTTTGTATCACAATTTTATTTGATAAAATAATATTGATAATAATAATAAGTAAAAGTTGTATTATTTTGTAATAATAATAATAATAATAATAATAATAATAATAATATTGATTATTAAATAATAATAATAATAATAACGATAATAACGACGATAACGATACGATAACAATAACGATAACGATAACGATAACCATTTTAACAATAATACTTTAAAATTGTAGATAGTTCAATTGACGATATCTTTTAATCCGTTCATCAAAACCATACGATATCTAAATGAAAAGTTTATAGTTTTTCGCCAGCTTTCCAACAACATGCATATCATATACCTTATCTCAATCGCATATGTATCAAATTTATAATTTATCATAAGTTGTCTAACGACAAAAATAAACATACAAGCATGCATAATCCTATAAACTCGAGCACTAGTCAGAGATACACTATTAATATATAAAAGTTAAGTTATAAGTGCTCACGTATCAATATTGAGATTCAATATTGCAGGAAAGTACGTAGACGCGACAGAGATGATAAACACTAATTTGACTCACGAGCAAAACCTCTGAACCATACCCATAACCTCCATAGCTATAACCCATAATTTCCTTAGCTCTATCCCGCTCATAAAACCCATTTTGAAAACACGCGAGCAGAACCTCGTCGTAGTATTTTATGTATAAATATTAATAATAATACTCCTAACTATAACTATAAGATAGATTAATAATATCAATCTTAATAATAATAATAATAATAATATAAATAATTTATATATAGAGAGAATTCGAGAGAGGTCGATGAAAACTGAATCAGAAATCGTGCAATTTAAAAGATTGAAACTCACCTGCCACATCATGCGATCGCATGGGGTCTTAGTCTCATGGCCATGCGATCGCATGGCCTTCTTTTCCAGTACCACACGTTTTAAATCTCAATCTTGTAACTTTATTTATATTATTTAATATATAATATATTTAATCTTTATAATTAATTAAATATTATATTATATTCTCGTGCATAGTTGATTCGTAATTTTAGCACCGATGAATTGTACGTTGACGCTCGACTTACGTGCCTGTTCCGGTTTCTCGAACGCATTTTCGTACGCTTAGAAAACTAGCACTTTACGTTTCGTGACACGTACCTTTATTAATAATTAGACTTAAATCAATGAAAAACTAACCCACTCAAAGTGTAACTTATTCATTTGAGTGTTTTGGTCATTTACTTCTTTAAATCAACTCTTCGTTATTTAACAAAGTATATTTAATAATATTAGTTTAAATCAAAACGTTTTATGACTAAGTTAAAATATATATATATATATATATATATATATATATATATATATATATATATATATATATATATATATATATATTTAGAATATTAAATTTATAATATATATGTTTGAAATATTTATCTAGTAATATAATATTTAGCTTTTTCAAACTAATTATATTTCAAAGATTATTATAATCGTTTAAATAATAGAATTTACTATGTCGTATCACGTTTACGTTTTTGAAATATATATATATGTCTAATACAAAGCTTTACTTAAATTCTTCTAATGCTATCTAATCAATTTATCTTTATAAATAACAGATTTCACTAACTCTGTTCGAAATCGTTTTCATACGATTGAAAAAAAAGATCAGTCGAATATTATGAAGTCCAGTTCTCCACTAACTTTTGTCTAACCTTCATCATCTAACACTTTACCATTTATTCCGAATACCGTTAAAATGAACGATTTCTCAAATCAACGTGGACCTCACAATAGAGACTCGTAATAATAACATAATTCTTAAGGGACTCGATAAATATCTTTTAATTTAATCGTTTAGCATTATCTTTTAACTTCGTAGCTGCATATATCAATCAGATAATCAAACCAATAAGTTTAATGCACAGTATCATTTACTTAACACTTTGTTACGTTTTCAAGTTATAGTATATATATGTATCTATTTACATATAATTGTTCGCGAATCGTTGAGAATAATCGAAGGGTAATTGAATAGTTCAAAATTTTGAGATTCAACTTCATAGACTTTGCTTATCATGTCAGAAATATTAATTCATTTATAGAATTTGGTTCAAAATAAGTCAAAATTTTCCGGGTCATCACAGTTTATAGTAATTTCATTTATCCATATCCATATCCATATCCGTCAGGTCAAGCGGGTTAATGGATAATCATCCATATCCATTTAAATTTATTTTATTTTTAACAATTATAAGCGAAATATTTCCTAATAGTTTATGTGACTGAAAGTAACATTTTTACTAATCTTTATATATAACAAATAGTCAACATAAGCCTATTAAACGTGTAAAGATAATTATTACCTGTAAGTTGATTACTTTTTAGTTAAATGGAATCACAATTAAACCACAAAAGTACGATAAATACATTTAATGTTTTAAACAAAACCAAATATAATATAAAATTTATATTTTTAGAGAAAATATATGAGTATAATTAATGAAATATTACTACATAAATGATATTAATTCGAGTAATAAATTTATATATTTAATTATTTCGGGTGAAAGCGGGTTCATCCGTGAGTGAAACTTTTCATCCATATCCATATCCATTTCAGTTCATCCATATCCGTATCCATATAGATCGTCCATATCCACAAATAATCGGGTGGATATCCACTAAATCGGGTATCTATTGCCATCCCTAATTCAATATACGTCGCACCTCTCTCATGCGAACCCTAAATCAGATTAGGTTTACAAAGGAATAAGAGTTTGATAACTAAATCAAATTACGAAATTCAGAATCTCATGTTAACGAATTTCAAAATCGTTGGCGTTATTCAGATAATTTTTTATTTAAATCGAGTTAATGTTGTTATTTCTATTGATTTTTTAATTAGGTTAATATGTTTTTTTATTCATCTTTCTGTTATTCGCTTCGTCCAGCAATTAGGTTTTCCGTGAGTCTCTTGATTGTTTAATAATCTAAGATACACGGGTTAACTTTATATGATCATGTGAAATAACCCTGAGGGTGAAATAGAGGTGTTGGTCATTCAAGTCTTTATCAACCACGAAATTCAATTGCAATTGAAATTTGCACTTATACAAAAATCCTATCAACTATTGTACCCGAAAACCAGTTGAAGAATAAATTTCATAGCATATAATGCGAGTCTTTGAAGCATTGTTGATACGTAGTACAAGGCTTTTATAGTATAATGTTTTTTTGGCAATCTCAAGTCAATACAGAGGATAATGATACTTGTAATATTCCTAAAAGATCTTAATCTTATTGTGTAGGCATTTGCTGATTTTAGCAGATATTTTATTTTGAATTTTTATGTTCTAATAGTGATACATATGTATTTGATTATTATTTTATGCTATTTTAAGATCAGCTAGCACTAATCATATAATGTGTAATAATCAATCATCATATAAAAGGTCAATTTCAACTTTACTATGACAATTTTTTTTAAAAAATTCTCGTAAATTCGCGGGTCTTAAACTAGTACATATACATATATGCAGTCGCGGAGCCATGTTAATGGTTGGGGGCATGTGACCCCAACGTTTTTTTAAGAATACATACCTTATATGTGTAAATGTATCCCAGAAGGTATGATAGTTCAATGGTTTTCTCTTAATGTTAATGAAAGGAGGGTCCCGAGCTCGATTCTTGACTCCTATATTTTTTTTCGCCATATAAGTTTTACCAATTTCTAATTTGTACCAACATAAATTTTCTTTTACCAAGTTATAGGTACGTATAACTAGTTTCTACTTTGTACCAACCTAATTTTTTATTTATCAATTTCTACTTTGGTATAAATTTTTAATATATCTTTTCTTTAAAATTTAGGTTGTGATATAATGTTATTGAAACACTTCATTCAAATCTAGATGAGCTATCAGTTACCTTTGATCAATACAACAACAACAAAACCCAATAACACAATGAGTGGTGTATGTGAAGGTGAGATGTAGACAATCCTTTCCCTATCCGAGAATAAAAGACAAGTCCACCCATAGTGAAAAACACTCTCAAAAGTAGAGAAAATCATCACTCTCTCTATTCGACGGATAGAGAGATTGCTTCCGAGTGGACCTCCGGCCAATAAGTAGGAAATTTAAAAAAAAAAATTTAAATTAAAAATAAATTTGAGACTCCATGAAAATGGTAAAATCAAATTTCCATGAGTTTTAAATTCTACCTGAAATTTAATTTAGGCTCTAGGAGTCAGTCAAATCGCCATTAAAGTATAAATTCCATGTTTATCAAAAAAGATATTATATTAGACAATTGTGTTATAAAATAACTTGATTTTTTATGTTTGTACTTGATCATATTTTATCATTATTTTTTTGTGACACTATATATATAAACTAGTCTGGATCCGGTCCGCGCGATACGGCGGGGGCTTTCGGCCTGCGTATTCATATTTAACGTAGCTTTACGTATTTATAGAAGGGAAAACGGCCCATGTGTTAAGCGCCGTTGGTGTTGTCGTCTTTATTGTTTTTTAAAATCTGTCCGGTTCGAACGTAGTTAGTTTCATTTTGTTGATAAAATTATTTCGAGTCTGACGGTGATGGCGAAAACTATAACTCGCGGCGAGCAGGAAGATACGGGCTGTCATTGTTTTTAGCGTTTCTTAAAAAGTGTCTGTTTCAAACGTACTTTTTATCGTTTTGTTCATAAAATTATTTCGAGTATGACGCTCATGTCGAAAAAATTTAACTCGCGGCGAGCGGCAAGATACGGGTTGTCGTTGTGTTTAGCGTTTTTTGAGATGTGTCCGTTTCGCGTATAGTTAGTCCCGTTGGGTTGGTAATATTTTTTCGAGTTGAACGGTGGTCTCGGAAAAATTTAACTCGCACCAAGCAAGTAGATAGGACCCGTTATAAATTCGGGTGGAATTAGTTTCTTTTATTTTTATAAAATTATCTATTTACACTATTTACTCCTGAAAAAGTGTAAACTTAAAGGGCTGTTGTGGAAATATAGCCGAAGTTGAGGGACCGTTTGTAATGTGAACGCAAACTTAAAACGACAATTCGATATAACTGAAACGACGTAAGTGGCCACCACTTTTAATATATAAGGAGTAATAAATATTATTTTTTGACACCATTCATCAAATTTTCTGGCTCCGACTCTGCGTATATGATTGAAATTTGAATCGAAATATGGGAAAATGAGCTGACGTTAATATCAGATTGGGAAACGCAATCGGTGTTGCTTCGGGTTAATAAAAAAGTCATATACTCCATGTATCTTCTACTTTTAGTTTAATTTAAAATATTAATAATTATAATTATAATTAATATTAATATTAATAATTAATAATTAATAATAATAATAATAACAATATAAATATAAATATAATATAATATAATATAATATAAATATAAATGTAAAAATAAACAAAGAAGGCTCCCGCATTTGCTTTCATAGGCCCATTAACTAAATTACCATTGGGCCTCATGGGACTAGGGTAACCGAACGTAGGGTTTCTTCGCACATCTACATCCACATCTTCATTTTTTCTATCAATTTCTACATCTACATCACCTGCTTCATTTTTTTCAAATCACACTACATCCACATCTTCTCTCCATCAGTTTCTTACTTTCTTTCCTTTCCTTTTTTTTTTTTTTTCCTTTTCTATTTTGTTATTTGTCTGAATGATGTCTTTGTTACATATCGATTCGAAAACTCAAAGATCTATTTGCAATAGATCTGAAGTTTTTTAGATCGAAAAACATAAAAAGACAAAATTTTTATCATATGCATCAAACTTATTGTTTTTTTTGTGTGCTGATATTTCGATTTTTTACTGTTGAGTAATTGTTGTTCTAGTGCAAGTTTTGTTTTTATATCTTTGCATACATCTAAATCATGTCAATTCGTTTAAAAGATGAGTTAACTTGGCAAAAATATGTACTTTCAATTATCTTGAATCTATCTAATGAAGTTTTAAAAGCAAAAAACTTTTGAATTCATTAATTATTTATAATTTTGATGCTTCTTTTTTCTTAACTTATTTTTTGTTTTAATTACAATTACAATTACAATGTATTGTATTTATTTCATTGACGATATGCTATGTTAAGTTTTCATTAATTTTAAGCTGTTGGGATAACAATTCAAAATCTTTATAATCGTCTAGATTTTCCTAAGCTTAAAAAATTAAAAGATCTATTGCCTTATAAATCAATCTTTTTTGTTTAAAAGATTAACTTATTTATTTATTTAAATAAAGACCAAGTCATTCTCTTTTATGTCATTATTTTATTTTTTAAAAGGATATTTTTGTCTTTTCAAATGCCTTTTTATATGCTCCCGTCTCCATCCGTTCGTATATGCGTAATTTTTCCAGATGGTTCTGGATATTTTTCACTAAGAGCAACATTTCCAAATTTCAAATTTCATTTTCCAAATTTCCCCAAATTTCACCGCCAAAGTCTCTCACTTGTATATATATTATTAATACATATCATTTCTACCCAAATTACTGTAGAAGGCATCAATTCTCTCCTTGCTTCAATCAATCTCTTCTTTTCTTCAGGTGTTCTCTCATTCATAAGTACTAACTAACTCAAACCTAATTTTGATTTAAGTAATAGCTTCGTTAAATACTATTTATATGTTGATTCATGCATGATTTTTTCTGATTTGACTGATATTTATTTCGAAACTCTATAGATACTTATGTTCATGTATTTTTTGCATATGTATGTTCTGTTAAAATACAATGCAAATTTAGATAATATGGAATTAGTAATGTATATAAATATCTAGATATTAAAATGTAAAAGAAATATCTAGATATTAATATATATATGAAGAAAAATCTAGATGTTAAAATGAAAAAATCTAGATATTTTTATGTGATAAAAATATCTAGATATTTATCCATGGAAAAATCTAGTGTGTAGAAGTTTCCATGGAGTATTATAAATATGGGTGTTGATTTCATTTGTGTGTAAGGTGTGAGTAAGTGAAGTAAGTTGTGAGAGTTGTGAGGAAGTTGTGAAAAGAGTGAGTTGAGAAGTAGAGAAGAAGTAAGAAGTGGGAGAAGAGTGTGAGTAGAGAAGAAAAACTTGTAAGTAAGTAATATTGTAATTGTATTTTGTATTAATATAAGCGTTTTTGTTAAGTTTCCCGATCAAGCTTTAATTTTGTGTTTAAGTTCTTAGTGCACTTTTGTTGTTCTTATTATATGGTCGGCTCTGCCGTCTAAGTGATATATGGTCGGTTATACCGCCTGAATTATATATGGTCGACACTGTCGCCTCACTATTATTGTGCACTAAGGATTCATAAAATTAAAGGCTAACCAACGTCAAAGTGTTGGTCTAGTGAGTGAGTATAAACTAGGTCCTCTATAGTGGGTGTGTTGGGCTCGTTTAAGCTTCCAACAATTGGTATCAGAGCGGGTCGTTCGGGACCATTTCTAGTGGAGGAAATCGGTAAACGTTGAACGTTTACATCGACTTGTTTTCACCAAGGCTCTAAGGGAGATTCTGTCGGAGCACAGTTAGGAACTGTGAAAGCTCATCGGTCAGGGACCAAGCTTATTGGACGTTGGACGTCATGATGGCAGATCTTGCTAGTACGAGCAGTGGAATCAAGAGTCTCAATAACCATAACTATGGTTATTGGCGAACTTGTATAGAATCTTACCTACAAGGACAGGATTTATGGGAAATAGTTGCTGGTAGTGACACAATGCCTCCACCGAAAGAAAATGCCGAAGCCTTGAGAAAATGAAACATTAAGGCCGAAAAGGCTTTATTTATACTGAAGACTACAATCGAGGAGGATCTATTGGAGCACATCCGTGACGAGAAAACACCGAAGGCAGCTTGGGAAACTTTTGACAAGTTATTTTCAAAGAAGAATGAAGCACGCCTCCAGCTCTTGGAAAATGAGCTCGCAGGTATCTCACAAGGAAGTTTGTCTATTTCCCAGTATTTCACCAAGGTGAAATCTATTTGCCGTGAGATATCTCAGCTTGCTCCTGAAGAGAAAGTGAGTGATGCAAGGATGAAGAGAATTATCATCCATGGCTTAAGATCCGAGTATAATGGATTTATAGCCGCTGTGAGAGGATGGCCTACTCAACCATCATTAATAGAGCTGGAGAATCTATTGGCTAATCAAGAGGCATTAGCCAAGCAGATGAATGAAGTAACCATAAAAGACGGAGAAGATGCACTTTTCACCAATAAGAAGAAAGCAACATCTCGAAGACAAGAGGCGATGATAGAAAGTAAGACATATGGGTGGAAGGGTCACCCAAAATCAAAAGGCAACGCTTCAGGGGGAGCTCAACAAGGAAGAAGAGACCATCGCCAACAATACGGGAAAAATGATAAGAGAAAGAATGGTGAATGCTTCAATTGTGGCAAGAAGGGTCATTTTGCTCGAGATTGTAGATTCCCCAGAAGGCGAACTTTCGAAGGAAATGTGTCCGCCGCAAGAGATGAGAAGAAAGAGGTCACATTCGAAGCAACCATTAATGGGGAAACATGGGATGCAGAAGCTGGACTCTCTGTTGAAGCTGACATAGATGATCAAGCTCTTACAACAACTTTAAAGTCAAAAATAAACTACAAAGATGATTGGATCATCGATTCTGGGTGCTCAAATCATATGACCAACGATGGGACGAAGCTGCAAGAAATGGAGGATTACAAAGGAAAGAAAGTCGTGTTGACAGCCAACAATTCAAGGTTGTCTATTTCTCACATTGGAAAGACAATAATTCCAAGTGAAGGCGACTCTCATAAGCTCCAACTCGGGAAGGTGTATCTTGTCCCTGGCCTAAAGAAGAATTTACTGTCAGTACCACAATTAACAGCAGAAGGGAACTATGTGCTCTTTGGACCAGAAGATGTGTCCGTATTCAAGAGAGTGAAGGTGGTTGGCAATCCAATTATGCAAGGAAGAAGAATAGAGTCGGTCTATGTACTATCTGCTGAAACAGCATATGTGGATAAGACTCGAAAAAATGAGACGGCTGATCTTTGACATGAACGTCTTGGGCATGTGGGCTACAACAAGTTAAAGGAGATGATGGTGAAACACGTAGTAAATGGGCTTCCTCAAATTGATATCCGAATAGATACAATATGTGTTGGATGTCAATTTGGCAAAGCTCACCAATTGCCATTCAAGGAGTCACAACATCAGTCCAAGACACCACTAGAGCTCATACACTCAGACGTCTTTGGCCCAGTAAAACAAACATCACTTGGAGGTATGAAGTATATGGTGACATTCATTGATGACTTCTCAAGGTATGTGTGGGTTTACTTCATGAAAGAAAAGTCAAGAGACTTTTCTGAAGTTTAAAGAGTTCAAGAAGAAGATAGAAAGTGAGCTCAATTATAAGATTCGATGCTTACGCACAGATAATGGAGGAGAATATTTATCAACCGAGTTCAATATCTATCTTGAGAAGCACAAGATCAGAAGGCAATTAACTTGCCCAAATACTCCACAACAGAATGGAGTGGCAGAACGCAAGAATCGTCACCTTGCTGAAACTTGTCGAAGTATGCTTCATGGTAAGAATGTACCAGGAAGATTTTGGGCCGAATGTATGAGGACGGCGTCGTACGTGATTAACAGACTCCCACAAACAAAGTTGGGATATATTTCACCATATGAAAGATTATGGAAGATCAAGCCAACCGTCAACCATCTCAAGGTTTTTGGATGTGTATGTTATGTCTTCGTACCAGATCATCTACGAAGCAAATTTGATAAGAAGGCAATTCGGTGCATTTTTGTCGGTTATGATGAATCAAGAAAAGGATGGAGATGTTGTGATCCAAATACTGGAAAGTGTCATACTTCAAGAAATGTGGTATTTGATGAAGCTTCTTCATGGTGGTCACCTCAAAAGATAGAGCTTCTAGAATCTCATGGATTTGAAGAAGTTCCAGAAGAGAAAGAAGAACATAAAGAGCACATATCGGATCCAATTAAAGAAGGAGATGGATCGTACTCTAAGGAAACGAGTCCTTGGAAAACTGGGGTACATCAATCTACATCCGAAGAGGTTCGTCCAAGCCAAATGGATGCCGAGGAGCATGTGCAAGAATTACGGAGATCAACAAGGCCGAGGCAACCTAATCAGAGGTATGCCAATTCTGCTCATGTGGATGAATCAATACCTATTGAGCCTTCCACTTATGAAGAAGCAGCACAAAGTCAAGAATGGCAGAAAGCGATGAAAGAAGAAATTAATGCACTAAAAGAAAACCAGACATGGAGTTTAGTTCCAAAGCCAAAAGATGTAAAACCAATATCTTGTAAATGGGTTTACAAGGTGAAGACTCGATCAGATGGCTCCGTTGAAAGGTATAAAGCTTGACTTGTTGCTAGAGGTTTTTCTCAACAATATGGGCTAGATTATGAAGAAACGTTTAGTCCAGTGGCGAAGATCACAACAATTCGAGCTCTACTAGCTTTAGCCGCTAGCAAATCTTGAAAGTTGTGGCAGATGGATGTCAAGAACGCTTTCTTACATGGAGAACTTGACAAAGACATTTATATGGAGCAACCAAGAGGCTTAGAGAACAAGATCCATCCTGAGCATGTCTGCAAATTAAAGAAAGCACTATACGGTTTGAAGCAGGCTCCAAGAGCTTGGTACGGGAAGATTAGCGAGTTCTTAGTACAAAGTGGTTTCACAGTTGCTCCTTCAAATTCTAGTTTATTTGTGAAACAAGATCAAGGAAAACTAGCCATATTGCTAGTATATGTGGATGACTTAATCATCACGGGAGATCACTATGAGGAGATCCAAAGAACAAGAGAGAATCTGTCTATCAGATTTCATATGAAGGAGCTTGGAGAACTCAAACATTTTCTTGGACTCGAAATAGAGCAGAAAAGAGAAGGATTATTTCTGGGACAACAGAAATATGCGCGAGATCTTTTACAAAAGTACGGAATGCTTAATTGCAAACCTATCTCAACTCCGTGGATCCGAATACAAAACTACGAGCAGATGAAGGAAAAAGTCTTCAAGATGTTACCATGTATCGAAAGATGGTCGGAAGTCTTATTTATCTCACACTAAGCCGGCCAGATATATCTTATGCAGTTGGAGTGGTTAGTCGATACATGAGCAATCCGAAGAAGCCTCACCTTGATGTTGTACGACGCATCTTAAGGTATGTTAAAGGCACTATTAACTTTGGCATTTTGTACAAGAAAACAAAAGAATGTCACGTGACTGGATATTGTGACGCTGATTACGCTGGAGACTATGATACACGATGATCAACAACTGGATACATGTTTAGTCTTGGATCGGGAGTAATATCATGGTGCAGCAAGAGACAACCAACTGTATCCTTATCAAGCACCGAAGCAGAATATCGATCGACATCATCAGCAACACAAGAAATTACATGGTTGAAACAACTAATGGAAGATCTTCATCAATCAACAGACTATCAAGTAGAGCTTTTCTGTGATAACCTATCAGCTATACGTCTAGCAGAGAATCCAGTCTTTCACGCAAGAACAAAACATATAGAAGTACACTATCACTATGTTCGCGAGAAGGTCTTTGAAGGGGAGATCAAGATGGTGCCAACAAAGACAGATGAACAAGTTGCAGATATATTCACCAAGAGCCTAAGTAAACCAAAGTTTACAAAATTCAGAGAAGCACTTGGAATGGTCTGCAAGACATCATTGGAAGAAAATTTGCATTGAGGGGGAGTGTTAAAATACAATGCAAATTTAGATAATATGGAATTAGTAATGTATATAAATATCTAGATATTAAAATGTAAAAGAAATATCTAGATATTAATATATATATGAAGAAAAATCTAGATGTTAAAATGAAAAAATCTAGATATTTTTATATGGTAAAAATATCTAGATATTTATCCATGGAAAAATCTAGTGTGTAGAAGTTTTCATTGAGTAGTATAAATATGGGTGTTGATTTCATTTGTGTGTAAGGTGTGAGTAAGTGAAGTAAGTTGTGAGAGTTGTGAGGAAGTTGTGAAAAGAGTGAGTTGAGAAGTAGAGAAGAAGTAAGAAGTGAGAGAAGAGTGTGAGTAGAGAGGAAAAACTTGTAAGTAAGTAATATTATAATTGTATTTTGTATTAATATAAGTGTTTTTGTTAAGTTTCCCGATCAAGCCTTAATTTTGTGTTTAAGTTCTTAGTGCACTTTTGTTGTTCTTATTATATGGTCGGCTCTGCCGCCTAAGTGATATATGGTCGGTTATACCGCCTGAATTATATATGGTCGACACTGTCGCCTCACTATTATTGTGCACTAAGGATTCATAAAATTAAAGGCTAACCAACGTCAAAGTGTTGGTCTAGTGAGTGAGTATAACCTAGGTCCTCTATAGTGGGTGTGTTGGGCTCGTTGAAGCTTCCAACATGTTCGATAGAAGGCATTAATCTGCTTTTTATCAATTTCGTGCTTACTAATTCCGATTCAAGTAATAGCTTATGTTCATGTATTTTGATAGAAGGCATTAATATGCTTTTATCAATTTTGTGCTTTTATCAACATGTGTCGTATTCATCAAATCTTATGACATCTGATCTTAAATTATTTTTGAAAGTTTGTAATTATATATTGCTTTGTATATCTTCATGTTTGATTCATCTGATCTGTTAGAAGTTATTTATCAAAGTGTGTAGATAGATAGTGATCTGTTAGAATTGATAGTGTGTATGTGTCTATAGAGCTTATATAGATCGATATGTATATGTTATTTATACATATATGTGTCTTATATGTATATGAACTGTATTTTGATGATTATATTCATCAAATATTTTTACATCCGATTTGAAAGAAATTAGTTTTGAAAGTTAATGCTTAGGTTTTGTGTATGTTCATGCTTAGGTTTTGTGTTTATGTATTTATGTAGATATATATATATGCATGTCTATTTATATGTCTCTATGTATATGAGTTGATTTATGATAATGTTTATATGTGTATCTATTGAATATATATGTCAATTTTCTGTTTCAGGACCATTAATTGGTTAAAAACAATGGATAAAACGAAGGAAACTGCTGCTGCAAAAAACAAAGGAAAAGACCCAATGGAGGTCGATAATTCTTCCGTTAAGGATAGAGGTAATCGTATATTTCCAATTATTGAAACATATATTTTTTATGCATTATTATGTTATTATTTAAATTGACTGTAATGTACGATATTTGTTTTGTTTAACATGACTATAGGCTTTGATGCTACCTACCTTAAGGCTTCTATGATTCTAGCGAATACTTCATTCTACAATTCTGTGAAATCAGCTGAAAGTTGTCTGTACAAGATGTTTTCTATTAATGAAACACTAAATGAACAAGTTGGTTATGTGGATGCATTTGTTGAGAGTAGCAGTGGAAAGGTAAAAACATTGATAAACGGTTGTAAGAAGCAGTTCAAAGCTTTGGATAAAGAATTTCAAGTAAAGGCTAGTAAGATCAATATAAGTGTTGCTCTTATAGAAGAGAATAAAGTTCTAACTGACACAGATGAGAAAGTTGCTGTCTCAGGTATCTTTTTGTCTATAATTTTGACTAAAAGTTGCGAAACAACCTTTTTTTATGATTGTTATTTACATTTACTGTGATTTTTGACTTTTCATTGCAGAGATTGATTTACATAAGTCTTTGCTTTTAGCAAAGAAGTCTTTCAAAAAGTCCGTTGCATCTGTGGATAAGTGTATGAATATGATTTATTCTATCAACACAGCATTATATCACGCTGGTGCATACGAATTTGTTCTCGACACTAAAGCGGCTGGATTTAAAGGGCTGATCAGTTTGGTGTCTTGGCTTACGGAAGCAGCAGAAGCTGCAGATGCTGAAAATGTTGATGTGCCAGCTGCTGTAAAAAAAAATGAAGTCCCAACACATGGCGGTGTCTTCTAAATCTGTTTCCAGTCACATCTAAGATGGAAACAAAAGTCACAAATGATGTGCCAGCTGCTGGGAATAAAAATAAAGTCCCAACACATGATAGTGTACTTCTAGATTTGTTTCCAGTCACATCTAAGATGGAAACAAAAGTCTCAAATGCTGCTGCTCCTATAGTACATGATTCTGATTTTGAAGGGCCTAGTAATGTCTTAGGTTTATTTCCAACATGGTTGGCTACTAAGGATACAAAAGCTAGTGCTAGTGGTCATGATGAAGCTAGTGGGTCAACTGTTGGTAGAGATGAAAAGGGTAAGAAATTTTTATTTTTTTTATATTTTGTTTGAGACTTATATTAAAACTTTGCTAACTCTTTGTTTATGTTGCAGTTTTTGTCGCTCGTGAATTTCTGAATAATGTCAAATTGGAAGCGGATAATGTTCAAACTTATTCTCCAGTTATGGATGAAATTACTTAATCAGCCTGGTAATTTCTGAAGATTTAGAAATGCATCTAATGGATGTTATTGATACTTATTTAAATGGATCACTTGATAGTGATATATACATGAATATACATGAAGGGTTTAAGGTATCAGAAGCATCTAATGCAAAACACAAGAAAATGTATTCCATTAAATCACAAAGATTTTTATATGGGTTGATAAAATGGTATAACCGATTAAGTGATTACTTGATAAGAAAAAGGGTATACAAATAATCTTATTTGCACATGTGTTCTTATTAAGAAAATAATGTCCGGATATGTGATTGTAAGTTGTTTATGTCTATAATCTTAACATCATAGGTACAAATAAAGAGATTCATGAAGCCATTCAATTTCTAAAAAAAAAAGAATTTGAAATGAAAGATCTCGGAAAAATCAAGTATTGTCTTGGTATTAAGCATATGCCTAATGGTTTATTTGTACATCAAACAACTTATATACAAAATATTTTAAAACGTTTTCAGTATGAACAAGGCAAAAAGTACTCATATAGTTGTTAGATCACTGATCCATTTCATCACTGTGAAGATCATGAAGATCTTAACGGATCAGAAGTTTCATATTTTAGTGCAATTGGGGCTATTATGTATTTTACAAATTGTACAAGACCTGACATTTCTTTTGCAGTTAATTTGTTGACAAGGTTTGGTTGAAATGGGATCAAGCAGATATTTTGATACCCTTGAAGAACTGCTGATTTAAAATTATTTTATTTTAACGCTTTAAAACAAGATTTGGTTGATTATGTATATGCAGGTCATTCATCAAATCCTCATAAAGATAAATCTCAAACTCGGTATGTATTCCTAAATGGAGGTACCACAAAATCATGACATTCTTAAAACAAACACTTGTTGCAACATCATCAAATCATGACGAAGTGATTGCATTATATGAAACTACTCGAAAATGTGTTTGGTTGAGATCAATGACACAAATCATTACTGATTCTTGTGGACTAGAACGCGATAAAAGTCCAACAACTATATATGAAGATAATGCAGCTTGCATAGCACAGATGAAAGAAGGGTATATCAAAAATGACCGAACAAAACACATACCTCCTAGATTCTTCTCATACACTCAAGATCTCATTAAGGACAACCCGATTGAAATGAGATATGTTCAATCAAGCAAAAACTCTGCCGATCTTTTCACCAAAGCACTCCCAACTGCTATTTCCAGAACACACGTTCACAATATTGGCATGAGGCATGTTCAAAAGATGTAACAGCTCAACAACGTCTACTTGAGGGGGAGATAACTCTATACTGCACTCTTTTTCCCTTAGCTAAAGTTTTTTTTCACTGGATTTTCTTTAGCAAGGTTTTTAACGAGGCAGTACTAGTTGATATCTAATGAAAATAAATTGACATTCAAGGGGGAGTGTTATGATACTAAAGTCAAAGAAGGTGGATGCCAATTTTCACATGAATTCAAATTTTATTACTATTTTACCTAACATATATCATTAAAGACACGGATGTATAGTAAAATTTTAGTATTATAAATATCAATCAGTTGTAAGGATATTGAGGATACAATTCTTCAATAATAATTCTTACTTCCTCATTTCTTCTTTAATAATCTATAGTTGAGAATTAAGCTACAAAAGTTGTTATCCATCACTAAATTACAACACCTTGGTGTATTTATATATATACTAATAGACAAAACACTGTTTCACTATTTACCAATAGTAATCATGGGTATTTTCATCATTTCACCTTTTTTTCCTCCCCAACGATAAAATAAGCAGCTTTCGTAAACGAACTAACCCTTCAATGTTACCAAAAGATGTAAAAAAAAAAAAAAATACTTTTTTTACAAAAAAATCAACTAACTTTTTTTTTTCTTCCTCAACTATAAAAGAGGCAACTTTCATAATTTGAACAACCCTTCAATGCTACTAAAAGATGTCGAAAAACATTCTTTTTTACAAAATAAATCAACAAAAAAAACAACTTTCACAAAAGGAACAACCCTTCAATGTTAGATGTCGAAAAAAATTCTTTTTTACAAAATAGATTAAATCTTTTTTTTAACTCGCATTCAAAATGGAGCCTCCGGCACGAAGCGAGGGGTCCACAACTAGTTCATAGCTAATCCATTGATGCAAGTATGCAACCGTCGGTACTTTACGACACTTCGAAGTTAAAACAAGACTATTAGTTACAATAGAATATTTGACACTTAAAAATAATAAATGCAAATATAAAGCATAAATAGTTTAGTACTCTTACAAATTACTAAACAATATTTTCATACAAAAAGACTATTTTTTTTAAAGCTACAAAAAGACTACTTCAAGATTCAAAGTTAAACATTAAAAGTTAAACAAAAGTAATAATATAGACCATGAAGAATAATGCCACTATTATCAGTTGCTTGCACGATCGCCATGATTCACTGAAAAAAACGCATGTGATGACTTTTTTGCAATACAATTAAGTTAACACGAGACATATAGTCTTCTTCAAGTGACACACAAGCCTGTAACAATACAACACTTTTTTGAGCTTAACATACAAGGACAAAATGTAAATATAAATATATTTACCTTTCAGATTTATTTGACAGAAAAGGTCAAAGTCAGTCAAACTTAAGAAAAGTGAGAATATCGGTGAAAAGTCGGCCACATCTTTTTTAGATTTCCATATTTTGCCACCTCTGCTAGCAAGATATAAGACAAATTCAGAGTGCAACAAGTAGAACCAACCTTGTGAGCTGCAACAATTTGTGTCCCGATTAATGTTGCAAAGTACAAAAGTAGAGAATAAAAATAGAACTAACCTCGTGAGCTGCAACAATTTGTGTCCCGATTAATGTTGCAAAGTACAAAAGTAGAGAATAAAACGCCACTTAAAACATCACATACTGAAAAAAAAAAACATCTTATTCCTAGTCATATGATATATTTTTTAAATATCCCTTTTATGTTACCAGTAGTGATTAAGATTAAAAAAACCAAATTCGACACATTTAATACGAAAAAGACGCATTTATTAATAATGGGTCGAAATTGCTACTTCTATACAACAATAACGGAAGAAGCATCAAATTCTCTTATTAGTTAAAGTTTTTATCGTAAAAATTTGGACCGTTAATAAAAATTCATAACCCAAATTGACTGATTTAACATGAATAGGTTCAAATTACAAACTCCGCATTGGCTACATACTGAAAGTTGAATATAAGGACAGTTAATAATAATTGTAACAATGTGAAATTAGCAATCTATTGTGTATATAATAAGATTCCTGCTTAAAGTCATACCTTCAAATTTCTTCAATTTTGGCAGCTATATTCTGTTGCTGCTCAACAATGCTCTGGTTTCATGCCAGGTGAATAACGATGAACCAAATTGAAGAAGAAGACAGTAACATAATTTTAATGAGGTTGCCACCTGAGATATCAAATTATATATCAAGTAATTAGTGTAGGTACCAAAATCTCATCTTCCACCGTATTTATAAGGCATAAAAATTTAATCTTTTTTTCTTCAGATTTGAAGAATAGCACTCTCAACTATCTATAAAGTAAGACCTTAATTTAAAAGGGGAGCATATGGGTTCCACTTGAACGGATTTATTATTATGTAATTGTTAAAAAATCCGAAATTCGAATTCAATATCGTAGCAAATCACATATACGAAATAAATATAAATAATAACAAATAAAATAATAAAACCTGCTACTTTTCCTCAAACTCAAATTCATAACCAGAACAGAAAATCTTAAATTAAAGCTTACCGTTAATTGTTGAACCTCGAAGATGCGATTGTCGATTGAATGTCGTGATGCTTCTGCTATAGTCGAACGTCTTCGTGATTCTACTACAATCGATGATGTTGTTATATTCAGATTCCATAGCTTGATTAAATCAATCCAATTTCTAGGGTTCAATCCGAATGGGCTTTGATTCGTCAGAGAGATCAATTTCAGAGGGAGGGTGAGAGGTTTTCTTTTCAACTTCGTGGTCTTCTATACAAATCGAATTAGAATGTAGAATGAAACCCCTAATTTTGTTAGGAGCTCCTTTGTTTTTCCATTTTAGGGGTATTTTAGGCAGATGATTAAGGTTGTTTGATTTATTAGCTAATAATGAAAGAGGATGAATATGAACCATTAGATTAAAGGGTAGATTAATGTCTTTTGTTGATCTAAGGGTTTTAAAGGAGGTTTTGTACAGATTTATTAGCTAATAAAAACTCTCTTTTAAGGTAAAAGTAGATTAACTCAATCGTATTTGCAATATATACACACATAACTAAAACAAAAATAGCAAATCAAAATTTGGGTTCAAAAATTCATGCAAGAAACATATATTAACGTGCAAATCTGAACAAAGGTTAATGTAAACAAAAACAATATTGAATTCAAATCGAAAACGAAGCAATCAGCTTTGTAATCGAAAACGAAGCTATACAAAAGTTACTTACGCTTTAATTTTTTCTGGATGAATGCTTCGTGGTTTCTTCAACGATTTGTTCGTGATAGATGGTGATGTTGTTGATGTATAAATCATAACAATCGGCCAAGCCAATCGATTTTATTCGGAAACCTTAGATGAAGATGAATTGAATCGTCGTTCTTTTAGGGTTTTTTTGGTTCTAAAAAGGGCGTCTGATAATTCATAATATATGAATGGTCGTTGTTTATGTATCAATCAGAAGGATTCACGAAACCACAAAGAAGATGATTTTTTGATGAATTTGATTTTTGATTGATGAGAGCGTAAAACTAAAAGGAAATGATTGAGCAGTTTTATTTTTTTGAACGGTTTTTGGAAGAGAAAGTTGAATATATTTAGGTTGAATTAATGTGAGATTGAAAATATTAGATCGTAACTGCCGAGATTAAGGATGGATATTAAATTCTAATTGTAATTTTGAATTCAAATTTGATTTAGGCGGGTTATCATGTCATCACGGATTAAAAAATTGACCAATGATCGAAAGACATGTTGGATGACACATAGGCACGATTAAGGAGGTGTCGACACATTGGATTTAATCCCTTGATTTATAAGAGTTTATAGATTAGTTATAATATACTATTATTAATATATATATATATATATATATATATATATATATATATATATATATATATATATATATATATATATATATATATTTGCAATGTTTGCGTATGTATAATATTAATAACATAACATTAAAACATAGATTATGTTTCATGTATATGATGAGAATGAAACATAATTCGATTAACTATGATCAACCAATTCAACTCAAACTTGATGTGTGTAGTGTATATGTTCAAGATGATGAATGAAGTAATGTAAAGAACATGGACACACGGATTTATAGTGGTTCGGGTGGATGTTAACTAATCCACCTTAATCCACTCCCCGATTACACTAATCGGGATTTGTTACTTCACTAAGCACTTTTCTCCAAACCCGGTGGAGATCCGATTTACAAGTCTTCAACTTCCTTGGTAGACAACAAACTTAATCTTCCTATCCCTTTAAAAGATCAACTCCAACCTAGATCAACTTGTCTTCACCTTGGACAAGTATTAATATTCAAATGAGATTAATCAACTTCTTATGTCCCTTTAAGGAAGTAGATCACTAAGCTAGCCTATGCTTCTCTTAATTGAAGTTACAAGACTTATACACTTTGCAATGATGATCCTAAGACTATACTAGGACATACATTACACTAAGTAAACTCACAAGATTAATGATTTTAATAAGTAAGTCTGCAACAACCAAATTCTATATCTATAAGATCGTAGAATCTTCTCTTGCTTGATCACATTTGAGTAGTAATTAGAGCCCTTGTGATCTCTGAAAATAAGTTTTTAAAATATGCAAGAGGGTCAGCTTCAAATGCTCTTCAATGCTTGCCTTTTATAGTAGGATTCAAAAAACAGCCGTTGTCACACGGTTTCCAGCACGGTCGACCGTGGTTCGACCATGCGTGCTCCAGTCCAAAATATGTATCCATTGTATGAATGTTTAACTGAGATTTGAACACCACATTTTGGAACCTTTACTCTATCTAGCACCTGCAAAAGAAATCCAACATCCTATACAAGTACTATATGCATTAAGTGTGAGAGATTTGGTCTTATTGAGTGAAAGTGACGTACACTCCAATAGTGGTTAACCAAACATTAATCATGACTTAGTTAGTCACATTAATCATTTGGTTCAATTCTAAAGACTAGTCAATATGTCACTAACTTCATAGTTTCAATTAATCACAAGTCATGTTCATTTTAAGTGTAACATCCCGCATTTTTTCGTTAAATTTATTTTTAATGCCATCTTTTTTTTTTGATAATATCTTTCGTTATCTAAATTCGTATCTTTCGTCAACGAACGTTCTTAATATTTCCGTTATTTGATTATAACATCTCCCGTTTATTCTCGCGTATTTAAATTAATTCGTTTGGTTAATTCACGCACCCGCTTCTAAACTTGAGGGACCAAAGTTGTCTAGTGGGCAAACTAGTTGACTAGGTCAACTAGTCAACCCACCATCTCCACCATTCATTATCCACCTGTTTCTTTTTCTTTTCTCTTAATACTTTCACCATTTTCTCTCAAACTCATCATACAAAGAATCATCATCTAAATCATTTCAAGGAAGCAAACATCAAAACAAATCGTACTTTTGGAATCCTCTCTTCATCATCTATATTTTGGTACCAATTTCACTACTTGGGGTAAAGTTTCTAAAAACTCTAGATTTCTCAAATTCGTTTTATAGACTTGAAATGGTGTTAGTTAGTGTCTATGGCTCAAGTCTAACATGAATATGTGTTTGGTTTGCTCGATTTGTTGTTTTGAGTAACTAGCTCGAATATGAAAAATGGGTTTGTTTAATCTTGAGTTTTGGATGATTAAATGTTGTTTAAATGTTAAAGTTCATGTATTAAATGTGTTACTAGCTTCATTAGCTTCGTTTTGGTATGTTGGTTGATTTAGAAAAACTTCACAAACAAAATTGATGAATTCATGATTCTTGGTTAGGGTTTGATGAGCTTTAAAATGAATTTTGATGCATTGAATGCTATGAAATGTTGTTAGTAAGTGTTTAGTTGCAATGTATACTTAATTACCTTCGAAACGGCATATCGTATGCATAAATTGGATTTTCGAATCACCGTTTGCATTTTTTAGCTTGAAACGTTAAATAACGATCATTTGACGAGGTTTTTGTTATTGTAAATGATGTTTTTGTGTAATGAAATGTGTTTAGTTGTATTCCTCGTCAAAATACCTTTCCAACGATATAAGATACGTGTTTTGAATGTTTACGGTTCATTAGTTATGGTTGTTTGAAGTTGGAGTCGTGCACTAAGTGTTCAAACTGCCCAGATTTTGCTGAACAGATAGTCTGAGCGCCGCTCAGGGTCTTGGAGCGCCGCTTCGGGCCCCGGCTGTCCAAAAATGCACATTTTGTTTAATTCTAACTATGCTACGCACCCCCGATTAACATGAAACTTGACCAACATGCTTATATATGATTAAAAACCTCATAAAAATTGTCCGAGACCCGACCCGAACATGTTGACTTTTTCGTTGACTTTGACTTGACCAAAGTTGACTTTTGT
Organism: Rutidosis leptorrhynchoides; assembly: GCF_046630445.1. Lineage (NCBI taxonomy): Eukaryota > Viridiplantae > Streptophyta > Magnoliopsida > Asterales > Asteraceae > Rutidosis > Rutidosis leptorrhynchoides. Next base: position 667,072,103 of record NC_092335.1, read on the forward strand.
TCAAATTACCAATACTTGTTTAAACCATTCTAATCTTCTTGTATACTTGATTCTTGCATGAAACTTGACAACGTGATTCACATGCTATTTAATCGAGTCGTAACGAGCCATGGGACTAATTGAACACATTTCACCCGACCTTGTATCGTAACCGGTTAATTGATACAACTTACTTGATTAGGTCAAGGCTAAGCAACTTTCATGCACACGTTTACTTTGTGAAGTACCTTTATACTCGTGCACTCAAGGTGAGATCATAGTCCCACCTTTTCAACAACTTTTATACTTTTAAACCGTGGGCTGAAAAACATATACATTGTATACATTTTATACTTTCATACTTTTATACTTTGAACACAAATACAAAAGCAAAGATACGTACGAGTTAAAACAAAAATCCTCAAGTCCAATTATCATTAGTTACATTTGTAGGGTGTAAGCGATAACTTATGTTGTGTGGCCATACGGGTTTGACGAACCCTCATTCGGATGAATGAAACGTATTTTCGGGATATAGTGTAGGTTCTAACACTATTATGCAGAGGTAAGATTCAGTTAAGCTTTGGTAATTGGGTACTCGTGATACAAACAACATCTTTTGGGATGTATACGCTTTGATACTAAATCTTGTGGTTCAAAAACATACTTTACAAATACACCTACGATTTCACCAACGTTTTTCGTTGACAGTTTTCTATATGTTTTCTCAGGTTCATACTTGGCTACTTGATACATGCTTCCGCGTATTTTTATACTTGCTTGGGGTCAAGCATACATACATACATACATACGCTATTGATAGCATTCGAGATTTACAACTTATATTATGTCGCAAATTATTTCATTTATACTTTATAACTTTTGTAAACTTACTTGTTATCGAACCGTTTGGTTTACCTAAAACTTTGCAACTCATGCTGATAATGCTAAAAACAAACATATATTTCATAGCATTATCCATCAAAAAAGACAAGCTTTTTGTTGCAATTGTTCTATTTTTAAGCAATATTTATTTATATTAAATAAGTGCGAAGACTAAAGACGCAAATGAAGATTTGAAGACGTAAATGACCAAAAAGTTCAAATGTACAAGATACAATCCAAATGGTTCTATTTATTGATGAGAAACGTCTAAAATTTACAAGAGTACGAGCCACGGAATGCAAAGTACAAGTTATCTACGCGTACGAAAAGACGTTCGAAAATCCGAAACTGAGACATAAACCGAGTATCAATGTACGACGCAACGGAGCTAAAATTACAATTCTACTATGTACAAGAATATAATATAATATATATATATAATTATATATAATTATATATATTATATTATATATTATATAAATCGAGCAGCCCACGTTTTAATTGACAAATGTGGCATGGCCAGGATGGCCATGCGATTGCATGGGAATAACACTGAGGAGCCATGCGATCGCATGGGCCTCAGGATCAGGTCAGGTCTATAAATTGGAACGAATTTAGACGAGTTTTAGAGACCATTTTTTCTTTCTTCCTCTGTAAACTTAATATATATATTATAATTTTAATTTAAGTTAATTTTAATAATAAAGTTATGGTTTAGTTGAGTTATTGTAAGAAATGTTTTACTGGTTTTAAGTCGGAACTCTTTCCGTGTACCGCTACGCGATTAATCACCAATGTAAGCTATGTTATTCCTTTTTAAATTAATGTCTTGTAACTAAGTTATTATTATGCTTATTTAAATCGAAGTAATCGTGATGTTGGGCTAAATATTAAGACGGGGTAATTGGGCTTTGTACCATAATTAGGATTTGGACAAAAGACCGACACTTGTGGACATTGGACCATGGTCTATTAATAGATGGGGGGTATTGTCTAATTGAGCGACAACTTATTGGAATCTGTCGAACCTATCTTCAAATTAGTTAATCTAATAATTATTAAATGATTATGAATGTCCTATTTAGTGACATTTATACGACATCCTTTACAATCATTTAATTAATTATTCGAGTTGGGTAATTGATTATTCAAACTGATCAATTGGATAAATTAATATTCATATTTCATTAAAACAAGAGTGGATTACATACAACGATAATTGGTGTAGTTGTTAACAAAGTATTAAAACCTTGGATTGCACGCAGTCGATAACCTGGTGTATTCATTAAACAAAGTATTAAAACATTGTTACAGTTCGAATCCCTAATTAGTTGGAATATTTGACTTCGGGAATAAGGTTAATTTGACGAGCATTTTATAATTATGACCGATGGACTATTATGGACAAAGACCAGATAGGTTTCAAATAAACCAGGACAAATCACAATTAACCCAGGATAATAAATTAAAATCAAAACGTCAAACATCATGATTACGGAAGTATAAATAAGCATAATACTTTTATTTCGTATTTAATTGTACTTTTATTTACCGTTATTTTATTACTCGCAATTTTATATATCGCATTTTATTTATCGTTATTTATTTTACGCATTTTATTTATCGTCATTTATCTTCACGCCTAAAAATATAAAATCGACAAACCGATCATTAAACGGTAAAACCCCCGTTTTATAATAATAATAATAGTACTTATATATATATATATATATATATATATATATATATATATATATATATATATATATATATATAGATATATATATATATATATATTTATATTTTTTAAAAAAAATATAGCGTTAAACTTGGCTAGCTCCTTGTGGAACGAACCGGACTTATTAAAAACTACACTACTCTACGATTAGGTACACTGTCTATAAGTGTTGTAGAAATGTTTAGGTATATCTATTCTATAAATAAATAATCAAAACTTGTGTAAATCGTATAATATTTCATCGTATTTTGTAGTAAAATAATAACTATTTCATACACCTTCGCTTTAACATCACATACACAGTTCAAATGAATGCAACATAATTTTGGTCAAACGCGTCTCATTTAGGGACTATGACCACGTAACGGGACCTAAGTTAACGGCGCCGTCAATGACGATTTTGTCGGGTCGTTACAGATGGTATCAGAGCGTTGGTTGTAGGGATCTAGGATGTGCATTAGTGTGTCTGACAGAGTCGTTAGGACGCATTAGTGAATCTAGATTACAATCGAATAGTTAATCATTGCATTCTGACTTGCATTTGCTATAGATAGCACTTACTTGACTACTTGTGCATTTTTACTTGAATCATTCTTAGGCAAACTTCTTAATGGTACCAAGCTTTCATCATACGAATCCGTATTCTGCCACTTTCTGGTAACACACGTAAATTCATGATTCATACGCGTAAGGATGACGACGACTTCATTAGTCGCACTAGTTCGGGAACTCTGTCTCCTCGGTTGTTATTCGCCACCGTCTCGGCTTACTATCCACGAGCGCTGTGAAGTTTCCACCATTATGGCAATCACTAGCCACTACCGATGTTACACCGGTGTTCTTCACTATCTACCATTTCTTGTTACTACCATCACTACCCTAGGTGAGTATCATCATCACTACTTATCACTACGGTTGCGTACTACTCGTTATCATAATTCGTTACTCTTTTCGTGCCTAAAGGCATTATTGTTTGACTTGAACTGCATTGACGTGAACAATCATTTATACACTTCCCTCGGGAAACGCTTCTTTAGAGTTGCACAAGTTCTTTCAATTCAATATGAGTCACGTTAGAGACGTCGTTACAGTTTGTTCATTTTAAAACTCCACGATTACACAAACTTGATTCTATGGAGTGATGTGGGAATGGAGGTATGAGTTAGCGTAATATAACGACACTCGATCAATGTGGTTATATTATGGTAAGACATACCAAAGTTCTAATGACTCGTGATGGTGATTGGACTCGATCAACCTAATCACCACCATGTGCCATGTACATGACTTCATTTTTCTTGTTGGACATCCGAAAACTCCGAGAATATTGATAACAACAATACCAGGAACACACCTTATATTATTGTCGAACCATATCTATGCTCCCGAATGAATGATAAATTCTTTCGACTTCAAACATATGTTACACGTGTATACTATCTCGTTTTCGCACAGTTTTATCGACGAACTACAATATGCTTGATATGCTCACATCGAGGCAGAAACTTCTCTCGCATTAAATTCGTACTTCCGTATAAGGAAATCTTTATTCTAAATTCTCAATGGAGGGAGCGACTCTTCACGTTATACTAGTATTCACCACGAGGGTGAATAGTCCTAACGAACATTTTCAAAACCCGATAAGAAACTTGCTCAAACAAACGTTTTTAGAAACCGACAAGTCTTACGCGGCGCGAATTTCTTGAGAAAAGAAAACTTGTTCAAATATATCTTAAGGAAATGTACCTCGTTTCAGATCGAGATGCTCGTTTCACTTCTAGACTTACAAAAAGCCTTGGGAACACGTTTAAACATGAGTACCGCGTATCATCCACAAACCGACGGACCAAGCAAACATACGATTCAAACCTTGGAGAACATAATACGAACTTGTATTTTTATCCTTAGCCAAATTCTTTACTATAATAGTTATCATGCGAGTCTTAACGTCACACCTTTTGAAACCTTATATGACCGAAAACGTCATTCTCCTTTTGTCGAACCAAGTAAACTATAATCAATTCACCGTGTCCGAAATTATTCATGAGCGACCGAGAAAATTTATCCATATTCAAGAAAGACCCAACACGACCCATAGTCGTCGAAAGAGCTATACCGATGTTAGACGTAAACCTATCGAATTCCAAGTGAGTGACCGCGTAATATTAATAGTCGCACCTTGAAAAGGTGTAATCCGTTTTGGGGAAACGTAGAAAGCTAAATCCACGATATTTTAATCCTTTTGAAATCTTGAAGCATTTTGTACCCGTTGCTTACCGTTTCGATCTCCCGACTCAATTAAGCTCCGTTCATCCTACATTTCGTGTATCAACTTAAAGAAGTGTCTTGCCGAACAAGAACTTGTTATTTCTTTTGATGAACTTGCTATCGATGACAAACTTCACTTCCTAGGAGAACCGGTTGAAATTAGGGATCGTGAAACCAACGTAAAATCCCGACTATCAAAGTTCGTTGAAATGCCCAAGGGAGTATCCTCACTCATTCGTAGAATTTGCAACGCAAGGTCTCCAGGAAGAATCAACAACTACTACTTCCAACTAAATTTCGGGAAGAAATTTCTTTTAAGGTGTAGGTAATGTAACATCCCGCATTTTTCTGTTAAATTTATTTTTAACGACGTCTTTTTTTTTTGATAATATCTTTCGTTATCTAAATTCATATCTTTCGTCAACTAACGTTCTTAATATTTCCGTTATTCGATTATAACATCTCCCGTTTATTCTCGCGTATTTAAATTAATTCGTTTGGTTAATTCACGCACCCGATTCTAAACTTGAGGGACCAAAGTTGTCTAGTGGGCAAACTAGTTGACTAGGTCAACTAGTCAACCCACCATCTCCACCATTCATTATCCACCTCTTTCTTTTTCTTTTTTCTTAATACTTCCACCATTTTCTCTCAACCTCATCATACAAAGAATCATCATCTAAATCATTTCGAGGAAGCAAACATCAAAACAAATCGTACTTTTGGAATCCTCTCTTCATCATCTACATTTTGGTACCAATTTCACTACTTGGGGTAAAGTTTCTAAAAACTCTAGATTTCTCAAATTCGTTTTATAGACTTGAAATGGTGTTAGTTAGTGTCTATGGCTCAAGTCTAACATGAATATGTGTTTGGTTTGCTCGATTTGTTGTTTTGAGTAACTAGCTCGAATATGAAAAATGGGTTTGTTTAATCTTGAGTTTTGGATGATTAAATGTTGTTTAAATATTAAAGTTCATGTATTAAATGTGTTACTAGCTTCATTAGCTTCGTTTTGGTATGTTGGTTGATTCAGAAAAACTTCACAAACAAAATTGATGAATTCATGATTCTTGGTTAGGGTTTGATGAACTTTAAAATGGATTTTTAATGCATTGAATGCTATGAAATGTTGTTAGTAAGTGTTTAGTTGCATTCCCGAATCACCATTTGCATTTTTGAGCTTGAAACGTTAAATAACGATCATTCGACGAGGTTTTTGTTATTGTAAATGATGTTTTTGTGTAATAAAATGTATTTAGTTGTATTCCTCGTCAAAATACCTTTCCAACGATATAAGATACGTGTTTTGAATGTTTACGGTTCATTAGTTATGGTTGTTTGAAGTTGGAGCCGTGCACTAAGTGTTCAAACTGCCCAGATTTTGCTGAACAGATAGTCTGAGCGCCGCTCAGGGTCTTGGAGCGCCGCTCCGGGCCCCGAATGTCCAAAAATGCACATTTTCGTTTAATTCTAACTATGCTACGCACCCCCGATTAACATGAAACTTGGCCAACATGCTTATATATGATTAAAAACCTCAGAAAAATTGTCCGAGACCCGACCCGAACATGTTGACTTTTTCGTTGACTTTGATTTGACCAAAGTTGACTTTTGTTCAAACTTTACCAATACTTATTTAAACCGTTCTAATCTTCTTGTATACTTGATTCTTGCATGAAACTTGACAACGTGATTCACATGCTATTTAATCGAGTCGTAACGAGCCATAGGACTAATTGAACACATTTCACTCGATCTTGTGTCGTAACCAGTTAATTGATACAACTTACTTGATTAGGTCAAGGCTAAGCAACTTTCATGCACACGTTTACTTTGTGAAGTACCTTTATACTCGTGCACTTAAGGTGAGATCATAGTCCCACCTTTTCAACAACTTTTATACTTTTAAATCGTGGGTTGAGAAACATATACATTGTATACATTTTATACTTTCATACTTTTATACTTTGAACACAAATACGAAAGCAAAGATACGTACGAGTTAGAACAAAAATCCTCAAGTCCAATTATCATTAGTTACACTTGTAGGGTGTAAGCGAGAACTTATGTTGTGTGACCATACAGGTTTGACGAACCCTCATTCGGATGAATGAAACGTATTTTTGGGATATAGTGTAGGTTCTAACACTATTATGCAGAGGTAAGATTCAGTTAAGCTTTGGTAATTGGGTGTTCGTGATACAAGCAACATCTTTTGGGATGTATACGCTTTGATACTAAATATTGTGGTTCAAAAACATACTTTACAAATACACCTATGATTTCACCAACGTTTTTCGTTGACAGTTTTCTATATGTTTTCTCTGGTTCATACTTGGCTACTTAATACATGCTTTCGCGTATTCTTATACTTGCTTGGGGTCAAGCATACATACATACATACATACGCTATTGATAGCATTTGAGATTTACAACTTATATTATGTCGCAAATTATTTCATTTATACTTTATAACTTTTGTAAACTTACTTGTTGTCGAACCGTTTGGTTTACCTAAAACTTTGCAAGTAATACACGTTTCAAATGAATGAGACATAATTTTGGTCAAACGCGTCTCATTTAGGGACTATGACCACGTAACGGGACCTAAGTTAACGGCGCCATCGATGACGATTTTGTCGGGTCGTTACATTAAGATTATGTAGAGATTAATTGAATGATGTCTTAAGATAATCATTAAGTGTGTAGAGACATCAAAGTTAAGTCATACTTGAATAAGCAATCACAACTTTTTACTTAGACAAGACCAAATAAGCAATTGACTATAATTCCATTGTGAACCATTTTACACTTAATTCATTGGAGTAGGCTAGTTACTTGAATCCTAGTATTATACCTAGTAAGCACATAGCAAGCATATTAATTAAGTTGACAAATTTATGAGTATTAAACATATTAGCAAGTAGCAAGTAATACTCACACATAGCAAGAGACAGTTACTATAAGATTAATTATATAGACATTTGCACAGCTTATAATTTAAGCTTTTAGCAAGCTTACTTGCAATATAACATATTGCATGATTAATGTGTAAGCACACATTAATGTCCAACACATACACAAGGGAAGAGCAATCTCTAGTTGGGACTTGGTGACCATCCTAAATGTATCTAAGTGTATTTTAGGATTACAAGTCTTTACTAGTTACACTTGAAAGCATTGTTCTTCATTTAGCCTTAATTAATCACTAAGTCATCTTTAATAGTAATTATTGTTCTAGTGACATTGGCTTATGTAGTGACCCGACAAAATCGTCATTTGACGGCGCCGTCTACTTAGGTCCCGTTACGTGGTCATAAGTCTTTAAAACAACGTTTGACCCAAAATATGTCGCATTCATTTCAAATGTAAGTATGTTTCAAGGTTTACAAAAGTAGTACATCGACTAGTTACATTACAACATTAAAAGTACAAATGAAACCTATGCGACACGATTTAAAAGTAAGTCAAAAAGACGCTCCATATATGCATGTATACTCGACATCCAAGCAAGTATCAAAAGTGAGCGGAAGCATGTATCACTAAGCATTCAAGACCTGAGAAAAACATAGAGAATCTGTCCACGAAAACGTTGGTGAAATCATAGATTTAATAAGTATTTTTGTATTGAACCACAACGTTTAATATGAATTGATTATCCAAAACGTTTACATTTCCAAAAATGTCATTTGTATCACGAGCACCCAATTATCAAGACTTAGCTGAATCTTCCCTCTGAATTTTGAATTTAGTGTTAGAACTTATACTATACCTTGTTGAAATTACATTTCATTCACTAACGGTAGCGAACCGTCTGAATGAGGGTTCGTTAAACCCGTATGGCCACACAACATAATTACTCGCTTACACTTACACCCTGCAAGTGAAACTAATGATAATTGGATTGAGGACTTTTGTTCTAACTCGTACGTATCTTTGTATTCGTATTTGTATTCAAGTATCTTTGCTTTCGTATTCGTATTCAAAGTATATAAGTATGAAAGTATAAAATGTATACAATGTATATGTTTCTCAGCCCACGATTTAAAAGAATAAAAGTTGTTGAAAAGTGGGACTATGATCTCACCTTGAGTGCACGAATGTAAATGTACTTCCCAAGTAAACGTATGCAAGAACGAATGCTAGTCTCGACCTAGACAAATAGGTTGTATCGATATCGGTAAACACGGTCGGTCAAAGTGTTCAATTAGTCCTATGGCTCGTTACGACTCGATTAATATAGCATGTGAGTCACATAGTCAAGTTTCATGCAAGATACAAGTATAAAGGCACGTTAGAATGATTGCATAAGTATTCGGTTAGGTTTGAATAAAAGTCAACGTTGGTCAAGTCCAAGTCAACGAAAAAGTCAACACGTTCGGGTCGGGTCCCGAACTATTTTTCTATGTTAATTATTCATAAATAAGCATGTTAGAACAAGTTACATGGTAATCAGAGGTGCGTAGCATAGTTAGAATTTTTCGTAAAAGTGTCAAGTTGAAAAGAAATTTGAACACGCCTAATACCGCGCCGCGACCAAGGAGGGCCGCGTCGCGGCACTACTCTGTGTCTGATTCCTGGTCTGTCTTAAATGATCAAGTCTCGAACCAAACTTCAATCTAACATGACTAATGAACCGTAAACACTTAAAACGCATACCATACATCGTTGGAAAGGTAATTTAGCGAGGAATACAACTAAACACATATCATCAATCCTTTCTAGCATTTACAACAATCAAAACTGCATTAAATGTTCATCATAAATGCTTTCAAGTTCATAAATGCACTTTGATGATTCGGGAATTAAATGCATACATATAATACGCCGTTTCGTAGGTAATTATGCATACAATACAACTAATGTAACACCCTGTTTTCCCGTGCACGTCTAAAGGTACGTACTTAATCAATAGTACGCTTATAACTTACTCGTTATGTGATTAAATGAACTAAAGTGTTAGTTAGGTGTGAGTGCATATATGTATATGTGTGTATATATATATGGGTATATTCGAATGCGTGCGTATACGTGTATATGAATGTGTCGTGATTGGCGTCAAGTCGTGTGAGACTTAAGGTTGAGGTTTAGACGTGCATAGGAAGGGTGGAAGTTGTTGTGTTTGTGTTTGAAACCTTGTATTATGATTTGTTGTCGAAGTGACCAAGAACAGGCGAACGCCGCGCCGCGACAAACGGGTCCGCGCCGCGACAAACAAAGCAAATCCAGATCAGAACTTGAGTTAAGAGGGGTCTTTTTTTTCCTTCTTTATGTCGCGATGCGACAAAGCTGCCGCGCCGCGGCAAGTCTGCAGTTCAGACTCCGAATTCAGCTCAAATTTAATAGGGTTTAGGGGCAAATTGGTCTTTTTACATGTAGATCTGGTTGGAGCTTTAATATCCACCACTTATCTTCATTTCTTATTTTCTTTTCCAATTTCTTTCACATTTTCCTCCCAAAACATAAAACCCACTAAGATTAATCTTGAGATTTGAAGGTGAAGTTTTGTGAATCGATCCTAGAAGCGAGAATTAAAGTTGTTCATCGTATCTCTTGGTACACGTTCATAGTCTTGGTAAGTCTTAACTCTATGTTTTGAGTTTTATCTAATTTAAGCTAGGGTTTGGTTCATATGGAACTAGTGTGACCCATTTGAGGGTTAAATGGGTGGGTTTTGGGTTGGATTGTTGAAAGGAAACCCTAAAAAGCTATTATCTAGGGTTTGGTATTGTGATTTGAGATTGTAAGTGCTAAATGATGATGTTAGTCATTAATGCACTTTTAAAGTGATGAAAGTGTTGTTATTGTGTAAGTTGACTTGATTTGTAAGTCAAAGAGTCAAAAGAGCACTAGTTGACCTAATCGGGTGAAATGGTTATGAAATATACCAAGTTTGTGTTAGTTGATGTTGTTAAACCCTAATCACTAGCTTTTAGTGATTTATGATAGGGAATGGCCATTAATGGGCGTTTTGGCGTAGTTGAGTCATTTAATGCAAACGGGTCATTAAATACTCAAGGGTTGTGGTTGGCATTTAATTCAACTAGTTTGTAAGTTAATAAATGCATAATGTAATAGGTACATTACATTGAAGGTTTGCAAGCTCGGTTAGCTTTCACAAGAGACTTGAGGTGAGTGGAATGATTATACGTGTGTGTATATAATGTATCTATTTGTAGGGCGGGGAAGGGGCCGGGGTATATGTTGTTTATACCACCAAGAGTTAGTGATATATTTCGTTGTACACTAACTATGGATATTTTGTTGTCCAAATCGCCCAAGAGTTAGTGATATATTTCGTTGTACACTAAAGATTGCTTGAACGGATATTTCGTTGTCCGTGTCGCCTAAGGCTTAGTGATATATTTTGTTGTACACTAACGGTTGTTATGAACACCGATGGGAAATTCGAAGTACCATTCCCTTGTGTGTTGGTTAATCTTAATTACGCGTTGTATTGTAGTATATTATATCATTCGGGTTATATATATGCTATTGTGATGCTAGCTTGTGATCTTGAAGGGTTTAGTGTTATACTTGCGATGGTATGCCATGTAAATTGCTTGTGTGTATGAGGTATTTGTGTAAGTGCTTGCAAGTAGGTGTATTATATATGTATATGTATAATTATTGCATTCACTAAGCGTTAGCTTACCCTATCGTTGTTTATCTTTTTAGATGCAGGCGCAGTTAAGGGCAAGGGGGTTATCGGACATTAGGTGTCCCGTGATGATGCTTTGTTGGTGCTTTTGGAAGTTGGCCTAGTTTTGGGTAGTTTAGTCCCAAACCATGCTCGGAACGTCGTTTGGTTTATAAACTATCAATTGTAGACGGTCAAACTTGTACTACACTTTATTCGTAGCCCTCGTGCCTTTTGTAAACAATTAACTGTCGTGCATTTTAAATAGAACTCGTGAAATGGGTTACATATTTAATTGGCGTGTAATTGTGTTGTATAAAAAAAAAATTTATCGTATGGATTGCGGGTTGGGTTGTAACAACTAAACACTTACAAACCACATTGCAAAGCATTCAATGCATCTAAAGTTCATATTTAAGTCTATCAAACCCTAACCAAAATCACAAAATCAATAATCAAGTTTATGAAGTTTTTCCAAGTCAACCTTCATACCAAATCGAAGCTAGTGATGTAAGTAACACATTTAATACATGCACTTTTAACATCTAACAACATTTAATCAACTAAAATCAAAGATTAAACTAACCCATTTCAAGTGTTCATGCTAGTTACACCAAAAATCAAGATCGAGCATACAAATTACATACATGACTTCACAATGAGCCATAGACACTAATTAACACTTTTATAAGTCAAAATGATCAAGAACACATAATTTAGTGTTTTTAGAAAGTTACCCAAATGAGATGAGATTGGTATGGATTTGAAGAGGAAGATGCAAGGATTCCAAATATGTAATTTGTTTTGATGTTGGCTTGCTAGATCGAAAATGGATGATGAATCTTTGTAGTTGGGGTTTGAGAGGAAAAGTGGAAGTATGAAGATGAAGGTGGGAGGTGAATGAATGGTGGTGGTGGGTTTGACTAGTTCACTAGTCTCCACTTTGCTCACTTGACAACATTAGTCCCTCGAGTTTAAAAGCGGGTGCGTGAATTCACCGAACGAATAATTCAATTACGCTAGGGTAAACTGTAGTGACCCGAACTTTTCCATGTTTATATATATTAATTGAGATTGATATTTACATGATTAAATGTTTCCAACATGTTAAGCAATCAAACTTGTTAAGACTTGATTAATTGAAATATGTTTCATATAGACAATTGACCACCCAAGTTGACCGGCGATTCACGAACGTTAAAACTTGTAAAAAACGACTTGACGATATATATATGGATATACATATGGTTAACATGAGATTATGATAAGTAAGTATCTCCATAAGTATATTAACAATGAGTTATATACATATAAACAAGACTACTAACTTAAGGATTTCGAAACGAGACATATATGTAACGATTATCGTTATAACGACATTTAAATGTATATATATCATATTAAGATATATTAATATATCATAATATTATGATAATATAATAATTTAACATCTCATTAGATATAATAAACAATGGGTTAACAACATTAATTGAGATCGTTAACTTAAAGGTTTCAAAACAACACTTACATGTAACGACTAACGATGACTTAACGACTCCGTTAAAATGTATATACATGTAGTGTATTTAGATGTATTAAAATACTTTTGGAAGACTTCAAGACATATATCAAAACACTCATACTTAACGAAAATGGTTACAGTTACTTTCCCATTCTTTTCTTTCATCAAGAATTCTAGTCGTATTCTTACCCGTATTATACACAGCTTCAAAACGTACTTACTATGGGTATATACCAATAGGAACTAGCATGGGATTCCACTCTTGATTATGTCATGTATGACTAATCAATTTTAACTTCTACCATGAGCTAGTCAACTAACTAGAACTCCTTTTAACCCCACTCACCACTCACCAATTAACACTCATCATTCACTCCATTTCACTTCCAAATCTCTTTCTAATTCTCTCTCAACACACCCACACTATTATGAACGTATTTTTCCAGTAGTTAATCATCATCTTCATCAAAAATCACTTCAAGAATCAAGCTATAATCATCATAGGAAGAACACTTCAAGAATACTTCAAAAATCCCTTCAAGTTTACTAATTTACTTCCAAGCTTTCTAATCCATTCCAAGTAATCATCTAAGATCAAGAAACCTTTGTTATATACAGTAGGTTATCTTTCTTATTCAAGGTAATATTCATATTCAAACTTTGATTCAATTTCTATAACTATAAACTATCTTAATTCGAGCAAAAATCTTACTTGAACTTGTTTTTGTGTCATGATCCTACTTCAAGAACTTTCAAGCCATCCAAGATCCTTTGAAGCTAGATCATTTCTTGTCACTTCCAGTAGGTTTACCTACTAAACTTGAGGTAGTAATGATGTTCATAACATCATTCGATTCATATATATAAAACTATCTTATTCGAAGGTTTAAACTCGTAATCACTAGAACATAGTTTAGTTAATTCTAAACTTGTTCGCAAACAAAAGTTAATCCTTCTAACTTGACTTTTAAAATCAACTAAACACATGTTCTATATCTATATGATATGCTAACTTAATGATTTAAAACCTGGAAACACGAAAAACACCGTAAAACCGGATTTACGCCGTCGTAGTAACACCGCGGGCTGTTTTGGGTTAGTTAATTAAAAACTATGATAAACTTTGATTTAAAAGTTGTTATTCTGAGAAAATGATTTTTATTATGAACATGAAACTATATCCAAAAATTATGGTTAAACTCAAAGTGGAAGTATGTTTTCTAAAATGGTCATCTAGACGTCGTTCTTTCGACTGAAATGACTACCTTTACAAAAACGACTTGTAACTTATTTTTCCGACTAGAAACCTATACTTTTTTTGTTTAGATTCATAAAATAGAGTTCAATATGAAACCATAGCAATTTGATTCACTCAAAACGGATTTAAAATGAAGAAGTTATGGGTAAAACAAGATTAGATAATTTTTCTCATTTTAGCTACGTGAAAATTGGTAACAAATCTATTCCAACCATAACTTAATCAACTTGTATTATATATTATGTAATCTTGAGATACCATAGACACGTATACAATGTTTCGACCTATCATGTCGACACATCTATATATATTTCGGAACAACCATAGACACTCTATATGTGAATGTTGGAGTTAGCTATACAGGGTTGAGGTTGATTCCAAAATATATATAGTTTGAGTTGTGATCAATACTGAGATACGTATACACTGGGTCGTGGATTGATTCAAGATAATATTTATCGATTTATTTCTGTACATCTAACTGTGGACAACTAGTTGTAGGTTACTAACGAGGACAGCTGACTTAATAAACTTAAAACATCAAAATATATTAAAAGTGTTGTAAATATATTTTGAACATACTTTGATATATATGTATATATTGTTATAGGTTCGTGAATCAACCAGTGGCCAAGTCTTACTTCCCGACGAAGTAAAAATCTGTGAAAGTGAGTTATAGTCCCACTTTTAAAATCTAATATTTTTGGGATGAGAATACATGCAGGTTTTATAAATGATTTACAAAATAGACACAAGTACGTGAAACTACATTCTATGGTTGAATTATCGAAATCGAATATGCCCCTTTTTATTAAGTCTGGTAATCTAAGAATTAGGGAACAGACACCCTAATTGACGCGAATCCTAAAGATAGATCTATTGGGCCTAACAAACCCCATCCAAAGTACCGGATGCTTTAGTACTTCGAAATTTATATCATATCCGAAGGGTGTCCCGGAATGATGGGGATATTCTTATATATGCATCTTGTTATTGTCGGTTACCAGGTGTTCACCATATGAATGATTTTTATCTCTATGTATGGGATGTGTATTGAAATATGAAATCTTGTGGTCTATTGTTACGATTTGATATATATAGGTTAAACCTATAACTCACCAACATTTTTGTTGACGTTTAAAGCATGTTTATTCTCAGGTGAATATTAAGAGCTTCCGCTGTTGCATACTAAAATAAGGACAAGATTTGGAGTCCATGTTTGTATGATATTGTGTAAAAACTGCATTCAAGAAACTGATTTCGATGTAACATATTTGTATTGTAAACCATTATGTAATGATCGTGTGTAAACAGGATATTTTAGATTATCATTATTTGATAATCTACGTAAAGCTTTTTAAACCTTTATTTATGAAATAAAGGTTATGGTTTGTTTTAAAAATGAATGCAGTCTTTGAAAAACGTCTCATATAGAGGTCAAAACCTCGCAACGAAATCAATTAATATGGAACGTTTTTAATCAATAAGAACGGGACATTTCAGTTGGTATCCGAGCGTTGGTCTTAGAGAACCAGAATTTTGCATTAGTGTGTCTTATCGAGTTTGTTAGGATGCATTAGTGAGTCTGGACTTCGACCGTGTTTATTTGAAAAATGATTGCTTAACAAATTTTGTTGGAAACTATATATTTTTAACATGTGAATATTATGTGATATATTAATCTCTTAACGCGTTTGATATTATGTGATAGATGTCTACCTCTAGAACAAGTCCCATTGACTCACCTAATAATAATGAAGAGTCAAATGTAAGTTGGAATGATTTGTGGACTGATTCACAAGTTCCCGAAGAGGAACCGGAAGAAGAGTCGGAACCGGAAGAAGAATCGGAACCGGAAGAAGAATCGGAACCGGATGAAGAAATAGAACCGGTGGGGAAAATAATAAAACAGTTAAGTAAAAGAAAATCCTCAACCAACCGACCAAGGTTAATTATGGTCAATGGTGTTTCCGGCAAGGAAGCAAAATATTGGGAGGATTACCAATTCTCCGATGAATCGGATTCCGAAGAGAATTCTGATGATGTTATAGAAATTACCCCAACTGAATTTAAAAAGGCAAAAGAAAATAATAAGGGAAAGGGCATAAAAATAGAGAAATCTAATTCCAACCCCGATGAACTTTATATGTATCGTCAACCCCCGAAGTCCTTAAGTTGTAACAATGACCCGGGAACCTCTAAACCACCAGGTTTTTCTAAACCAATGTGGAAAATAACGGCTCGTATTAGGGGAACATCATATATCCCTAGAAACTTGGGAAAACGAACCAAAACCAAAGAAGAAGAAACAAGCGAGTCGGAATAAGATAGTTGTATTCGTGTGGTGTAATATATGTAATATAGTGTGCTTATGCTTTATGATATATGTAAAAATTGCTTGTATTAATAAGTATTTTTTTATGAATCTAACTCTTGTCTATTTTACAGTTTAAAAACACAAAATGGATAGACAACCCAATATTTTAAGAGACCTACCCGGAGACATGATTGATGAAATCTTGTCTAGAGTCGGCCAGAATTCTTCGGCACAACTATTTAAGGCGAGATCAGTTTGTAAGACATTCGAAGAACGTTCCAAGAATGTCTTGGTTTATAAGAGACTTTCGTTTGAAAGATGGGGGATATCACATTGGGAAACCCATAAGTTACGATGTGTTTACTTTGACGCATATATTGCGGGGAACCCAAATGCTATTTTATGCAACGGGTTAAGAAATTATTTTGACTCAATATATCCGAATATTGGACTTCGTGATTTAGAAAAAGCGGCTAACATGCAACATAAAGAAGCATGTTATGCTTACGGATTAGTAATGTTCGCTTCTCACCAAAGTGAGAACAAGAACATCGGGCTACAACTATTAAACAAAATGTTTCCACAAGTGACGGAGTCGGTAATTGGGGTAAGAAATGAGGTTTTTAGATTATTACGGGACTGTTGGACATTACGTAACCCTCGTCCCTTTAATGATGTTACAACACGCTGTCTTATCAACGGCCATAATGGTTATGTTGCACAAGACCAAGGATGGGAAGTAGTCCTAGTAAAACCAGAATGCATGACTTGTTTCTGGACGTATGAATTACGTGTCTTTATTGCCTTTGCTGAACGACTTGTGTACTAGCTAGAATTGTCTTCACAACTATCTTGTATCAAAGTTATTGTGTGCTATATTTCATGCTTTATGTAAAATAAGCGGTATTGTAAGTTTGTAAAATATTGTATAAAAGTTTGAACGCGAAATATTATTATAATGAGTTTTTCATATAGAATTGTAGTAGTTGAATTGTATATTAGCTACTAAGTATGAACTTAACGGGTAGGTACTACCCGAATTTAAACTTATAAAACGCTAATATGAAGAAAAAGCTTTTATAAATGAGTTCATATTATGCTACGAAATACTATTAACTACTCTTAATATTCTGTATGATTAACTTGTTCCATTTAACTATTTTGAAGGAAATGGCACCGACTACTCGACACACCGTGAATATGAATGAAGAGGAATTCCGTACTTTTCTAGCTTCAAACATAGCCGCAGTACAGGCTGCGTTACATACCAACAATAACCTTGGATCTAGCAGTACAGGAAATCGTGTAGGATGCACCTACAAAGAATTCACTGCCTGCAAACCTTTGGAATTTGATGGAACCGAAGGACCGATCGGATTGAAACGGTGGACCGAGAAGGTTGAATCGGTGTTTGCCATAAGTAAGTGTACTGAAGAGGACAAAGTGAAGTACGCTACGCATACCTTCACAGGTTCTGCGTTAACATGGTGGAATACCTATCTAGAGCAAGTGGGACAAGATGATGCGTACGTACTACCGTGGTCAGCATTCAAGCACTTGATGAACGAGAAGTACCGTCCCAGAACCGAGGTCAATAAGCTCAAGACAGAACTTAGAGGGTTACGAACCCAAGGATTTGAAATTACCACGTACGAAAGACGATTCACAGAATTGTGCCTATTTTGTCCGGGAGCATTCGAAGATGAGGAAGAGAAGATCGACGCGTTTGTGAAAGGATTACCGGAAAGAATCCAAGAAGATATAAGTTCACACGAGCCCGCCTCCATACAACAGTCATGTAGAATGGCTCACAAACTAGTGAACCAGATTGAAGAAAGAATTAAAGAACAGACTGCTGAAGAGGCCAATGTGAAGCAAGTCAAAAGAAAGTGGGAGGAAAACGGTGATAAGAATCACCAATACAACAACAACAGCAATTACAACAATAATCGCAACAATTATCCCAACAATCGCAACATCAATCGCAACTACAACAAACGGCCCAACAACAACAACAACAACAACAACAACTACAACAATCATCCCAACAACAATAATAACCGCAACAACAACAACAATCAGAAGCAGCTATGCCAAAGGTGTGAAAAGAATCACTCGGGGTTCTGCACCAAATTTTGCAACAAGTGTAAAAGAAATGGTCATAGCGCGGCGAAGTGTGAGGTCTACGGACCAGGGGTTAATAGAACGAAAGGAACAAATGGTGTCGGAACGAGTAATGGCGGAGCAAGTAGTGTCGGAGCAAGTTATGCCAATGTAGTTTGTTATAA